>NC_062566.1:140664416-141267666 GCF_022837055.1 Prionailurus viverrinus
AAAAAGAGAGAGAAACCTAAATAGAAATCAAGAAGAAATTCTGGAACTAAAAAGTCCAATAACTGAAATGAAAAATCTCTGGAGGGATTTGAAGGCAGATTTGAGCCAGAAGAATCAGTGAAGCTAGAACAATAGAAATTATCAAGGCTGAGGAACAGAATGGAAAAGGTGGAAGAAAAGTGAGCAGGACCTAAGGGACCTGTGTATGCAGAGGACCGATATACACATCGTGGGAGCTGCAGAAGGAAAAGAAAAAGAGAGACAAAGAGAGAGGGGGTAGAGAGAATATTTGAATATTTAATGGCTGAAAACTTCCCAAATTCAATAAGAGACATGAATATGAACAATCAAGAGGTTCAACAAGCTTTAAGTAAGATGAACTCAAAGAGATCAACACCATGAGACACATTATAATCAAACTTTCAAAAGAAAAAGAGAATCTTGAAGGCAGCGGGAGAAGGAAATCATCACATCTGAGGGATCCTCAGCGAGATCCCAGTAGATTTCGCATCAGAAACTTTGGAGGCCAGAAGGCAGTGGGTTGATATATGCAAAGAGCTAAAAGAAGATCATCAGCCAAGAATCCTGCATCTGAGATAAGTGAGAGAGAAATGAACACAGTCCCAGAAAAACAAAAATTGAGACTTTGTGACCACTAGACCTGCTCTGCAACAAATACCCAGGGGGGTGCCTGGGGAGCTCAGTCAGTTAAGCAACCGACTCTTGATCTGGCTCAGGTCATGATCTCATGGTTGATTGGATTGAGCCCTGTGTCGGGTTCTGTCCTGACAGCGCAGAGCCTGCTTTGGATTCTCTCTCTCTCTCTTTGCCTCTCCCCCTTGCTATCTCTCTCTCTCAAAATAAATAAACTTTAAAATAAGTAATACATACATACATACAATATTCAGGGGAGTCCTACAAGATGAAATGAAAATACATCAGACAGTAACTTGAAGACATATGGAGAAATAAAGATCTCGATAAAGGCAAATAATGGGCAATTTTAAAAGCTAGTATTGTTGTAACAATGGCTTATAACTGTACATTTGCTTATTTTCTATGTGATTTAAAACAATTACCAGTGTAAAAGCTAGTATTACTGTAACTTGGTTTGCAATTCCAAGTCTTGTCTTCTACATAATTTAGGACACTAATGTCTTTAAAAGAATTATTAGTTTATGTTTTTGAGAATGCAAGTGTAAGTGCCTGGCATTAAGCTTTTGATTGCTGAGACATTCATTTCAAAATACACCATTTTTTGAAGTTTATTTATTTACTTTGAAAGAGAGAGAGCGTGCATAGGGGAGGGGTAGAGAGACAGAAGGAGAGAGAGAATTCCAAGCACACTCCATGCTGTCAGCACAGAGCCCAATACGGGGCTCAGTCCCACAAACCGTGAGATCATGACTTGAGCTGAGATCAAGAGTTGGACGCTTAACCAACTGAGCCACCCAGATGCCCCAAGACACTCATTTTGAATAAATATATTGCCAGCTATAAGACACAGCATAACAACCAGATAAGGAATGAGGCCACCTACACCCATGAAGTGTCCCTTGTGGAAAACTGTGGGCACGTAGATAGCTGACCACTTGATTGGCCCTACCTCCACCCTCCCCCACCTTAATTCCCACTCCTATGCTTCAAATTAGCCAATACTGAGTGACCCCACAAAATCCCAGACACCCCACCCTGGGACCCTGATAGAGGCAGAGTCCCAGGTCCACATTCTCTCTCCCTCTGTCTCCCCATGACCTCACTTTTTGGCCCTCGGGTATGCCGTGTACCCTCCAGAACCTGTAATAAAGGTTTCATGATTTTTTTTTTTCTGAACTGCATCCTGGGATCACAATAAGAAATCCAGGGCTGGCCCAGCTATATAATTTGCCCCCTCAAGGGAGATGTCTGTGGAGCTCTCTGTGAGCAATACTGGTCTGGGCCAGTGCCCCAGATGTTCCTAGCTGAGGGGATTACTATCGGTGCTGGGACTGACACCACAACAATGTATAAGGATGTAATTTTGTGATATCAGTAACCAAAGGGGTGGGGACAGAACTGTAAAGGAGCAGCATTTCTGTATGTTATTGAAATTAGGCTGGTATAAATTCAAATCAGGGCGTTATAACCTTAGGACGTTAAATGTAATCCTTACGGCAATCACAAGGAACATAGCTATGGAATATACACAAAAGGAATTTAAACATTTCACTACAAAAAAAAAAATCACCTAATCGCAAAAGAAGATAGTAATGCAGAAAATGAAGGATGAAACAGCTACATGGCATATAGAAAACAAACAGCACATTGACAGAGTGAGTCTCTTATCAGTCATTACCTCAAATGTAAAGGGTTAAACTGTCCAATCCAGAGACAGAGGTGGGGGGAAAGGATAAAACACACGACCCAACAACATACGGCCCACAAGAGCCTCAGCTGAGATCCAAAGACACAAACAGGTTTTTCAAGGGATAAAAAGGGATAAAAAAAGATAGTCCATGCAAATAATAACCAAACAGAGCAGGACGGTTCTACCGACATCAGACAAAATAGACTGTAAATCAATCAGGTTTATAAGAGACAAAGAAAGACTAATTTATACATTAATAAAAGGTTCATGTATAAAATTGTCAAGTCACTAAATGGGACATCTGCAAATAATGTAGCATTGTGTGTCAACTCTACTCAAATAAAAAACTTTATTAAAAAATAAAAATAGAATCACAGATAAATAAATAAAAAGTTCAATATGGCTAGAAGATACAGCAATTATAAATATTTACACGCTTAATGACAGACCATCAAAATATAAGACCTAGGGGAGCCTGGGTAGCTCAGTCAGTTCAACGTCCAACTCTTGATTTCAGCTCAGGTCATGATCCGAGGGTTGTGGGATCAAGCCCTGTGTTGGGCTCCGTGCTGGCAGCATGGAGACTTCTTGGGATTCTCTCTCTCCCTCTCTCTCTCTCTCTCTCTCTACTCTCTCTCTCTCTCTCAAAATAAATAAATAAACATATATATATATATATATATATATATATAGTAAAAATTGACAGAATTGAAAAAGACAGTTCTACAATAACAGAGTCTTCAATACCCCACTCCCAATAATGGACAGAACAACCAGACAGAAGATAAGTATGGAAACAGGATCTGGACAACACAATAAACCAAGCAGATCTGACACACACACGTGCAGAGCACCCCACCCAACAACAACACATACCTTCTTCTCAAGTGCACCTGGGCCTTCTCCAGGATGGACCATAAGTTAGGCCATAAATTAAGTCCCAGTAGATTTAAAAAGACAAATATCACACAAAGTATCTTCTCCAACCATAGTGGGATGACGTGAGAAATCAATGATGAGGAAAACTAGAAAATTCACAACGTTGTGGAAATTAAATAACACACTTTTAAACAACCAGGGGATCAAAGAAGAAATCATAAGGGAAATTAGAAAATACCTAGAGATGGGGTTCCTGGGTGGCTCAGTTGGCTAAGTGTCTGACTCTTGACTTCAGCTCAGGTCATGATCTCACAGTTTGAGTTCAAGCCCTACATTGGGCTCTATGCAGCACAGAGCCTGCTTGGGATTCTCTCTCTCATCGTAAGTCTCTCCCCGATTTGTGCACTCATGCTTGCATGCTTTCTCTCTCTCTCTGCCCCTCCCCTGGTTATGTGCATGTGCTCTCTCTCTGTCTCAAAAATAAATAAATAAATAAATAAATAAATAAATCAAAGAAACTAAGAAAAGAATAACAAACTGAACCCCCAGGTACCAGAGAGAAGGAAACAATAAGGATTGGAGCAGAGATAAATGAGAGAGGAAATAGAAAGGCAATAGAGAAAGTCAATAAAACTAAAAGTTGGTTCTTTAAAAAAAAATCAACAAAATTGACAAACTGTTAGCTAGATAGATGAAGAAAAAGAGAGAAGACTCAAATTTCTAAAATCATAAATGGAAGTGAAGACATTACTATTTATTCCTACAGAAATAAGAAGGATTAAAAGAGAGTGGTATGACCAATTGTACAGGAAAAAATTGGATAACTTAGATGAAATGGATAAATTCCTAGAAACAGGAAACCTACCAAGACCCAGTCATGAAGAAATAGAAATGTGAATAGACCAATAACTAGTAAGGAGATTGTATCAGTCATCAAAAATCTCCTAACATAGAAAAGTCTTGGACCTGATGACTTCACTGATAAATTCTACCAAACATTTGAAGAAGAACCGATACCACTCTTGTTAAACTTTTCCAAAAAAAAGTTGAAGAAGAGGGAACACTTCCTAACCCATTTAGTGAGGCTAGCATAACCCTGATGCCAAAGCCAGACAGACACCACAGGAAATTACAGACCAGTATTCCTTACAAACATTGACGCAAACATCCTCAACAAAATATTACAAACCAAATTCAGCAGCACATTAAAAAGATCATGCACATGACCAAATGGGATTTATTACTGGAATGCAAGGGTGGTTTGACAAATGCAAATCAATCAGTGTAGTACACCACAGCAACAAATGAAGTTTAAAAACAACATGATCATCTCAACTGATGCAGAAAAAGCGTTGGGCAAAATTCATCACCCTTTCATGATAAAACACTCATCAAAGTAAGAATAGAAGGAAAATACCTCAACATAATAAAAGCCATATGTAAAAACTCCACAGCAAACATCATACTCAATGGTGAAAGACTGAAAGCTTTTCCTTCAAGATCAGGAACACAGTAAGGATGCCTATTTTCACTACCTTTCTTCAACATAGTATTGGAAGTTCTAGCCAGATCAATTGGCAAGAAAAAGAAATAAAAGGCATCCTAATTGGAAAATACTTAAGAATTAACTAGTGGCAGGGGTGGTGGTGGTGGTCAGAGATTTGCACAATGTAAACTACAAGAGTTGGCCAAAATAAATTAAAGAAGACATAAATAAATGGAAGCACAATGATGTTCATGGATTGGAAGACTTAATATTGTTAAAATGTCAGTACAACCCAAAGTAATCTATAGATTCTATTATCTGCAGAAATAGAAAAAAAACATTCTAAAATTCACATGGAATTTCGAGGGACACTGAATAGTCAAAAAATTTTTGAAAAAGAAGCACAAAACTGGAGGACTCACACTTACCGATTTCAAAACCACTACAGAACTACAGTAATCAAAACAGTGTCGTTTTGGCATGAAGATAGGCAAAGACCAATGGAATAGAACGCAGAGCTCAGATATAAACCCTCCCATATATCATCAAATGATTTTTTTAAGTTTTTTTTTTTAGTACCCTCTACATCTAATGTGGGTCTCAAACTCACAACCCTGAGATCAAGAGTTGCTTGTTCTTCCACTGAGCTAGCCAGGCACCCCTCATCAAATGATTTTTAATAAGGGTTTCAAGACCATTAAATGGGGAAAAAGACAGTCTTCTCAACAAATGGTGCTGGGGAAACTGGATAGCTACATGCAAAAGATTGAATTTGTACCCTTACCTCACACCATATACAAAAACTAACTCGAAATGGATCAAGGACGTAAATGATAGACCTAAAACTATCAAACTCTTAGCAGAAAACATAGATCAAAAGCTGTACATTGGAATTGCCAGTGATTTCTTGGATGTGACACTAAAGGAACAGGTAACAAAATAAGATATCTACAAATTGGACTTCATGAAAACTTAAAAAATGTGTGCATTAAAAGACACAATCCACAGAATAAAAATGCAGCCCAGAGAGTAGGAGAAAATATCTACAGATCACAGATCTGATAAAGGATTAATAGCCACAATATGTAGGAAACTTCTAAAACTCAATAATAATAATAATAATAATGAAACACAACCATTTGGTTCAAAAATGGGCAAAAGACTTGAATAGACATTTCTGCAAAGAAGATACATCAATGGCCAGGAAGCACATGAAAAGGTACTCACACTATGCAAACCACAACTGCAGTGAAATACTAGTTCCTATCCAGGAGGGTGGCTACCATCAAAGGCAAAATAACAGAAACCAGGTGTTGGTGAGGATTTGGAGAAATTGGAACCCTGGGCACTGTTGGTAAGAATGCAAAACGGCACAGCTGCTCTGGAAAACAGGATGGTGGTCCGTCAAAAAATTAAATGGAATATGATCCAGCAATCCCATTTCTGGGTGTGTACCTTCAAGAGGAGGAAGCAGGATCTCAGGGGGAAATTTGCACCCTTACGTTCAGAGCAGCAGTATTCACAATAGCTAAAATGCGGAAGCAGCCAAAGTGTCCATGGATGGATGAATGGATAAGCAAAATTCAGTATATACATTAAATGGAATTAAATGGAATGTCATTGAATTAAAATAGAATTAATCACTCAGCTCAACACGGGGCTCAAACTCATGAACTTTGAGATCATGACCCGAGCCGAAGTCAGACACTCAACTGACTGAGCCACCCAGGCGCCCCGGGACTTTTAGAAATCTACAAATAGAATTAATCATTCAGTCTTAATTATTTTGCAATATGCTACAACGTGGACGAAACTCGAGGGCATTATGCTAAGTCACAGAAAGAGGAAGACTGTATGATTCCATGCAAAAACAGAAAGAAAAGCAGAACAAATTTAACAAATAAAGGCGGAGATAGAGAGACTCAGTGCCTCCACCCGACAGCCAGTTGTGAGTGCTTTCTCCTTCTCTTGAGGTGAGGGAGAGGGGAGGCTAAAGAGGTGAGGTCAGGGTCATGGCTCTCATGGATGCCTCCCGAATGCCTCTGCACGCACACTTCCCCTTACCTTGTTTCTTGGAGCAGTTTCCACATCAGAACAGAGAACTTCCTCATTCTTTTTACGGCTGTATAGTACTCCATTGTCTGGTGCCCTGCGATTATGTCCCTGGTTTTTGCTGATGGACATTTAGGGAGTTTCCAATATTGTGCTGCTACAACCAAAGTAACTGATGTGATACCTGTGTCATTCCACATAAATGTTAGAGTATTGATAGGGTAAATTCCTAGAAGAGGGATGGCTGGCTCGCAGGAGTCTTTGTCAGTGGGACTGATATGGCCAAATGGCCCTCCACAGGGGACGTGCAAAATTACACTCCCGGAGCAGCGAGGGAGAGCTCTGGTGGCCGTCAGCCTCACCACTAGAAAATGTTAACTGATCTAGTTAAGAAAGCAGATGGGTCCGTGTCTGTGCACGGGTGAGTAGGGAGGGCCAGGGGCAACTTTCAGTAATAATGGACATGTTAATTGTCTTTATCATTGTGATAGTTTCATGAGTATATGCACATACAAAAACTTATTAATATACTTTAAATATGTGCAGTTTATTGTATGCCAATTATATCTCTGTAAATGCAAAGACATGATAATTTTTTTTTGTCTTATTAGATTGTCAAAAAAGAAACAAGATAATTGCCTCCAGGTCTGGCAAAGCTGTGAGGAAACTGGCTTCCCTACCCGTGGAAAAATGATTTGGCCTAAGTCTTTTTGGAATGAATTTTTGCAGGAGCCATTACAAAGTGTTTCTATTCTTTGGGGAAGAAAAAATATTATAAGCTCTTATTAAGATCCTATTCATTTGTTTCTTTTTTGTCTCAGTAAATTTGAATTCCACAGGTTGTAAGGGCAAGTAATGAATTTCCGGAGCCTGGCTTTTTTTTCCTTTAATCTATGCTTTTTAATTTTTTTTTAAGTTTATTTATTTTTGAAAGAGAGAGAGATAGAGTGAGAGCAGGGGAGGGGCAGAGAGAAGGAGACACAGAATCCGAACCAGACTCCAGGCTCTGAGCTGTCAGCACAGAGCCCGATGCGGGGCTCGAATTCATGAACCGTGAGATCATGACCTGAGCTGAAGTCAGACACTTAACTGACTGAGCCACCTAGATGCCCCCCCAGAGCCTGGCTTTAAAAAATGAAAGTCTACGTAATTAACAAAAGGCAAGGAAGGCGCCTGCACGACTCAGTCACTTAAATGTCCATCTGACTCTTGATTTCGGCTCAGGTCATTATCTCACAGTTTCGTGAGTTCGAGGCCCACGTCGGGCTCTGCACTGACAGTATGGAGACTGTTTGAGAGTCTCCCTCTCTCTCTGCCCCTCCCCGGTGCGTACTCTGTCTTTCTCAAACATAAATAATACATTAAAAAACTTTTTAAAAAAAGGACCTAAATGTTAAAGACGTCTCTTTCCCCCTGAAAACACGGAGGGTAAGATATCATTCTGAATTATAAAACTCAAAGAATTTGATTTGGTAAGGTGTTGAATCAGGTCACTTAACAAGTGTATAAATCTTGTTTTCCTACAAAACTGGGACCTGTCTGCACATTCATAACTGTTACCAACCTGCTCATTTCTCAGTTTCAACCTGTCATTTAAAGAAAAGGATCTTGGGGCGCCTGGGTGGCACAGTCGGTTAAGCGTCCGACTTCAGCCAGGTCACGATCTCGCGGCCCGTGAGTTCGAGCCCCGCGTCAGGCTCTGGGCTGATGGCTCAGAGCCTGGAGCCTGTTTCCAATCCTGTGTCTCCCTCTCTCTCTGCCCCTCCCCCGTTCATGCTGTCTCTCTCTGTCCCAAAAATAAATTTAAAAAAAAGTTGAAAAAAAAAATTAAAAAAAAAAAAAAGAAAAGGATCTTAGGGGCGCCTGGGTTGCTCAGTCAGTTAAGCATCTGACTTCGGCTCAGGTCATGATCTCCCGGTACGTGAGCTCGAGCCCCATGTCAGGCTCTGTGCTGACAGCTCGGAGCCTGGAGCCTGCTTCGGGTTCTGGGTCTCCCTCTCTCTCTCTGCCCCTCCCCTGCTCATGCTCTGTCTCTCAAAAATAAATAAACATAAAAAAAATAAAGAAAAGGGTCTTGCAATCTTTCTAAGAAGATGCCTTCAGACGGAAAGCTGGAACTCTGCTCACTTGTCTTACTTGGTAACTGTTGTCCTGGAAATGTGTGCAGTCATGTTTCTGGATTCCTACACAGTGCAAGTACCTGGCAGATTTCTCCAACAGAAGACAGTTTGCATCCCTGCTACATTTCTTACCGTAATAAAGACATTGAGTCTTGGCTCACCTTAAATGAGATCCTTGAGGTACTAATTCTACTCCTAGGGAATATATGTTTCAAAACAATAGGACAAACGTGTCATACAGATACAAGACTTTCATTGTAGAGAAAACTGGAAAATCCCCAACTATCCAGCAAGAGGGAGGGAGCCAAACAGTTACACCACATATGACGGTGTGGCTATTCAGATGACAGGCTGGGTCCATTGTCACTGGTGGGGAAAAGGTCCGTGACAAGGCATTCAGTCAAAGTTCAAATTTGCAGACCAATGTCGATAGCAGAATGGCTACATAAATATGGATGTGTTTGTGCCAAAACGCCAACACGGCCTACGCCTGGGGTGCGGGCATTGGGCATTGCACGGACTGAGGGGAAGGATGACATCCAGTGTATGCTTTACATAATTCCTTAGAATCTGTTATTTCTGAAACATACATTCCCTAGAAGAAGATCTTGTTTAAGGTGAACCAAGACTTTCAGCCGAGGAGACTCTTCCTTGTTCAGATTTTTGAAAACAGTATTTTGTACAGAGGGGCCGGGGAAGGCGTTTAAGACCTATGTTTAGTGCTTGAGTCTTTTGGGATTTGTGAGTAATTTTAAATTCCTTATTTTGATATTTTATTGGGTTTAGACACTTTCTCCAATGAAGTGCTTTTGAAACTAGGAAAAAAAGGTGAGGGGGAGGGGTGGTTCTTGCCCAGGAAGGTGTCATCGGCCGTGGAGTGAAAGGGGACTTGGGTCAAGTGTGGCCAACAGTTGAGCTCCTGGACTGGCAGGGTGTCTGTTTCTCAGGGATGGGCAAGGTCTGGAACTTGAAGGGCAGGAACAGTCTCCCAGGACCAGCCCCATCAACCCAGCCCTGCCGGCCTGTTGCGCTGGCCGTCATCCAGCTCCCTGAGAAGTAGAGACACAGCCCTACCGTGTGCAGGAGCCCTTGGGTCCTCCTCCAGCTCTACCAGAGGCGTGAGAGTTCCACTTTAACCAAGAGGGCCTCTGCCTCAGGTCCCCCAGCCCCACAGGGAGGAGAGGGCAGCTCTGTCAGGTGCCCGAGTGCAGTGAGTACAGCAATCCATGTGGAACTTGGAGGAACAGGAGAAAGGGGAACTCTTATTTTTTCCAAAGTGTCCATGGATTGCTTCAGAATTGTTTAGCAAGGGCTGAGCTGCCTTGTAAGCATCTAGACGGACTTAAAGACGAAGCAGTGTTGGGATTCCCAAGGAAAGAGGGCACCATGGCTGGACCGAGCAAAACCAGGTGGGCAGAGGGGCCCAATGAACCCCAGAAAGAGGAGGCCACGGGAGCCATTAGCAGCCCCTCCCTCCTGCACTCGTGGGGAGGGGCCCCTAGTCCCAGGGACAGAGAAGAGGCTGGGTCACCCATGGGGACGCCCAGGGATTGTGGATGCTGGGCTGGGAGCCCCCCTGGCCTCCCTTTGGTAGTTTCCTCACTGGTCAGATGCAAATATGTAAAACCACCTCTCCAGTAGTCTGTGGGGACGATGGGTGGGCCAGCTCCCGGCTGGCCAGGGCCATCGTCACTCTGGGTTCCTCAGGCTGTTGTCTGAGGGTGTTGTCCTGACGACATCATGGTCCACATCCACTCTGTTTGCATCACTCAGCCCTCAGATCCGTGGCCCTTGGGTCAAGGCACGGGACCTGGACCGTGCCACCTTTCCTGTGTGTCCACGTGCTGCCCTGGGCAGAGGGCAGCCCAGGTTCCCGCCTCGGGCAGGCATCTCCAGGGAAACGTGCGGCCACCAGAAGGAGGGTGTCAGTCAGGCAGTGGCCCCAGGGACTGCCCCGGACTGTGGGACACTCAGCTTCATAGAGCAGTGCCTCTGGACGCTGAGGAAACCGCGGCTATAGAGAAAGCTGGGGGGGGGGGGGGGGCTGAGGGGATTTCCAAGAGCCCTCTCCCCCTCCCCCAGGGGAGCCCCAGAGAGCAGGGTCCCCTGGCCATCTAGGTTTTGCAGGAAGCTGTCTGGGGATGGCAGGCCCTGGCCTGATACCCTGATGTGGAAGCCATGCTGGTTCTGCCCCCTCGTGTTGGCAGCTGGGGCGGTGCCTCTTCTGGACACATCCCTCCCCCTTCATGGGGCACGTTGGTTACTCCCCTTGAGTTAGGGATTTATGACCCAGTTCTCACTACAAGGTCAAGGCAGCTCTCATCTGCACCCAATGGCATAGAAGGTCAGTCCAAGGGAAAGCATGGAGTAGACTTTGACACCTGTTGCTAAAGTACTTGCTGAAACAATTTTGAAACCCATTGAACTCACATTTTTTAAATGTGAATATGCAACCTTTTTAAACGTAAGTTTAAATTGTTTCTAGGGATGTGATTTCTGGGATGGTGCCAACCTTGACACCTTAAAGTAAAACAGTCATATCACTCTCCTAAATGTATCTAACTGAATCTAAATATCTCAGTGATTTATGGAGCTGTAACTTAAGTGCAGCAGAGTGCATGAATGTGGAGTGTCATTTTCACATCTGTTTGGCTGGTAGAACCAGATCAAGACATGGACAGTTTCCTGACCCCACTATTCCTTTGTGCCCCCATCCAGGCAATATGTCCCTACCCCCCACTGAAGGGCAGTCCTCATGGCTTCTATCACAGATTGACTGGTTTTGATCATAAAACTGGAATCATACATCGTGTTCTCTCTTATGTCTCACTTCTTCCACTAGAACTGTGTCTGTGAGATGTATCCCTCTGTCCCTTGTATCTGCACTTAATTTTTTTCCACTGTTGCAGATTATTCCATTATATGACTACACCACAATTTATTCATTCTACTATTGATGGGCATTTGGTTTCCAGTTTGGGGCAATTGTGAATAAAGCTGCTATGAACATTTTCACACACGCCTCGTGGGACGAGAGCCCTAATTTTGTTAGTCACACATACACCCAACCGGGAGTGACATGCTGGCCTGGGTGCCCACACGCTTCTCTCTAGGGGGCGCTGCTGGCTCTTCTCCAGGGTGCTCTTGTCTTCTGCTCCCCACCGCCATCCATCCAATTATACCTGATTTTTCTTTTCTGTGTCTTCTTATATCTCCTGGACTCTGGGCCAACAGAAGTTAAACTGACAAAAGTAATAAAGCAGGTGACGGAAGATCTAAACAACATAATCAATAAGGTAGATCGTGTACACGTACACTGTGCAGCCAAGTAAAAGAATGGCACATCGCCATGCTGGCTGCCATGTCCCAGGGAGCCACAAGGAAACAAGCAGATTGCTTAGCACATGGGACTTCTCTGGATAAACTGGAAGGAATTTTCCTCAGTGCTTCAGAGAGGCAGGAGAAGGAGTTTATCTGCCTAGATCCTTCCCATCTTTGGTTTTCCATTGGTCAAACTTTGCCCTATGAGGATCTCACTTCTTCAAGCTTCTAAGTTGCGTCATTGGTCCTTCAGGGGCCAGACCACAGATCCCACCGCAGGGGGTGTGGCGCTTCATCCAGAGGAGTAGAGAGGAGGCCAACAGGCCACATGGGTGTTGGGTGTGTTTGACCACAAAGTGGCGGCCAAGGGGGAGAGTCCGGCATACCCTGGGCACACAGCCAATCTGTCACGGGTGCCAGAACGATCTGGGCCTTGGGGGAGTCAATCGAGGGTGGAGACAGCTAAGGACGAGCAAGCAGCAGAGGAGTTTAGGAGGTGAGTGGCACGTGGGGAAGTGCATGACACTTGTGTCCATCACAGTCCTCCTCCTGTTGCTTCATGGGATTGTCTCCTCCTATATCTAGCTTCCACACTGTACTATGGGGTCTCCTTTTTTTTTCTTTGTAATGAGAACAGGATAGTGTCATTCCAAATAATCACAGATTCCCTTTCAGGGTGGAGGCCAGTAACTACCTCTTGGAAGTCTTAAGATTAGATGTCCTGGTGAATCCCCCCCAGGTTCCAGACGATCTCTCGCTGCCCCCATCGCATGGGAGCAGCCATAGCATCTCGTGGTAATCAGGATCTAGTACCTTCCTGCCTGTTGGTTCACTAGCATGAGAAGCTGCACGATATTCAGAGGAAATCTCACCAGTGATAACTCGTGGCCAGGTGACAACCAGCAAAACCGATAGCGTTAAGAGCTCTTTCCTGGGAGAGACCTACAGACCATAATTTGGCAGACTTTTAGGGGTGGGAAGCACCAATTTCACAGGTGGGTCACTGGCCCAAGTCCATCTTTTCCTGTCAGTTGGACTCCTCATGAGTCCATAGGTGTGGGTGGACCGAGAAGAGGCGGCACATGTACTGAGAGAGTATATTCGTGTCTTCTGGACTGGTTTGAGCCTGATGTTGAAATATATTACATGATGGATTGCTCCTGTGCGTGCCTGTCCTATGACTCTGCTATGACTCAGTGGGTCAAACAACAGCTCACGCTGGGGAATTCTGGTTGCATAGTCACTTGCGTCCCGTGACCCCCTGCTGTTTGTCTTCTAGCGCCTGACAGCTTGCTAGCAGCTGGTTCTCAGGTGCTCGAAAGGGCACAGAAATGTTCCATATGCTAGATGGCTTTGTAGCAATTCCCTGATCAGGGATTGTCAGAGAATCCAAACAGTATTCAAATCCAATCCAGATACTTCGATTTCCATTAGATCTCTTGGGTCTGTGACTCAAGAGGCATCCTGGACCTTTTGCAAAGCTCTCCCTCCCTCTCTCTCTTGTTCTGGGCCCTATCCAAAACTGGAAGTCTCTGGATCACTAAATAAATAGATGCGGTGTTTGTTACCTCCTAAACCCAAAGGGCCCCCTCAAATAGCTGTACCTCTTACGTAGCTACCTAGCTGTACCTCTTTTTCAGTGGTAGGAGAAGCAAGAAGTAGCAACTTGTACTTTACCTTAGGAGACATGGTTCAGAAGGTCCATACCATTGAACCCCTAAAAATGTCACCATTGTGGCAGTTCACTGATTATTCTTTAGGATTTCCCTTCTCATTATCTGTACATATGAGACTTACTAGCATACCCAAAGTAGTTGCCACTTCCTTTTTAACAGGTTTTTTTTTAAGTTTATTTATTTATTTTGACATATTGGGGGTGGGAGGGTCAGAGAGAGAGGGAGAGAGACTCCCAAGCAGGATTTGCACCGTCAGCGTAGATCGTGGCACGGGGCTCCAACTCACAAACTGTGAGATCATGATCTGAGCTGAAACCAAGAGTCGGCCGCTCAACCGACTGAGCCATCAATGCACCCCCTGTTTAACAGGTCTAATTAGCATGATGCCATCAATAGGGTGGACCACCATGATGTCATATAAAACATCAAGATGATCAAACCTCTATAGACTCTATATCACTGAGGCAAGACACAGAGGTAAATTGCTATCCTTATCACACAGAGATGAACTCTCTTGCCCTTCTGTCTTCATAGGTATTGAGATAAAACCACTCACTAAATCAATAACCATTTATCAAATTCCAGAGGCTTAGCTGATCTGCTCCAGTGAAAATACCACATCTGGAACAGCAGCTGTAGCTGGAACCACCACCTGTTTAAGTTAACATTAGTCTATGATCATCTGCCATCACCCACCTAGGCCAGACAGGGGAACCGAATGAATATTTTGGAGGGGCCATCACCCTTGTATGTTTTAAGTCTTTGATGATGGTGCTTTTACTTGGCTCTTTCTACCATACTGGCCTGCACTCGGTAGGCTAAGGAATGACTGGAAAGGCAGGTCTCAATGAACAAGTACTTTTCAAGCCTCGGTTGCTAATGTTTGCTAATGTCACCTTGGCCAAAGGGACTCACGTGTCCAAGCCTGAATTCAAGCAGTAGAGACAGACAACGCCTCTTGATGGGATGAACTTCAGAGAATTTGTGGCCATTTTTAAAAAATTGACTCCAGCCCTGCTGAAGAGTGGAAATATCTCAAAAGTACCCTCTTGACTTGGGATGAGTCTGGGGTGAGTCTCAGCTTGCACGGACTCCTCCATTGCACTTGTGGCTGATGGTCTGTGACATGGGGCATTGGAAAGGTCAGCCACAGCAGCGTCTTGCATCACTCAGGTCTTCTCATGCCACCTGTGAGTCCAATTTCTCAGTTTCTTTCAATTCCTCTAAAGGCTTAGTGCACAAAAACCAGGGGAATAAGCTAGAACTGTTAATGCAACTGAATCTCCGATTGCAATGGATATTGTCTTCCTTCTCCACCAGTCACTGTAGATTTCCCTCCCCTTCAACAATAACATTAGTTGGTCTAGGTTTCTTGCTTGGTAGCATGTCCAAGTCTTTCAGACCTGAGGAGTCCGAGACTTCAGATGTCTTTCCTTTGTCAATATATGCTTGCCGTGATGCCCATTCATCATTTTCATTTAGTACATAAGCACCAAGCGATGCCCTAGAGAATCCTGAGTTCCAGACCGATTCCTCTCTGTCTTCATTGTATGGTAGCACCATAGCTCCTCATGGTCATTAGGGTCAATTACCTACCCAACAAAGTAACTCCTTTTTTTTTTTTTTTTTGCCTGTGGGTCCATCAGGATAGAGTTCAGAGTGATGAGACGGTAAGCGTGGCTTCGAAATCTTACAGCTCCTGGAGGAAGAATTCACCCCCCAGACAGTAATGTAGTAGAGCATAAGTTTTCAGTGACTGAAAGCACAGACTCTTCACGTGGGTTCTGGGAGTGATGTTGAGTGTGGTCACTCCTATCTCCACCCAGGGTCTTCTAGCTATTTGGATATGGCACCGTATGTGGCAATTCTGCATCCTGGCAGACAGAACCACAACCCTGCAGGGTGAGGACCTCAATCTGGTGCCTCAGCTGAAAATTCCAGTCTTGTGTCTGGCCAGCTGCTTCAGGGTGATATGGTCTGTATTAGGAATAGGTCACAGCCATAGCCCATTGTCCCACCACTGACGCTGAGGTGACGTTATGTAAGATCTACAAAAATCTATATCCAGGGTAGGTGTTGATTCTTTTGAGGGAGAATCTCTTCCCCTCCTGGTTGGAAGAGGCCTGATGTAATAAATGGTCAAGGGAGTGGTCGGTCTCCTCAGGGGACAGTGCCACACTGAGGGCGACGGTGGAAGATGCCATCTCTTCAGCTGTAGGGCAACATTTGGCGACTTCACCAGTGAGATGAATCTCAGTGAGGAGTCCACGCACAGCCTCCGCCTCTGCCAGCATCGCTCTCCTGGCCAGGGTCCCGTTGTGCAAGTGTTTGGGTCGAGGAGGACAGAGGCTGGCTGACTCCTACTGGAAAAGTCATCTTGTCTGCCAGGTTGTCAGGCACTTCCTTAAGGGAAGGGGCTCTAGGGAGGGCTCTGGTGAGATGCAAAGATCTGCTCACTTCCTGCCCAGCCCCCTCATGTTCACATGTTCTTCCCCAGAACCCCTGATCACCAGTCTTCCAGCCTTGTTCTTTTCTCATCCCTAACCCAACGGCCAACCATTCAGCGCTGCCCAGGAATCAGGTATAACCTTACCCGAGGCCTCTCCCCCTCCCCTAAATCAGATGGCCATGTGTATTTCTCATAGCTCTGCCTGCTGGCAGGGGTGGGGTTCACTTCACCACTGTCCCTTAGGGACAATCCCGAGTGCGGGAGCAATCTATCTTTAGCTTACAACACAATATCAAGCATTTCTATCTATGAATCAAGCCAAGTTCTGTCCTCTTCTATCAGCCAGTCTTCGGAAACGTCTCATGAAGGCGTAGGTGTGTGTATTGAACGAGAAGTGTTAGCACGGGAGAGCTGGGTCACATGTGGGTCTCGACCACCTGCCCAGGGAGCTTATTGGCTTGATCCCACTTTGGCATCGTTCGCTGCCTGATGAGTGTCTGCTGGTCTACCTGACTCTAGGACTTGGTAGTACTTCTAATGTCCCATCCAGAACACCAGTTATGTCCTCACAGTTACCTAACGTCCTGTAGCCAGGTGCTCAGACTCTACTAGGACCCAGTGGCGTGCCAGGATCTCGTTCTCAAACCTGCTCTGTGTGTCATGCCTTCACCCCAGAACCCTAGGGGCTCTGCCCTGTGACTCCCCCATTAGGCTCGCCACAGATTTCCCACAGCATCGTTACCTGGTGTAGATATTTTGAATACCGTGGGACCTACTGTGAAAGGGCAGCTCTGGGCCCTACTCATGCTGAAGGGACAACGTATAGGACTTCTCTTTTACCTCCAAGGGAACATACGGACACACTGTCGACCACCGGACCCCTAAAAACATCATCAACGTGCAGGACCCAGAATTTATTTAAGGTCTGTGCCCCACTCCCTGGCACACGTGTGACTTAACAGTGCATCCAGAGTGCTTGCTACTTCCTGGGCGACACGTGAGTGTGATTTATCAAAACAGTGAGTTTGCATACTCTTCTGCTCAGCGCGAGGCCTTGGTGCAGGACGTTGTGACGGGGAGGATTAAGAGTCCTGGGAACAGTAAACGTGTTACTGTCTTTTCCATGCTGTCTTTTCCATGTCAATGCAAATTATTTGAACCTCTTTACTTATGGGGATTGAAAAGATCGTATTTGCCACATCAGTGGCCGAAACGCAGTGCCAGAGGCCGGGTTGATCTGTTTGGGTAGAGATAACATATCTGTCACAGAGGCAGCGATCCGGGCTACCACTCGATTAGGGCGACATTAGTCTGTCATCGCTGTTGATCATCCTGGCTATTTCAGGAACCATACAGATAAACTAGACAGGCAGACATCCTCCAGTGCTACAGAAGCAAAAGAGTGCCCAATGCTTAAGGGGGGACATGTCAAAAGGACATTAGTCTGAATAAGGCTCTTACTAGTAAGCTGTAGGATTATTTTAGAGTCAGAAGGAATCACAGCTGTAATCAATTGTAAACCATTCACTAAATAAAACCCACGACTTGATAGTTATGCTGAAAAAGTAAAAAGGAAAGCAGAGAATGTTTATCGTTTTGGAAGGATGCCAGCTAGTGTGGGCAGAAGTAATGTAAGGATTACGAAATCACCATTTCTGCAGCCTCCCGTGAGAGGATCGACTGTGGCACAGAGCATGTGCCGTCGGGTTTCTGTAACAGCACCGATGGGGCTGCTACAGAGCAAACAACCTCGCCTCCAAACAAGAAGCGTCTGGTTCTCATTCACAGGTTTGCAATTCTCACGGATGCTTGTTCGCTGGGCTCATCTCCAGGCTGTGGGTTAAGGTTGGTTTTGTCTCTTTATTCTCCATGGACCAGCCTCCACCTGGGACATGAGCCCAACCCAAGTTCACAAGCATATTTTAATTTAAAAAATTTTAATGTTCGTTTATTTTTGAGAGAGAGACAGAGCGTGAGCAGGGGAGGGGCAGAGAAAGAGAGGGAGACACAGAATCCAAAGCAGGCTCCAGGCTCCCAGCTCTCAGCACAGAGCCCGATGTGGGGCTCAAATGCACGAACCATGAGATCATGGCCTGAGCTGAAGTTGGACGCTTAACCGACTGAGCCACCCAGGCACCCTGAGCATGTTTTTTTTAATTCAAGCTCTTTTATTTGTTTATTTATTTTTGAGAGAGAGCAAGTGGGGGAGGGGCAGAGAGAGGGGGACAGAGCATCTGAAGCGGGCTCTGCACTGACAGCAGAGAGCCTGATGCAGGGCTCGAACCCACGAACTTCGAAATCGTGACCAGAGCCCAAGTCAGGTGCTCAACTGACTACACCACCCAGGCACCCCTACCTGTGTGCTGTCTGCCCGTGTCCTGTCTGCTAACATTAAATTAGCTAAAGTAGGTCGCATGGCCTAGCCCAGGATCCATGGGAAGGGGAAATATATTTCCTGTACTCCAGTGAGAGATACTGTGAAGTCACACGGCAAGGGAAATGGAGGTGTCATTCTAAAACTGGGAAGGGGGTAAAGAAGTGAGAACGATGATCTACCAAAGGACGCTAAAGGCACTTGGTGAAATTGTTGAGAAACAGCGTATTTGCAAGATGTAAAAAGTGTTAACCCTCAGACACTAGCTAATTTCAAAGAGAAAAGCCATGTGGTCGAGATGCACAATGGAATATTACTGGGTCATAAAAAGAACAACACCGTGGATGGACTAGAGGGTGTGATGCTGGGTGAAATAAGAAAGAGGGAGACAAATACTGTATGCTTTCATGTATAAGTGGGATCTGAAAAATAAATGAGCAAATAAGACAAGACAGACACACTCATAAATACAGAGAACAAACTGGCGATTGCCAGAGTGGGGTGGGGAGGAGGGTGGTTGAAACAGGTGAAGGAGGTTAAGAGGTACAGCCTTGGGGCGCCTGGGTGGCGCAGTCGGTTAAGCGTCCGACTTCAGCCAGGTCACGATCTCGCGGTCCGTGAGTTCGAGCCCCGCGTCGGGCTCTGGGCTGATGGCTCGGAGCCTGGAGCCTGTTTCCGAATCTGTGTCTCCCTCTCTCTCTGCCCCTCCCCCGTTCATGCTCTGTCTCTCTCTGTCCCAAAAATAAATAAAAAACGTTGAAAAAAAATTAAAAAAAAAGAGGTACAGCCTTCCAGTTACAAAATACATAAGGCGCTGGGATGAAAAGTACAGCTTAGGGAATATCGTCAGCAGTATTGTAATAATTTTGTATGGTGACAGGTGGTAACTAGACTTCTTGTGGCGAACATTTCATAATGTATATAAATGTTGAATCACTACGTTGTACACCTGAAACTAACATAATATTGTATGCCAACCATACTCTGATTTTTTAAAAGTAATTAAAGAAAAGTAAAATACTCTTACATTTCCATTGAGAGCCCTTCTTTGACCCACGGGTTACTTAGAAGTGTGGTTTTCATTTCTAAATATTTGAGGATTTTTTTTTCAGAGAGCTTTCTATCATTGTTTGCTAATTTAATTCCACTGAGGTTAGAAAACATACTTTGTATGACTTGAATACTTGTCTGACTTTTAAATTCACTGAGACTTGCCTTATGGCCCAGAATATGGTTTGTCTTGGCAAATGTTTTGTGTGCACTCACAAATACATGCCTTCTGGGTTGTTGTCGGGTGAAGTGTTCTATAAATGTCAGTTAGGTCAGGTTTGTTGATAGCGATGTCTAAGTCTGTTTCCTTCCTGAATTTCCGCCCACGTGCATTAGAGGGGCGTAGAATTCTCCAGCTATCCTTACGTGTGGATGCGGTCTGCTTCTCCTGGTAGTTCGATCAGACTTTGTTTCATTTATTTTGAAGCTTTCTTATTAGGTGCATATGCATTTAGAGTTGTTATGCTCTTGATTAATTGACCCCCTTTGCCCTGTTTATTCTTTCCTCCGAAATCTATCTTTTCAGAGATACTCCGGCTTTCTTTGATTTAACACGGCATATCTTTCCCCATCCTCTTGCTTTTAAGCTACTGTCTTTATAGTTGAAGTGTTTCTCGTAGACAGCATATAGTGGTGTCTTGCTGTTTTTTTTTTTTTAAACAATGTGACCGTTTCTGCCTTTTCGTGGAGGAGTTTAGACTATGTTTTGTTTATTTACTTACTAAAAAAATTTTTTTTAATGTTTATTTTTTGAGAGCCAGAGAGTACAAGCAGGGGAAGGGCAGAGAGAGAGGGAGACACAGAATCCGAAGCAGGCTTCAGGCTCCGAGCCGTCAGCACAGAGCCCGATTTGGGGCCTGAACCCACAAGCCATGAGATCATGACCTGAGTTGAAGTCTGACGCTCAACCGACTGAGCCACCCAGGCGCCCCTTATTTATTTATTTATTCAAAGAGAGAGAGCACAACAGGGAAGGAGCAGAGAGAGCGGAGGACGGAGGGTCCGAAGCAGGCTCTGCACCAACGACAGGCTGACAGCGGTGAGCCCGTTGCGGGGCTCGAACTCACAAACCACGGCATGACCTGAGCCGAAACTGGGCGTTGGACCCTTAACCGACTGAGCCGCTCAGGCGCCCCTGTGCCTCTGTTTCTGAAGGATATTTCTGCAGAGTGGTGAATGGGATGTCAATTGGGCTCTTTTTCTTTCTTTTCTTTTTTTTCTATAGAAAGCTGCCCAGCACCCTCCGGTGGCATCGTCTCCGACACTGGCTCCATCTACCTTCTGAAATACGTGTCCCCCGGTTACACCGTGTTCTATCTCCTGGTGCTTTTCATCTGTGCCATTGTGGGTCCGTCTTGATTGATTTTTCTCCTTGGTATCGGGTCTATTTCCTTTCCCCTGCACACCTGGAGCTTCTAATGGGAAATCAGACGATGCGAAGATTACCTTTTCCGGTGCTGGATATTTCTGTATCTGTAAATATTCCCCCTTTGTTGTGGGGTGCAGCCGTTACTGGGTGGGACCCAAGAAGCACATGGTCTAGGGTTAATTTTCCCTACTCCTGCGCTAAGACCCCATTAGCACCCTTACACTGTCACGTGAAGGATGAGTTTCCCATTCTGGCGGACGGGAACGGACAACTGTCCCTGCTGTGTCCGGTCCCCGTGGGCAGTTCCTGCCCCGTGGAGGGAGGTTTCCCTGCGTGTGCCGGTTCTCAGCTGGATACGGCAGGGAGACCCTCTGCAGGGCTCTAGCACTCTCTGTGTGTGCCCTTCGGTACTCTGCCCCGCGGGCTCTAACCCTGTGGGTTCCCTGGACTGCACTCGGGAGACGCTGGGTCCCCTCCCCCCCCCCCCACCGCCGCCTCGTGTCCTGGAAGCGCTCCAGACAACGCGCAGCAGGGAACACAGGCCCCCTCACTTGTTCCCACGGTCCGGCATTGCCTGAAGCCCACGGACAGGGAGGGGGGTCTTGACCACTGTCCTCTCGTGTATTTCTGTCAGGCTTTTAGGTGTTTAGGTCAGAGAGGAAACCTGGTTCTTGTTGTTCCATTTGACCAGAACCGGAAGGCCTTTTGCATGTTTTTAAGCGGAGTCTGGGAGCCTGATTTTAAAATCTGAATTGAGTCTGCCCAGCTCCGAATTGGCAGAAATCATTGGTGACTCCCACAGCAACCGTGAGAAGTTGGCTCCGGCCCATTCCTTCAGGTTTGATGGCTCTGAGAGCAGTCACAAAGAACCGAGACTCCCTCACCTGTCACATGGCCGGAGGTGTGCGCGGTTCTGGGGAGATTTGCAAAGCCAAGCTCTTCTCTGGGGGCCGGGAGTCTGGGAGACCACTTCGAAAAGACCACTTAGAGCAAAACTCCATCCGCTTTGGCTGCACTTTTAGCCCCTGGAAGCTTCCCGGACACCTGCCTGCCGGCTGATGCAGGCATCCCCATGCTGAGTGGTGATCCAGACTCCCGCCCCGGGGCTCCCCCAGAGCCCAGCACCTGGGCTCAGACCCCGAAATCAGAACAGCCCTGCCGGGGAAGCAGGACCTTGTTTTCACACCCTGGCCCTGCCCACGGTGAGTCTATGATGGATCAGGCATGAAGCCCAGAGACCTCAGAGGCTAAGTCCCTGACCCCAGACCACGACAGAAGTCCTCTAGCACCTGCACCCCGCTCACTGCTGGTCTACAGCAGTTACAGCCTCCACCAAAGACTCCTCTAACTGGTGAGTTCTCTGACCGGTGAGCTCACAAGAACTACCTGGGGTCCCGGAAACCACAGGGGAAAGTCGCCAGGTCGCATCCCAGCTGGGGCCGTAGTGTTAGTCTACCAAGCAGACGTGGCTTGTAGCACATTCCTGAAATTCTTCAGACTCCCATCCAGAGGAGAGCCAACAAGGGAGCTGCCGGCATTTGCAGAGAGAAAGTGCAGGCGGCCGGGTTCCGGTGACCGTTAGCGATGGGGACACCATGGGCTGTCAGATCCTCTCGGTCCTGGATAGGGTGCGTGCAGCATCCATTGCAAAGCAGATGCCAGTGAGAAGCCAGGGAGGAAACATAAAGCCAGTCAGGCAGCATACGAATGACTGAAAGAAGCCAGTCTGAAAAGGCTGTTATTCCAACTACAGAACATTCTGGAAAAGGCAAAACTATGGAGACGGTGGAATGATCAGTGGTTGCCAGGGGCTGGGGGCAGGAGGGGACAAGCAGGCAGAGGATTTTGCTCTGTATGACATTATGATGACGGACTTATGTCACCACACCTTTATCCGAACCCATAGAATGCGCGACACCCAGAGTGAACTCTAAGGTAAACTTTGGGCTTTGGGTGACAATGACGGGTCAGTGTAGGCTCACTGTTGGGGACAAATGCACCCCTCTGGCAGGGGAAGCCACACGTTTGCAGGAGCAGGAGATGGGTGACAAATCTCTACTCTGCTTTCAATTATGTTGGGAACCTAAAACCGCTCTAAAACCGTAAAGGCTTAAACAAAAAGAAACCCAACCAACCAACCAAAAAAACCCCAAAGAGATGCCTCTTGTCTTTCCAGAATTGGGATGGATGGGAGTCCCCACAAAACCTCCAAAATTCAGAATGCTTAGACATTTTGGATGAAATATAACAAAAGTGCTTTAATTCTTAGTTGGTTTCCTAATGAAAGGAACATTTCTCGGAAGATGTTTGTCTTGGCCTGAGCTTTAGATGGACAGAAAAGCTCGGAAACCAGGGACCCTTCATGTTGGCCTGTGGCTCAGGCTCCCACCATGTGTTGTCTCAGAAACCTCAGGCTGTAATACAAGGGAGGGGCCTGAGGACGTGTCATGACCAGGGCTTCCAGATTCTACATTTGATGCTTCGACATCTAGGGTCCCGGCTGACCTTGGAGGGACTGCCTCTCCCAGGGTCAAGAAAGCAGTCCCCTGGGAGCACATCTTGGGTACGCAAATCACCAAATCCAGAGCTGGCACCCCAACCACCGCCTCTACCAGGCCCCCTCACTCTGGGCCACCATTTCCTGCCCTAGTCACCCCGGAGCCAGGTTCCAGACAACTAGGGACAGTCACCATGCCCCCAGAACCCACCAAAAAGATTCGATCTAGCCAATTCTAAACCCACTGACCCGCCATGCCCATTTCCTCTGGTGGAAACCTCTGGTGAGATCCTGCCCACGTCTCCCCTCCCCCTCTGCTCGTGACTGACCCTGTGTTTCCTGACCCCTGGTGCAGACCCTCTTCTTGGGAGCTGTGTGCCCTACAAGCTACGTCTCAATGGCTGTCTGTTGAGAACTGAATGGAAAATCCTCACAGATGGGGAATTAATGCCCCAGAACAGGGAGCCCAGAACATTCTCTGTGCCCCTCGGCCCTTCTGCCATATGAGGAGCACAGAGAATGTTCAGGGCCAGCCCGGTCTGACCGGAAGGGACCTACTCTGAAGGACGCTCACTAAGAGATCTGTCATAGAGGGGCCCAGCAGTCTCACTCATGACGGCCAGAGCATGACAACAGCCAGATGCCCGTCCCAATGAAGGCCTCGTGACAAATCGACACAGCGGAACGCCACACGAGTGACCATAAAACGACAATTTACCCCCAATGACGTGGATGAATCCCACAAGCAAAATGTTGAACAAAACACCAGACACAACCCAGACATGCACTGGGATTCTATTTACAGAAAGTTTCCGGGCCCCTGGATGGCCCCATCGGTTAAGCGTCCGATTTCAGCTCAGGTCATGATCTTATAGCTTGTGAGTTCGAGCCCCGCGTCAGGCTCTGTGCTCACAGCTCTGATCCTGCTTCGGATCCTCTGTCTCCCTCTCTCTCTGCCCCTCCCCTGTTCACTCACGCTCTCTCTCTCAAAAATAAACATTTTTTTTTTTAAGTTAAAAAGTATCATCACTAATAACTGACATTGGAGGTGGAATTTCTGGGTGACTTTTTACAGCTTTCTCTCCTCTGCACATACTTGCAAACATTTCTTTTATGTCTTGAGTGCACAAGAGAACAGACTATGTCTGACTATGAACAGACTATGGCCAGTCAGTTCTGTTGTCTGTGGGGCTTCTGTCCTGGCTTCTGTCATGGGGCTTGGTGACCTTGGTGTCCTTGAGAAGAATTGGCAGCGAGGATTCGAGGCTGACGGTGAGGGCGCCTCCCCGAACAGGATTGACATGTGATTCTGCCAGGCCCTGACCAGAGTCCTTCTGATTGAATTGACCACTGAGTGCACTGCCGGGTTCGGGTCTATCTGGGTGACCCTCACCCTGAGGGCGAGGCCCTGTGTCAGCACAGTACAGCGTGGAGGGGGTCCCCTGGGACGCCCACCTTGGGCAGGCAGGGGCTTGTGTCCCTAAACCCAGAGGCAATCAAATCACTGTTCTGATTCACCCGGAACCCTCATGCTCTCCTGCCTCCTTGTCCTGGCCGAGCCCACTGGGCCCTGTCTCCCCTCAGTGTTGAGCCGGTGACTCCCCACTCCTGTAGAATTCCAGAGATATTTTCTTTTCTTTTCCTTTGTACGGAAATAGCTTTACAGACTGTGAACTACTCTGTGGAAATAGCTCTGGGATGAGTTAGCCATTTTCTTTTCTTTTTTTTTTTTTTTTGTGTTTATTTGTTTTGAGAGAGAAAGTGAGAACGGGGGAGGGACAGAAGGAGAGGGGGACAGAGAGTCCCAAGCAGGTTCCATGACATCAGCAGAGAGCCCGACACGGGGCTTGAACCCACAAACCATGAGATCGTGACCTGAGACGCAGTCGGATGCTCAACTGACTGAGCCCCCCGGGCGCCCCTCGTAGTGTTTGAATTTCTATTTCCCTAATGAAGTAAGACATGAAGCATCGTTTCCTGTGCTTACTTGTCACCTTTGTACGTCTTTTGCCCATTTTTATATCCAGTTGTCAGTTTTGTCACTGTTGACTTTTAAGAGTTTTTTGGAAATTTTGGACACCGGTCCTTTATCAGATGTGTCTTTTGCAAATATTCTGAGTCTGTGGCTGGACTTCTCATTCTCTCGACGTTGTCATTCACAGACGGGTTTTTATTTCTAATGAGTTCCAGCTCATCAAGTCACTGTACAGCCTCCTTTTCCTATCTGGTCACCAGTCACCTGCATCCGGGGGCATAGAGGTCACTTGCCTGGACCCAGGCAGGCTTGGCCTGGGAGACTCGGGAAGTGACCTGGCCTGTCCCCCTTCTCACTCTCGTGCTGGGGAGTCCCCGTTGGGCTGGGAGTTTGGTCTAAACATACTGTGGGGGTGGCTCCTGGCCAGACTCTGGGACCTGGGCCTGCAGAGGGAAGGTGGCTCCCGAGACTGGGTGCTGGTCACTGTCCCAGCTGGCCACCACCACCTCCGGGCTGTTTGCACCCTCTTCCCCAACCCTTCTCCCCCACCACCTCTGGGGCCCTGCCCTAGTTCAGGCCTCGCCTCTCGACTGTCCATTCCTGTCTTCTCCCTGACTGCCCACCCACGTGGCCTGGTGTCCTGGCCAGCCCGTGGCCCCTCTCTTCAGAGCAAAGCAGCTCTGCGGGTCCCGGAACCTGCCCGTGGCTCCTTCCCTCTTGGACGCGTCCCTGCCACTCTGGCTGCCTCGGCCCCTCAGGCCTGGCTGGGATGACACCACCTCCTCCAGGAAGCCCTTGGTTTGCCTCTCCCTCCCACCCGCACTGGCCTCTCTACAGCTGAACAAGCACCCCCACAGCCTCCCCTGTTCCTGGTGCTCAGCACGTCTGCCTCTCGCTGGGCCATTCTGGGTCCCTCCCCGGTCGGGTGCTGCTCCTTCCTGCGTGCAGGGCTCTGAGGCTGTGGCCCTGGCGGCCCCACCCTTCCCTGCAGAAGCCACATCAAGGCAGGCAGGGGTGTGGCAGCAGTTGGGGCTCTTCGTCCCAGACTTCCCTAGTGCACACCCCAGTGGGCAGTGGTGCTGACACCCGGGGGCTCAGCAGCAGGCCCACCCCCCCCCACCCCAGCTCTTAGCACCTTCCGAACCCCGCCTGGAGTACACCCTTCCAGGCTGCATGGACGCCAGGGGCCCGCTGTGGAGTGCTGGCTGGGCCAAGCCGGGGTAGGGGGGTGGGGCAGACGAGACCCCCCCAGAGGCCTCCTGAACAGAGACCCCAGCCCTGAGGGCCTGCCTTCTGGGGGAGGGAAGTGGGGCTGAGGTCCTCCACGTGGCCCCGAGTCCACGTGACACTTGCCTGCTCTGAGAGCCTTGCTGTGGCTCGGGAGCCTCGCCGTCAGGAACACACGTGCTCCGTCTAGTCCAGAGACACCCTGCGCGGCTCCCAGGCCGTCACCTCGCTGGGACCGAGTGCCGGCTCCAGTTGCCAGCATCCTGTCACCTCTCTCTCCCTTCACGTCCCATCGGTGGTGTAACTGCTCCCACTGGTGGAAACTCTAAGAAAACCTCTCAGGACGGCTTCCTGCACCGGCTGCGCCTTCTGTCCTTCCCGCGAGGGTCGTCCTCGTCGGCCTACGCGTGCTCCTCCCGGACCTCCCACGGCCCCTTGTTTCTGTGGGGTCGGTGCTGATGCCCCCACTCTCATGCCTCCTTTCCTAATTTGAGTCCGTTTTTCTGAGTGGATCTAGTCAAGCGTCTGTCAAGTGTGCTGCTCTTTCAAGGAGCCAACTGTAGGTTCCACGTCCCGGTTTTCCCCTATTTTTCCATCCTCCGTGTGGACCTCCTCCCTTCTCCTGACCCTGAACCTGGGCTGTACTTCTCGCTCCTGAAGTCAGGTCCGCCGGCGGCCTGGCTCCCGTGTTTTCACGCGGCGCTCACCGCACAGCACCCCCTCGGCCCTGCTTTCCCCGCACCCCTCACACCCCACTCTGCTGCGTTGTCCTTTTCGCTGGGCTTGAGCTGGTTTCTGACTTCCCTGTGAGCAGCCGTGGGGAGGGGCTCAGGCGCGGGGGAGGGTAGAGGCTTCCGTGAGGCTTGAACCGAGTCTGGGAGACCGAGGAGCCAAGGGCCTGAAGACCACAGAGTGGGCCCCTCCCAGGCCTGTGGGAGGCTGGGGCCAGGGCCCCAGGGGGTGTGTCAGGGGCTGGGTTGGTTCCTGGGACAGATGCTGGGCCGAGTGGGGCTGCTGAGGGTGGTGCCTGGCAGGGGCCGTGGGCAGAAAGGGGAAGGGGCGTTGGACACAGAAGGGCCTTCCCTCAGGTCCCGGTGACAAAAGTTTATCAAAGGACAAAGGGAGTAGTGATATGTCATGATTCCCAGGTGGAAAACCTCCCAAGAGGAAAGGGGTCTGGAGGGGTTCGGAACGGAGGCAGGGGTGCAGGGGTCCCAGGCACAGGAGGGGGCACGAGAGACATGGGACGCAGTCTGAGGCTCCCTGGCAGGCTCCCCGCTTCATCTGCCCTTGAATTTGGGGTCTCCACCCCCCCCCCCCACCGCCAGCCCCAGGAGGCTAGTGGGAGCAGGCTCCAAGTGCACTGCCCAGGCAGCCCTGACCCTGAGCAAGGCCGGCCCGGTTCCAGCACCAGAGTGGATCGGGAATGGCCAAGGAATCCCTGCATTTCCTGGGACATTTCTTGAAGACACCCCCTCACTTGTGGGCCACAGACAGAAGGGCCTCCCTTGGAAGGTGGGGGAAGCCGGGGACTGCCCGAGGGGCCCTGGGTGGGGGTGGGGTGGGGTTTGGGCAGAGGCCAGGGAGGGAGGCTCTCCCAGCACCAGCCAGCTCTGCCTGGTCTGTGCTCACCTGGGGACAAAGAGCTGGCTCACAGGAGACTTGCCCCAAGATCTCCAGGCTGACTGGGAGGCAAGGCAGAGGCAGTATCAGCCCAGCAGGTGGAGACAGAGAGACCTGGTCCTGTGTCCAGGGCCCCAGCCCATGGCTGCAGAGAAGGACAGAGGACCCTGCAGGGCCTGTGTCCCTAGGCCGGAGCCATTCTGGACCGGGACCCGGTGGTCAAGCTGGAGGGGGTGCCTGGGCAGGGACCCTTTCTGACCGTGGCCCCAGGACCGCAGACTCCCCAGTACCCGTGCTCTGGCCCCACATCCTGCAGGCAGGGAGGGACCCATGTTTTACCTGCCCAATGGCACACTGGGGCATGGAGGGGTCCTGCCTGAGGCCTCCCATGCGGCTCAGAGTCCAGCTGTGTCCTCGGCCGAGGCCCGGGCACGGATGGGGCCAGGACTGTTTGTCATCTGTGCCTGGGGACCTAGCCCTGTGCTGTGCCCTGCCCACCGCAGACACAGGCTGGGCTCTGCTGTCGGGGCGGACCGAGGCTTCCAGAAGGAGATTCCCCACCGAGGCCCCACTGCCCACCAGGAGAACTATGGTCAGCTCAGCCTGTGCCCCTACAGGTGATTAAGACTTTCTCTCCAGTAAGGGGGATGGGATCTGCCTCAGGGTGGGGTGACACTGTCCAGGGAGCTCCCTGAAAATGGGAGGTTTGGGGCTCATCGGGGGCCAGGGAGGGACTCTTGGTCCCCTGTCCTGTGAAGAGAGAGGGAAGGGCCTGAAGGCCAGGGCCAGCCCCCGCCTGTGCTGGGAACTGAGGTCTCCTAGGGCGTCAGTAACAAGGTTCCTGATGTGCTTACCTGTGGGGATTGAGTTTGTTTCCACGTTAGGAGGGGGGCGACCGTCCTATGAGGACAGAACCGGCCACACGTTGACAACCGTTACTCGCATGTGCCTTTAACAAAGTGACGTAGCGATGAACGTTCAACTCTCCCCTGGTGAGTTGTTTCGGTTATGCACCGGAGGCGTTTTCCAACGACCGCCCTTGAGCGACAGCCACCCGAGTCGCTGTAAGTAGTGACCTGCGGGGAAGGGCTTTCCGCGGGTAAAACAGGCCCAAGAAAACCCCAACCCAAAGTCAGCAAGACTTTCAATGTATTGGAAGTTTTTCCCAGAAATTCTCTCCCGCCACCAGACAGTAGGCCGATCTGCTCTTTATATGCTTTCATTTGGTTTCCACGCCTGGGCGGCATCACAGCGGCGAAGGGTTTCCTTCCAGAGAAATGCTCCCCTGGAGAAGACAAAGCGAACCCTCGTCAAAGGGCGTGTTGCAGAAACTGCCCCCACCTGACTCTGTGTCCCCTGGGAATGTGCTTCCCGGGAAAGAGCCAGGAGGCAAGGGCAGCGTCGCGAGGAAACGGGGAGACGCGCTGGAATAATTCCCACAAGGACAAATATTCGGAACAGAAAATGAAAACCGTTTGCCCTCCATTTTCCTGTGCGGAAATACCACGCAACCCCCTCGCCCGGGCTGGGCTCAGGTCAAACGTCTGGGTACAAACGCAGAAAGTCAAGTCTCCGGGTCGGAATTTACGCTGTAAAGGAGGTTGAGCTCCAGGCACAACTCAAGGGGTCGGCGGCCCAACTATTGGGTCCAAGTGCCTACAATCTGAGATTCCCAAACCTCCAGACAAAGCCCATGGCACCGCGCATGTGAGGGAACAGCGGTGTCCCCTCCTGGGGGAACGTGGGGACACGTGATCGTGGTCCTTCAGCCCCGCCTCCCGCCTCCCATAACAAGTCAGGTCGGGGGCCCCAGGGACGCCCTCCATAGGCTTCACAGGCACCCTCCTTTCAGATCCCCACGTGTTCTGCGTGAAATCTTTCCGTGAAGGCCTTGGGCGCAGTGGGGACGCTGAGCGTGCGTGACCGACACAAGCCAGGACACAGGTAAGGACCCGGTTCTGGAGAAGGTCCTGCGCGCAGCCGTCCTGGCGAGCTTGGGCAGCTGCGACAGCGCAGGGGGGACCTGGGCCGGCGCCCTGCTCGCGGTCCCGGATCTGGAAGCCTCTGGGCTGGCGGTGCTCTGCCCCGAGGCCATCGAGGCCGGTCCCGGGACGCCCCAGCGGGGATGCGGGGACGCGGGGACGCGGGGACACGGGAACACGGGGGACCCGGGACATGGGGACCCGGGGCCCCGGGGGCGCAGGGGCGCGCTCAGCGACCCGCCGGCCGCGCCACCTCCGGCCGCCGCGCCAGGACTGGGGCGGGACCCGCGGGGGACGTGGCGGCGCCACCCTTCCGGGGCCGGGCGGGGACACGCGCCACCGGGCCGGACGACGGGGGCGCTGATCCGGAGACCCGGGGCCGCCTCCGCCCCGGCTGCGCCCCGCCCTGGGTCCCCGGGCCTGGCGAGGCCGATCCGTCCCGGGGTCCTCAGCCCTGCGCGGCTGGGGCGCGGGAAGCGTGGCGGCGCAGGAGGAGCCGGGAGGCGGAGGGTCGGCCTGGGGAGCACGGTGTCCGGGGGCGGGGAGGGGGCCGCGACTCTGGTCCCCTCCCCACTCCAGCCTGCACGTCCGGGAGCGGCCGGAGGGCCGAGTGCCCCGTGGGCGGCCTGGCCCCGAGGGGGCGCTCCTCGCAGGCTCCCCCCCTTTCGAAGCAGGGCCCACGGGCTCCACGGCGAAGGCCCCCTGCCCCTCGGTGAGCAGCTGGCGGAGGGGTCACCGCGGCCACGAACCGAACCGAATGAGACGTTTCGCCCAGCGGGTGTGCGGAGAGGAGCCCCGGGGCCATCCGGCCGCCTCTTTGCTTCTCCCCCACTGGTCGTTCCGGAAGCGCACACGTGGTCAGACACTGGGTGTTGGACCCCTTGAGATGCTCCCGGTAGGAAGCAAGGGTGACCGCTTCTCCACCTGACCTTGTCACCAATGCCCGGCTCCCAGGCAGTGACCCTGGACGGAGAGCCCAGCATCAGGAAGAAATGCCACAGGAAACACCCCTGGTGCCAGGGGGCTCCCTGGAGGGACAGCCCTTCTCTGGGCCTCTTGTCACAGAGGCGGAAGTCAGGGAGATGGCCTTGGGGGACACGTGTGGGGAGTGTCCAGGTGTGGTCCTGTGCCTGATGTCCGTGGGGCAGCTTGTCATGGGGGGGACCTTCTCCAGTGGCCTCACCCCCTGCGTGGCCAGCAGCTGTGGGCCAGCAGGACAGACGGAAATCCAGGTCAGTTCGAGTTGTCCCTGACCTTGGTGATGAGCGAATCCCGCCCAAGCAGGGCTCATTGTGGCAGAGCCAAACAGGCTCCCCCGGTCCCCGGGTCGGTCCGAGAAGCAAAGAAGGATCTAGGGACGCCAGAGCAGCGCAGGCCCAGTGGGGAGTCTGTCTGTCTGTCTGCAGGTCCGTGTGTCAGCTGCCTCTCTCAGCCTTCCGCATCGGTGTCCTAGCGACCTTGTCCGACATGGATAAGGGCAGTTACTATTTTCATTGCGAATGAATTACCATTGTTTGCTTCAACCCATATGCATCCGTTTTAATTTTATTTTATTAAGGTTATTTATTTATTTTGAGAGGGTGGGGGGAGCATGCAGTTGAGGAGCAGAGAGAGAGAATTTCAACCAGCTCCACGCTGTCCGTGCAGAGCCCAATGCAGGACTCAAACCCACGAACTGTGAGATCATGACCTGAGCTAAAATCAAGAGTCAGACACTTGGGCTGCCTGACTCCCTCAGTCAGTTAAGCGACTGACTTCGACTCAGGTCATGATCTCACAGTTTGTGAGTTTGAGCCCCCCATCAGGCTCTGTGCTGACAGCTCAGGGCCGGAAGCCTGCTTCAGATTCTGTGTCTCCTTCTCTCTCTGCCCCTCCCCGGCTCATGCTCTGTCTCTCTCTCTCTCAAAAATAAAATAAACATAAAAAATAATAATAATAAAAAATAAAAAGTTTTGGTTTGTGTTGATTTGTCCTTCCTGCACCGGCTGTAGAAAGTGCGAGCTTCCAAATAAAACAAACCCCACACCAGTGTTTTGGTCTGTAACAGCTAAACAAGTTTGTCAAGGAAACTCTGTTAATATTTTATATCGCATTTAAATAAGCTGATGGCGTCACCCTCCCACCTCCTAAAACAGAAAAACAAAACCAAAAACCTCAGCTCCCAGCTGAAAGCAGGGAGCCACTGTCCCATCCCTCCCAGGGGTTGGAAGCCTTGGAAACCAGAAAACTCACCTCCCTCCTCCCATGCTGTGTGCCCCACCCCCCCCACCAAGCTCCCTCCCCTCCACCAGTGGTGTCACCTTACACCCTGATGGGGACCTCCCCTGTCAGAAGGGGGTGGGGAGACAACCCTCCCTCCGAATCAACCTGGAGGCAGTGAAGTTCACTGTCATTAGGTGTAGTGTAGAGGAGACTCCTTCCCTGCCTTCCTGCTTCCTTGGTGAGTCTGTCCCAGAGCTGTCCCCATCCCTGCCAAAGCACAGACACCACGAGGGGACCTGTGTCCTGGGCTCCTCCTGGCTCTGGGCCTGCCCTGCGTGGGGGTCTGTGACTGCCTTGTGTTCCAGATCCAGGCCTCTCTAAGCAGCAGACCGACATCCAGGAAAATGCATCCCATTTCCAAAGAAGCCATTTCTCCCGGCCTGGCCTGCGGGCTGCACCTCCCCACCCCCTCCTCCCCGGATGGGACTAGGCCTAACTCCATGGCTGACACGAACTTCACAAGGGGCTAGTGTGACAGGCTCAGGGGTCTCCTTCCAGAAGCCCTTGACATCCTGGGTTGAGGTTCTGAGAAGGCATCAGAGCCCATCTGGGAGGCCCAGGTCAGGGGCCCAGGGGCTCACACCCTACAGGATGGATGTTGGAAGGAGGACACCATGAGGGCTTCCTCAGCACCCAAAACCTTCCCTCCTTAAGACGCCCTCACACAGCTCAGGGGCCTTCGTTCCCTGCAGACTATCTGGCCCCATTTCCCCTGAAGCCACCCCTGACTAGTGGCCCCCACAGTGCTCACCCCAGCCCCACCCCGGGCCCCGGACTCCCGCAGGTTGGCTCCAGTAGCCCCAGGAGCCAATGTCTGTCACAGCTGATGGCCGGTCTCAGGCCTTAGGACCCCGGTGGGAGCCTCAGACTTGGACCCCACAGGGTCGTGGGGGAGGACAGGGGACAGACTTATTCAGTGGGCCCCCAGGGAGGACAAGAGGGGCCTGCACCCCACTGGGCTCGCTCAAGACAGCCACCTCCTGGTGGGCCCTGGCTGGGCAGGCTCCCCAGGGCTGGAAAGAGTCAAAGTTAGAGAGGAACCCAAAGGGAAAGGAAGCAGCCAGGGTTTCACCCCTCCCAAGGTCAAGGGGAGGAGCAAGCTAGAGCATGTCACAAGTTCAGACCCAGTGGAGTCAGGTTAAAAAATGTGTTTTGTTAGAAGAAGAAGAAGGAGAAGAAGAAAAAGAAGTAAAGAGAAAGTTCCAGAAGTGGGCAGGCAGCCACTCAGGGCCACCTTCAGGGAGCTGCTAACAACTGCCTGTGCCCTGCCCCCTGCATGTCAGACCTGGGTGGGAGTGTGGTTCTGCCCACCGTGCGCCCCCTCCCTGCGGATTGGAAGGGGGAAAGGGGTGGCAGCCGTGTCCCCACTGCTCACTCTTTGCTACAGACAAGGTCACGAAGGGAAGGCCACGAAGAGGTGGAGACTTTCCAAGCAGGTTCCAGTGTCTCCTCCCAGCTACCTAGATGCCGGGGCGGCAGCAGCAGCCGCTCTGTTTGGGGGCCAGAGCCCAGGATGGTCACTCGGGCTGTTCTGTAAACTCCTGATTCCAGGGCCAGGTTCAGGGGTCCAACACTTCCCCGCCCCCAAGCCGCTCAGAGCCCGTTCCTCCAACTCTTGCAGAAGTTTTGTAAGCACCTGATTACGTCTGCTAAATCAACCCCTGCTTAGATTACCCAGAACCCGTACCCTGCCTGTCACAGGATTTGCTGCTGGAAATGACGCGGCCTTAATGCCACGTACGAGGCACGGGTGGCATCAGGGTCCACAAATTCAAGACCACAGGAACGCACCTGTTGTTGGGCAAGTGAGGGGAGCACATACCATGGGGACCCATGGGGTGTCTCAGTGGGAAGGTGCTAGAAAGCCCTTGGATTCGGGCTTGGAGGAGGTAATTTTAGTAAAGTTCAAGAAAGCAGACTGCTTTAGAATGGACACTGTCAGGAAGTGGGGGACATTGCATGACTGAATATCATAATAAATCTTATCTAGAAAGAAGGAAGGCTGAAAAAGATAGGTTTGAACTCTAAGGGTCCGCTTAGACGTGGATATTTTCCTTTTTTTAATGTTTGTGTATTTTTGAAAGAGAGACAAAGTGTGAGCAGGGGAGGGGCAGAGAGAGAGAGAGAGAGACAGACAGAGAGAGACAGAGAGAGACAGAATCCGAAATAGGTTCCAGGCTCTGAGCTGTCAGCACAGAGCCCGTTTCAGAGTCCGAACTCGTCAACTGCGAGATCATGACCTTGAGCTGAAGTCTGATACCTAACCGACTGAGCCACCCAGGCGCCCCTATATGTGGATATTTGTAGCAACTGCAGCCCATCGCTACCAATGTATTTTCTCTTCCTTATGATTTTCTTAATAACATTTTCTTTCCTCTGGCTTCCGTTATTGTAAGAATACAATACTGCATACAACATACCGAATGTGCCTTGTTTACGTCATCAGTAAGGCTTCCAGTAAACAGCAGGCTAGCAGCAGCTGAGTTGCTGGGTTTGGGGGAGTCAGAAGTCATGTACAGATTTTCAACTGCACCGTGGGGTGTCAGTGCCCCTAAACATCACACTGTTGAAGGGTCAGCTGTAACAGGTGAAAAAGCAGCCGTCACTCACAGTAACCACGAGAGGGAGAGGGTTTGGCCACTTAGTGGTTTCGAAATCGTTCATATTTCCGCCTAGATTCAGCCGTGATCGCAGATTGTTCTTGTTGGTTTTGATCCATCACGGTCACAGAATGGTCTTGTCTGGCTGACGTCAGTTCCTCTGAGACCATTTGTGTTCAGCAGGAGAACGCCGTGGTCTCGCCACCAGGGTCAGGCCGGCACCCTCCCCACACCCCCCCTCCCCCGGGTCAGGGGCTGCTTTTCTCTCTCGAAACAAGAAAATAGGCATATATGCAGGCTGGGAGGCGGGGCAGCCCTGAGCTCTTACAGCAAGACATTTGGTAAAACTGCTTTCAGGGCACCGTGTATCTAAGAGTCTGGGAGCGCCTGGGTGGCTCAGTTGGTTGAGTGTCCGACTCTTGGTTTCCGCTCCAGTCACGACCTCATGGTTTGTGAGATGGAGTCTTGCACGGGGTTGGTTCTGCAGTGACAGTGCAGAGCCTGCTTGGGAGTCTCTCTCTCCCTCTCTCTCTGCCCCTCCCACACTCTCACATGCATGCTCTCTCTCAAAATAAATAAATATAAATAAACATTAAAAAAGAACAAAACACTAAAACTGAAAAGTCTGTCAAATGTGCTGACGGGCTGCGTCTCCCACCTACTCCCGCTGCGTTGTCTCCTCACCCACAGTCCAAACCTATGACCTCACAGGGAGGTCTCTATGACTAATTGACTGAGAAGGAAAAACCTCGATCCTGGTTTACAAATGGCGCGGAAGGGACGGCTCAAGCCCTACAGTCCCACTTAGGGGTGGCCCGAAAGGACAGAGAGGAAGGAGAAGCCTCTCATTACTTCAAGCACGGTGCCTGTTCTGAAAGATAGCCAGAAATAGTATGGCTCTATATTGACTCATGGGCAGTTATTAATGGCTTGGCTTGATCACCAGAGCCTTGAGAAAACCACACTGCAAGACCGGAAATGAGGTGGTCTGGGAAAGGCATAAGAGGATGGACCGCTCTGGGGAGGCATGAGCTGTGCAGACACTTTGCCACGTTGTGAGCACCCGTCAAAAGGCATCTACCGCAGACGAGGCTTTCAGGAATCGGTTGGACGGGACAGTCCATTCTGTGCCCAGCAGCCAGTCTCCTTAGCCAGCCAGCCACGTGCTTGTTCAGTGAGTCCACGTACAGAGTGGCCAAGGAGGCAGGGATGGGGGCCAGGCGTGGGCTCAACATCAAAATCCAACCCATGGACTTCGCCTCACCGAGTCTGACATGGACACCATCCCAGTTGAGAATTTAACCCCCAAGAGCAGAGACTAATGGTGAGCCCCTGATATTTCCTGGGGGGACGGCCAGTCACTTGGGTGGAGGATCGATTACATTAGATCTCTTCCATCGCGGAAGGAGCAGCAGTTTGCACTGGAACAGACATTTCTTCTGGATGTGGATCTGCTTTCACTGCCTGTAACGCCCTGGAAGCACTGCCCCCCACAGACTTCCAGTATGCCTTGTGGACCTTTATTGTAGCCCACGGATCGTTTCTTTGATGTAGAGAGTAATTTTACAGCAAAAAAAAATGTGAAGCAGTGGGCTAGGCACATGAAACCCACTGGTCTTTGATGCACTCATCCGGAAGCAGTGACCTGGTAGGTTGAATGACCTCCTGAGGATTCCTTTTAGCACACTCCGAAAAGATGGGACTCCATCTCACAGGTTGTGACATTATCTCAATTATAGTCATAGTACGGTTACTTATATGGAGTGCTGTTTTTCCCAAAGCCAGAATACGGGAGTTCGTGAGTCAAAGGGTGGTCAAGGAACTGGCTCCTCTAGTTACTATTCCCAGGAACTAAGTGGTTTCTTGGAGGCACCTCTTGGTACTTCCATTCCAGTTGTGAAAGGTTGTCAGAAAACAATGTCAACCCAAAACTGGCAGGAAACTGCTGAGAATTCAGATCCTTTGGGTATGTTTGGGTCCTACTACTAGATGAAAGCCTCCAACCAGCCAAGGTCCCAGCTAAGGGGAAATAAAACAGGGAATAGGTAATGGAAGAAGAAATTTAGAAAAATCATGTCTGAAAGTCGCTAAGAGAGTAGGTCTTAAATGCTCCCATCACAACAACAGCAAAAATGGTAATTAGGTGAGGTGAAGGATGTGTACTAACTTGACCATTTTGTAGTATACACATGTGTCAAGCCATCACATTGTACAATTTACATTTACGCCAGGTTCCATGTCAGTTATATCTCGCTAAAACTGGGGGAAATATCGATTATGCCCTCAACAAAATACCAGCAAACAGAATTCAACAACACTTTAAGAGTTTGTAAACTGTGACCAAGTGGGATTTACTCCTGGATGCAAGAGAAGTTCCTCATAAAAAGGCCATCAGTGTAATACACCATGTTACCAGAATGAAGGGAAAAAAAAAACCCTGCATGATCATCTCATTTGATGCAAAAATAATTACTGGACAAAATTCAATGTCCTCCCATGATAAAAGCACTCAACCAACCAGAAATACAGGAAGCTAAATACAATAGAAGTGATATGGGAACAGCCCACAGGGAACATCATACTCAGTGATGAGAGACTGAAAGCTTTTCCTCTAAGATCAGGAAGAAGGCAACGATGCATGCTTTCACCACTTCTATTCATAACTGGAAGTTCTTGCCAGAGCAATCGGGCAAGAAAAAAAAGGCATACTAATTGGAAAGGAAGAAATAAAATCATCTTTGTTCTCAGATGACAGACATATACATGGATATATTAAGTGCAGAAAACCTTAAAGATTTCATTAAAAAAAACTGTTAGAGATAATATGTTCAGAAAGCTACAGGATACAAAAATCAACACACAAAAATTGATTGCATTTCTATACACTAACAATGGCCAACTATCCAAAAGGAAACTAAGAACACAATTTGCAATAGCGTCAGAAAGAATAAAATACTAGGAATAAACCTCACCAAGGAGGTGGATGACTTGTACAATGAAGACTACAAAACATTGCTGAAAGAAGACACAGAGATAATGGAGGAAGGTCCCATGGTCACAAACTGGAAGATTGAAGGCTATAAAGGTGTCTACACCACCCAAAGCAATCTACAAAGTGAAGGCAATTTCTATCAAAATCTCAATGGCATGTTCTGTGGAAATAGAAAAACCCATCCTAAAATATGTATGGAATCTCAAGGGATCCCAAAAAGACAAACCAATGTTGAAAAAGGACAACAGATCTGGAAGACACACTTCCTGGTTTCAAAACCATTATAAGGCTTTGGTAGCCAAAATAGTGTGGTAGTGGCATAAAGACAAACATAGACCATGGAATAGAATGGACCCAAACCTGTGTTTTCATAGGTCAAAACCTTTACAACTTTGGATTTTGCCATGATTTGGATGCGATGCCAAAGGCAAGGGCAACGAAAGAAAAACTGGACAACTGGACTTCATGAAAGTGTTAATATTTTGTATGCATATGAAAAGACATTATCAAAAAATGTTTTGTATATCACTATTTGTATATCGAATGTATATATATATCAGGGCCCCTGGGTGGCTCAGTTGGTTGAACATCTGACTCTTGATTTCGGCTTGGGTGGTGATCTCCATGGAATCATGGAATTGAGCCCCATGTTGGGCTTTACACTGGGTGTAGAGCCTGCTTGGGATTCTCTCTCTCTTCCTCTACCACTCTCACTCTTTCTTTAAAAAAAAAGTATAAATATCAAAAGGCAACCTACAGAATGGAAAATAATATTTGCAAATCATATAAGACATTAATGATTAGACATTAATATCCAGAATATATAGAGAACTCCTAAAACTTAACAACAAAATAACCCACCTGATTTCAAAATGGGCAAAGAGTTTGAATAGACATTTCTCCAAAGAAGAGATACAAATAGCCAATGAGCACGTGAAAAGATGCTCAACATCACTCATCATTAGGGAAATACAAGTCAAAACCACAATGAGATATGATCCTACTAGAATGGTTATTATGAAAAAAGAAACAGAAAATCACAAGTGGTGTGAGGATGTGGAAAATTGGAACACTTGTGCACTGTTGGTGTTGGTGGAAATGTGCCACTGTGGAAAACTGTATGGTAATTCTCAAAAAATTAAAGCTAGAATTAGCATATGATCCAGCAACTCCACTTCTGGGTGTATATCCAAAGAGTCTCAAAGAGATATTTGCACACCCATGTCCAGAACAGTATTATTCATGGTAGCCAGAAGGTCAAAGCAGTCCAGGTGTCCATTGAGAGGTGAATGAATAAGCTCACAGTGGTATATACACACAGGAGAATATATTCAGCTTTGAAAAGAAGGAAAATTCTGTCACATGCCACAACATGGATGAACCTTGAGGACATTATGCTGAGTAAAATAAGCAGTCACAAAAAAGATGAACATCGTCTGATTCCACTTCTGTGAGGTCCCTAGAGGAGTCAGATTCAGAGCACCAGAAAGCAGAATGGTAGGTGCCAGGCTGGGGGAGGTGATTGTTTAATGCATATAGAGTATCAGTTTTACAAATGAAAAACTTTCAGGGGTGGGTTGTACAATAATGCAAATATACCTAACACTGCTGAACTATACACTTAAAAATGGCTAAGATGGTAAATTTTGTGTTATGTGTGTATTTTATCACCATTCAAAACTCAACTATGGCCTCAGGACCAGTTACAATGACCGTAACAGCTGTGGATATTTTCTTCCTTGCCAGTTATGTGGCATGAGTTAGCTAGACTGAAAGCAGACCAAGGAAAATAAAGATGTGACTCACCCACTCTGCCGCTGCCATGATGGACTGTGGATGCACTGCCCAGATTCCCTTCAACAGGGTTGTTGCCTCAGCTGCCAGGAGGGCTGTTAGTTGACAAGACTTCAGCTGTGGGCCCCTTTAGGGACCGTCTCAGCTATAGAGAGCAGTCCCTTTCTTGGGGACTTCCCATGGACAATGACTGATCTGAGGGGAGGGTGTAAAGAGTTGGCTGTCTTTACTCAACTCAGAGCAGGTGAAGGGCAGGTATAGGCCCAGAGATCCCCGGGAGGCTGGCTAAGGCCCTCGCCAGGGCTGCGCTGACGCTCAACCTCTCCTGCCTTCCTGCCACGTTCCCCTGCCTTCCATAGGTCTTGTTCCCAAAGACATGTCTTAGTGAGCATCTTGCACACTAAACTCCTCAAGTCTGCTTCTGAGACTCCATCAAGCTCTTCCTCCGTGACTGGTGGAGTGAGCTAAAGGTAGAGGTAGAGAAAGGGCAGAAAAAACCAATATTATGAAAAAGCAGAGAAGGTAATCTGAGATGCTACAGTTATTAGCAATCCTGTCTAAGAGGTCGTTATGAATGATTTTTTTAAGTGTTTTTTAAAGTTTATTTCTTTCTAGAGAGAATGTGTGCAAGCAGGGGAAGGGCAGAGAGGGGGGGAGGGAGAGAGAGAATCCCAAGCAGACTCCATGCTGTCAGCACAGAGCCTGATGCGGGGCTCCATCCCACGAACAGTGAGATCATGACCTGAGCTGAAATGAAGAGTCGGATGCTCAACTGACTGAGCCACCCAGGCATCTCTGTTATTAATATTTTCTGTAGATTCATTTGAAAAGACAGGTTATAGGTCCCTAAAGAAATACAAGCTGGGAAACTAAATTAAGAAGAAAGTTTAAAACCTATAACCATTAAAGACATTGTATATTTTTTTCAAAATAATACATTTTCAAGCAATATCTACCAAATGTCAAAAGAACAGATAATTCCAATCTTACACAGAACCTCCCAGAGAATATAAAAAGAAGGACTACTCCCCAACTAGATGTGTGTGTGTGTGTGTGCATGCGTGTGTGTGTATGTATGTGTTAGCCTATTGCTACCAAAGCAAACAAAGGCAGTATAAAAAAAAAAATGTATAAGCAAGTCTCATTCATGAACAAAGATGCAAAAATATGGAATAAAATCTTAGCAAAGTCAATTCATCAAATGTATAAACATTTATATCAAATAACAGCCAATTGGAGTTTATCTCAGGAATGCAAGGTTGGTTTAACATTATAAAATGGAGTAATATAATCTTCTATGTTTGATCACCTTAAATTTCACAGTCATGCCATCGAAATCAAGTCTAGGTGAGGACGAGGCTCCTCTAGGGCCATTCCTCAAACACAGTTTCTCTTGGTCTGTAGATCCAGGTTGGCTAGCTCACCCCTGCCACACACACCACAGCATACAGTGGTAGACTTGACATGGGGTAACTTCTCCCGACCCTCCTGCTCAGACAGGGGCCAGTGAGGAACACGAAGGAGTCACTGGTCATAGCAACTGTGAAACCCAGCCAAGAAATTCTTTGATTAGGTCTTTTTTTTTTAAGTTTATTCATTTATCTTGAAAAAGAGAGCATACCGAGTGTGGGAGGGGCAGAGAAAGAGAATCCCAAGAAGTCTCCATGCCGTCAGCGCAGAGCCCGATGCAGGGCTCGATCCTGAGAACCACAGGATCATGACCTGAGCCGAAAACCAAGAGTCCAATGCTTAACCGACTGGCCCCCCCCAGGTGCCCCAGATTAGGTCTTACGTCCTAGAAATAATCCTCCACTGCTTTGAGCTCTGTCCTCTGACCTCTTTATTCTGCCCTCTGAACATCCACCCCCCCCCCCACTTTTTTAAAGAAAGCACATGTTTGCAACCAGTTTTCTCAGCCTGCTTCCTTCCAGTAAAATTGTGCGGCCTGGGGGTGTGGGTGTCCAAAGTCTCTTTTCATTTTGAATGGCTCTGTCCTTTTTTTGTCCAAACAGGTCGTGTTTGGACTGATAAACTTTTTCCCAAAAACTTTGTGGATCTCCTGTGATTTGGGGTTAACTCTGTAATAGAAAAGATACGCGCACAAATCTGTTTGGGGCCTGGGCTCGCTCCGTTAGCGAGAAGGCGCACCCGCAAAGCTCTTTGAGATGAACCTGCTCTACGCTGGGCTCCTCCTGAGATGGCTGAGGGGCGCTGCTGAGGTTTCCCAGAGGCCCTGTCTTTGGGAGAGAGGATTTGTGGGGTACATCTTCATCTTTCTAACAGGCCCGTCATGTGACTGAACAGTACTCTGAGTTATCACCTTTGATCTTTCTGAGGTCTTGACAAAGGGCTTCACGTACTCACACTTTTGGCTTCATTTTTATTTAAAATATTTGTTTAATGTTTATTTTTGAGAGACAGAGACAGAGCGTGAGTGGGGGAGGGGCAGAGAGAGAGGGAGACACAGAATCTGAAGTGGGCTCCGGGCTCCGAGCTGTCAGCACAGAGCCCGACGTGGGGCTCGAACCCACGAACCGTGAGATCATGACCTGAACTGAAGTTGGACACCTAACCGACTGAGCCATCCAGGCGCCCCTGGCTTCATCTGAGACCAATTCTCCCGGATTTGATGTTCCCCGGGAAGTCGTTTCTTAATTTTAGCATCTTTTGTCCTTTGGAGAAACTGCGAATTTTGACAACTATCAGGTACCGGTTCCTTTTAGTTTCCCAAGTGCCTTCAGCCTGTCTCTCTGCTCAAATGAAACCATAAGGCACAGGAAGAGGCCAGGTGGCTTCTTCTGCACTCAGCCTGGAAATCTACCCATTGGCTCCTGGACTGCAGCGGGTACACTGCTCCCCACACAACTGCAGATGGCAAGGTGGCCACGCTTTTGCTGTTATGTCCCAAGACCCCTGTTCTCACTTCCTGTGCGCCCTCACTGGCAGCGTCCTCAAAGCCCAGCTTTCCATTAAAGGCCTGTCCAGGATGCCTCAGTGCTTACCTAACACTCCTCAGAATCCCACCTCGCTCTGTCCACGGCCTGGTTCAGATATTTGTACGTCGGCACCCTAGTCCAGGCACCAAACAGCTGTAGTAGTTGTCCATAGCTGCATGACAAATTACCTTAAAACTTACTGGCGTAAAACAATACACACTCACCATCTCACAGTGTCTGTGGGTCAGGAGCCTCTGCGGCTCAGCTGGGGCTCCGCTCAGACTCCCTCACGGGCTGTGGGGAGGGCTTGGCGGGAGCTGCTCTCATCTCAGGGCTCATCTGGGAAAGGGTCCCCCCTCCCAAGCTCACTTAGGAGCTGTGGGCTGGTCTCAGGTCCTCAATAGCTGCCGGTTGGGACAGTAGTTCCTTGCCACATGGCTGTCTCCACCAGGCTAGTCCCAACACGGCAGCTTGCCTTTCCGGAACAAGGGCTCTGAAGGAGGCTGAGCAGGGCAGAGGTCAGTGGTTTGGAATTTAATCTCAGAAGTGACATTCCCATCACTGTTGTCCTGTTGTATTCCCAGAAGAGAGTCACTAGGTCCTGCCCCCCTCAAGGGGAGGCAGTCACACAGGGCATGCGTACCAGGAGGTGGGGTCATTGGAGGCATCCCAGAGGCTGCCCACCCCAGAGACAGAGTAAAACCTCCAAGAACCAAGAAGAAATGGACAGATTACACAATTTTAAAAGCTGATGAAAAGAACAGGCATTTCACTGGAGAAGAAATCGAATGTCATTTGAAACCCTCCCAGAGAATTCTCAGCATCACCAGCAATCTGAACGAAACAGACGAACCCACAACACATGGGCCAGAAGGGAGGCTGCAGGTGCTCTGAGCTGCAGGGCATTTACGGGCATCGGACGCCGGAGGGCATGGGAATGTCACAGCCACTTGGGAAACCAGTTTCACGTGCCTCAGTTATGCTACACGCACGTGGCCCCCAGCCCAGGGCCCAGCTGTGAATGACCTGAGATGGTAACACCATTTGCAGGCTGGTGAGTTAGGCTGCCCGTTTCAGGTACCTCCCCCCCCCCCCGCCCCGCCCCCACCAGGCAGTGCCTCCATGGACCATGGCACCCGGACCTGACAAGCAGTCATATCTGCTGCTTCAAGTTCACTCTAGTTAGGCTGCACTTGACTCCAGAGGGACTCCAGGCAACTGTGTGTGACATATGGAAGTTAGACACGTGAAATGGAGGAAGAGAAAGAAAATCGGGTGTGTAGGTCTTGAATTTTACATGTATTTGCGTGCGCGCTTGCGTGCGCAGAGAACGGCTTCAAACATATTCCTGAGGTCCTAGGAGCTGATCGTGTGGGCCTGAGTATTTGTCATGTTCACCGGTCAGCAAGGAACACCCTGGGCTCTGAGCCAAAATGTAGATCTGAGTGGAAGGGTCTGAGGAGGTCCTAGGAATCTAAATGAAGAAATGGCTATTCGTGAATTTTTTCCTGGATTGAACGTATCTTCCAGAGGCACAGGGATCCAGGGACACAAGACCTCCCAAGAGGCCTCAATGCAAGCAGGTGGTGAGTCAGAAAGACAGGGCTGGTGGGAAGCAGGGGCAGGCAGGCCCAGAGGGTCACTCAGCTTGCAGTCCTCGGGGGCCCTGCTTTCATGGCTGGGGACAGGACACTGTTCACGCCCTGCGTGCTTTCTCTGTACAGCCCAACATCCACTCCAGTAACAGTCTTGGGTTTTTGCCTCTGTTCGGGCAGAGGAAGGGGCAGCTTTGGACGAAGACACCTGAGACTAGGAAGGTATTCCCCCACCCTTCACCACTCTGCAGGACCCCTTCCCTTCCTCCCTGTGTTTGAAATGTCCTGGAGGGGGGTGTGGGTAACTCAGCCAGGAGGAATGACCCCAGAACACAGAGGGTCAGAGGAGAGAGTAAATAGGTTGGACTTCAAGGCTTCACAAGTAAGTGCCCAACACCTCCCTCCCCCGTGGCCCAGGGACAGAGGAAGAGATAGAAGACAGGTGTCACCCAGCCTAGCCCGTTCCCCTGGTGAACTGGCTCTCAGGCACTGACAGGCTCTAACATACTTACACTTTTTCTGTTAAAATAAAACCCATCCTTTTGTTCACCCAGCACATATAATATAAATAAAGCTCCCAGAGCCTGTATAACCATCACTGTATAGATAACTTCCCTGTAACAAAATGAACTTTTTCAGATCCCTGGCATAGTTTTGAGCATTCTTGTTTATTTAATTTTGTTTTTCTTGTTAACTTTCTTTTAGAAGGACGTTTAAGTGGTAAGGTTAGGTTCCTAAATTTGAAAAATGTGTTATCATGAAAATAAAGCACACGCAACTCACACCACAGGCAAATTCTTCAAACTACAAAACCATGATGTTTTTAAACGGGCGCAAGAAAACTTTTCTTGCCTCGTTATGTGAAAACTATACAAGAAGACTCAAACACGGCTTGCTTCTCCTGGAGTCCCCATGTCACTGTAAACCATGCAGAGACAAAAATACACCTACACTGGCAACAAGAAACACATACCAGATGCGGCCATTTTCCCTCTGGTTCCTAACGTGCTTCCTGGGAAACAGCTTAGGAGCAGAGACCGTGCGTGCAAACTGTAGAAACTGTAGCTTTAAGTATTAGAGAGACAGATATTTACAACTGTCACCTTTTAAAATCACTTTATTTTCACTCGGTGTACAGATTCAAAATCAACTAGATGTCAATTACAGAGCTGAAGGCAGGCTGAGCTGTGTGCGAGCAGTTCCGTGTTCCCCTCCCAGGGTATACAATATCCCTTTCAAACCAACGCTGTGTATGTCATAACTATATTTAGAAATACACAGAGAGGAAAATATTACTGCTGCAATGCAAGGCTGCGGATGAGAGGGAGACACGTGAAAACCTCACAGAATCCAAGGCTTAAAGTCTTTAGTTCATGTTTCCTCAATCAATTTCAAAGGTCTGGTGCATTGGAAGGCATTAATTATCAAAAGGGGGGAAAAAAAGAGAATCCTGTAACAAATCCCGTGTGAAGAAAAGGCTGGGACTCTCCATCCAGGAAAACAATACGGATTTTGGGTTTCCTAGAGCCCTGTAAGAGCTAAACAAAGTGGCCAAGTTTTCAGGCCAACAGTCCAAAGCGCTGGTTTGAGTTCCGACACAGAAGCCATCATCACTCGTCTTGGGCCGGAAAACTTTCTTTAAAAAGGCAGGGACGGAGAACTGAGCTTCAGAAATCAGAAACGCGCCGAACACACTAAAAAGTCACCTTTGCGCGTCAGCCAATGAATCTTTCCGAGGGCCACGTGTCCTGGGCATTGGTGGGGAGCGCCGGGGCCCGCTCCTCGGGCGGGGCCAGGGCCTCCACCTCGCGCACCACCTGCGTGAACACCTGGTCCACCATCAGTTTGCTCTTGGCCGTGACCTCCAGGAACGGGCACCGCCACTCGCGGGCCAGCGCGCGGCCCCGCGCCGTCAGCACCTGGCGCTCGGCGTCCAGGTCGGCCTTGGTGCCCACGAGCACGAGCGGCACGGCCTTGGGCCCCCGCAGCCGGCCCATGCGCTCCCGCAGCGGCCGCACCGCCTCGAACGAGGCCTCGCTGCACACGCTGTAGAGCACCACGAAGCCGTCGCTGTTCTTGATGTACAGGTCCTTGAGGGTGACCAGGTGCTCGGCGCCCACGGTGTCCACGATCTCCAGCAGGGCGGGCGCCGCGTTCACCTCGATCACCTTGCTGAAGAGCTCCTCCACCGACGGCTCGCACTGCTCCGGGAAGCTGCCGCAGGCGAACTGCGTGGCCAGCGCCGTCTTGCCCACGGCCACGCTCCCGAGCAGCACCACCCGGTAGCCCTTGGCGGGTCGCGGCCCCAGGCCTGCCATGGCCGAGACGCGGCTGGCGGGGCGCACGGCCGGAGGACGGCGAGGAATGGCGCGCGGAGGCGGGGGCGGGGAGAGGGGGCAGGGAAGGAGGGGAGAGGAGGGGCGGGAGGGGAGGAGGGGAGGGGCGGGGCGGGGGCCGGGGCGGGACGCGGAGGCGAGGAAGGGGCCCGGGGGGCGGGCGCGCGGAGGCCGGCTGCGGCCGGGCGGAGAAGAACTCCCCCAGCCCAGACGGGGGTCCCGGGAGTCCGGGCCCCGCGCGCCTCTCGCCCCGCTCCCTACCCCACTGTCTGGCCCGCCTCCGGCCCGGGCGATCCGGCGCCGCCCTACCCACCAGCTCCACGTCCCAAACCTCTCCTTCCCCTCCCCCCGCCCCCCCCTTCGACCTTGCTCACGGCGGGTCCCCAGGCTGCCAGGCCCTGCTCGGCCTCCCTCCCATTCCCCACCTGACGACGAGCTGGGGCCTCTCCGACAGTCCCTGCCCTCTGCTCCCCCTTTCCCAGAAGAGCCCCTTCTGTCCGCGGGACTAGAAGGTAACCTGATCCCTTCCATGTCTACCCGGGAAATGCAGGATTTCTCCACCATTTCAGAGCCAGCCCCGTGGCCGGAAGCCAGGCTGGCCTCGTTCTAGGTCAGGCCTGGCTGGGCTGCGCAGCTGGGGCCCCTCCCCAGACCAGGAGGACCCCAGGGAAGGGGAAACTTGCGAAGGAGCTTCAGACTGAAGGTCCCAAGTGACTCCTGCACCCCTCCTCCCTCCCCCGCCGACTTCTGTGCCGGGAGTACCGATTACCTCGCGCCCCTGCCTTTACTCTGGCCCCCTCCAGACCCCTTTGCCTTTGACCAAAGCCCAAATGAACTTTGTAAAATGTAACTCACATTTTACTCCCTCTCGCAAACCTTCCCTGGCTTTCCATCATGCCCTCCTGACCTAAGAGGGACCACATAACTCACCAGTCAAAACTGGCCACTTTTGAAAATGAAAGTGTGCACCCATCCACCCGGCCCCAAGCATCGACCGGCGGGGTCCTTGGCAACAGGGCTTTGCGGTCATCCTAGTTCTAGAGGGTCCTCCAGGTCGGACCCTGCTGCTGCCAGTCTCTCTCGGGCTTCTGCTCTACACCTGCACAGCGTTCTTGTCATTCCTTGATTCAGAAAGGACCCTGGGGGCTGGGTAGAAAGTCCTGGGGTCGTCCACCTGAGTAAACTCCACTCACCTTGTACTCGGGCACAAACAGATGCCTTAGGACTTGACGGGGACCCAGAGGCCTGGGCTGAAAGCGGAGATAGCTACACTTTCCCTGTGTCGGGGTGCCACTGACCCCGGTCATTTTGGTGTAGCCGTGGGGGGGGGGGACAGGGCCCCAGTTCTGACTGAGCTTGAATTTGCTCCCGGCAGCATAGGCTCAGAGATGACGTTTAAGTGACAACGGGATACATCTTTCACACTGGTGTTTGTGGTCACAGAACATGCTTTTCTATTAACGGTGCACAGAGCACCCTTGACCTGTGATATTAATTATATATGGAACACAACAGACAACTCGCTTTCTAAATAGAGAAGGCTTATGAGACATTCTCTGACTGCAAAGTAACAAAAGTAAAAATGCATCTTTAAAAAGGATAACTGCAAATATTCACTGGAGGGAGGCAAGCTCAAGGCAGGCTTCAACAGCTTCCCACAGATAGCTTTTGAGGGAACGTAGGCAACTTGCTGCTGAAAAGTCACAAAACACACAGGGAAAAAAACACCGTGAATGAGAGCCATTGGAAACACAGACAAGAAAACCACGTCTGGAAAACTGCAGACATTGGTGTTATCAGACAGATGAGATAATTATGTTTCATGTGTTTAAAGAAATAAAAAAAAAGAAGCTTAAAATTTTGAGCAAGGAACAAGAGGCTATGAAGTATGGTCAAGTAGGGGGTGTCTGGGTGGCTCAGTAGGTTAACGGTCTGATTTCGGCTCAGGTCATGATCTCACGGTTCGTGGGTTCGAGCCCCACGTCCGGCTCTGTGCTGACAGCTCGGAGCCTGGAGCCTGCTTGGGATTCTGTGTCTCCCGTGCCCTCTGCCCCTCCCCTGCTCCTGCTCTGTCTCTCTCAGAAATAAGTAAACATTTAAAAAAATTAAAGTATGGTCAAGTAATTTGAAAGAGACTCTCCAACAGACAATATGATAGAAATGGACAGTATGATAATTTGCTATTTTGATTAACATAAAACACCCTTGTTGGTCGGACTGGGGATTAAATACATGACTGAAGAGAGAAGTAACGACATCATGAGTTGCGGGGAATCCTGGACCTGGTTTTCATCCTAAAATGCCCTGTGCCTGCAGGCGATGAGGGGCCCTGATATTGCCAGGTGCGGCTGATTTTCGGAGAGTATCTTGAATCGATAGTGGGCTAATTTGAGCCTGTCCTTAGTGTTCGTTCAGGCTTTTAAGGCCATTAAGGAAAGCACGCTAACCCCACCCCTGCCACACAGAACCACGCTCCACCTCCCCTGCACCACACCTTAATCCCCCTGAGTCACTGTCCCTGTGCCACAGGCCAAGGCTCATCACCAGCTCGCTCACCACCAGCAATACCGTCCTTCCAATGGGGTCTGAGGGTGTGATCTATCTTAGAATCTTACTCAGAAGGTCTGCTTCTTAGGGTCACTTCTCTTTTAAAAAAAAAAATTAATGTTTTATTTATTTTTAAGACAGAGACAGAGCATGAGTGGGGAGGGACAGAGAGAGAGAATCCCAAGCAGGCTCCAGGCTCTGAGCTGTCAGCACAGAGCCCGACGCGGGGCTCGAACTCACGAACCGCGAGATCATGACCTGAGCCGGAGTCGGACGCTTCACCGACTGAGCCACCCAGGCGCCCCGGGTCACTTCTCTTAATTCGGGTTCTCTCCAAAAGCAGAAGCTATGACATGGGACGTGGTCTTGTGGGCCAATGGTTTATTTTTGGAGGTGACCTTGGAGATGAGGAATGGGGACCCTGGAAGGGGAAAACGGGGGAGCGGGGACATCTGATGCCAGAGAGCGTCCTTGACTTGCCACTGCTGCCCGAGTACCCGAGGGAGCGGTGTGCGTCCTACCCCGGCATCCTCCCCCTGGTGCGCGGTAGCGAGGGGCACGCGCGCCCGCTGGTGCCCTTTCCTCGTCGTTCCGGGGCTGTCCGCAAAGTCCCTCCCTTTTCCAGGTTGCACATGTGCCAGCACCTGGGCTCCAGCAGCCCCTCGGACAGCCCCCAGGAGACGGCAGGGGGCGTGGCGGGCAGTGGAGGCCGGGGGCAGCCACGACGACGGCCAAAACGGTGGACTCCCAGCCTACGAGACCAGGGCGTAAAAGGTAGCTGACTCCATTCTAACAGTTTGAAAATGCCTCATTCCGGGGGGCCGGGGGGACATACTATCTGCAAACAGTGGTGAGTACACAGTCCGCTTCCTTTTCTTGTTGCTTTAGCCAGACTCCAAAATATCGATGTTGAACCACAGAGCTCCGACTGACAGAAATGCCTTTACGACATACCATTGAAGGATGTATCCTTGGGGCGCCTGGGTGGCTCAGTCGTGAGTTCGAGCCCCGCGTCGGGCTCTGTGCTGACAGCTCGGAGCCTGGAGCCTGCTTCGAATTCTGGGTCTCTCCCTCTCTCTGCCCCTCTCCGGCTCATGCTCTGTCTCTCTCTCTCTCTCTGTCAAAAATAAAGAAACATTAAAAAAAATATATGATGTATCCTTTTGTCCTGTAATGGGTATCCTTCATCATAAAAGGAAAGTTCAGTCTATTTATACCTTAGAACTTGTATTGAGATTTGTCATTGTTGTTGTTCCCTGATCAATGTATAGCTTTTTCTCCTTTAATTCTGTTAGTTTTATGACCCAGAGTTGACGGATTTCCCATCGCCGAATCGTTCTGCTTCTCGCTTCATCGCTCACCCCTCTTCTCCCTGCTTCCTCCAGACACAACAGCCTCCCTCCCACCACTCCTTCAGCGTGCCAGTCTGCGTTTCATCCCAGAATCTTATGTTTGCTGTTCCTTCCCCCCGGAATGCTGTTCCCTCAGATGTCTGCATGGCCCACTCCCTCATTTTACTTAGGTGTTTTGCTCAAATGTCACTTGCTTCTGGGAATACACAGAACGCACATTGGTACCAGTCATATTCATCGGTACCAGCCCTCCGTACCTCGGAGTGTGACCTCATTGGGAAACAGGGCCGTTGCAGGTGTGATCGGCTGAGGTCTCGCTGGACCACGGACAGCCCCTAATCCAATATAACCAGCGTCCTTCTGAAAGGGGCAACTTGGACACAGACGTGCACACAGGGAGATGCCACCGAAGATGAGGTGAGAGGTCGGGCTGGTGTTCTAGAAGCCAAAGAGGCTTGTAAATCATCGGAAGCTAAGGAAGAGGGGCCTGGAACAGATTCTCCACCCGCAGCCCACGGAAGGAACCACCCTGCCGACAGCTTGATCTGGGACTTCTGGCCTGGAGACTGGTGACACAGCAGGTTCCTGTCCAAAAGCCCTCAGGCAGTGCCACCTACCGCAGATCGTCACTTACTATCCTGCCGCCCCGGTCCACTTGGGCTGATAGAACGGTAGCAGATTGGGGGACGTAGCAAACATTTCTGACTCCGTTCTGAGGCTGGGAAGGCCAAGGCCAAGGCACTGGCAGATTCAGTGAGATTCCGTTTTCTGGTTCGCGGACAACTGTTATTTCACTGTGTCCTCACGGTGGGGGGCAAGGGAGCTTTCCGGGGTCTTTGTCACCTTATCATTCCCCGAAGGGCCCACCTAACGCCAGACTTTGGGGGTTAGTTTTCCACATACGAATGGAGGGGCCCCCATTACGCTCTTCGAATTCCTTCGCTTGTTGTGTCCCTCCCACGACCTAGCCCCCCGACACCGCTCACTGCTAGCCCCCTGGCACAGATATCAGTGCCTCCCATGTGGTTGGCACAATCCACGACTACGGTTCTGCTGTGACACAGGCTTTGGAAATGAGTTTTTCCAGCACGACTGAAGAATGCGGGAGCCAGGCCCGCATAGCGTGAATTTTGCATTTTGTGCGATTTTCTTTGCGAGGTAAACATGGAAAACGGCACCGGCTGGACAGAGGTATGTGGGAATACACAGAACACACGGACGCTCCCCTCACGCGTCCCCCAGATGCCTCGTGACTGCCGTGCCGTGAGCGCACCGCCCCCGCCGGGTGTTCCAGCTGTCCCGTCTCCCGGCCCGCAAGCTGCACCCTCCCCGTGTCCACTGCTCTTTGGGCCTTTGAGACAAAGGGCCATATTATTGTATTAATGTATTTAAAATAACAACTTAACGTATTCCACTGTGCTATCCTTTTTATTAGGTTCCTATCTGTTTGTTTGTTTCTTTTAACAATGTTTGGGGTTTTTTTAACGTTTATTTATTTTTGAGACAGAGAGAGAGACAGAGCATGAATGGGGGAGGGTCAGAGAGAGAGGGAGACACAGAATTCAAAACAGGCTCCAGGCTCTGAGCAGTCAGCACAGAGCCCGACTCGGGGCTCGAACTCACGGACCTCGAGATCATGACCTGAGCCGAAGTCGGACGCTTAACCGACTGAGCCACCCAGGCACCCCGGTTCCTATCTGTTTTTAATGTGTTGCTGATGAAATATTTTGAGTGTCCTGACCCGACTCTGCTTTCCCCTGGAGTGCGTGATTTTTACTGTGCGAGTTTGCATGGCACCCTGAATTTTATGAAACCATATGATGCATCCCAGCAAAACGGACCCCATTTGTTGAATAACTGAATAAATTCTTGCCTTTCTGAATTAGACCCTAATTATCCTGCTATATGACTTTTTCGCTACACAATTGCTCCTTGAGGCTGGCTGTGTCCAAAAGGCTGGGGAGCATGGCGGAGAATAATACGGGGCTTAATGTAGGGATGTGAAGGACCCCAGTCAATGACACTTTCATTATTCCTGCCCAAGACCCAGACACCTGAGAGAGAAGTCCAAGGGACTCAAGAAAACATAAATAAAATTATTACCTTATCACAGATGAGGTCTGAGTTGGAGCGGATGGCTTCGGAGGGCTGCGCTATGGACTGTCCTAATCCTACAGCCCACATTTGGACTCACCTGCCCAGTGGTAGGCAAACCAGTCAATCCATCATCTGTCTCCAGTGGGAGCCGAGGCCCCGACGTTTATGGGAGGGGCCTGCAGGAGCAAACTTCACACCATGTGCCCGTTGCGCCCCTTCCCCCGGTCTCCTGGCCTGTCTCCTGATCTCAGCCTATCATGCTAAGGAGTCTTAAACCCTCTGAGCCTTAGGCCCCGAGCCCACAGAGACTCTCTGACCTCCAGGTCTCTTCTCAGTTGGGAGGAACTGGGATCTTAGTACCTCCAGGCAGAGAGGAGAAACAGCATTCCTGGGGACAAAGCAGCGGCCGCGGCATCTGCAGAGAACAGCTGTGCAAACCTCCCCGGGTGGGGGACACACACGGAGCCCCCTGAGAGCTGCTGGATATATCGCAAACGCGCGTGGACAGCCTCCGCCAGCGAGTGCGAGAGCGTGGATGCACACGCATGTGCTCAGCCCGAAGCCCCGCGGTTCCTCCCTCTCTGCCCATAGAGTAGGGGAGATAACTGGGAACAACCTTCGAGACTAGAAATTCTGAATGAACTGTTACAAAACGCTTTCTTGCATAGCTGCGATGTTGGAAAAAGGGAAATGGCCCAAACAGAGAAGCCGCTGAAAACCAAAGTGGTAGCGGTAAGCAGCCGCCCTGGGGAATTCACAACCTCCGTCATCAAGGGTTTGGGGCGTCATGGAGACAGATGGCAAGATTTTCAGGCTATATAAGCTTCCCAGTTAGGAGCAGGACCCCCACACGAGCTGCACATCCTAGAAGGCCCATATCCTCAGTGAACGAGTGATTTTGAACGTTTTCCAACCATCCACAAAAGCAGAGGAGGAAAATTGTCCTGTCCGGTATTCTCTTTTTTCTTAATTTTTTAATGTTTTTCTTTATTTTCTTTATTTTTTTTTAATTTTTTTTTCAACGTTTATTTATTTTTGGGACAGAGAGAGACAGAGCATGAACGGGGGAGGGGCAGAGAGAGAGGGAGACACAGAATCGGAAACAGGCTCCAGGCTCTGAGCCATCAGCCCAGAGCCTGACGCGGGGCTCGAACTCACGGACCGCGAGATCGTGACCTGGCTGAAGTCGGAGGCTTAACCGACCGGGCCACCCAGGCGCCCCTGTTTTTCTTTATTTTTGAGAGAAAGAGAGACAGAGAGCTGGTAGGGGCAGGGCAGAGAGAGGGGGAGACCCAGAACCCGAAGCAGGCTCCAGCCTCTGAGCTGGCAGCACAGAGCCCCACACGGGGCTCCGACTCGTGACGTGAAAGATGATGACCCCAGCTGAAATCAGACGCTCAACAGACTGAGCCGCCCAGGCGCCTCTTCCCGTCCAGTATTCTTTCGAGGACAAAGTAAAAGATTTTCCCTAAGATTTGTAACAAGGGTCTGGTCCTCACAGAGGTTTGGGTTTAAACTGAACCTCCCTTAGAAGTCCTGGAAACAGCAAGCTGAACAATGAACATCAAGTGAGCCCAGGCGGGTAGGTCCTTAAGGACGCCAGCAGCAGTCAGTGCCGGCTTCTCTGGAGGGATGCTCCTTTACGGGGCTTCCTGTCATCCTCTCAGATGAGCCTCGTGGTCCAAAGAGGTGCTCAACAGACTAGGGCCAGGCCACCACAAGCAGAGCCACAGGCATTCTATTTCCAGGCAGTCGGATTAGTAGATGAAAGACATGAGAGAGGGGCACCTGGGTGGCTCAGTCGGTTGACCGGCCAACTTCGGCTCAGGTCACGATCTTGCAGTTCACGAGTTCGAGCCCCATATCGGGCTCTGTGCTGACCGCTTGGAGCCTGCTTGGGATTCTGTGTCTCCCTCTCTCTCTGCCCCTAACGCACTCGCATCCTGTCTCTGCCTCTCTCAAAAATAAATGAACGTTAAAGAAATTTTTTTAATAAAATAAAAAGACATAGAGAAATGACATTACACACAAAAGATGAAGGATGTGGAAAGCACACATGATACTAAATACAAATACTGGCTTTTGCAGAGTCCTGGAGTCACCAGGGTCAGGGCGACAGACTGGTGGGGATTTCAGTCTGTATTTAGATTTCGGTCTGTCCTGCTGGCCACGCAGGGGGTGAGGCCACTGGAGAAGGTCCCCCCCATGACAAGCTGCCCCACAGACATCAGGCACAGGACCACACCTGGACACTCCCCACACGTGTCCCCCAAGGCCATCTCCCTGACTTCCGCCTCTGTGACAAGAGGCCCAGAGAAGGGCTGTCCCTCCAGGGAGCCCCCTGGCACCAGGGGTGTTTCCTGTGGCATTTCTTCCTGATGCTGGGCTCTCCGTCCAGGGTCACTGCCTGGGAGCCGGGCATTGGTGACAAGGTCAGGTGGAGAAGCGGTCACCCTTGCTTCCTACCGGGAGCATCTCAAGGGGTCCAACACCCAGTGTCTGACCACGTGTGCGCTTCCGGAACGACCAGTGGGGGAGAAGCAAAGAGGCGGCCGGATGGCCCCGGGGCTCCTCTCCGCACACCCGCTGGGCGAAACGTCTCATTCGGTTCGGTTCGGTTCGCTTCGTGGCCGCGGTGACCCCCTCCGCCAGCTGCTCACCGAGGGGCAGGGGGCCTTCGCCGTGGAGCCCGTGGGCCCTGCTTCGAAAGGGGGGGAGCCTGCGAGGAGCGCCCCCTCGGGGCCAGGCCGCCCACGGGGCACTCGGCCCTCCGGCCGCTCCCGGACGTGCAGGCTGGAGTGGGGAGGGGACCAGAGTCGCGGCCCCCTCCCCGCCCCCGGACACCGTGCTCCCCAGGCCGACCCTCCGCCTCCCGGCTCCTCCTGCGCCGCCACGCTTCCCGCGCCCCAGCCGCGCAGGGCTGAGGACCCCGGGACGGATCGGCCTCGCCAGGCCCGGGGACCCAGGGCGGGGCGCAGCCGGGGCGGAGGCGGCCCCGGGTCTCCGGATCAGCGCCCCCGTCGTCCGGCCCGGTGGCGCGTGTCCCCGCCCGGCCCCGGAAGGGTGGCGCCGCCACGTCCCCCGCGGGTCCCGCCCCCGTCCCGGCGCGGCGGCCGGAGGTGGCGCGGCCGGCGGGTCGCTGAGCGCGCCCCTGCGCCCCCGGGGCCCCGGGTCCCCATGTCCCGGGTCCCCCGTGTTCCCGTGTCCCCGCGTCCCCGCGTCCCCGCATCCCCGCTGGGGCGTCCCGGGACCGGCCTCGATGGCCTCGGGGCAGAGCACCGCCAGCCCAGAGGCTTCCAGATCCGGGACCGCGAGCAGGGCGCCGGCCCAGGTGCCCCCTGCGCTGTCGCAGCTGCCCAAGCTCGCCAGGACGGCTGCGCGCAGGACCTTCTCCAGAACCGGGTCCTTACCTGTGTCCTGGCTTGTGTCGGTCACGCACGCTCAGCGTCCCCACTGCGCCCAAGGCCTTCACGGAAAGATTTCACGCAGAACACGTGGGGATCTGAAAGGAGGGTGCCTGTGAAGCCTATGGAGGGCGCCCCTGGGGCCCCCGACCTGACTTGTTATGGGAGGCGGGAGGCGGGGCTGAAGGACCACGATCACGTGTCCCCACGTTCCCCCAGGAGGGGACACCGCTGTTCCCTCACATGCGCGGTGCCATGGGCTTTGTCTGGAGGTTTGGGAATCTCAGATTGTAGGCACTTGGACCCAATAGTTGGGCCGCCGACCCCTTGAGTTGTGCCTGGAGCTCAACCTCCTTTACAGCGTAAATTCCGACCCGGAGACTTGACTTTCTGCGTTTGTACCCAGACGTTTGACCTGAGCCCAGCCCGGGCGAGGGAGTTGCGTGGTATTTCCGCACAGGAAAATGGAGGGCAAACGGTTTTCATTTTCTGTTCCGAATATTTGTCCTTGTGGGAATTATTCCAGCGCGTCTCCCCGTTTCCTCGCAACGCTGCCCTTGCCTCCTGGCTCTTTCCCGGGAAGCACATTCCCAGGGGACACAGAGTCAGGTGGGGGCAGTTTCTGCAACGCGCCCTTTGACGAGGGTTGGCTTTGTCTTCTCCAGGGGAGCATTTCTCTGGAAGGAAACCCTTCGCCGCTGTGATGCCGCCCAGGCGTGGAAACCAAATGAAACCATATAAAGAGCAGATCGGCCTACTGTCTGGTGGCGGGAGAGAATTTCTGGGAAAAACTTCCAATACATTGAAAGTCTTGCTGACTTTGGGTTGGGGTTTTCTTGGGCCTGTTTTACCCGCGGAAAGCCCTTCCCCGCAGGTCACTACTTACAGCGACTCGGGTGGCTGTCGCTCAAGGGCGGTCGTTGGAAAACGCCTCCGGTGCATAACCGAAACAACTCACCAGGGGAGAGTTGAACGTTCATCGCTACGTCACTTTGTTAAAGGCACATGCGAGTAACGGTTGTCAACGTGTGGCCGGTTCTGTCCTCATAGGACGGTCGCCCCCCTCCTAACGTGGAAACAAACTCAATCCCCACAGGTAAGCACATCAGGAACCTTGTTACTGACGCCCTAGGAGACCTCAGTTCCCAGCACAGGCGGGGGCTGGCCCTGGCCTTCAGGCCCTTCCCTCTCTCTTCACAGGACAGGGGACCAAGAGTCCCTCCCTGGCCCCCGATAAGCCCCGAACCTCCCATTTTCAGGGAGCTCCCTGGACAGTGTCACCCCCACCCTGAGGCAGATCCCATCCCCCTTACTGGAGAGAAAGTCTTAATCACCTGTAGGGGCACAGGCTGAGCTGACCATAGTTCTCCTGGTGGGCAGTGGGGCCTCGGTGGGGAATCTCCTTCTGGAAGCCTCGGTCCGCCCCGACAGCAGAGCCCAGCCTGTGTCTGCGGTGGGCAGGGCACAGCACAGGGCTAGGTCCCCAGGCACAGATGACAAACAGTCCTGGCCCCATCCGTGCCCGGGCCTCGGCCGAGGACACAGCTGGACTCTGAGCCGCATGGGAGGCCTCAGGCAGGACCCCTCCATGCCCCAGTGTGCCATTGGGCAGGTAAAACATGGGTCCCTCCCTGCCTGCAGGATGTGGGGCCAGAGCACGGGTACTGGGGAGTCTGCGGTCCTGGGGCCACGGTCAGAAAGGGTCCCTGCCCAGGCACCCCCTCCAGCTTGACCACCGGGTCCCGGTCCAGAATGGCTCCGGCCTAGGGACACAGGCCCTGCAGGGTCCTCTGCCCTTCTCTGCAGCCATGGGCTGGGGCCCTGGACACAGGACCAGGTCTCTCTGTCTCCACCTGCTGGGCTGCTACTGCCTCTGCCTTGCCTCCCCGTCAGCCTGGAGATCTTGGGGCAAGTCTCCTGTGAGCCAGCTCTTTGTCCCCAGGTGAGCACAGACCAGGCAAAGCTGGCTGGTGCTGGGGAGAGCCTCCCTCCCTGGCCTCTGCCCAAACCCCACCCCACCCCCACCCAGGGCCCCTCAGGCAGTCCTCAGCTTCCCCCACCTTCCAAGGGAGGCCCTTCTGTCTGTGGCACACAAGTGAGGGGGTGTCTTCAAGAAATGTCCCAGGAAATGCAGGGATTCCTTGGCCATTCCCGATCCACTCTGGTGCTGGAACCGGGCCGGCCTTGCTCAGGGTCAGGGCTGCCTGGGCAGTGCACTTGGAGCCTGCTCCCACTAGCCTCCTGGGGCCGGCGGGGGGCGGGGGGGGTGGAGACCCAAAATTCAAGGACAGATGAAGCGGGGAGCCTGCCAGGGAGCCTCAGACTGCGTCCCATGTCTCTCGTGCCCCCTCCTGTGCCTGGGACCCCTGCACCCCTGCCTCCGCTCCGAACCCCTCCAGACCCCTTTCCTCTTGGGAGGTTTTCCACCTGGGAATCATGACATATCACTACTCCCTTTGTCCTTTGATAAACTTTTGTCATCGGGACCTGAGGGAAGGCCCTTCTGTGTCCAACGCCCCTTCCCCTTTCTGCCCACGGCCCCTGCCAGGCACCACCCTCAGCAGCCCCACTCGGCCCAGCATCTGTCCCAGGAACCAACCCAGCCCCTGACACACCCCCTGGGGCCCTGGCCCCAGCCTCCCACAGGCCTGGGAGGGGCCCACTCCGTGGTCTTCAGGCCCTTGGCTCCTGGGTCTCCCAGACTCTGTTCAAGCCTCACGGAAGCCTCTACCCTCCCCTGCGCCTGAGCCCCTCCCCACGGCTGCTCACAGGGAAGTCAGAAACCAGCTCAAGCCCAGCGAAAAGGACAACGCAGCAGAGTGGGGTGTGAGGGGTGCGGGGAAAGCAGGGCCGAGGGGGTGCTGTGCGGTGAGCGCCGCGTGAAAACACGGGAGCCAGGCCGCCGGCGGACCTGACTTCAGGAGCGAGAAGTACAGCCCAGGTTCAGGGTCAGGAGAAGGGAGGAGGTCCACACGGAGGATGGAAAAATAGGGGAAAACCGGGACGTGGAACCTACAGTTGGCTCCTTGAAAGAGCAGCACACTTGACAGACGCTTGACTAGATGCACTCAGAAAAACGGACTCAAATTAGAAAAGGAGGCATGGGAGTGGGGGCATCAGCACCGACCCCACAGAAACAAGGGGCCGTGGGAGGTCCGGGAGGAGCACGCGTAGGCCGACGAGGACGACCCTCGCGGGAAGGACAGAAGGCGCAGCCGGTGCAGGAAGCCGTCCTGAGAGGTTTTCTTAGAGTTTCCACCAGTGGGAGCAGTTACACCACCGATGGGACGTGAAGGGAGAGAGAGGTGACAGGATGCTGGCAACTGGAGCCGGCACCCGGTCCCAGCGAGGTGACGGCCTGGGAGCCGCGCAGGGTGTCTCTGGACTAGACGGAGCACGTGTGTTCCTGACAGCGAGGCTCCCGAGCCACAGCAAGGCTCTCAGAGCAGGCAAGTGTCACGTGGACTCGGGGCCACGTGGAGGACCTCAGCCCCACTCCCCTCCCCCAGAAGGCAGGCCCTCAGGGCTGGGGTCTCTGTTCAGGAGGCCTCTGGGGAGGGTCTCGTCTGCCCCACCCCCCTACCCCGGCTTGGCCCAGCCAGCACTCCACAGCGGGCCCCTGGCGTCCATGCAGCCTGGAAGGGTGTACTCCAGGCGGGGTTCGGAAGGTGCTAAGAGCTGGGGGGGTGGGGGGGGGGGTGGGCCTGCTGCTGAGCCCCCGGGTGTCAGCACCACTGCCCACTGGGGTGTGCACTAGGGAAGTCTGGGACGAAGAGCCCCAACTGCTGCCACACCCCTGCCTGCCTTGATGTGGCTTCTGCAGGGAAGGGTGGGGCCGCCGGGGCCGCAGCCTCAGAGCCCTGCACGCAGGAAGGAGCAGCACCCAACCGGGGAGGGACCCAGAATGGCCCAGCGAGAGGCAGACGTGCTGAGCACCAGGAACAGGGGAGGCTGTGGGGGTGCTTGTTCAGCTGTAGAGAGGCCAGTGCGGGTGGGAGGGAGAGGCAAACCGAAGGCTTCCTGGAGGAAGTGGTGTCATCCCAGCCAGGCCTGAGGGGCCGAGGCAGCCAGAGTGGCAGGGACGCGTCCAAGAGGGAAGGAGCCACGGGCAGGTTCCGGGACCCACAGAGCTGCTTTGCTCTGAAGAGAGGGGCCACGGGCTGGCCAGGACACCAGGCCACGTGGGTGGGCAGTCAGGGAGAACCAGGAATGGACAGGCGAGAGGCGAGGCCTGAACTAGGGCAGGGCCCCAGAGGTGGTGGGGGAGAGGGGTTGGGGAGGGGGGAGCAAACAGCCCGGAGGTGGTGGTGGCCAGCTGGGACAGTGACCAGCACCCAGTCTCGGGAGCCACCTTCCCTCTGCAGGCCCCGGTCCCAGAGTCTGGCCAGGAGCCACCCCCACAGTATGTTTAGACCAAACTCCCAGCCCAACAGGGACTCCCCAGCACGAGAGTGAGAAGGGGGACAGGCCAGGTCACTTCCCGAGTCTCCCAGGCCAAGCCTGCCTGGGTCCAGGCAAGTGGCTTCTGTGCCCCCGGACCTAGGCAGTGGGCCAACAGGGAGGGGGGAGGCCGTCCAGTGTTGGCATAGCAGGTGTTCCTTCTGAGCCCTCCAAACACCCAAGAAAAGCAGGTCCAGGGTGGATGTGGTGGAGGTGGGGAACTGAGGTGGCAGCAATGTCCTAGGATGGGACGGACAGGACACCAGTGTCCCCATCTGGGCCTCAGTGTCCCCGTCTCGGGTCAGGAAGGGCCATGTGGCCCTTGGGTGGAGCCTGAGTGGACCTGCTGGGCGAGCTCTGTCACCAACCCATTCTCCTCCCTATGTGAAGGGAGTCCTCCCCTGGGGTGGTCCACAACCTCCGGGACCCATGTCTGAATGCCTCGTGGGGCCCCATAGCTCATCCGCCATGGTGGCTGGACCCCAGTCCTGCCTCCATGAAAGTACCTGGGCCCTCAGCGGGGCACAGCCCTGGTCTCTCACTCCTCCTCACAGGCCAGGCCTGGGCAAAGGTGTTCAAAGGCTGGACCCCAGGATACTCCCCAGAAGATTCTAGGTGGAACCCTAGTCTCCAAACTCTGGAGGGGTCACGGGCATCCCCACACCCTCCTGTCCCCAGCACCTGGCAGGAGATGCTAGATCAGGCCCCAAGGTCAGGTCTCAGTTGCCAGAGTCAGGGGTACCCCAGGGACTGAGCAAGTCACTGAGGTAGGGAAACCATACCACCTACCCCCAGGTCACCCCCACTATGCCTCACCACCCCACCAGTCAGAACCTACAACCCCTACCTCAGGCTCGCCTGAAGGATCCAGAAGCCCTGGAAGGAGGGTCTGGGGCCTCCAGGGAGGCAGGAGAGGCTCAGGTGAGTGCTTGGAGTAGCCATCAGAGGCCAAGTACCCAAAGTTTTGGGAGGAAGGGACAGGCTGGGCCTACAGGAAGGGAAGGCGAGGCTGGGACTTCTGCAGGACGCAGGGGTGGGGGACGGCTCGGCCCCACGGGCCCCTGGGACACAGGACCTAGGAGTGCTGCCTTCAGTGAACTACAGGCCGAGAGCCCAGGATGGTCCTGGCCCAGTAGGTGCTGCTTGTGTTTCTTCCTGGAGCAGTCAGGGTGGAGAGGGCTGGAGACCCTGCTCGGGGAGGGTGGAGGCCTCTTCAAGCTTGAGGGGAGTGTCGCAGAGTAAAACCCTACCCCGCAGAGAGGACATGGGACAGGTCATGGAGCAGGGGTGGGTGAGACAGGGGCACCAGGGCACAGGCAGGTCAGCAAGGGGAGGCAGAGCCTGGCCCTGGTCTGACCCCACTACGGGGTATCCTGCAGCTACTCCTGGGAGAGGAGAGCCCACCCTGTGACTTCACATGAGGAAACTGAGGCTCAGAGAGGGGCAGGTGGTTGCTGAGGGTCACAGACACGAGGAAGGGGCAGGAGCCACACAAGACATGGCAAGGAAGGGTGGGGAGACCTCATAGCTCAAAGGAGCCCCCCAAGAACCGCGCTGCCATTGCAGCTTGGAGCCCCCACCCTCAGAGCCCCCTGCCACCTGGGCCCGCCTAGTCACAGCCATCCTGTCCCCAGGACAGAGAGGTGCCCACAGCCAGCAGGGACCAGATTGGGGTGGGAGTAAGTGGGCAGGTGCTGGGCTGGGACTGCGGTCCACCAGGTGACTGGATTCATGAGACCCTCTTTAGAGTCCCCATAGGGTGAGACACCTTACAGGACTGGTCTCTGGAGGGTGCGTCCAGGATAGAAGCATCGAGGGTCCCAGGCATGGAGCACAGAGTCTCAGGGCAGACATCGGGGTGAGGAATCTTGAGGGGTGCCCCGGAGCAGAGCCCGGGAGGGGCGGGGAGCAGACAGGAGGAGGGTAGGGACAAGTGAGGACAGCATTCGGAGGCAGGACCAGCAGCGACCACACAGAGGCTGCAGACAAGAGCCCCTGAGACCAGTGGACATCCTTGCCAAAGTGCCAGAGACCGAGAGGCAGGAGGAATCCCCAGATGGGAGGGCACGGCTCCAGCCCAGCCAGTGACCAGCCTGGCCGTGATGACAGAGGCAGGACCCCTGCAGGGCCAAACCCCCGGCGAATGAACACAGCCCGTGTACAGGAACACACACTGTCCCAGACATTATAGCCGAACCCCAAAACACAGGGGTCAAGCAGGAAACGACCCAGTCCGAATGCCACCCGTTCAGGCTCAGGAAAGTAAGTGGAGAGAACCAGGCAGCTGTGGGTGTGACCCCGAATGGACTGTTGGCACCTTGGACCCGGGGGAAGGGGAAGAGGAGGAGCACACCCCCCCCCAGGAACAGCCCCCCAAGGACCCCCCACTGCCCACAGGAGTAAAGCAGGACTCCTGGGCCTGGACCCCTCGAGACCTTCATTGGAGGACCTGGAGTCCTCAACCACAGAAATCCCCAATTCATTGGCTCAGGCCAAAGCAGACAGAAGCTGTTCTTCCAGAGCTGCCCAGGTGATTGTAATGTGTGGCCAGCATGGGGGTCCGGAGGTCCGCAGGGTCCCAGCAGAAGGAAGGGCAAGCAGCGGTGGGGGGCGTGCCCCAGCACCAAGACCGGAAGTGCACCCCAGCAAGGGCACCTGCACGGTGACAGAAAGGACCGGCCCTGGAAAGTCGGCTCAACTCACCTGTTGAGCCGGTTGCAGAACACGGAGACACGAAATTCACAGTAGGTTCTAGGTCAAACCCACCAGGCCCTCCCCAGCCCCCACAGCAAGTGGGGGGCATCTAAGATGTCAGAGAGCCTGCCCCCCCGGGCCAGTGGGTACTTTCCCTCCTAGCCAGGGGCACATCCTGCCCTTAGGTCAGCCGCCTTCCCCTCCTGCCTGTGCTGCAGCGCGCCCAGCGCCAGGCCCTGCCCGATAGGGAGTCAGCTCCTGAGCTCGCTCAGTACCCTGCTCTGCCCTCCGGCCGGGCCTGGTCCACGCGCCTGGGGTGGGGGGCCCAGGGACGGGAGAGAGTAGGGCCAGGCTCAGGGGACTTCCCACCCGAGCTGCATCGTGGCTTTTCTCCAGGACAAGGACGGAGACCCATGGGACGCACAGGGAGAGTCAGAAATGGAGCTGGCCCACCAGGTCTCCGGGTGGGGATGGGGCCCCAGACACCATGCTCTGGAAGCTGAAGCCCAGGCTTCTAGAAATGGAAGTGAAGACACCACAGGAGGAGACTCCTGGGGCAGACCAGAGCTGGGCCCACCGGGTCGGGGAGCCCTGAGCCCCCACACTGAGCTCCTTACCTCTCCCTCCCCGGGCCAGGATTGGGCCCCGACGGGGATGGGGCTCACCACCAGTGAGGGAGTGCAGCTGTGAGGCCCATGGAAGCCGGCCTGGGGGAGGTGGCTGGACTTGGACACCAGGGCCCTCTGTGTCAGGCCCGGTGCAAGGAGCAGGTGGCCCCCACCCACCTTCACAGGTGCCACAGGTACCATCCTGGGACAGGCCGGCAGCAGGTGCCTCCCTCCAGCCCCCTGCCAGCCTGACCAGGACCTCGGTGGCTTTGTGCCAGGGGCCCTGCTGACCAGCTGTCTGCCTGCAGCTACCTCCCTCCCCTCTCCCAGACTCAGACTGGGTGAGGGGCTCTCTCTGACCTGCCCTCCAGCTCCTGCCCCTTCCTGCCTCTGTGGACCTTAAGGTCCTTCCAGGGAGGGCTCTGTCCTTGCCCTCCAAGTGTTCCGTGCTCTCCAGCGGGACCCATGTGGTGCCTCGTGTACAAGCCCCCGGTGATGCGGACGCCCATGGCTCTGGGTCACAGCCTGAGGGTCGTTGAGGCTCCACACCCTCAGGGTGAGGCTTGTGACACAGGCTCTGTCGTGCCAAATCCTTCTCGATCATGCAGTCCAGTAGAGATGTCTCAGATGAACCGCCGGAATCCCTCCTTCCTCTCGAGACAGCAGATCCTTAACCCCAGGCCTCCCTCGCTCCTATTCGTGTCTCTGCGTCCAGGTGTGTTTGAGAAATGAAGTGACATTCGTGAGCGACATGGTGTTCGGCATGGCGGCAGATCGTTCCCCCTCAGAAACCTCTTCCAGCTTTGGGCGTGACTGGAGCTTCGAGGCTTCCGAATTGCCTGGAGACCCTGTCGCCCCACCCACGTGCCCTCCCAGACAGGGGACCAGCTCCGAGTCGGATGGGGAGTCCCCCTACGTTGTTTAACAAATTCTACATCTAGTGGTTTCCAATGAGTTTTTTGCTTTTTAGCAGTTTGAAATCACCATTTTGTGTCCCCCCCGCCCCCCCCCCCCCGGTCCCCGAGCCTCCTGCTACTAATTACTTCCCTCACCAAGTTCCTGGCTGGAGTCACCCTGCTTTCCGTAGATGGTCACATGGGCCCCAGAAAGGTGGCTCTGATGGGTCCTTCGCAGCTGCCCGTTGCTGTAACTCTGACGGGCCGTCCCTGATCTTTGTCTCCTAAATGCTGAGAGGACGCCCCATGTCTCTCTGTTCTTTTGCTCGTTGGCTGTCCCAGGAAGAGACAAACAGGTGTCGTGAAAGAGAATTGCTAAGCGACAACTCGCAGTGTAGACCCAGGATGATGGCCACCTTGTCTGCCAGAGCTTTGCTCAGGAAGCCGTGCCGAGTAGGTTGTTAGGTGCTGAGGGGGCAGCTGACCCCAGGGAGGGAAAGCGGGGGCCGGGGCGGCGTTTAGAAAGAGAAGCCGGTGCCAGCCTGGCTTGGCTGTTACTTCCCCCGATGGCAGCCACGAGCACATCTCGTGAGTGCATCTCACCGTCAGGGCCTCACTCCCTCTCAGCTGTGCCATAGGTCACAAGATCAAAGCTGGATGGCGTGGCTGTGGTCTAGGCCCTGACAACATCCGGGGACAGCATCTGGGGATGGGGCAATTTCTACATGGAGCCGTTCCATAAAACTGTGTGAGTCAAATTTTGAAAGTGAAGTGTAACGTAGTTGAAGAAATATGTACAGACTGTAAGTGCACAGAGCGAGCACTTATGTGTCAGCCCCCCGAGAAGCCCACTGGGTAATCCCTCTCCTGTCCTCCCCATGGGTAAGCTCCGTGATGTCCTCTAACACCACAATGAGTGTCACCTGTCTCGGCCATCATCCGCAGGGATGTGCACGAATTTTTTGTGTCTGGCATCTTTCAGAATTCAGCTGGTGGGATTCCACAGGGGGCTGTGCACAGCTGTCGTCCATCCATTCCCTTTGCTGAACCATATGCCTTTGTTTGGGTCTAGCAGACTTCTTGTCCAATCTACTGATGATGGCCGTGAGGTTGAGGGTGCTGCTGGGGACGTCCCTGGCCCCGGCTTTGGTGAACAGGTGCACACATTCTGTTTCCCTGACTCGGCGTAGATGCACAGGGGCGGGGAAGACTCACCCTGGACTAAATGCTGCTTGGGTCCTTAACTTAAACACACGTCCCCAACTGATCTCATTGTTTCCAGGTAAGTTAACTGCCTCCCAGAATAACAATCAAGAAAATTTACAGAATATAAAAATAACCAGCACCAAAAAGATAAGCTTCCTGTCATCTGATTTCCCAGTATCAGGCATTCAACAAATAGGAAAAAAGAACCCATAAGAATAAGAGGAAGCAACCAGTTAAAACAGACCAATAATGACACAGATGAAAGAGGCGATAAGGACATGATCACAGAAACACAAATGGTCTAAACTCCCTGGTGAAATGGCAGAAATCGTCAGATTTGGTTAAAAAAACAACTCTATGCTATCTATAAGAAGCCCACTTTATTTTTTTTTTTTTTTAAATTTTTTTTCAACGTTTATTTATTTTTGGGACAGAGAGAGACAGAGCATGAACGGGGGAGGGGCAGAGAGAGAGGGAGACACAGAATCGGAAACAGGCTCCAGGTTCTGAGCCATCGGCCCAGAGCCCGACGCGGGGCTCGAACCCACGGACCGCGAGATCGTGACCTGGCTGAAGTCGGACGCCCAACCGACTGCGCCACCCAGGCGCCCCAAGAAGCCCACTTTAAATATGAAGATAATATAGCGAAAGCAATAGGATGGAAAACGATACGCCATGTCAAACCAAAGGAAAGCCATATGGCTCTTAAAACATCAGATAAAATAGATGTCAGAAAAAGGACTATTATCAGAGATAAAAAGAGCAGAGGTCTATTAATCAAGAGAACATAACATAACAGATGCGGTTTATGCATCTGTAAGAGCTTCAACATACTTGAAGGAAAACTGAGCCACAAGGACAAATAGACAAATCCCCTCTCACTCATTTCTACCTGGCTCACGGCAGTCCCCACCTCACGCTGCCCTGGTGGTTTCAAGCTGCGTCCGCAGGCCCCTTCTGCAGTCAGCCAGCGGCTTGGCTTTCAACCGGGTGCCTCAACCCTTTGGCAAGGAAGCAGTTCCCAGCCCCCCAGCCCAGAGCAGGGACTGCATTTCCTGCTGGGCTCTATTCAATCCTGTTTATCAGCTGGGACGTAACAAGGCAGGGCCTCAACGGACCTAGAGACCCAGCGACGCCTTGCAAGTTACCAGCCTCAGGTGAAGGCTCCGTAGACTGTCCGGGACAGGGGTGGCCCCCTCGATTCTGCGGCAGGCTCACAGGAATCCGGGGTTGATGATTCTCAGGCCCATCCTTCCAAACATCTCCATCTGTGCCTACAGGTCATTCTGTTCCTGTCAGAGCCCCATCCTTGGTGTAAGAGACCTGTCGCATTTTCAGCTCTGCCACCCTTAAAATCAGATCCTAGGCTGACCTCCAGCATCCGTTCAAAGTATACCGGTGAGTGGGTTCCCACTCATTGGCAATTAGGGCTCATCCCATTGGGAACCCTGGGAAGTACCATGTGGAATGTTCCAGAGAAACTAGGCTGCTCGCCACCAGACTCTCCTTGCCTATTTGTTGAGGGAAGCCTTGGGAGTGACTGTAAAAGCTTGGGCACTTCCAGGGTGCCGTGGCCGTGGAGCAAGCACGTTCCGTGGCACCTGAGAAGGTCCTCAGGTGGTGAAGCAGAGACCGGCCAGCTGAGTCTCAAGCTGCCGCGATGCAGGGGTGATGCCCCCACAGCTGGGGGTGGACTCGGCTGGCCCGAGGGGAACGTCCGCGAAGGGGGTGAACACAGACGTGGCGCTGGAGGTCTTAACATCTTGGTGGCAGCATTGCCTTAAACATTTCTTCCCTCTGGCCGCAGCGGACTGGGCGGAGAGCCCCGGGCCGTGTGTTCTGCCACGGAACCACGAGGAAGATGCGTTGTCTTCACGTCCACGTCGGGGCCCACATCGGGGCACCTGGGGTCTGGCACAGGGATGTCTGGGGGGTGGCTCTGAGAACTTGAACCCTGCCACTGGCAGATACGAGCCCCTGCCTCCGGCAGCGGTCTCAGAAGATCATACCCATTCTCTCCAACCCTCATGTCTTCAGACTAACAACCAGGGTCGGGACAAAGCGGGATCGTTGGTCTTGACTCGAGGGGACTAGCTTATCCGAGGAAGGAATTGCAGTGTCTGGCAAACGTGTGTCCGCAGGGACTGGGCAAAGTCAGGTAGGACTGGACCCGCACGCTGGGACCAAGGGCTGGGGCAAAGCGTAAAGTGGGTATGGGGCCTCCGCTGACATGGGAGCATCCCCTTGTGACCGTGTGACCAGTGTCCTGGCAAGGGCACCTGAGACTGGTCCTAATGCATTTCTGGAGGCTGCATCAGGGTCCTGCTGTACATGAGGCAGACAGCTATGAACTTCCTCTGCAACATGCGGAAGGCTCAGGAAAGGGGAAATGTTAGGACAGGGTTTTCTCGTGACACCGGTGACTCTGCTCCCCAAGAGGTCCCAAAGGAGCCTCCCTAAGGCCACAAGGAATCCCCAGTGAGGGGGAGTCAGCATCTGCCCTATAGATATTTCCAAGCTTGTATTTATTTCTTCCGGCACGATTAGTCTGCGCTCCACAGTCCGTGCCTGATACACGGGGTGGCCGAGAGCCAGGTCTTTGCCAGCCCGCCCGCTGTCCACTGTTCCTGCTGGGTCTCACCATGTGCTTGCTGATTTTTGCATGGAGTTCATTGTCCTCCCAAAACTCCTTGTAGGGGCCCCTGGGGGAGCTCAGTCGGTTAAGGGTTCGACTCTTGATTTCGGCTCAGGTCATGAACCCCTGGGTCGTGGGTTCTAGCCCCACATCAGGCTCTGCTCTGAGTGTGGAGCCTGCTTAAGATTCTCTCTCTCTCTCTCTCTCTCTCTCTCTCTCTCTCTCCCCCCCCCCCCCATCTGCCTCTCCCCACCTCTGTCGGAGTACTTTGACACCCAGCCAGAATGAAGACACTGTTCTTAGGAGACGATCAGTGTTTGCTGCTACCCAGCACCAGTCTGGGCCGGTTTCAAATAACACGTATGGCTTCAACTTTTTATTCTGTTTTGTTCTTAGACTTCTTACTTACGTAATGTGATTGGCACAGTGCCCAGCACCCTCTCCCCGTGGTCCAGCCCTGGGTCCAAAGGGGTGGAAAGTGTGGCTGGTCCGTTGGCTGTCCCCGGGGCTCTGCTTCCTAGACCAAGCACGTCAGGGCTTCCCGATCCTTCCCAGCCATGGTCCTGCCCTGCCCGCTCAGAAACAACCCCAGGGACACAGTCCTGGGCCCGAGTCAGAGAAAAGAGGGCTCTCCGGGTGGAGAGAGGAGGAGGAGGGGCCGAGACCCACAGCGGTGGAAGATCAGGAAGGAGGCGGCCTGGCCGTTGTCTTCAGCAGGTGGCAGCACTGGGCAGGAGGGCCAGAGGACAGAGAGGACCAGGGACGAACAAGCCAGTTCTTTCTTCAGACACAAGGAACGTGAGGTCCTCCTCCTTTTGGACTCCAGGCCGAAAACTGTGCACAGTTTTGGACTCTGCACAACCACAAAATCCTGCTGGTCTAGAGACCAGGAGACAAAAGAAAGGAAGAAAGACTTCCCACCCCAGCTCATGAAGGGACAGCCCCCTTCCCCAGGCTCACCTTGACCTGCGGGACCTGAGCGGGGGGCGCTGAGAACTCAAAGGACTCGGGATGGGCCAGGGTTGGAAAAAAGGCAGTGGGAGGTGGCTATGTTCCTGATTGTTTGGGCCTCCCCACCAAGCTGAGGGTCCTCCCGGGGCAAGGACACTGACCTGAGCAGCGTCCCAGGGAGGGGCCAGGCTGTGGCCTGTGGACAAGGCCTGCTGGGGTCGAGGACGGGGATGATCAGGGATACAGGCTGAATAAGTCCCAAGAAATAGAAATCATATAGGCAGCATTCTACGGTATCATGCAACGAAACCAGGTCTTAAAAATGAAAAGACCCTTCCACCGGGAAATTTTAATTGAAAACTCTTCAACATCTCTAGAGACAAAAAGGAGATACAGACCCAGGGGTGCCTGGGTGGCTCGGTCGCTTAAGCATCTGACTCTTGGTTTCACCACAGATCATGATCTCAGGGTTCATGGGTTTGAGCCCCACATCGGGCTCCCTGCTGACAGCATGGAGCCTGCTTGGGATTCTCTCTCTCCCTCTCTCTCTCTCTCTGCCCCTCCCCTGCTTGTGCGTGCTCTCTCTCTCTCAAAATAAATAAATAAAATTTAAAACAAGGAACTACAGACCCAAATTGCACAGTTCTTTTACAATATATATAAAAATACTACCTATCTGAGCCCAGGGGATCCGCTAAACACGGTGTTTAAATTCCTATGCAAGGTCGAGGTCACAGACCACAAACACAGATGTACAGGAGCTACTCTTTAATTTTCCAGAAAGGAGAATGAGGACAAGGCGGACAAAAAAAAGGAAAAATAGAAATGACCGCTTCCAACTCTACAGTTAACCAGAGGCCTGTCGGCTGCGATTTATTCACGTAGCCCAGAGGCAGCGGTACCTGAACGTCCACCCAAGACATTTCCTGCGACTGCTCTTCTGACACCAGGTGTGGGGGTCTCCACACCAGGCAAGTGTCCAGGTGTGCAGACACAAGTTAATTCTGATAATACATCAGACGGCAGCTGGGGCTGCAGGAATCTTGAAGCTCTCCTCACTCGAACATCTGGGGTTCATGTCCATAGCCCTGGCTGGGTCCTCAGTAGAGTCGCTGGCTGGGACACCTGCACGTGGCCTCCCACAAGGCCTGGCCTACCTTATAGCTTGGTGGCTGGGTTCCAGGGTAAATGCCCCAGGCATTCCTTCTGATAGAAGAGTCCAGACTTCGGAAGGATTGGCTTCCTCCTGAATATCAGGCTGTCATTTATGAAGTGGCCACTGGGTGGGCACTGGGATCAGGGGCACCCAGATCCTTTGCCTTAGGTAGCTGCTGGAGTCACACAACTTCCACAGCCCGAGGTTCCCTGAAGCTACTGCTCACCTCCACCTCTGTTCAGGGCAGTCAGGGTTCTGCCAGACCCTGGGGGGACAAAGACAAATGTGGTTGGTCCTCTGCCATCAAGCCACTTGCCAATGAACAGACAAGACAGCTCTTGGCCAGAGGAAGACTGTGATGTGCATCTTGGGAAAGAAAATGAGCAACAGACTTGGCGGCCTGAAAGGAGAAGAATTTCGACAGATGGGAAGGACACTCCAGGTAGGTGGAACAGAACATACAAAGATGTAGAGACAATCTGACCAAATATCAACAATTTCATGTGAGTCAACCAACAGCAGGCACATGGGCAGGAGAAGAGCCCAGTGCAGCTAGATCAGTGGTTCTCAAAATATATTCAGTGGAATCCCAGGGACCTGAGATCCTTCAGGTGACCTGTGAGGTCAAAACTTTTCATATGCCCCTTTCGCTGAGTGGACATTTACACCAATGGCCCAAAAGCCATGGCGGATAAAGTTGCTAGAACCTTGGCCCACACCAAAGCAGTGGCACCAAATTCTACTAGTGTCCTTCACCATCATGTACCCACAGGAAAAAAAAAAATCCAGTTTCACTTTAAAAAGTGCTGATAAAAGAGTAAAAATACTTACTCTTGTTAAATCTCAATTTGTGATTTACACAAAATTTGTGATGCATAAATTTTTAAGATCCCACATGAAGAAATACACAGTTCATACCCGGCCCTTGTATTGCACAGTGAAAGACAATGGCCGCCCTGAGGAAAAGCACTTGTGCAATTGACATTTGAGTTACAAGCTGAACTAGCTACTTGTTTCATGGAACACCACTTTTACTTGAAAGAATGACCCATGGACAGACTGTTCAGTTGTTGATGGCATGTTCTTGGAAATGAATAATGTGAGCTGGCCACTTCAAGGTAGACAACTGATGGTGTTTGTTGCCAATGATAAAATTTTGAGCTCTCGAGCAAAAATTGGGATTTTGGAAAACTTGTGTCTTCCACTGTGAGCCTGGGATTCCCAACAGCTATAGACTTTCCTGATGAAACTGATAGCTATGTTAACAAAGGTGCTTTATAGACAAGGTCTGATAAAACATGCTGACATCTAGATCCACATCACTGTGTGAACCTGTGTTTGCCAGGTGACAAACACTCTATGCTACAAAATCACATATGGGTAGAAGAGCCATTTCAAAGCGCAAAGTAGACCGAGGGGTTTTACTACAACAGAGCATGCAAATTTCATAAAATTCATCAAGCTGGTTTCAGAATCTACGTCCTAATCTTTAATAAACTACCACCTGTCCAGGAAAGGTGTGATATCAAAGCAGACTGGCCATAATTTCCTAAAAGAGGCATTAAAATACCCTCTCTTTCCCCAATAGTAACTGGTCTATGAGAGGCTGGACCTTCCTTATATACTCCAGCCAAAACATGTCACAACACATTGAACACAGCAGCCAATAAATGAGGATCTACCTGTCTCCTAGTAAGCCAGACAAAGATTTTGCAAAAATATAAAACAATGACACCCATGTTGTTAAGTTTGTTGTTATTATTGCAGAAAATACTTAATTTCTCCATTTAAAAATCTTTATTTGCCATAATGTTAACATGTTATGGGTTTATTTTTTTAAATAAATTCATATACCTAAATTAGTGTTATTCTATATAAATGTTAATTTATTTTCAAATCTATATATTCACATATAAATAATATATTGTCATTTACTTTGTTTCTAGTGATTTAATAAATACTAATTTTCCATTTTGGTGAATTACTATTTTAACCAATATTGTAGATGAATTACTAAATATTTTATTGGCTTTAATTTCTAATATGGTAACTCTTAGATTTTACCACGTAAGCTACAGCACTTAAGTTCAGTGACTGTTCAGAGTAAAGGGGTCCTGAGATCAAGACGTTTGAGAACTGTGCTCGAGAGCACAAGGTGCGGGACCCAGGCTGGCCATGCCACGTCTGCTACGGCAACTGGACCTTGATCCGGCTGTGCCCTTTGACCTGGTTCCCTCCACATCTCCAGAGCCACGGCCCTGGCCACCCTGCCCAGGGCTGGACCCTGCCCTATTGCCTCCCCTGGAGGGATGCTCTGGAGACTTGCACCCTCAGTCACCTGGTGCAGAGCTGGGGGATCAGCAGCAGCAGCAGCAGGATCTTCCCTTGACCTCAACCTCCGAGTCCACAAAGCTGCATGGCTGGTCCTGCATGCTAGGGAGTGAGGAGAGAGCTTCTGTGCACCTGTGAGCCTCTGGGTCTGTGCACCTGTGACCATGGGGTCCGCGTACCCAGGAGTGCCCACCAATGAAGTCTAGAGCAGTATCTTCCAGGGCGGCTGGGACACTAGCACATTCCCCAAGTCTCCACCCGCCCTTCCCTCCGGGGACCCCTAGGCGACCTACCAGGGAGCCCTGGGAACTCTAGGAAGGGGTCAGGATGGGAGCACTCTGAGGGTGGCAGGGAGACCAGCCTCCCTTAAGACCCCAGGTGAGTGATGGTCCTGCACTGCCTGCCGTGTTTTGCTGGGGACTCTGGGCAAGTCCTTGCCCAGACCCTTGCTCTCAGGCCTCAGTTTCCCTATCTGGGAATAGGGGTCAATGAGCTGTGAGACTCCAGCTTAGGGTTCTCAGTCTCTGGCAGCTACTGACCCTCCATACCCAGGGGCCCATGCTTTGGTGCGGCCTTGCCCCCACTGGGGCCCCTGGCAGCACCCCACCTCCGCAGGCTCACCCGTCCCCCTCTCTACCAACCCCCTCCCCAGCCCCTTATTCTCCTTCGTACCTCAGATAACCTGGGAATCTGTCCCTGAAGGAGGCCAGCCAATCATCCACAGTCTCCCTGCCCTTGTTCTCACTGAGCTGGAAGATCCCCAGGATGGGTTCCTCTGGGATGGCCAAGCCGGGACCCTGCCGGGAGCAGCTGGTACGTGAGCATGGGCCCTGTGTTCCCGGCTTCCTGTCTCTCCGGAGGACCCATTCCCCTTACCCACCTGCAGGCCCAGAGCCCAGGTCTATCCCTCAGGCCCCAGGGTGGGCGCTGCTGGTCAGAGCTGCCTGGTCCCGCCAAAGTTACCTCCTGAGCTCCCCACACCTGTCCTGGGAGGGCTTGCCTCCCCCCAGCTTGCGACATCCCAACCCTATCTCACAGTGTCGCCGTGGAAGCAGGTGGCCCCAGCCTTGTGTGTGGGATTTGAGGCCCAGTGCCAGCAGGTCTGAGTGTGGTTTGGGCGAGGACAGCACACCCGGCCCAGGCAGGGGGCCGGGAGAGACGAGAACCGGAAAGGGAGGACAAAGCGACTCCCTCCCAGCACCTGGCCTACCCGAGGGGTCCACGGCTCACCCCGTGCTTCCTGAAGATGTTGTCCAACTTCCAGATGTCCATCTCCACCTGAATCCTCAGGCTCCCCCACTTCCTAGGCGCCAGCATCCTGAGGTGGGTGGCCAGGGCCTGGACGTACTCCCCAAAGACCACCATGTGCAAACTTTGCATGATGCTCTGCTCTCCACAAGACAAGATGGAGAGGCCCGAGTGAAAGCTGTCCCAGGACACTGTCTGGCTGGCCTTAGCGGTACACCCTCGGGGATGGGGGGGGGCGGGCAGGGAGGCGGATGCTACTCAAACTCCTCCAGCACGGGTCTGTGGAGGGCCTGTCCCCACCACCAACCACATCGAACCCCTAACCACCGGGTTCCAGGGGTGCCTGCTTCAGCTCCTCAGGGTGACCGCCAGCAAGTCAGTCCCCCCGAATCGGCTGCCTACCTCATACACTGGAGTGGAGTGCAGGCTGGGACAGCCCTCCAGGGCCTGCCACAGGGACTGCAGAGCATTGACCAGATCCTTCTCCTTCCTCCCGAAGTGGCCCCTCAGCAGATTCTGAGGACAGGAGGGTCGGATGTCACGGGGGCCCGCGGTGCCCAGGCCGGCCGTGCTCCCTCCCGCCCTTGCCGGTCTCCTCCAGCCTCTGGGCCCCCGCCTCGCCCCACTGAGGGCACAGTCCTGGGCCAGAAGCTCACCCACTGTCTGTCCCAAAGTTCTGTCTACCCTCCTCCTGCCGATCTCTGAGAGCACCCCAGATTCAGACTGCAGCCCCTGACCCGAGCTCTTCCCTGGAGCCCTCCTGAGTCCCCCCGCATCTCTCCCCTTTGTCCCCACAGGACTGGCCTGGCACCAGACCTCGATGATGCTTTCCCTCCAGATCAGACTCCCAAGACACGGGACTGGGGCCTGCTCAGTTCTCAGTGGACACCACAGAGGATGGGCAGAGGGACAAAGCCAGCCTCCTCGGTGTTACCAGGGTACCTGAGCAAGTCCCGTCCCCGCTACACCCCAGCCCTCCAGCGCCCCGTCTGCAGACGCAGCCTCATCGGCACCATCTGTAAAAGACGGTGCCAACGTCCAATCCATGAGGTCCGCCTGCCTGGAGCTCTGTGTGGAGAAAGACCCCGGGGCTCCAATCGGGCCAGAGCAGAACGGAATGCTGGGATTGAAGCCATGTCTGCCACAGCCCAGGGAGAGGCAAGGACAGGCTGCTGGTCACCCTGGGAGGACCAGACCTCCCCAGGGCTTGCCAGGTGCTCAACTCTGCAGAAAACCCAATGGCCGTTGTCTCAGGAGCCGGTCCCCAGGGGGAAAATGAACCACTGGCTAGAACTGCAGGAGTGGAGACCGACCACCAGTACCTCCCATCTTCCACCCAGGAGGCCCCCATGAGGACAGGGCCCTGAACCCCTAATCTGAATGGAAAATTCCCTCCTATGGTTTCCACATCCTAGGAGGCCACCTCGCCCTCTCAGGGCTTCGGCTCCAGGGTCAGCCTCTGGGCATCCTCAGGGACCTCATCCTCTGGTGTGGCAGCCACAGCTCAGGGGGAGACAAAGTTGTCACAGAGGCAGGCACAGCGGCTCTGGGACACAGTGAAGGGACTTCACCTGCCTGGGAATGCAGCCCGGTCAGAGCCGGGGTAGGGAGAGGGGAGCCAATGTCAGGCCTCAACTGGCCTGGCAGGAGAGCAATCACACAGGTGGAGAGAGGAAGAGGCAGGTCTAGCCAGAGGGGACAGAGGGAGGTACCCTCCATGAGGAGGGGGCCAGGCCTCATAAAGTGGCAGGGAGGCTAAGCTAAGCCCACTCATCGGACAGGACCCCTACCTCAGGTCAGACAGGAAGCTGGCCCTGCCCCTCTGCTGCAGACAGAGAAGGCAAGCTGGGGAAGGCGCGGGGGGGGGGGGGGGGGCTGACCAGGAACATCTCTAGCCCATTCTGTCATCGCTGCCATGTCCCTCCCCAGCAAAGACTCTGCTGGGCTGGGCAGAAGTCCAGGGAGACACGGGCAGGCACCTTCTGCCTAGGTTTTCTAGGAGAAGAGACCCCACGCCAGTGCTGGGGCGGGGATGGCATCACCTGGCACAGGGCTCTGACTCTAAGCAGGAGGTGGTCCCGGCTGTGGCCTTCAATGGCGTGGATGGCACCCTGTACCGCGGTCACCAGGTCTGCAGGTGGAAAGCATGCCTGACTCAGCTCCTGCCACGTTTTCCTGTTGGGGTAACCAAAGGGGGTCCGTGGGGCCTGGCCCAGAGCCCTGCCACAGCCCCAAAGCTGCAGCACACCGGCCACACCCCTGCGCCTCTGTGCACCCTGGGACAGATGGGAGGCTGACGCTCCCTCATTTCTGCTGCCGTTGCTGTCTATCCCATCCCACTGTTTTTTCTCTGTACTTATAGACTGTTGTATCCACGTGCCTTAAAATGCAAAAGGTACAGTGGAAAACTCCTCTCCCCACTTTTTTCACAAAGGACAGCAAATCCGGATCGTCCACTGCCTAGCCTGCCGGGGCCCACCGGCCCCGCCCACACCCGGGTCACGCCCCCACGGACCTGAGGATGCAGCAGTTTCCCAGCACGTGCACCTCGGGGAAGGCCTCCGCAGTGGCGTTCTGCTGCAGGAAGTGGACAGCCTTGTCCTGGTACCTGCGGGGTGAGGCGGGAGATGCAGTCCCTCCCACCAGCCGCAGGCCCCGCCCACCAGCCCCAGCCCCACAGGCCGGGTCCCTTCTCTGCTTTAACGGCCGCCTCGTTCACAGAACCACAAACATGGGTTGCAGGGACCGAGATGTTGACAAGGCAGCCGGGGTTTACTTGGGCTGGCTCCGTGCCAGACCCGGCAGCCAGATGCTTCCTAAAGACATTTTCACCGAATGCCCTGGAGGACCGCTGGTGGCAGATGCTTGAGAACAGGATGGGGGTGGCTTTTCCCGTGGACTTGGAGCTGCGTCAGTGCTGTATCTGAGAAGCCCTCCCTCCCCGGCGGGTGAAGGGGAAGGCCGGCAGACGAGGCCGTGCCCTCCAAGCCCTGGGAGCGTCGGCTGAGGCCTGGGCGTGCTCTCAAGAAGGGGAGGCCGGCACCCCACGCCCGGGCTGGGCCACTGAAGCTGCTCCAAAGCAGAGAGTAGGGGGAGGCTCTGGGACAGCACACACCCCTGCTCCCCAACAGCAGGACAGAAGGGGCGCCCTCACGAGTCTGAGTCCCTAGACCACAGATCAAACTGGCGGCCCAGCAACATTTTCTTAAACATTTAAAACCTGGCTGATTTCACCTAACAATCCATATCCCTGGCCTCTCTTAAGTAACCTGCCTCACAGCCGCCTTTTATGGAGCCTGGCCCAGGTGAACACAGCCACTTCTGAAGTCTCCGGAGAAAGGGGCCTCGTGATGTGCTCTACACCGCGCTGTGCCCAAGGCATGCTTCTTAATCACAGGGGCCCAAGGACCCTGCCACACTGAGCCCAGCCCCAGCCCGTCGGGAAAGAGGCAGAGTCCCCACCCGAATCCTTAGCCTGGGACAGAGCTGGGTGTGCGGCTCAGGACTCTGACAGTGAAAAGCAGAGGAAATGGGGACACGGGCAGTCTTCCAGGTCCCTGGCCAAGGTTAGTAACCAAGATCATTTGTTATTGGTTATTTATTGGGGGGGAGGGGCAGAGAGAGAGAGAGGGAAGGAGAGAGAGAGAATCCCAAGCAGGCTCCAGGCTCAGTGCGGAGCCCAACATGGGGCTCGATCCCACGAAATATGAGATCATGACCTGAGCCAAGATCAAGAGTGAGACACTCAACCGACTGAGCCACCCAGGTGCCCCAAGATAATATTTTGATGAAACATTTTAAAAACTCAAAACCGATCCAAAACATCCAGAATGAGCAAAACATGAAGTTTTAGATAAAGACAGAATTCCACTTTGCATGCTCATGACTGCCCTGCCGGGCTCTCCCTTCCTCCCAGTCCTGCTGTCCAGTATGGGAGCCCCAGCCCCAGGTGGTGTTTAAAGGTCAATTAACTAAAATTAAGTAAAAGTTAACTGCAGTCCCTCCATGGAACTAGCTTGACAGCCACGGGAGGCTGGAGACGCCATGTCGGAAGGTGCCACCATGGGACGTCTCCACAGTCACCCAGGGGCTGCCTCCAGAGCCAGGCGGGAGGTGGAGCAGGCCAGACTGGGGACACCCAAAGCCAGTGCCCACCCCTTGCCCTGCTTCGGGAACTGGCCAAGCACCCGGTGGCCCGTGGGTGGAGGCTCGGCCAACACTCTAACTGGGCTTCTGTAGACCCAGACACCCGTACCTCCTTCTCTAGGCAACGACCACCTTTTCACTTACCTGTTCAGAAACTTTGAAAATATTTCCAGAACCATGGCTTGAACTTGGCTAGTGACCGATGGTCCAGTGGGTCTTGCTGCAATTATGGCTTCTTCCAGCAGCTGCCAGTCAAAGCATGTGGCCTCTCAGGGGGGAACCCAGGGACCAATGACACAGCCGGCGGACCCTGGGAGACCGTGTCCCCCCCAACTCTGTTATAGGAAGGGCTGACGCGCGGGAGCTGCACCCACACCCCTCCGCCGCTCTCCCTGCCGCCGGTGGCACAGAGCAGACGCCTCCCGCCAGGCCCTCACTACCCCTCCCGGCCCCACCTGTGTTGCAGGCCTCTCTCCCTCGAACCCTCCAGTCAGCCTGCAATCAGACAGCCTGAACGACCTCCTCATCCCCACGCATGGCTAGGCTTTTCCTGTCTGGCCCAGAGGCTGCCGCCACCCCCCACCCCCCCCCCCCCCACGAAGCTGCCAGCTCCCCACCTGACACTCTGAACAGGGCTTCTTGGCATAAAGGCCTTGAGGATGCATAAAATGTTTTCTCCCTCCAACTCTGAGCAGTCAAGAGAAGCAACAGAAACTCCCAGCACAGATCCTCTTTAAAAAAACAAAACAAAAAAAACCCTCCCCCTCCCCACACACGGGGTGGCCTCTCCTCCAAGGCCAAACATCCCACGCCCCCATGGCTGCTTGACCCTCTCGTCGAGGCATCCCCAGACACTGGTCTCTCTGCAGATCCTACCTGAGGCCCCGGGCAGTCTCGTGAGCTGAGACATTCCAGGAGGAGGCCCGTCTCCTGAAGATGCGCCCTGCAGCCCAGCACTGGGACCCCATCTGTTGTGCCTGCCGCCCTCAGTCACTGACACCGTCCTTGCTGCACATGCGCACGGCCACCCCTCAGTCATCCCCCCCCCAGCACCCCATCCTTCCAGGCACCCCCCCACACACCAGGCGGGGCGCTCAGGAAGGGGCCAGGGACCCACGTGGTGGGCTGGAAAGACTGACTGGCGAATACCTGGAAGATTTCAAGGAACGTTGGGTGGGAGAACGGGGCCCACTTTTTCTGATCGCAGATCAGGACATTTTCTAGAGTCTCCTCCAGCCTTTCCTGCCCAGAAAACAGTAAAAGCAACTTTGATCCCCAGGCTTCTCTCCGGGGCTCCGCCCCAACTGAGGACAGGAGAGCGAGTAAGAACCAGAGCCCGCCCAGGAACTCCCCCCTTGACCAGCAGCCTGAAATCCGCCCACCGCCGAGGGACCCAGTTCCGAGTAAACCCTCCCCTTCACAGCCCCCGGCCCTCTGTGCATCAGCGTCTAGATACACCCTCCTCCTCGTTCCTGGCCAGGCCATCGCTCCCATCCCCGTCTGCTCATCTGCCTGGGGGTGATGGGCAGCTCCCACTCGCGGACAGCAGAGCCCATCAGCGGGCGTGGGCTGAGAGCTGAGAGGGCCGCCAGGGTCCAGAGACACACAGTCTGGGGACACAGGGACCACGGACCACTGGGGACCAGGTTGCACCAGGGAGACCCAGGGCCCTGGAGACCAGCTCCTGGCCAGAAGAAACCTGAGTGTGACCTCTCAGGCCCGACCCCAGGCAGTGACAGAGGCTGTCCCTAGCAGGTCCCCCCAGGGGAAGCTGTCCTCCTCACCCGGCTGGCCACACGGCCAACACAGTGTGGCCGGGGGAGGGGGGCGTCCTCAGGTTGGCTGCCCAGACTCCCACTTGGGTCTCCTTCCTAGCCCAGGTACCTCCATCTGAAGGCCCCTGGCGGGCCGTGGCCTTCCTATCTGCGGAAAGGGGCAGCCTGGAAGCTGATTGTCTCCACCAGCTCAGCCCTCGGTACTTTTTCCCTCCTAGCCCTGCCAGAAGCTGATGTCTGGCTGCCTGCCCGACGCCACTGACGGCGGCTGCTAGCCCTCACCCGACACGGGTGCCCGGCATCGCGCCTCTCGCGGGCATCGCCGCGCCACCACCCGGAAGGCGGCACCGTTGCTTGCGCTCTGGCTGCCTGTCTGAATTGCCCACCGGACACTGCAGCGCAGCCCTTGACGGCTGGAGCGTGGAACATCGAGGAGTGAGAAGCCCCGTCTTCCCTGATCCGGCCCAAACTGCAACGCCACGGTTTTGGGGAGAGCCGTGAAGGACAAAGGGCCTCAAAACTCAGAGCCCTGGGGCGCCTGGGTGGCGCAGTCGGTTAAGCGTCCGACTTCAGCCAGGTCATGATCTCATTGTCCGTGAGTTCGAGCCCCACGTCGGGCTCTGGGCTGATGGCTCAGAGCCTGGAGCCTGTTTCCGGTTCTGTGTCTCCCTCTCTCTCTGCCCCTCCCCTGTTCATGCTCTGTCTCTCTCTGTCCCAAAAATAAATAAAAAACATTGAAAAAAAAAAACACAAAGGTTAAAAACTCAGAGCCCTGAGTTTGCCGGCGAGGAAAAGGCTGGGCACTTACGCACCAGCTACTGGAAAATTCCCGTTAAGCCGATACCGATTCTCTACCTCACGGTCGTAAAGCTTAGTTTCTCGGTCTGTTAGCTGAGATAGGCAGAAAGCTTCCCTGCATCCCAAAACATCTCTTCCGCCAGTTCCCGTGACACTAGACGTGTCTGTGCCACGGCCAGGGATGCCGTTATGGGAGGTCACGTCTGTTAAAAGCGATCATAGGGGCGCCTGGGCGGCTCAGTTGGTTGCACGTCTGACTTCAGCTCAGGTCATGCTCTCAAGGTTTGTGAGTTCGAGCCCCGCATCAGGCTCTCTGCTGTTAGCACAGAGCCCTCTTAGATCCTCTGTCTCCTTCTTTCTCTGCACCTCCCCCACCTACACTCTCTCTCACAAATGGATAAACATTAAAACCAAAAAAAAGACCATAGTAGGAAATTGCGACGTCCCCTTAAGTCCTCTCCGTCTGCCAAGGATTAACCGTATGCACCCACCTTGGGGCAGCTGGCTTTCCACCCGAGCCTCGCCGGCCCTGCTCTGTAGCCACCGGTGTGGAAGTGGCCAGACTGCGCTCACTGGTCAGGACAGCGACCTCTGGTCTGGTGCGCTCTCTCTGGGCCCGCGATACGCCTCACACCTCAGACCCACGGCACGTGGTTACTTCCCACGTGACAGTGCTCAAGGGCCAGAATGGGCATGGCATCACCCCTGCAGCCCTAGGAGTGGACGGGGGCTCTGGCTCCAGCCCACCATCCGGGGCCCGCCCTGGCCCATCCCCTTCCCTGTTGTCCCCCAGCCAGATGTGGGACAAGGAGACCTCTGGGTGGTGGAGACTCCTGGACCCATTTACCTGGATCAGCGCCACCAGCTTCTTCTGCACTTGGGACATCCAGGTCACAAACATCATGGAGTCCAAGAGGTACCCGGCCGTGGGCTTCTGGGAGGTGGCAGGCGCATTCAGAAGCGTCTCCCTGCCGGGTTGGAAGGAACCACGAGGGGCACAGAGCTGAGCTGGGGTTGGGGGAGGGACTGGGCTGCGGAGGACAGCTCAGCGCTAAGGGCAGTGGACTCCAGGCCGGGCCTCGCCCCCTCCCCAGCCTGTGCTGCCTGCCCCTCGCCCCTGCACCAGGCCCAGTGACTAGAGAGGGCAGCTGGGGTTGAGAAACCAGAGCCAGAGGCTCTGTTGGCGTAGACCAGTCTCTGGTCACACACAAATGTGGACCGTGAGCCCCCCCCCCCACACACACACACAAAAACACACCCTAACATACTAACGCACCGGCACATATACACGACAAGCACACTGACACGCATGTGTCCCCGAGGCTGGGGCTGCATCTGCCTTCTCCGGCCACCAGCCCAGCCCAGGTGGCCCCTCGAAAGGCTCTGTGTCAACCGCAGCCCTGGCCTGGGGGCCCTCACCCAGGACCCCAAGCTCCTCCAGGAGGACTCACCCCAGCTGCCCAAACAAGGTCGTCCTGCCCCAGGCATACAGCACGCAGCAGCTGTTCCAGCTGGTGCCGCAGGAGTCCTTGAGCTCCAAGAGGCGGCTGAGGAGGACCTCCTGGAAGCAGGTGCTGTAGATCGTCCAGAGGCGGGCCCCCAGCTGGCTCGCCCTCAGCGACCCCAGGCCCTGTCTCACAGCCTCCTCTAGCTTCTCCAGGAAAGGGTCCAGCTTGTCCCTGGGGTCCCAGGTGGGCACTCGGGCCTCAGCGTCATTTCTCAGCAGCCTCTCCAGCTGACTGCCCCAGGTGGCGACTGTGCCATCCTCGAGGGTACCGGCCTCCGGGCTCGGGGGCTTGTCCTGTGTGTACTCCACAGTGTCCAGCACCGCCTGGAGCTTCAGCTCCAGCTCCTGGCCGAGCCTGACGCCCTCCAGAGCCTGCTGGACCACCTGCCACATGCTCTGGGCCAGAGCCTGGTACTGGGGGCCGCAGTCCTGCCCTTCCCATGCTGACGCGGAGACGCTCAGGTAGGCTTCCAGAAACTTCCCCTCCTGCACCAACTGTTGGAAGCCTGGAAGAAAAGAACCCAAAAGGATGGCTCAGCGGAGGGACTCGGAAGAATGGGGGAAACCGGGGAGGGGGAGGGGCGCCCGCCCAGGATTCTTCCCCAGAGCAGGGTGGGTGTGGGCTGAGCTGGTGTCAGGGGAACCACGCACAAAGATGAGGCAGTGGCTTGAAGAGCCTTTGGGGACGGGGCTCCTTGCGGCCAGTCAGGATCAGCAGGGCACGAGTTTGTACGAGGGTCACAGAAGACTGGTACGCTTTCCACCGTGTCCCCCTTGCAGCAGGAAAGCTTAACACGAGCGGTTCCTTCCCATGAGCCTCTAAGCGCCCAGGGCGATGCACGGTCTGCGCTTTCATCAGCGGCGCATTGTCAACCCGACATCGAGGCAGCAAAGGCGCTTTCCCGACCAGAGGCACGGACAGGGGGGTCCAACAGAGGTAGTAGGAAATAGTGTCAAAAGGAATGCCCATCAGGACCACGTGGAGGGCTCACTGAAGCCCAGGTTGGAATGTGCATCTGGGACAGGTTCCCAGGGGGTGCCAACAGTGCTGGTCCTCTGCCAGGAGGGAGGGATGCGAAGGGAAGAATTCTGCCTCGGGTCCCAGAGGAGCCTCAGCAAGACACTGCAGCCTGTAGCTGCAGGAGGCGGGCTCTGATGAGACTCAGATGGGAGAGAGGAATTGGGAGACAGGGCTGTCCAAAGCACTTGAACACTTGGACACTGATTCTTATGGACTTCAACTTGGAGGGGCAGTTTTGAACTTTAAATCCTCCCTGGAAACTTCAGAACGAGAAGGCAGGTATATTTCAAGTTGGGGCGCAGAATGCCTTCCTGTCGTCAAGGGCGAACGCATGCCCCTCCCCCCATTTCCTATTCTTCCTTTCTCGTAGCAAGAATGAACGTGTGATGCCAGGAGCTGGGCAGCTGTCTTGGGCCACGAGACAGGAACCCCATGGGGAGGATAGTGGAGGGGTCCGATGGAGGGGTCTGGGTCCCTGATCGCGGAGGAGCCCTGGACCACCTACCCAAATCTTCCATGAGAGAAGCACGTTTTATCTTGTTTTATCTTAAGCCACAGTTTGTTGGGCGTCTCAGTGAAAGCAGCTGAACTTATAACAATACGAAGGGTTGAGGAGGAGTGGAATGTGGGATGGAAATTATTTTGCCCCAAGCAAGACAGCCTTTGACAGCCTTAAACTATTCTGAAGGTGGAGATTCCCTGTCTACTTCTCATAGATGGCTCCCTGTGGACAGGCATTAATTAGATTAGATGTGGAAATAGGAACCGTGACCCCTGGAATCTCTGTGCTGTCACCAGGTGCAGGGGCTACCTGGACATCATTCCCCTTCCTTCCAGAGCTGTGCCGTCCAGCACGGCAGCCCCGAGCCACCCGTGGTTACTGAGCACTGAAAACGTCAAACCTGAGCTGTGCTGTCGGCATAAAACACACATCAGACTTCCAAGACTTAGCAGGGGGGAAGAAAAAGAATGTAGCATACCTTAATTTTAATACCGATTGAACGTTGAAACATGTTGAAATACTACCTCAGCTCTATTGGGCTGAAGAAAAGATATTACTGAAGTTCATTTCACCCGTTTCTTTTTCAATGCTTCCTGTGACTCCTGAGAACTTGAAATCACCGCCCGGCTCACACTCCATCTCCTCAGACAGCACTAGCCTAGAATATACTTGCCCCTCTCCCTCCAACATGGGATTCCGGTTTATCCCACACCAACCCGGCTCTTTTCTGGGCAGGGGGCCACGATCCGCCCCCCCCACCCCCCCTCCCAAAACAGAAGACCTGCCCTTACAACGTCCTGAGGTCTCGACCGCGTTGCTATTTCTTAGCAAGAATATTGGTGGGGTCGGGCCGGGCCGGTTCGCTCTGTTCTGGGGCCTTCTCTCACTCCCCAGCACGCGTCAGAGCCCCCCCTGCGCTTAGCAGCCCGGCCCCGTGACGGCTGTCGTGTGGCGGGGGGTGATGGTGAGCAAGCCGGCCCCCCTCCCCTCGTGGGGCCCTCCAGGCCCTCCGAGTGACACCCGCACGTATTGAAAGAAAGGCCGAGTGAGCAAGCAAAAGATGGGGAAAAGGTACAAAGATGCGAAGACGACGCCCATACCTTGGGAGGTTTCGTCCAGAGGAATGACACTCTGGGGCCCTTTGTTTGCGTGCAGTCCTTTCAGAAACCCGGTAATCCTCCTTAGGTTCAAAGGATGGCCTCTGGGCTGTTGTCTCGGGTGCCCCTGAGGCTCAGCGAGCAGGATTTGTCCATACTCGCTCCCAGCTTCTTCCCCTCCGAGCCTGGATTTCCTCCTGCCCCAGAAGACCTTCCTGTGGACTAGATTCATCCCACTGCTCTTGTCCCTGGCAGCGGCTCGGCCCCACCGACACCTGGCACAGCCTCTGAGTCACGGGGCGTGTTTCTCTCTCTGCAAAACGAAAGAAATAGGAGGAAGTGGGTGACTGCCAGAGAAATTTCCTCTTGTGTTTAAAAAGATGGCTGTTAATGCTTTTGAGAAGTCCCCAAATCTCACTGCCCAGGGAAAAGAGGTGGTAGTCTCACTGTTTAGTGCAGGAATGTTTCCCTGGCATCTTGAGCCAACCCCAGGTCGGAGCAAAGGCCGGGAAGTTGGGGCAGAGCACGTGAAGCCTGTGGTCACAGTGGACCCCCATCACCACCACCACCACACTCCCACCCCACCGTTGCTGTCGAAAAGTGCGAACGAACTCTTGTTTGGATTTTTGAATGTTTATTTATTTTGAGAGAGAGCGCGCGAGCAAGTGGGGGAGAGGCAGAGAGAGAGGGAGACAGAGAATCCCCAGCAAGCTCCATGCTGTCGGCCTGACGTGGGGCTCGAACCCACAAACTGTGAGATCGTGACCTGAGCCGAGATCAAGAGTCGGATGCTTAACTGACTGAGCCGCCCAGGCGCCCACTTGTTCAGATTTTTTAAAAGTCTGTCATTTGGGGCGCCTGGGTGGCTCAGTCAGCTGAACATCGGACTCTTGGTTTCGGCTCAGGTCATGATTTCACTGTGAGTTCAAGCCCCGCTTCAGGGTCTGTGCTGACAGTGTGAGCCTGCTTGGGATTCTCTCTCTCCCTCTCTCTCTCTGTGCCCCTCCCCCACTTGTGTTCTCTCTCTCTCTCTCTCTCTCTCTCTCTCTCTCTCAAAATAAATAAACTTGAAAAAAAAGTCTGTCATTAACAAAGAAATTACTCATAGCTATTTTTTTTTTAAAACAGGCTTTAAAAATACGGAACACTTCCCAAATTTGTGTCATCCCTGCACAGGGGCCCTGCTCATCTTCTCGGTGTCATTCCAATTTTAACGCATGTACAGCTGAAGTGAGAGCTCTTTCTCTCATTATTATTACAGCAAAGCACAGACAACATAAACTTTACCATTCGAACCATCTGTAAGTGTACAAGTCAGGGGTATTGAGCAACACCCTTCCAGTAAGGTCTGCAAACATCACCACCATCCATCCCCAGGACTTTTTTTGTCATTCCAAATGAAAACTGCCCCCGTTAAATGTGAACTTCTGTTCCCCCTGCCCCGGGTCCCGGAGACCACCCTACCTGCTGTGTCTGTGATTCTGACCACTCTAGGGACCTCACATAGGTGGAACCATGCAGTGTTTATCCCTCTGTGACTAGCCTAATGTCCTCAAGTTTCATCCTTGATGCAGCAGGTGTCAGAATAATGCTCCATCGTATGGATAGACCCGCTTTGTTTGTCCACATATCTGTCCGTGGACCCTTGGGTGGCTTTTGGCTACTGTGAATGATGGTGTTCTGGACACATGTGTGCACGTGTCTGTTCAAGTCCCTGCTCTCAGTTTGTAGCTCTGGTTTCTTTTTCACCGACAGAGGAAGTATCACAGCTGTGGTTCCGAAAGCCTCACGTACCTTGGACGTGCTCACTGCCCGAGTAGGTGAGTGGCATCCTCGAGAAGCCACCGCTCGCCTCCCAGGAGGCTTCACGGGGACACTGCCGCCAGCAGCATCGCCCAAACCCTGGAGCGGCTTCTGTCCAGTGTGGTGTGAGGTAGGGATCCGGTGCCGTCTTTCTCCGTGGGGAGAACCTGCTTTCCAGTGGTGGTTACCAAACAGTGTCCCCTCCCCCGTGCCCTGATTTGACAGGCCAGCTCTGTCTCCTGCATCCAACATGGAAACTTGGATCTGCAGCAACCCAGATGGCAGCTTTAACCACTAGCCAGAGAGCTCTGAGGATACATTCAGAGTCCCCGACCTGGACCCCATGTATCCCATGGGAGTTTCCTGTTGCTACGGTAACAAATTACCACCAGCTTAGCGACCTAAACCATGCAAGTTGCAAGTTTTCTTTGCTGCTGTTCCAGAGGTCAGAGACCCGGCTGGGCGTCTCTGGAGTGTGTTCCTTCCTCCCGCAGCCCTGGGAGGGAAACTATTTCCTGCTTTACCACCCTCCTGATGCTGCCCGTGCTCTTAGGCTCACAGGCCTTTCCTCCAGTCTGCAGATGCAGCAGTGGCTGGCTCGATTCTGGTCTCAGCTCTGCCTCACTTTCCCCCTGGTAGGGACCCTGGGATGACATCAGGCCACGAGACAGGCCAGGGTGGGCTCCTCTGTGAGGTCAGCTCATCAGCAACCTTATTTCTGTCGCATCCTCCGCTCCCCCTTTGCGGTGGAAGGGGGAGCCGTCAGGCGGGCATCGCTGGGGGGCGCTATTCTGCCTACAGCACACCCCCTTGGGAACAGCCTCCCCTCTCTCCTCAGCTTCACGGGGTGACTTCCCAAAGCACTCAGCATCTCCACGTTCTAGTGGCCAAGGGCAGGCCGCCAAAATGGCGTGTTGATTATTTTACATTGAAGCTGCTTGGGAAGCTTCCGGTATAAGGTCACTGAGACCCTCCCCTGTCCCCAGAAAGCAGGATGTAAACCTCCCACATGAAACGTGTCTCGTCGGTACTGAGAAGCAAAACAACACCCTTATCACCAGAGACAGAAAATCTAGAGCCAAGAAGGCCGTAGCGACAACCATGTTATGTTCCGCTGATCTCGTACCTCGGTCCAAATTCCACTTAGAATTCTTTACTAGTCAAAGCTCCCAGACACTGAAAGAGGGACCCTCTCACACCACTGGTGAGAATGCAAACTGGGGCAGCCACACTGGAAAACAGAGCGGAGGTTCCTCAAAAAAATTACAAATAGATCTACCCTACGACCCAGCAATTGCACTACTAGGTATTTATCCACGGGATGCAGGTGTGCTGTTTCGAAGGGACACAGGCACCCCCATGTTTATAGCAGCCCTGTCGACAATAGCCAAAGTCTGGAAAGAGCCCACATGTCCATCAATAGATGGATAAAGAAGATATGGTATATATACACAATGGAGTATTATTCGGCAATCAAAAAGAATGAAATCTTGCCATTTGTAACTATGTGGATGGAACTAGAGGGTATGATGCTAAGCGAAATTAATCAGAGAAAGACAAATATCATATGAGTTCACTCATATGAGGACTTTAAGACACAGAACAGATGAACATAAGGGAAGGGAAGCAAAAATAATATAAAAACAGGGAGGGGGACAAAACAGAAGAGACTCTTTTTTTTTTTTTTTTTTTTTTTTTTTTTCAACGTTTATTTATTTTTGGGACAGAGAGAGACAGAGCATGAACGGGGGAGGGGCAGAGAAAGAGGGAGACACAGAATCGGAAGCAGGCTCCAGGCTCTGAGCCATCAGCCCAGAGCCCGACGCGGGGCTCGAACTCACGGACCGCGAGATCGTGACCTGGCTGAAGTCGGACGCTTAACCGACTGCGCCACCCAGGCGCCCCGAGACTCTTAAATATAGAGAACTGAGGGTTGCTGGAGGGGAGGTAGGTGGGGGCATGGGCTAAATGGACAAGGGGCAATGAGGAGAACACTTGTGGGGTTGAGCACGGGGTGTTATATGTAGGGGTTGGATCACTGGAATCTACTCCTGAAGTCATTGTTACACTAGATGCTAACTAACTTGGATGGATGTAAATTTAAACAAACAAACAAATAAACAAATCTCCCGAACACCTGTTTTCTTTATCCTGCCAATTTCTCAAAATTTAGTGCTTCTCTGTCTCAAAGTACAGAAAGTCTAAAAGAGACCCGTCTGGGTCTCCTCCTTAGGTCTCAGTTTTATATTAGGCCCCCGTGCACACAGAACACAACTTTGGGTTTTTTGTCCCGTTGACCCATCTCGCGTTAGCTTAGTCTTGAGTCCAGCTGGAAGATCCCCGAGGTAGAGAAGACTTCTTTCTTCCCTGCGACACGATCGCCCTCGCCCCTTCAGATCCCCTCCCCCACCCAGTCGGACGGGTCCCCTGTTTCTCTGAACCCGGTTCCACAGCACCCACGAGCCTCGTCCTTAGGGACTCAATTCAACACTCTAGAACAGTCCTCCATTTCTAGGACAGCGCCTTGGTTTCCGAGGACCATCTGGCTCATTTGCCATTCCCTGTGTTCCTACTTCCCGCTCACAGAGACGGAAACACACGCATATCCACACTGAACTAAGGGACACAGAGCTCACAGAACACAGCGAGCGTGCGGAGATGTTGGCATTGCCCTAAACACACACCACAACATCCCCCTCCCCACGTGTTGCAAAACAGGGCCCCTGTCCGGTGCCATGAGGCAGGTGCTACTTTATAGAGATGCAGTGAGACAGGGAGATGGCCTGAGGCCCTGCAGCTGGAAGAATCCCAAAGTTTCACTTTCTGTTTTGCTTTTCCTGTTTTTCTGGAGTTTCTCAGAAACCATTTGGAAGTTCCCTTCGTCTCCCCCACCCCCTCAAATCACATCCTGGTAGATGAGTTCATGCGAGGCAACAAACGCCCTCTTCATGGGGTTTCCAGCCTCTTACGAGACTACCCAGGGTCCCAGCACAGCTGCCCACCCGAGTGGAATGTCCCCTCCCTCTTCTCTAGTTCAAGGGGCGCCTGGCAGGTTACACAGGCCCCTGCTGGACTCCAGCTCACACTGGCCCCCCCCCCGGGAGGGAGAGGCAGGCTTTCTCTAAATGTCCCCTCGCCTCCGCGCTGCTGGGCACCACCCCGAAGGGGTCCCAGGAAAGCCCCAGCCTGAGCCAGCTGCTCAGAACCCCACCGGCGTGGCCACAGCTCAGGGGAGCTCAGGACAGAGTGCGGCAGCCGCTGCAAAAACTCCAGCTGGGCGCCGTCCCCACGAGCCTGACGGCTTCCCCCTAACCCTCCGGGGCCTGTTCTCTCCCTTTACCAACTAGCTTCACCGGACAGATCGGAGCGATGCGCCCCTCCTTTTCTAGAACCAGATGGTGGAGCTTAGAACCCCGCCGTCCACGCGTGCTTCCCATGCAGGGGGGCGAGGGGGATGTGCCAGACCCATGAAGGTGTTAAATGCACGCACCCTCAGCCCTGGCAATTCCACTACGAAAACTTCAATGTCCTGACAGATCCAGACTCCCCCCACAATCCGGACCTCAGCGCCTTTATAAAAGCTGAAGCCACGTACAGGCTGGAACGCACCTGGAAGGAACCAGCCTAATAAACTGTCTACAGCAGTCAGGCCAGTTGGAACTCCCACAGCCACTGACGGCGGTGAGGCTCACCTCGAGACGCACAACTCAAGGAAAAGAGCCGAGGGCAGCGCACACACAGCTTTTAGAGGTCACCTTGGCGGCCTGCTCGCGGCCCACCTTCCTCTGTCTTCAAGGCCGGAAGGATCGCATCCCTAACCTGTCATCACCTCTCTCCCTCCGACCACAGGTGGGGAAGGCTGTCCACCTTGAAGGACTCATGATGCCACTGGACACCCTTAACCACCCCTGCACCGTCCCTTTCTCCATGTCGCGCATTCACGTCCCAAGAATTAGGGCGAGAATATCTTTACGCCTTGACTGTTATTACTCTGCCAACCAAAACAGTGCATCCTAAAGGCTGCTTGTGGTCATCTACAGGGACAGTCCCCATTCCTTTTCGTGGGTGCATCCTCTTTAGCCCTCCAAGGACGGACCACAGCCTACTCAACCGCTCCCTTCTGTGAGGAAATAAATGGAATTTTCTCTTCAATCCACTTTACAATAAGCCCAGTGGAATCCCAAACACACCCTTGAACATTTACCAGCTACTGATTATACAGCTGAAACAAATATTTTTAGTAAGCAGCAAATTCTACACTGGCTCCCTGACCCACAGGATAAAGGTTTCCGGATAGAAAAGACTTCACTAGAGGACGAAACAAGTGCTGAAGGGAATCCTAGAGATGAGGGTGTCGTCAAAGACAGAAACACAGTCCCATCTGACTCTGGACAGAGATATCCTGCCGGCCAGCCCCCAGTGCTGCTAATCACACCCCTTGATACAAAATCCTCTCTCCCGGGGCACCTGGGTGGCTCAGTCGGTTAGGCATCCGACTCTTGATTTCTGCTCAGGTCTTGATCTAATGGTTGATGAGTTCAAGTCCTGCCTCAGGCTCCAAGCTGTCAGTGCAGAGTCTGCTTGAGATTCTCTCTCTCTCTCTCTCTCTCTCTCTCTCTCTCTCTCTCTGCCCCTCCCCGGCTCATTCTCTCCCTCCCCCCCCCAACCCATCTCTCAAAATAAATAAATACAACTTAAAAAAATCCTCCCTCCCAAAGCGTATGAAATCTGCTTGCTTGCCTCTGTTCCTGCCACTGCCCCATCCAAGCATCCTAACTGCAGATCCGTGACAGCAGGCAGGCTCTCTCCTGCTCCCTTCCAGGGCTGGTCTTGGTGTTCAAATGCAGATCTGGTCAACTCACCCCTACTCAGCCAGCTTCCTGTCGCCCAAGGACTCAGTCACATTTATTAGAGGACTGAAGTCTTGAAGACCTTTTGGCCCATCCCACCTCCCTGCCTACCTGCCCCCCCTCGGCGCTGCAGCCACACAGCTCCTGCCCACCCCCTTCCCTCACTCTCCCCCTCCTCCTCCAGGAGGCCCCCAAGACAAGAGCGCAAGAGCCAGATGTGTGCCTCGTGGCCCCTGACCTCTACCTCTACCCGTTCAGCGTCCCTCTTCCCAAAGACTCGTCAGCTGCGTGAGATCGGGCCTGGGTTGGCCCCTGAGTCCTGGTGCCCGGCAGGGCCTCGTGCATTCAGGGTTCAGCAGAGACTGGCTGAATGAATGAATGAATGAACATGTGGATCAAAGAGTCTCCGAGGCCCCTCTTAAGGTGTGTGCCTTCCCACAGCACCTCTCCTGCTGGAGTGGGGGCCGGGCCGGGGCCCCTCAAGCCCTTCTGCCTCTGGGGCTGGGCGACTCCCCAGGCTTAGCCCCCTCTCTGGAGCAGTGGGCCTGACCAGCGGTGTCCGCCTCTGCCCCGTGAGCAATCATAGTTCCACGAGAAAAAACAAAAAACGAAGCTTCGTGGTGGGTCGCTCCCACAGGTGTTGCCTAAGCGGGGCTGGGGCCAGGAGAGAAGGGTCTTCCCTCCCTCAGGTGCCCCTCGGAGCCCCACTGTCTGCAGAAGCAGAATGACGCTGGGATAATCTCTCCCACATCCTAAATTCCCAGGAAGCCGGCAAAATCGTGCAACGCGTCCCCTTTGTAACATCCTCCTATTCATCGAGATGCCCGCTTGCCCTTTCAGAACCTGCCCCTGTGTCTGTCCCCCCTCCCTCCCCTCCAGGGGTCTGCTGACTGAGGTGGGCCGGCCACTTGCCACGCGAGGGGGCCACGCGTGAGCAGCTGGCTGGGGGGAGAGGAGGCCATGTGCATGTGGGAACACAGGAAGTAACCCCACAGAGCCCAGGATCAGTCTGTCCAACCTGGAGTAAGAAAGCTCTCCCTCGACCGTTCTGACTCCGACGGATCCGGCTCAGGCCCTGCGGCCGGAGGCTACGGCAACGCCTGGTCTCTCTCCTAGAACCCTAAAGAAACAGAGCGTGGGGCCCAGAGGATGGGGACAGACGCTGCGGTCCTCACCCACCCTCCTTCCCGGAGGAAGAGCTCGCTGTGCGTGCTGTGGAGCCCCCAAGAGGGCCGGTGTGGGCGCAGGCTGTGGCCTCCCCGGGGCGCAGTGTCCACCCCCGGTCCCCAGCAGCCTCGAAGTGCACCCGCACAGACCCACCCCGGAAGCCCCCCACCTCCTCTTCCTCCACTGGGAGACAGTCCAACAGCTTTGACACTCGTCACCAGGGCAGGAGAGAGGACGTGAGGGTGGGGGAGAAGGGGGGGGCGGGGAGGCTGGGACCCCATACTCAGGAGACGCGGAAGGGGCGATGGCCTCTTCCCCGGGGCAAAAAGCACAACGTTACGTCGAGACGGACCCCCTTCGGCAGTGTCGAGGAGTCTACCCATTTGGGGGCCACTAACCGTGTGAAGAGTTGAAGTTCAAAAGTGAGGTCAAGGGAAAGGGGCGGCGGGTGGGGAGGAAGCTGCGAACCCTCGGAGGCGGGTTCGGAACGAGGCCGAGGGCGCAGCGCGGGGAGGCCCTCCGGGCCTGGGCACCGCGGGGCGCCACCTGTCGCGGGACGCAGCCGCCGGGCTCGGGCTGGCGAGTGCGGCGCCGCTGGCTTCCCCGGGAGCGGCGGCCGCGCGGCCGCACCTGCGGGACTGGCGCCCCCCACCGCGCTTCCCTCCCGGGCTCGGGAACACGTCGGGGCCGCTGCACGGCCGGCTGCAGAATCCGGATGAGAAAAGGCCTCGGCCCCGGGCCGCCGCGAGTAATACCGGAGACACGAGCGGGAAGCGAAGTCTGCGGACACCCGATCTCCGCCGAGACGGCGGCCGCGTGCCGCCACCTGGTGGCCAGGGCTGGGAGCGTCCGCTGGCGTTTGGCGCTTTGCCCACCTGGTGGCCACTCGGCCCAGGTGAGACCCGGAGAGCGGGACTGAGATCTTCCCCTCAGAAGACAGGTGAGAGCCTGATCAACGGGGGACATTTTCTGAGTAATGTTTCCATAAACATTTGAAGGCTCTGAGTTCTTTCAAGAAAAATCCTTTCCAAAAAAAAAAAAGAGAGGCAGAGCACAGAATGACAGTGGTCATTACAGCAGCCCAGGTGCCCCCTCTTACACAGCAGGCCCTGCTAAACGCCATTGCGGTTGTCCCGCAGGTAACACGCACAAGTGCCAGGACAGGGCTTTCCCACCGCAGGCTCCAGCTCACAGGAAGAACTACATTCCAACGTGTCCCAATACTTGCCTATATATATGTATATGGCCCCTTTTGGTATTTTCTACTCTATGCTACTTAGGGTTGCCAGATTTAGTAATTTAAAAAAAAAAAAAAACAGGACTCCTGGGCTGCCTGGGTGGCCTCAGTTGAGCATCCAACTCTTGATTTCAGCTCAGGCCATGATCTACCACTTCATGAGATCGAGCCCCGTGTCCAGCTCTGCATGGACAGCATGTACCCTGCTTGGGATTCTCTCTCTCTGCCCCTCCCCCCCACACACACTCTCTCTTCCTCTCTCAAAATAAACAAACAAACATTTAAAAATACAGGATCCCGAGGGGCACCTGGATGGCTCAGTCGGTTAAGCATCTGACTTCAGATCAAGTCATGATCTCGTGGTTCACAGATTCCAGCCCCGCATCAGGCTCTTGGCTGACAGCTCAGAGCCTGGAACCTGTCGGATTCTGTGTCTCCCTCTCTCTCTGCCCCTCCCCCGCTCCACTCTGTCTCTCTCAAGAATAAATAAACACTTTTAAAATTTTTAAATAAATGAAAAAGATCTTTGGCCCATTAAAAAAAATACAGGACCGGGGTGCCTGGATGGCTCAGTCAGTTAAGCGGCCGACTTTGCCTCAGGTCATGATCTCGCGGTCCGTGGGTTCGAGCCCGTGTCGGGCTCTGTGCTGACAGCTCGGAGCCTGGAGCCTGTTTCAGATTCTGTGTCTCCCTCTCTCTGACCCTCCCCCGTTCATGCTCTGTCCCTCTCTGTCTCAAAAATAAATAAACTTTAAAAAAAATTAAAAAAAAAATACAGGACCTCAGTTATATTTGAATTTCAGATAAATAAATAACTGACTTTTTTTTTTTAGTATGTGTACATCCCACACAATATTTAGGGTATATTTACAGTAAAAAAATTATTTGTTTTGCAACTGAAATTGAAATTTAACTGGGTGTGCTGTATTTTGCTTGGAAACCTTAATTCTACTCCATTTGTTTAATGCTGGTTACAATACAGCAACCCAATATTACAGCCTGCTAATGAGTCAGAGGCCCCAGTTTGAAGACATTGCCTTAGGTGACAGGGCCAGAAGCATTTCCTTCTGCAGGGAAACCAAAGTCAGTGGAAGAATTTGTACCCAAATTGGACAGCCACCATCCCTCCCCTGCCAAGACCCACCCCCTCTTAGCTGCAGTGAGCCACTTCCCCCACCAATGGCCTGGGCACAGCATCGAAAAAGGTTTGGGAGTTTTTAAAGATGACTGTGGTGCACACACATGACTAGGCACTGTTACTCTGCTTTTTAAACAAATATTCAATGTGCTAAAATACTACATTTTAAAACCTGGTTTTTGAGTATAAACAGTTTAAAAATCCAGTCAGTTTTTAGGGGCGCTTGGGTGGCTCAGTTGGTTGAGTGACCGACTTCGGCTCAGGTCATAATCTCACAGTCTGTAAGTTCAAGCCCCGCGTCAGGCTCTGCGCTGACTGCTCAGAGCCTGGAGCCTGCTTCGGATTCTGTCTCTCCCCCTCTCTCTGCCCCTCCCCTGCTCATGCTCTGTGTGTCTGTCTCTCTCTCAATAATAAATAAACATTAAAAAAATTAAAATAAATTAAATAAATCCAGTCAATTTTCACAATCACAAGGGGTCTTTGGTATTTAGTCTCATTTACAAGGGAGGTCAAGTAAAAACTCTTAAACCTTTAAAACTATACATTTTGGCACAAAAACAGACACATAGACCAATGGAATAGAATAGAAACCCCAGAACTAGACCCACAAACGTATGGCCAACTCATCTTTGACAAAGCAGGAAAGAACATCCAATGGAAAAAAGACAGCCTCTTTAACAAATGGTGCTGGGAGAACTGGACAGCAACATGCAGAAGGTTGAAACTAGACCACTTTCTCACACCATTCACAAAAATAAACTCAAAATGGATAAAGGACCTAAATGTGAGACAGGAAACCGTCAAAACCTTAGAGGAGAAAGCAGGAAAAGACCTCTCTAACCTCAGCCATAGCAATCTCTTACTCAACACATCCCCAAAGGCAAGGGAATTAAAAGCAAAACTGAATTACTGGGACCTTATGAAGATAAAAAGCTTCTGCACAGCAAAGGAAACAACCAACAAAACTAAAAGGCAACCAACGGAATGGGAAAAGATATTCGCAAATGACATATCAGACAAAGGGCTAGTATCCAAAATCTATAAAGAGCTCACCAAACTCCACACCCAAAAAACGAATAACCCAGTGAAGAAATGGGCAGAAAACATGAATAGACACTTCTCTAAAGAAGACATCCGGATGGCCAACAGGCACATGAAAAGATGTTCAGCGTCACTCCTTATCAGGGAAATACAAATCAAAACCACACTCAGGTATCACCTCACGCCAGTCAGAGTGGCCAAAATGAACAAATCAGGAGACTATAGATGCTGGAGAGGATGTGGAGAAACGGGAACCCTCTTGCACTGTTGGTGGGAATGCAAATTGGTGCAGCTGCTCTGGAAAGCAGTATGGAGGTTCCTCAAGAAATTAAAAATAGACCTACCCTATGACCCAGCAATAGCACTGCTAGGAATTTACCCAAGGGATACAGGAGTACTGATGCATAGGGCCACTTGTACCCCAATGTTCATAGCAGCACTCTCAACAATAGCCAAATTATGGAAAGAGCCTAAATGTCCATCAACTGATGAATGGATAAAGAAATTGTGGTTTATATACACAATGGAATACTACGTGGCAATGAGAAAAAATGAAATATGGCCTTTTGTAGCAACGTGGATGGAACTGGAGAGTGTGATGCTAAGTGAAATAAGCCATACAGAGAAAGACAGATACCATATGGTTTCACTCTTATGTGGATCCTGAGAAACTTAACGGGAACCCGTGGGGGAGGGGAAGGAAAAAAAAAAAAAAGAGGTTAGAATGGGAGAGAGCCAAAGCATAAGAGACTGTTAAAAACTGAGAACAAACTGAGGGTTGATGGGGGGTGGGAGGGAGGAGAGGGTGGGTGGTGGGTATTGAGGAGGGCACCTTTTGGGATGAGCACTGGGTGTTGTATGGAAACCAATTTGTCAATAAATTTCATAAAAAAAATAAATAAATAAATAAATTGACATGATGGAAAATGTAAAAAAAAAAACAAAAAACTATACATTTAATTACTGTAAATACTTCCATTGCATAATTACAAGCAAAACATTCCCAAGTAGATGTAAACTGGTACAGCCACTGGGGAAAACAGTATGGAGGTTCCTCAAAAAATTAAAATAGAAATACCGTATGATCCAATAATCCCACAACTGTATATTTACCCAAAGAAAATGAAAACACTAACTCAAAATGCCTATGCACTCCTATATTGATTTACAATAGCCAAGATATGAAAACAACCTAAGAATTCATCAATAGATGAATGGATAAGGAAGATGTGTGGTGTGCGTGCATGTACACACACACACACACACACACACACACACACACACTATTATTCAGCCATAAAAAGGGATGACATCATGCCATTTGAAACAACATGGAATGATCTATCAGGTATAATGCTAAGTGAAGTAAGTCATGCTGAGAAAGACAAATACCATATGATTTCACTCACATGTGGAATCTAAAAACAAATGAATAAACAAACAAAAAGCAGAATCAGACCTGCAAATACTGAGAACAAACTGATGGTGGCCAGGAAGAGGAGGGTGGGAGATGGACTAAATGGGTGAAAGGGAGAGGGAGACATAGGCTCCCAGTCACAAAATGAGTAAGTCATGGGAATAAAAGGCACAGCATAGGGAATGTAGTCAGTGGTGTTGTAATAGCACTGCACGGTGACAGGTGGCCTCACTGGTGGCCAAGCATAGCATAATGTATAGTTGTCCAGTCACGACATGCACACCTGAAACTAATGTAACATTGTGTCAACTACACTCAAATTAAAAAATTAATTTAGGGACGCCTGGGTGGCACAGTCGGTTGAGCGTCCGACTTCGGCTCAGGTCATGATCTCACGGTTCGTGGGTTCGGGCCCCGCGTCGGGCTCTGTGCTGACGGCTGGGAGCCTGGAGCCTGCTTCAGATTCTGTGTCTCCTTCTCTCTCTGCCCCTCCCCCACTTATGCTCTGTCTCTATCAAAAATAAAATATTTTTTAAAAAATTAATTAAAAAAGGGGCACCTGGGTGGCGCAGTCGGTTAAGCGTCCGACTTCAGCCAGGTCACGATCTCGCGGTCCGTGAGTTTGAGCCCTGCGTCGGGCTCTGGGCTGATGGCTCGGAGCCTGGAGCCTGTTTCCGATTCTGTGTCTCCCTCTTTCTCTGCCCCTCCCCCGTTCATGCTCTGTCTCTCTCTGTCCCAAAAATAAATAAAAAAAAAAAAGTTGGAAAAAATTAATTTTAAAAAGCCTTAATAGGGGTGCCTGGGTGGCTCAGTTGGTTGGGAGTCTGACTTAGGCTCAGGTCATGATCTCACAGTTTGTGGGTTCGAGGCCCGTGTCAGGCTCTGTGCTGACAGCTCAGAGCCCGGAGCCTGCTTCAGATCCTGTGTCTCCCTCTCTCTCTGCCCCTCCCCCATTCACACTCTGTATGTGTGTGTGTGTGTGTGTGTGTGTGTGTGTGTCTTAAAAAATAAATAAAAATTTTTTAAAAACCCCCAGTAATATGGTAACTCTTCAGTCCTGGCACACAGAAGAAGTGCTTTCTTTCCAAGCACTAGCAGACGGTGAGGACACCTGTCATGGAGAGTGAGGACAGCATTATTTCACGCATGCACATCCGCTCTCCCCCCCACCCCCCCACAACGTGGACCAGAACTTCTACTGGAGGGAGATGTGGAAAGCAAGGATTCAGGTCGACCTCCTTCCCTTGCCCAGGAAGAAAGAAACCTGGGGAGAAGCTTCTGCCTAGGAGGGGGTCCCCGCGGACGTGAGCTCTGCTGTGAATGTCAAGTTTGACGTTAGACGAGTGACTTCTCCCCAGGGCCTCCTCTACAGAGTGACACCCAGCATTCAGCAGTTTTACTCAAGATCACTTCCACCTTCGCTCATTCCACGGATGCTCATTAAGTTACCCAAGACACGGGGGCTACGTTCGTTTCCCAGGACTGACCTAAGGCACCACGGACCAGGCAGCTTACACAACAGGAGTTCGTATGCTAGTGGTTCTGGACGCCAAAAATCCACTCGGGGCCTCAGCAGGGTGGCTTTGCTCCTGACACCTCTCTCCCTGGCACGTTGATGGCCATCTTCTCCCCATGTCCTCACGTGGTCTCTGTACATGTCTGTGTCCTGATCTCTGCATCCTGATCTCTGCTTCTTATAAGGATACCGGTCCTGGGGCACCTGGGTGGCTCAGTGGGTTAAGCGTCTGACTTTGGCTCAGGTCATGATCTCGTGGTTAATGAATTTGAGCCCTGCATCAGGCTGTGTGCTGACAGCTCAGGGCCTGGAGCCTGCTTCAGATTCTGTCTCCTCTCTCTGCCCCTCCCCTGCTCGTGCTCTCTCTCTCAAAAATAAGCACTAAAAAAAATAAACAAGTAAGGACACCGGCCCTATTGGATCAGGACTCACCCTAATGACCCCTTCTTAACTTGACCACACCTGTGTGGACCCCATCTCCAAATACAGTCACGTTCTGAGGTGCTGGGGGTTAGGATTTCAACCTGTGCATCTGGGGAGGGAGGTAATTCAGCCCATAACATAGATGCTGGTGCTTAAAAAACAGAAAGAAGACACAGTCCCAGGACGTGAGGTGTCCCAAAGCCTGGTAGATGTGAACACAGCCCAGCCCACAGCAGAGCCCAAACCCAGGCCGAGCCGTGGCTGTGGCCCGGAGCAGGGCCTCCCAGAGCCGCTGCGGAGAACACAGGCCCAGCTCAGACAAATCGTCCCTGTGCGTTTGTGTGTTTTGGGTGGGGCAGAGGTTGGCCACAAGTGCTGCAGGTGACAGCTAACTCACCCATGCGAGTGGGTTCCTGTCATTGCCATGCTGCCCTGTCCACGGGGAAGCCTTTCCGGGAGCAGAGCTGGGCTGCCCCTCTGTGCGGTGCGGGGAGGCTTCCACAGCGCCAGAGAGCAAAAATTATGGCACGGCACAGAGCAGGTGGTCGAAAGTATGAGCTCGTGGCCAGATCCCTTCCCTCCCACCCCCTCCTGCCCTCCAAGAAGTCACCCCCTGTCTGCCCTGCTGGCTTCACTCAGCAAATACTGTTCTTATAAACAGCTGGCCCAGATTCCCAGCTTGAGTTAGGACGCTCCCCAGGCAGTCAAGGGTGTTCAGTGATGAATTTCAACTCAGCTTAAAAGCATGAAAACTTGCAAGCAACCTTGGGCTGCTCCCTCCAGTGGGGACAACGCTGCCGGCACCCGCCGGAGGCCCTGGCCCCACGAGAGACCCCATCAGCCTTCAGGTGCCTGTGGCACTTCCCCCAGACTCGATGCTGACTCATGGAGCCACTGCAGAAACGTCTCTGCTTTAAACTTTAATTGACCTACATTCTTTCCTAGATCTCATGACCTGATTTTCCATTTTCTCTCTGCTGGGACCCACACGGCAGCAAAAGAACCACCTTCTCTTTAGCCCCAACACCCGTCAAACAGGGGCTTGACCTCCAAAGCAGAGGACACAGGCACAGAGGCAGGCGGGGGCTTGTGACAAACGCATCAGTCAGGGGCACTGTTCCCCTTCATCTTTGCATCTGTAATCACGGAGGTGGGGCGAGGGGACGGGTCCAGGCCGGTCATGCCCAGAAGAATGTGGTGGCCGTAAGGACGCAGACCCTGAGATCCAGGGAAGGTGACTGGTCCAGGGCCCAGCTGCCGAGCTCTGAGATCCAAGCTTCCCATGGCTGCCACCAGCCGTGACCGAGCGCAGCAGGGATGTGCGGGCAGGCCCGCTCCTAGGACACAAGGCCTCCTCTGATGGCCGCGCCAGACCTTGCTGAGGCAGCAGGCCCTCCAAGTCACCAGCCTTCCCTCCTTACCCCGGAGTCCAATGTGCATGGCTGTCCCCGCTCTTCCCGCCCTCGGCACCTGCACCCCTATTTTCTCCCCCACGGACATCTCCCTCGTGCAAACCTTTAGTCCCCGCTGCTTCTCAGAGGAGCCCCAACATCACCCCTCCATAGTGACATGGGAAACAAAGGCCAGAAGGAAACGGCAGATAAAATTAAATTTCCTCATAACCTGCAGCCCATTGACAGATACTTCAGACCAAGACAGAGTAGAACATTTCTCCAGGCACCTGTGAACATCCTGATGCTACCGCCTTACTAGAGGGAAAACCACCTTGGCTGGACAACAGCAAGGCCTCGGGCATCTTAGGAGTCTTCCTTAGCACATCACAGATCCTGTCCCCATGTTTTAATAAAATCACCTTTTTTGCACCAAAGATGTCTTCAAGAATTCTATGTCGTCAGCTCTGAACCCCCCACCATCACCCCAAAACCTCATCAACACTCATCACTCAACAAAGCACCAACGTGGGCAGGAAACGGAGTTGGGTGCCGCAGCATTGGGTCACAAAGAGCCAACAGTCTGGCTGCAGGGCACGCAAGCAGGGCAGAGCAACCTGTTAAAGATGCAGAAGGTCCTTCCTTTCCTTTGTTACCCTATTTGCCCTTGGGAGGACAAAGCACGACAAATAGGCTTTTTTGTTTTCAAAGGTATGCGTCTCTCGAAGCAGTAAATTCTAGTGTTCAGGCTGGGAGGGTAATCAGCAATTGTGTTTCCCAAAGGAACAGCAGGAAACCACCAGGCAGGTGTGGGGCTCCCCAAAGACAGTCCATAAACAGGCACAAAAAGAAGGCTCATTGGAGGGGAGGGGATGGGGTGTAGGCATTTTCTAGGAGGGACATGGCCAGAGCAGGAAGGGACAGCAGGCCAGAGAGAAAGCATACAACGTCATCGGAAGAATGCACGGCATCCAGGCCGGACCAGGGGGCAGCAGAGATCCTGTATTCAGGAGGGCGGCAGCCCCATCCAAGGCAACCAAGCTCAACCAGCCAAAATGATGTCACCTGGTCACTTTGTGTTCCGTGGGTTTAAAAGAAAAAGTGGCTGGGGCACCTGGATGGCTCAGTTGGTTGAGTGTCCGACTTCAACTTAGGTCTGTCTCATGGTTTGTGAGTTCAAGCCCTGGATCTGGCTCTCTCTCAAAATAAATAAACTTAAAAAAAAAAAAAAAAAAAAAAACAGAGAGAGAGAAAAAATGGCCAAGGGCAGAGCCTGACTCCTGAAGGCATCCTGACACCGTGCTGGGACCACCTTGGGCAATTTCCACTGGGCAAGAGAGAGAAAGAGCCAAGTGTCCCTTAGCAGAAGGCCCAGGGCCTCCCGCCATATTCCTGACTCTCCATTCAATCTCGGATTTCCTTACAACCCCACAAAGCCCTTGGGTTCTCTCCAAACTGACACGCAACGTGTCCCTTCAACACCCAAGCAGAGCCTCGTGACCACTCGTCACCCCAGGCCAATTAGGGAAGCGCTCTCCGTGACAGCCAGTACGTGCACACGTGCAGCTCACAGAATGGGACTGTGGTCACTCTGCTCCTTCTGCTGCGTCTCACTTTTTAAAAATGCTCTTCTGGGGGCGCCTGGGTGGCGCAGTCGGTTGAGCGTCCGACTTCAGCCAGGTCACGATCTCGCGGTCCGTGAGTTCGAGCCCCGCGTCGGGCTCTGGGCTGATGGCTTGGAGCCTGGAGCCTGTTTCCGATTCTGTGTCTCCCTCTCTCTCTGCCCCTCGCCCGTTCATGCTCTGTCTCTCTCTGTCCCAAAAATAAATAAACGTTGAAAAAAAAAAATTAAAAATGCTCTTCTGTGTAGGATGTGCCCCAAGAGTGAACTTCAAAGCGAACTACGGCCTACGTGGGTAATGACCACACGTCGATGTGGGCTCATCAATTGTAACAAATGTCCCACCTGGTGGGATGTCCACACTGGGAGAGGCGTGCCTGTGTGTGGACAGCGGGCATGATGGAAATCTCTAATTTCCGCTCAGTTTCACTGTGAGTCTAAAGCTGCTCCCGAAAGGTAAAACGTGGAGCGCCTGGAGCTCTGGCCGCATTTAGGATCCACTTCATTGGTCCTCACGGTCGCTTGTCAGACCCCAGCCGCCAAAATGGTGAAGCAGATCGAGAGCGAATATGCTTTTCAGGAAGCCTTGAACAGTGAGGGGAACACTTTAGTAGTTGACTTCTCTGCCACAGGGTGTGGGCCTTGCACAATGGTCAAGTCCATCTCTCATCCCCTCTCTGAGAAGGATCCCAACGTGGTGTGCCTTGAAGTAGACGTGGGTGACTGTCAGAGGTTGCTTCAGAGTGTGAAGTCAACCCTCCCGTTTTTAAAAAAGGAACAGAAGGTGGGTGAATTTTCTGGAGCTGATAAGGAGAAACTTGAAGCTACCATTAATGAATTCATCTAATTATGTTTTCTGAAAACATAACCAGTCATTGGATGTTGACAGCTTGGGATATTTTTTTATTTACAAAAAGGAAAGATCAAGTATGAAGACTATATACCCAACTGCCATCTGATTATAAGTGACAATAAAATATTAATTCTAAAAAAAAAAAAAGAAATGGGGCACCTGGTTGGCTCAGTCTGCTAAGCATCCAACCCTTGATTTCTGCTCAGGTCATGATCCCACGGTTCGTGGATCGAGCCCCGCGTCAGGCTCTGTGCTGACAGCACTGAACCTGCTTGGGATTCTCTCTCTCCCTCTCTCTCTCTCTGCCCCTCCCTCATGTGTGTGCTCTCTCGCTCTCTAAATAAACATTTTTTAATCTTAAAAAAAGAGAGAGATAAAAAGTAAAATTTAAGCAAATGCTCTCTGGCTGCTGCCTGGAGGGTGGACAGCACTTCCCAGAACTTGATCTCAATAGTCCTTTTGGCCCACATTTTTCCCCATCCCACTTTATATTATACCAAGTAATTTAGGTAAAACGCGTGCCCCTCCCCAGGGTGACAAACTGTTCCAGTTTGCCTGCGACTGAGAGGTTTCCCAGGATAAGGGATTTTCACTGCTAAAATCAGGGAGGTTCTGAGCAAACTGGGCCGAGGGGGTCACCCGAACTCCCCCTCAGAGCCAGCGCTTGTTAGTAACATGGCCTCTGACCTCCTACCCGTGAGAACTTTGCTCAGAACCTACTGCCTGGCAGATGCTGGACAAATAGACTATGGTGTCCTTATCATCACTTTCAGTGATGACCCCTGCAGGGCCAGTGGGGGTGTCTCCACGTATGCTTACTGGGCTGGACTGGTATGGTTGTGAATTCCATTTCTAGATGTATGGGGGTCTCCTCTGCCATTCATCAGGGCTCGCCCCTTCCACAAGGACATGGCTTCCCAATGTTCTGGGCTGAAGGGCCACAAGACACTCCTGCACGTGGCCAGATGCAGGGCAGCTAAACAGGCCTGTCCCCTGTCCAAAGGGAAGAGTCTGCTGACTGCACACGTGGCTAACCCGGCAAGGTCAGGCAACACTCTTTTTATTTTTATTTTTTTAATGTTTATTTATTTTTGAGAGAGAGAGAGAGAGAGAATGAGAGGGGGAGAGGCAGAGAGAGAGAGAGGGAGGGAGACACAGACTCCGAAGCAGGCTCCAGGCTCTGAGCTGTCAACACAGAGCCCGACGCAGAGCTTGAACCCACGAACTGTGAGATCATGACCTGAGCCGAAGTCGGACACTTAACCAACTGAGTCACTCCGGTGCCCCATACACTCAACTTCTGAACACGTGTCCCGGAGAACCTCATTTTGATAGCACTGCACTGTGGTCTCCCTCAAATAAGATGGACCACTACCTCACATGTCTTCAATGGCCAGGAAGGGGCTGTATGTTCCTCAAAGAGGAAGATGTCATTACTTGGGGGAGCTTCCAGAGCACATGATGACCTAAAGCCATTTCATCCCCCTCCTCCCAAAACAATGATGATCAAAGCATAACACATCTACAGGGGCCGTATTCATCCTAGGTCTGCGAGTTCATGGCCCTGGTGTAGAGCTCTCCTAACGTAATCCAAATTCTCACAACGGATGTTAACAAGAGAGCCAAAGAAAAATCTACCTTCTCAAAACTTGTTATATATCTTAGAAGGTCAGCAGTATCAGATATATGAAAACGTCCACTGATAACTTCCTTTGGCATTTTTATCCAAAGGCCCACACGCAAATAACTGCAATTTTGAAAAGGCTGGGAGACACGTAGTATGCATATCAAAATTTCTGCTGGCCATTAAGTGCTGGAGTTTGTTGGAAAGTGGCAGCTATCACTCAAACAGAAAAATACTAGGCACTGAACTTCATTTGTGCAGTAAGATGAAATTAAATCAATTTATCTATGTTTAAGGAAAAGATTCAAATTCAAACTTGGAATGATATACTATCTGGGGGGGAAAATGGGGTGCCTGGGTGGCTCAGTCAGTTAGGCATCTGACTCTTGATTTCAGCTCAGGTCATGATTTCACTGTTCATGTGTTCGAGCCCCCATTGGGCTCTGTGCTGACAGTGCAGAGCCTGCTTGGGATTCTCTCTTCTTCCCTTTCTCTGTTCTTCTCTGACTCACATGCACATCCTCTCTCTCTCTCTCTCTCTCCCTCAAAAATAAAAATTTGAAATAAAGAAATGAGAAAAAAAATTTCTAGCCAGCATTGAGGAAGAAGAGAGCCCTAAAACTGTTGTCTAAGATGTAGCTAATTCTAGGCCAGTTCTTTCTAAAGCAATGCATAACTTCATCACGGTTTCTTCTTTGGAAAAGCAGGGGTGAGGACAAAAAGTCCTCCAGTGTCCCTCCCAGATCCAAGAGTCTCTCACTCTGAAGCAGAAATTGCAAACTGGTGGCCCACAGGCCAGACACAATCCCTTTGAGTTTTGTTTGGCCTGCATGGAGTTTAGTTTTGTTTTGTTTCCTTAGTTGAATGTGGATGCCTTTATATTTCTATTCCCAGAGTCCCTGTGGTTCCTCAGTGCCTCTCACAGCCCTGCAGCCCTGCTGTGATCACCTGAGGGGGGAGGGGGGTGGCTGGAGGGCCCTGGGAGGATGTGGGTGTAGGATTCTTGTCCTGGGAGGATTTGGGCTGACAACTCTTGCCCTGGGAGGCTGAGGAGTTGACGGTGTTGCACTTGATTCTGTTACCACTTGAATCTTACTGAGGGGTGACTTCCATTTACTTTGGTTTCTACTGTTCCGCAGAGTAAATTTCTTGTCTTTAACCACCCCCCCACCTGTTTTACAGGAGAATAGCAGTTCAAAATGCTAAGACGGGTTCAGTGTCACAGAGTTAGCTAAAATTTATATCTTCTGGGGAACATTTAAATTGAAAAATAAAGAAAAGCACAAAACAGAAAAGAAACTTCATATAAATATGCATGATTGTCAGTATTTACGATACGCATCATATTTAATCGCAGGCATGTGAGGTTTCTATCAATTGTATCACTTGTACCCATTTACATAGAGTTGCTTAGGTTATTATAGGATGTTTTTTTGTTTTGTAAAATATACACAACATAAAATTTACCGTTTTAGCCATTTTTATGTATACGGTTCAGTGGCACTGAGTATAGTCACATTGTTAGAAAACCACCATCCATCTCCAGAATGTTTCCACCTTCCCGACCTGAAACTCTTTCCCTGTGAAACGCTAACTCCCTATTACCCCCTCCCCCAGCCCCTGGCATCCACCCTGTTACTTTCTGCTTCCATGAATCTGCCTACCCTAGGAACCTCATCTAAGTGGACTTATACAGCATTTGTCCTTTTGTGACTGGCTTCTTTCACTTAGCACAATGGGTGAACCTTGCAGACATTATGCCAAGTGAGAGAAGCCAGTCATGGCTTTAAATGCTGACTGTGGTTTTAAGGCAGCAGAGGTGTGTGTTAAAAATAGCCGTGAACTTTGTAAATATCTAACCGAGAATGACCTAGCCCGAAAGACTTCTTTCTGCATGAAATACCCAAACATGTGAGCAGCCTTTATGAGCGCAACTAAAAAGGGAACTCTGAGCACAGGCTCCTGGCACATAAACCTCAGAATAGCTAAGCTTTACTTACCAAGTATAACAGTACAAAATGTCACGCTGGGAATGTTGAACGTGGGGGTTGATAGCCCAAGAAAAAAATTGCTCACCTAATTTAAGGAAACTCAAAACGAATCCTTTCTTGCCTTCAGAACTCTAGATTGCAAAAGTCCCATCTGGTACTAACTATATTTACTCGGATGGATCAGTACCACAAAATAAACGTTATTTAGAGCATATTGTTATGGGTTCTGGATGGCTCTTCCATCTGCCAGTAGATGCAGGAAACTGACCCTAAATATGGGACTAAATCTTGTGCAAGTGGGAGTTTAGGGATCAAGAAAGTAATCAGACCTTTTCTACATCATGCCCAAAGCCCCCTGCGATCGCCCTGGGAAGTCACAGAGCAGCACACGCCCCAGGGGGATGATAAAGGAGGTAAGCACTGGGTTTTGTGATGGCAGCTGAGACAAAGGTTAGCCTCACCTGTCCCTATCACAAGGGCCAAGGGTCTGAAGAGAACGGGAAACAACCTGCTGGCACTCGCTGTCATTCACACACACACACACACACACACACACACACACACACACCCAGCTCTGCTCCCCAGGGACTTTGGCAAAGCTGTATGACCTCTCTGCACCTCAGTTTCCTCATCTGCAAAGTCCACTGGCAACAGAATCTCCCTGGGAGGGCTGTGTTAGGGATTAAGTGGTCGGTGTGCATGAAGCACTGAGGCCAACTGTTCGTGCTCCAGGAAGGCAGACGGCCACCGGATCCTTGCTGACACTTCGGGAGTCTTGTCTCCCAAACATGAGTGACGAGCCAGGGCCAAGTTTTACATTTGGAGTTGTTTGGGGTCCTTCTTTAAATGTCAGCCGCAAGTTCAACTCTATCTCCCCAAAGGATACGTGGAAGTCCGGATCCTGAATGAGGGGAATGAGTCCTTATTTGGAAACAGGGTCTCTGCGAATGAAATCAAGTTAAGAGGAGGTCATACTGGGCCAGGGTGTAGGGCGGGCCCTACGTCCAACATGTCTGGCATCCTTCTGAGAAGACACAGAGACAGGCACACGCAGAGAGACCGCCCTGCGACGACGCAGAGGGAAGAGGGTCACCTGCCAGAGACAGCGCTTGCGTCCAACCAACAGCAAGCAGAAGAGCATCCAGGACGGCCGGCCATCGCCAGGCACAGAGAGAGGGCACAGCCCTGCAGGAACCTTGATTTCAGACTTCTGGCCTCCAGAACCAGGGGAGAAGAAATCTGTTGTCTCACACCGGGTCTGTGCTACTTGGTTCCAGCGGCCCTAGAACACTAGGGCAAGGTCTCAAACGTCTAACTTCCCTCGAGCTGGCACACAGATGGCATCTGATGCACATTCGCTGGAGGAAGAAAGAAACGAGCAGAGGCGTGAACGCCAGCGCGGAGGTGAGGCAGGCAACGGGAGTGAAGGGGACAGGTATGGGCCACGTGCACGCCTGCACAGAGACACGGTGGCTGCCGTCTGCGAGCACTCATGCCCCACCTTCAGCTCTGAACGACAGAGGCGTGGCCACATACGGGTATATCCCAGCATTGCCAGGGCTTCCTATTTCCTGCAGAATCAGAAATCTAGACTTTCAGGTGACATCTCCCCAGCGCCCACAAACAACCATACGCGTACAAGTGGGTACAACACCTGCAGGGGTCCCCTGCGTCTCTAATGTCCTGCTCGGCCACAGGCGCGATACACAGTGGTTGCTTGAAGCAGGTCAGCGTCGTGAGGAGATACACCCTCAGCCCTTGGGTCCCGCCTCCTCTCGTGTGTCTAAAAAGGAGCATTGGAGCAATTAAAATCCAGCCAAAGGAAGGGGAGCAAACTCTAGAACTGGGATATGCCAAACAGGAGAATGAGGTCCTAGACAGTGGGAAAAACCCAACAGCTGGACGTCAGCACCCCAGCCCCAGCCTTGAGACAAATCCTCCCTCTAAGCCTTGGTTTCCCCAACTGCAAGAGGAGGGGACAGCATGAGGTGTTGGCACGCCAGTGAGAGAACATGGGTGGCCGCATTGTGACAGCGGCACAGTGTCACTGGGACAACTGCTGTGAGGCCCCTGGCCGTGGTGCATACAACACAAAGTCTCCGACAGCCGGCCCCGAAACTTCTCCAAGCGGCCTGGGCACCACAACTGCAACACAGTCACTGGGACACCGATTTCGTTCTTCTTGACTTTGATTCCCAAGACAGACTGTCTGAATGAGGGCTCGGGGGATTACTCGAAAGAAAGCTGCTGAATCCATGGTGAAGGAAAAGAGGTACCTGAGCTCCAAAGTCATGTGGTCCCCTGGCCTTAGGGCTGTGTGTGGTCCGGGGACCAGCAGCACCTGCGGAACCAGGGGATCTGGTTCCAAATCTAAATTCTGGGCCCCACCCAGACCTACTCTCTCACACTCTGGGGAGGGCCCAGAAATCTGTGTTTCAATAAGCCCTCCAGAGATTCTGATGCTTACCTCTATTTGAGAACCACGGGCTTCGGGAAACCAAGTCCTGCATAGATAAGCAAGAGAGACATCCTTTAAGAAATACAGAGTCCAGGGGGCACCTGGGTGGCTCAATGGGTTAAGTGTCCGACTTCAGCTCAGGTCATGATCTCGCGGTTTGTGAGTTCGAGCCCCACATCGGGCTCTGTGCTAACAGCTCAGAGCCTGGAGCCTGCTTCGGATTCTGTCTCCCTCCCTCTCTGCCCCTCCCATGCTCATGCTCTGTCTCTCTCTGTCTCAAAAATAAATAAACGTTTTTAAAAATTAAAAAAAAAATGTGTCAGATTCACAACTAAAGAGAACAGTGTGTGGCAGAGGTGGGAACACGCAAAGATGCCCCCTCACAAAGGCTTGCAAACGGCTGTCAGGAGTCAGCGGGAATCGCAGGGTCTCCGGGGGGACAACTGGCCGCAGGACGCCCCTCGGCCTCCCCCAGGCCCTTTGTTGTGGTGCCCTCCCACAGCGGGGCCCGAAGTCTGAGCAAAGGCCTTTCCTGCAGCCACCAGACTTGAGCAGGTGAGGGTGCAGCTAGGTAGCCAAACACTTTGTTTCCCCGAAGACAGGACCTGAGGCAAGCCAGACGAGACCAGCATAGCTGCCGCCCTGTACTGTGCGTGGCTCCCCGGCGACCAAGACTCAAGCAACCCAAGAGCAGAGCCTGTTCTCCAAGTCATCCACATTTCTCCGCCATCTACTGAATCAGTACAATCGTGTACTTTTTTCTCTTTTTCCAGGAACGACAGAAGACAGGCTCCGCTTGGAGTCAGATGCTCGGGAGCAAGACGACATCATGTCCGTCTCCAGTGACACCTCACTTCATCTCTTCCTCGTAGACACCTCTGCCTCCTGCCTCTGTCCCCTTTGTAGCCGACTCCGTGCGCTCCTCAAGGACAGGTCCCCTGACCACAAGCTGTTCAGCCTAATGAGGGAGGCAGACCAGTAAACAGGCAGATGCAACAAAGTGCCATCTGAAAGCCAGAGGTGCGGTGGAAGTATCGGGTGGGAGGGGCCTGTCACAAAGGCAGGGAGACATCCTGCCCAGAGGGTCAGAGATTTCAGGAGTGGACGAGCTTCAGTGGGAGTCAGAGAGCTGCTATTTGTTTACAGAAGGCCCCTGGGCAGGGCCTGTGATGTGGGCGGGGCCTGTAGCCCAGCAACTCAGAAATGTTTATTAACCTGGGCGCCTTAGATTACCCTGGTTTGGGACACTAGCTTTCAACATAGTCAACGCCTTTACCACCTCTGTACTCATCAGATAACCTTCAGTTCCCTCCTAGCAGCTTTGAATGTCTGCTCTTCGCACACCCCTGTGACAGGCTATTGCCAGAAGAAAAACAATGCATAATCCCCTATAGCTCCTACTCCAGCAGGGGAGACAGGAACTTGCCTAACTAAGCTCTGCTCCAACGGTGCGATGGAGGCTAGAGATAGCTGAGAGTAGGATGTCATAGAGGCCCGCTGTCCAACCAGATGGCTCATCACAGAGGGCAATGTCCTGGGCCCCTCAGTGGCCCACAGCTCAGAAACACCAAGGTTCTTGGTCCGTGCAGACTTGATCTTGCTCGAGGGGCAAATTCACGCTAAACAAAACAGACACCCATATCTGAACAACCAGAAGGCCAATTTACCAATTTACCTTCTCAGCAGCTATTCATGTCTGCCCTTCACGGCAAGTGCTGGAAGGCATCATTCAGGCGCTCATTGGACAAAGATTTCATAGGCACCGGCTGCCCATTACTTAGCAAACTGCGAGCACCTGGTTGGGGTAAATACAGCCAGATGAGGCAGAGAGCCAGAAGTAGGAAGCGGAATTGTGCAATGAGCTTGGCGTCAAGCTAGAGTTCAAACGCCGTCCACCATTTATGAGGCAGGTGACTTGGAGAAAATTAACCTTCCTGACTCTGTTTCCTCATCTGTAAAATGGGAATAACAACACTACTTCACATGATTGTCAAAGGATTAAATGGGACTTCACATGTAAATTGCCTAGTTTTGTGTATGTTTGTATTTACCTGGGAAGGCTGGGTCATGTAATGGTTAAGGGAACAGACTCTGGGGTCAGACAGATCTCAGTTTAATTTCCAGCTCTGCCACTTACTAGTATATGATCTTGGGCAAATTTTTTCCTCTGAGCCTCAGTTTGCTCTGCACTGAATGGGAGGAACCTGCTTCAGATTCTCTCCTCCCCCCCACCCCCGTCCTTCCCCTGTGTGCATGTGCACTCTCGCTCCCTCTCAAAATAAATAAACTTAAAAAAAATTTTAGGAAAGGAATCTTGTATCGAGTACAAAACCAAAAACTCTTTAAAAAAGGACAAAAATTCTTCATAGGGACTAAGAAGTAAATAAGATAGTGTATCCAAAGCACTTAGCAAATTCTTAGGCTCTAAGAAGCATTCAAAGGTATGGTTAAGAATAATTTTATAATTTTTTTTTTTTTTAAGAGAGCTAGTGAGTGGGGGAGGGGCAGAGGGAGAGGGAGAGGGAGAGAGAGAGAGAGAGAGAGAAAGAGGGTGAGAGAGAGAATCTCAAGCAGGCTCCACGCTGAGCTTGGAGTTTGATCATGCAACCCTGGGATCATGACCTGAGCCTAAATCAAGAGTTGGACACTCAACCAAGCCACTCAGGCACCCCAAGAATAATTTTAAAAAGTTATCCCCAGTTCAAGCCCCATGTTGGGCATGTAGCCTACTTTTAAAAAAGTAAATTAAAAAATAAACTAAAATTCTGGGGTGCCCAGTTGGCTTGGTCAGTAGAGCACGTGACTCTTGATCTTTGGGTCATAAGTTCAAGCTCCACAATGGGTGTGGAACCTACTGAGAAAATAAAAATACAGGGGGCACCTGGGTGGCTCAGTTGGTTAAGTGTCCGACTTCAGCTCAGGTTATGACCTCACAGTTCATGAGTTCGAGCCCCGCCATTGGGCTCTCTGCTGTCAGCACAGAACCTGCTTTGGATCCTCTTTCTCCCTCTCTCTCTGCCCCTTCCCCGCTTGTTCTCTCTCTCAAAAAAAAAAAAAAAAATAGAACTGTCCCTGATTAGATACAAATGAGTGGTACACCTGCTAAAAATTAAAGTTAAAATTAGTACAAACTTTTTTCAATGAAATTAAATATGAAACCATCAAACATGGCAAAAAAGAAAATCACTTTGTATTTAGCTTTATTAAAAAATACTTCTGGGGGCGCCTGGGTGGCGCAGTCGGTTAAGCGTCCGACTTCAGCCAGGTCACAATCTCGCAGTCCGTGAGTTCGAGCCCCGCATCGGGCTCTGGGCTGATGGCTCGGAGCCTGGAGCCTGTTTCCGATTCTGTGTCTCCCTCTCTCTCTGCCCCTCCCCCGTTCATGCTCTGTCTCTCTCTGTCCCAAAAATAAATAAAAAAACGAGAAAAAAAAATTTTTTTTTAAATAAAATAAAAAAAAATACTTCTGAGGGTCAGCTAAGCTCATAATCTCACCGAGTTGGAGCCTCACATCCCGGCTCCCTGCTGTCAGCACGGAGCCCACTTGATCCTCTGTCCCCTCCCCCGCTCATGTCACACGCTCTCTTTCAAAACTAAATATAAAAAAATAAAAACTTAAAAAAAATACTTCTGAGAAGGCAGGCCTCTTAACTCAGACTAGTTTCACGCCCATCTTTTCCAACAGTTTCTAAAATAATGTCATTCGCGTGCAGCTATGCAAAAACCCCAATGTTTCAATGCTGCTAAGGCATATTTCATGTTGAACCAGAAGCAGCTTGTTTGGGATCTACCTTTTCCATTTACCTGATGGGAAACCTGGTACCCATAAAGCATTACGCATTTCTTTTAACAATCATACCCCCATGTATATACACTGGGTGGTTATAACAGAAGCTCTGGCACCAAGGACACAGGTCACTTCTCTCAACTCTGGATCTTCCCTTTGATTTATTAACCTCCTCACCCACATTGTCAATTTTAAAGCCTCAGTCAGTTAAGCGTCTGCCTTCGGCTCAGGTCACGATCTCACGGTTGGTGAGTTCCATCCCCACACTGGGCTCTCTACTGTCAGTGCAGAGCCCGCTTCGGATCCTCTCTCTCCCTCTCTCAAAATTAAATACATGTTAAAAAAATTTTGTAATGGTTTATTAAGCTTGTAAATCATGATTTACTTTAATAAAAGTCAACATACCTTTCAGTGCCAACCTTCTTGCATATTTGACAGATCTGTAACAAAGGGCAGACTCTTATCCACCTCACCATGTCCTCAACAACATTGCTACTTTATTCAGATGGGGGAGACCACAGAAAGCAGATTAGAGCCCGTGGCTCCATTATTTGGCTCTTGGCTAACAACAACTATGTTTGCAAATTTCAGGATGGACTCGATCGCTTTTACAGTAGCAACTGAAACTTTTAAGCACAATTTAAGTTTTTGAGAGAATGGGAGAGTTTCTGTAATCACTTCAAAAGAAGGAAAACATGAGAGGCTCTAAATAGCCATTCCAGAGGGACCGCTCTGGAACCTCATTAGGAACACCTGCTTTGGGCTATGCTTTGCCTAGCAAGGAAGTCACAATTTATAAACTGTGGAGTGGATTCCGGGAGTGGTAACCCAATGTGATACTCGTTTTGAGCAAAGTTATAGTGGAGCACGAGAACACGGAGACCTCTCCGAGACGCACTTTCCGGAGGGTCTCGGAGTCACGAACTAATTTGGTGTTTCCCTCTTTAGAAAACGGGTGTGCGGGTGTGCCTAGCCCCAGCAGGCTTGGTGCCGGGGAGGGGAGCCGTGGAGTGAGCGAGAAAGGCGGGCTACGGGCCGCACGACCCTGTAATGGTGTCTTGGCGAGTCACCGTCGCCGCGGGTACATGGACCCCGGCATCGGACCTTAAAAGACAGCACTTGGGATGAAAGAGCCAGGCCCCCCCAATCATCACCGTCTGCCCAGGCCGAAAGGAGCAGGGAGGAGGAACAACTTCCGCCTCGAGGACCGACGACGGGCGTCCCCAGGGGACCGAAAGGGCAGCTAGGAACCCACTGGGGAGGCCGCGCGCCCGCCGCGAGGGGAACTCGGTGGGAACGCCGCGAAGCCAGGGCGGCGGGGGAAGGGAGTCAACCGCCATCGTCCCCCTCCCCGTCGCTCAAACCGACAAAGCGCGGCCCCGCGGCCAGCCCCCAGCCGCGGCCAGCCTGATCTCGCGAGACCGCGAAGACCTCTGGGAAAGGCGGGGGGAGGGGAGGGCAGAGGAAGGAACGCCGGACCCGGGAGATGGGGGCGGGCTGAGGCGGCGAGCGGAGCCTCAGGAAGCAGGAGGGGCGGAGAAAGACGCGATTGACGCGGCACGTGGGCCAATGACGAGCGAGCTCGGGCGCACCTCGGGCCAATGAGCCGTGCGGCCTGGCGCGGGGGGCGGGCGCAGGGGCCGAGGGTAGCTTGAGCGCGGCGGCGGCGTTGTTCAGTCAGAGCGAGAACATTCCAGAGGTGAGTCCGGTGGAGGGGCGGCGGCCCCGCGCCCCCTCCCCAGTCCTCCCCGCCCCTTCGACCCCCGCGGGCCGCTGGCTGGCGGGGAAGGCGCCCCGACGCCCGCGGCTCACGGCGCCGTCTCTCCGCGCCAGGTCGCCAGGCCCCGGGCGCTGAAGGGTGTGGACCCCGGACGTCGCTGGGACAGCCCCTCCCCGCTGCTCGGCGGCGCCTGGCCCGGCCGCTGCTCGCTGCGCTGCTCCGCCGCCTCCGCCGCCCCTCCTCGGACTCGGGTTCACGCGCGCCTCACTTCATCCCAGTCCCGGGCGAGCAGCGTTGGGTTTATGTCTTTATTTGACGAAAACGGTGAGTCCGCCGGCGGGCCGGCGGGGAGATGGCGGCCGCACAAGATGGCGGCGCGCCGCGTGACCCGCGCGCGTGTGGCGCAGTTCGGGCGGGCCCCCGCGGCCCCCGCGCCCCCGCGCCCTGCCCTCCGCCCCGGCCCCCGCCCCCCTTCCTCCCTCGCTTCCCTCCCCCCTTCCTCGCTCCCGCCCCCCACTCCGCCCCGCGGGAGCGCGCCGCGCGGGCTGAGTCAGGCCTAATTGCTGCATTCATGAGTCATCGCTCGCTCGGGGGCGGGGGCGGCCCGGGCCGGCGCCCCTCGGCCGGTTTCGTTTCCCCCGCCGCGCCGAGGCCGGGCGGCGCACATGGCAGGGCGGCGGCGCGGCCGGCGGGGCCCGGAGCGGAGCCGGGGAGGAGAGGTCGAGGTCGCGCTCGGTCGCCGCCTCGCAGTCCGCGCGCACGGCCGCGAGCGCGCGCTTCCCGGTGGGGGTGGAGCGAGCGCCCGGTGCCGGAGGACGAGTCCGTAGTTTTCCATCTCGGCGTGGGGGGTGGGGGAGGGAACCTGAGAAGTTTCTTCGCGAGACGGGCTAGGTTTGCAGAGCGCAGGCCCCGGTTCGGTCTCCCGGCAGCTGTTGAGATATGGCCGCTGCACGGAAGCGGACCTCCGACGGGCCGTGTGTTCGGCGTGGTGCGAGCCCGCGGCCGCTGGAGCAGCGCGGCGTCTCCCACCCTAGTCCAGGTGGAGGCCTGCTATGCCGCCACAGGTGTTCTGTGTTAGATGGGGTGCTGGCCGCTTCCCACGTGAGCTGGGTGCGCTCATGTAGCAGAATTAGGCGAAGGGAGGTGTCCTCGCGCGGGAATCCCGTTAAACGTCGGGGGGGGGTTGTGTGTTCTCTTTCTCTTTCAGAGCTGTTGCGCAGCCATTGGTACCTGTATTGGGGAAACATAGCATACAAACAAGAAGCTTACAGCCTCAGTGGCGAAAATTTTTTCATGTCAGAGACCGAGAACTCTTGCAGTCGTTTATGTCATCCCTTCTTCTCCAGACAGAAGATACCAAAAAGTTGCAATCAAAGATCTCTTCATCTTATTGATAAAGCCACTAATAAGCCAAAATGTCTGTCAATGTCAACCGCAGTGTGTCAGACCAGTTCTATCGCTACAAGATGCCCCGTCTGATTGCCAAGGTAATCCCGATCTTCGTAATGAGGCCTGAGCTCTTTTTGTAGATTTTAAAAGATTGCAGCTTCTGGGGCAGATAATGCAAAATTAAAGGTCTTTTTTTCTTTAGGTTGAGGGCAAAGGAAATGGTATCAAGACAGTTATAGTCAACATGGTTGACGTTGCAAAGGCGCTTAATCGGCCTCCAACGTGTAAGTAATGCCTCTTAGGAGGAGTCTGAAAAAAACATCAACGTAGAAATGACGAACTTTGTGGGTGTCTTGTTTCAGTTCTATGTTAATTAGTTTCGGGGTTAAGTGGAATCCTGGGGGTGAAAAACAACTGATGTACTAGTTGCTGTTAGGAGATAAAATTACCCAAGCAACACATTTTAACTCCACATAAAAATGTAAAGAGTGACATTTGTATAAGGAGGAATGAGTAGCCAAAGATTTAGTTAACAGAACTTTTTCTCCCCCCATAGATCCCACCAAATATTTTGGTTGTGAGCTGGGAGCACAGACCCAGTTTGATGTTAAGAATGACCGTTACATTGTCAATGGATCTCATGAGGCGAATAAGCTGCAAGACATGTTGGATGGATTCATTAAAAAATTTGTTCTCTGTCCTGAGTGTGAGAATCCTGAAACAGATCTGGTGAGTGTTCTTGAGGGTTTTGTCACTAAGAGAAAAAGTCACCTATCTGCTTTTCTGATCAGTTCTGTGATTCCACCAAGTTCTGTTCCCGAGAAGGCAAAACAACTTCATTGGAAGTAAAAACCAGAAGCAACACATTTTTTTAAAATACTTTCATACTCTTCTATGTAGATTATTTTTGTAAAAGATACCGTTTTTATGTTAAACTGGAGTTACCATCAGATACTTCAACACCTTGCTACTTGAAGAATTTTTGCTTTTTTATCATAGATGACATACTTGTTTTTAATCTTTGTTTCCTTTCTGGCAGCATGTCAATCCAAAGAAGCAAACAATAGGTAATTCTTGTAAAGCCTGTGGCTATCGAGGCATGCTTGACACACATCATAAACTCTGCACGTTCATTCTCAAAAACCCACCTGGTAAGTGTTCATGATGAACTTCTAAGATTTTAGCTTAAAAGCAACTGATGTTGGAAACAAAACTGAAGCTTTCTTGCTGTTACAAAATTAAAATATAAGGGATTTCTAATCTTTGCACCGTGTTACGTGGAATCTATGAGTTTGAAAGACTGCCAGTTAAACTCTTTGTTCGGTTTGTTGTTGTTGTTGTCAGTTTTTAAGATCTGTTCTTTTGGAACGGGAGAAGTAGATACTATAAAACAAACTGTTGGGATCCCAGCAAAAGATCTACTTCTGGAATACTGTTTTGTGAACTGGGGTCTTCGCTTTTTAAGCTTGAGTGGCTTTAGAACATTGCAAGCAACACTCTGTGTCAGATGATCGAAGTTGTCTGATGCAATTTGAGCTTGCTATAGCAAGAAAGTCTAACCTATTCCAGTGGTCTCTTCCATGAGACCGACTGTTATATAGACTTAAACAGCGTTCTAACTAAAGTGCGGTTGAGATAAGCCTTTGTTCAGGTTCATGGAGGGAGAGAGGGTCAGGAGTGCCAACTTTCACTTAATTACCTGTTCTTTCTGAGGCACTACATCTTAATCTTTTCTAGTATTTGGGGGACATTCTCTTCTTACCCTGAGTGTTTTCACATATGAAATAATGGTAGATGAACTTGGTTTATGAGTCCTTTTTGAATTATTAAGTAGCATTGTGTTTGTGTATGGTTTTCTGAGGGGAACGTTCCAAAGCAAAAGGGGGCAAGGTTTTAAAGGTTCATGAGACACCATGAAGTGTTGTACACACTGTTGTATTAATTTTTCACTTCTTTTTTGGTTTTCCTGTAGAGAATAGTGACAGTGGTACAGGAAAGAAAGAAAAGGAAAAGAAAAACAGGAAGGGCAAAGACAAGGAAAATGGTTCCATGTCCAGCAGTGAGACCCCACCACCACCACCACCAAATGAGATCAGTCCTCCTCCACATGCTGTGGTGAGTGCACAGTTGATGGTATGGTAGGCGCTAAAGTTGTGTAAAATACGATGCTTGGGTGACATGGGCAAAGAGAATGAAACTAGTCATAGTTACAACATTGCAACAGTATGTTAGGTTCCTGATCCTGTGGTTAGAAAAGCCTGATGTGTGTTTGTGGAAAATGAACCTGATGTCATTAACATGACTAGAAATCTGGCTTTTTTTTTTTTTTTTTTTTTTTTTTTTTTTTTTTTTTTTGTATTTTTAAGGTATTTGACCAACCATACTTGTTTTTAACAGGAAGAAGAGGAGGATGATGATTGGGGGGAGGATACAACTGAGGAAGCTCAAAGACGCAGAATGGATGAAATCAGTGACCATGCGAAAGTTCTGACACTCAGTGATGATTTGGAAAGGACTGTTGAAGAGCGGGTCAATATCCTGTTTGATTTTGTTAAGGTAAAGCAAGTTGCTTCAAGAGCAGTTAAACAATTACACGATCAAGAAATCAATTTTTTTCCAGCCTTGGGTTTTAAGGTATCTGTGACTAAGCTGGTTACTTGGCGAGTAATTTTTTCTCGAGCTGTCTTTTGAATACTCCGGTGCCAGGTTTATTTTTTCCATGTTTTGCTCAAAAACTTCTTGAAGGTGGTTCCAGGTACTATCTTTGGCGTGCACACAATCATTGAAAAGTCCTGAAACTGGGGTGCCTGGGTGGCTCAGTTCAGCGTTCCACTTCAGCTCAAGTCATGATCTTTTCATGAGTTCAAGTGCAGAGCCTGTTTGAGATATTCTGTCTCTGTCTCTCTCCCCCTACCCCCGCTTGCACTTTCTCAAAGTAGATAAATTTTTAAAATGTGAATAAGTAAGTCCTGCAACTATAATAAATTAGGAAAAAGATCCTTGACAGTTGGAACTACTAACTGGCATCTCTAGAGCAAGATATGTCTCCAATGCACTGAACTGCTTCCTTTTTGTTTGCAGAAAAAGAAAGAAGAAGGTATTATTGACTCATCAGACAAAGAAATTGTTGCTGAAGCAGAAAGATTGGATGTAAAAGCCATGGGCCCTCTTGTTTTGACTGAAGTTCTTTTTAATGAGAAGATTAGAGAACAAATTAAGAAATACAGGCGCCATTTCCTACGAGTAAGCAAATTATTTTAGGTTCACAAATAAGATGAGAGCTGGGTGACCCTGGGAACGTTGTTCTCTGTCATACTAAAAATGGAAATGATTGACCTACCTCACAAGCACGGGAGTATCTGGAAAATGCTGTACATAGCTCCTTGTAGATAAAATAACACACAGGTCTTTAAGGGTTGACCGAATCACTGTTGAAGGCCAGAGCTTTAAGGAATGATACTGGGACGATTAATGTACTTTTAGTGCTTCTTTGAAAAATTGTTAATGCCAACGTGTTTATTTCCAGTTTTGTCACAACAACAAAAAAGCTCAACGGTACCTTCTTCACGGTTTGGAGTGTGTGGTAGCAATGCATCAAGCTCAGCTCATTTCCAAGATTCCCCATATCTTGAAGGAGATGTATGATGCAGATCTGTTGGAAGAAGAAGTCATCATCAGCTGGTCAGAAAAGGTGGGGAGTGTAGATACATAAACAGTCTCTTCAAGATGAGGAGTGTCGACCGCTGTTGGGGGGCTCTTTTGGAAGAAGTAACTTCTAATACTTCTACGTTGAAATACTGTCCCTGGGATAACCCGTAGGTGATTCCCACCTGGCGTTGAGTCCAGATTAGGATGTGACCCAGTCCCTTCAAAGAGCTGAATGTGGGCAATTCTATGAGTGACTCAAAAATTATTTTTTAGATTCCTCAACTAAGGAAATTGTATTGAACGTTTTTTAGGCGTCTAAGAAATATGTTTCAAAAGACCTTGCCAAAGAGATTCGTGTCAAAGCGGAACCATTTATAAAATGGTTGAAGGAAGCAGAGGAGGAATCTTCTGGTGGTGAAGAAGATGATGAAGATGAGAATATTGAGGTAAATAGTGTTAGAGGTGGGGGTTTGGGAAGTTTAGAATGGCAGTCTTGGGTAACTGAAAATCTTTGGTAAGTGAAATCTCTCGATTTGATTGGCAATAATCTATGAATGCTCAAAGGTAACAGCAGGTTGAGTATAGAGGGGCTAGTTGTGTATGAAAATTAAAATGTTAGGCCATAGAGGGAGAACTTGGTTTTCACATGACAAAAACTTAGAAAAAATAAAGGCTGTGTTTGGGTAGTTTTTTTTTTTTTTCCTTATTGACCATCGATTTGTACTACTATTATTACTTTTTATAAATAGGTTTACTGGGACAGAAATTTACAGTAAACAAAAAATTTGTTTTATCAGGTGGTGTATTCGAAGACTGCCAGTGTACCTAAAGTTGAAGCTGTGAAGTCTGACAACAAGGATGATGACATTGATATTGATGCCATTTAAAGGGGTGGGTGCAGCCCAGCTTAACAGTGTAATGCTGCAAATCTTTCTGCATCATCAGCCAGAAGTGCAACATGTATGTGCAAAAGCTAAAACGGCTTAACATCATGCTACACTTTCTACTAAAAATGTATTGCTGTGAGTGGTCTGTAATTAAGCCCAACAAGACATCTAGGGAGTCCATACACATATCAGTGAGCAGATATAGTTTGCTTATTTATAGCATGTTTCTTTTTGAAAAATTAGTGGTGGACACATTTGGATCACATTTATACAGTTAAGAAATAAAGATTTGATTTTGGTCATTCTTAAGATTTTGGCTCTGAATGACTTACGCTGAAATGGCTCCTTAAAATACTGCACCATCATTAACCTGATAGGACTCTTGGAGCCTGTTAGATATTGTTAGATGCTGAGACTGTAAAGGTGTCTTCAGCAGAATGTAAACATAAGCTTACTTATAATTCTCTGCAGCCATTGAGAAATAAGTACTTTCTGAGTGTTCAGTCCCTCAAATTGGCATCTGGTAATGTACATTCTTCTCATGCCAAGGTGGACTGATAATCAAATGGCAGCGTGACATCTTTATCTTACTGAGAAGTAAAAATGACCTGAGTGTCCTATAAATAATTTTAAGAGCAGGTTTTGAAACTTGAATTGTGTTTTTTCAGTTCGTGTATACTAACCCCAAATTGTAGTCTTTGGAGTCATGTGCATTGCACGTTGGATGAGCCAGGGGAATTATTACATTAACAAATAAGCATTTTACGTGTATGTAGCTGTTGCTTTATACTGAGAAAATTTTGAAACTAAGGTGTGGTTATATAGTAAGCTATGACTTTATTTGGGGGAAGCAGGAAAAGGTGCACTTAATCTCTAGCAAAATGAGCATAATTTTTCAACTCTTATTCTTAGGGTTTAATTATAATTTCAGATGTTTTAGGCATACTGTATCTTTTGTTCATTGTGGATTTCTTCCTGATAATATGGTTTGTTTAATGCCTTTTACATGTGGATACTTAGTAGCTTAATGCTTTTTAGGTTTTGGTTGCTATCTTGCCAAAATAAGTGTTACTGTGTCTCAAACATGATTCCCCCCCCCCCCCCAAAATGTTTTATTTAAAAAAAAAGCTAAGAGCATACTTCCAGTTAAAGCCTATATTTTGGTGTAAGACTTAAGGTGTTTTTTATTTCATGTTGAATATAGCCAGACACCCAAGAAGTCTGATGATGGTCACTGAATACAGGTTACTGGGGCCTGACCCAGCCCATCCTGAGATTTAGATTTGGAAATAACTTGCTGGTGAATTCTTGGCTCAGTTAGCTGGTCAAACTCATTTGACGTGGGTTATGGCTATATCAAATTCTCTTCAGGGGAGAAACTTGTTCCATTTATTCCTTTCCACAAAGTACACTAGGAATCAAAAATCCAAAGGGTTAATTTTGTTGGGAGCACTGTCTTGCATCGCTTTTTTCTGTGATCCATCTTCACAGATTATAATGAGACCTTAATAAATGTATCTAAGAATTTTTCACATTGGAAATTATATAAACATTTGGTATAATAAAATCTTGTTAGCTTGATGTTTTAAGGAAGTAAAATCAAGTAATCTATCTGCAAATTGGTCTCTCTCTGCCTTTCAGTCAATATTGAGTGAAGAAGCACCTACCAGGAGGGAATGTGCTCTGTCACACCAAAGAGATGAGATTTTTGCAAACTTGTATCTTACATAGGTTACAATTCTTTGCCATAGGCGATTTTGCTTTCATTATCTGAAATTCTGTAGGAGTTGGTGGTGACTTAGGCCAAGTTGCATTCAACATACCCAATGTCAAGCTAATAGGGTTTTGTTATGGAGCTTTCTTCTTCTCCCCTACCCTCCTTCTTTTAATCTGAAAGAAAACCCATTCGGGCTTCTAAACACTATTTTGGCTGAGACCAGTATTCAGTCTGGTGCCAAACCTAGGATGGAATTCAAATCCACATAATAAAAATTTTACCCATAGAAACTATCTTAGTAAGTTAATCCTTGCTTTAATCTATTCAACGGTTTTAAAATTTCCTGTTTTAAACAGCTACATTACTTGATTAAAACAATGTTGAAATTATATTTTGTCTTTGCTTTAATATTAAAATTAGTCTAGATTTTTATTTTATATGATTGGAGCATTGAACTCCGCCCTGTTTTGTAGCTGCTGGTTTGGATTTGTGTTGGGATGTTTTACTTCCATGGTTGCAAGTCCCACTCACAAAACACACACTGCCTCATTACTGTGGGTCAGTGACTTTCCCTAGGTCTTGTATTCCTGTCCTGTAACCCAAAGTAATTACAAACTGAAAAGTTCTGCCTTAATCTGAGTTCTTGAAATTTCTTCAATTACTTTGGGGAATTGAGGTGTTAAGTGTATAGTCCTGTAACTGGACTATACAGTTTTTATCTCTAGTTAAGAAAGGGAAACGGGTGCTTGAGGGGCTCAGTTGGTTAAGCGGCCAACTTTGGCTCGGGTCATGATCTCAGGGCTCGTGAGTTCTAGCCCTGAGTCGGGCTCTGTGCTAAACAGCTCAGAGTCTGGAACCTGCTTCGGATTCTGTGTCCCATCCCCCCCGCACTCTGTGTCTCTCTCTCAAAAATGAATAAACGTTAAAGAATTTAAGAAAGGGACATAGAGGAGATTTTTCTCTAAACAAGTCCTTTCTGGAATCGATGAACCTCTGGTTTGAGAAGGGAAAGAGGTATTCTTTTAATACAGTGCTTTCCATCTCGGGCTATGCTGCAGTCGTCCATGTCCCCCCCTCCCCTCCCCATTTACTCCAGGGCAGTAAGCACTGAGTATAAGCCTTTGATCTGAAGAGAACTTTGAAATAAAAGCTGGTCGTCTTAAAAGTGGAAAATCTAGAAGGGTACTGGTCAAAAAGAGACTTCTTGCTGCATTTTGTGTCTCTTAAAGATGTTTTTGGTTTTGTTTTTTTATGTTTGTTTTTGAGAGAGCGTGGGGAGGGGGGGCGGGGAGAGGGGGGAGACACAGAATCTGAAGCAAGATCCAGGCTCTGAGCTGTCAGCACAGAGCCTGACATGGGGCTTGAACTCAACAAACCGCAAGATCATGATCTGAGCCAGAGTCGGATGCTAAACTGAGCCACCCAGGCGTCCCCTTTGACTTTTAATTGACAGACTGTAGGGGCACCTGGGTGGCTTGTGTCCAATTTCTGCTCAGGTGTGATCTCACAATTCATGGGTTGGAGCCTGCTTCGGATCCTGTGTCTTTTCTCTTTGGCTCCTCCCCTGTTCACTGCCTGTCTCTCACTCACTCTCAAAATCTCTTTTTTGAAAACATGACAAGATAAAGCAGAGTGATATGGGCAAATAACTTGGCAGAGGTCTCGAGGCTGGCTTATGCAGTCTCTGTAGTTGACCCTGTGAGCCTTTGCTCTTAGAAGGCTGGGGGCTCAGGTTTTATGTCCACCTGCAGTAGGACTCTGTACTCCAGCCCTAATACCTGGTGGTTTACAGCCAGAAAACTGGATCATTCTGTGTACTAGAATATGGGGAGAATAGCTACCTGCAGAGACGTTTTCCTCAGAACCTAGACTGGGGGAATAGTGTTAGGATCTCAAAACAGACCTGGGAAGGGTCCGAGTTGCTCCAGTGCCTGCTATTGGGATACTATTCATTCAGTGAGGCCTTTTTTATACTTATTTGCATATTTATTTTCGAGGGTGCGAGTGAGCACAGGGCAGAGAGAGAAGTGGGGCTTAAGCTTATCCAGTGTGAGACTCAAACTCATGAACCATGAGATCATGACCTGAGCTGAAGTCAGATGCTTAACAACTGAGCCACCCAGGCACCCCAGTGAGCTCTTTTTAAGGGGCATATTCACGTGGGCTTTGGAATCAGACCTGGATTCCAGCCTGGGCCTCTCTGGGAGACTTCTCCGTAGTAGAGATGGTAACTCCACCATGCAGCACTTAAAATTCTGATGGAAGCCTAATAATGTCAGTGGAGGGATTCTTGCCGGGCTGGGGCAGATAGGGAAAACTGGTCTTGTCTGAAAGAAGGGGATAGAAGGGTAATGTGTGTCCTGGGATCTCCAGACATCAGAAGCAGGGATCAGAGTAGACTGAGGAGAGCAGTGAGTAGCTAGAAGTTATTTTTAAGCTACTGAACAGTTGAAGGGAAGCCCTGTGGTTAAGCAGCCATTAGTGTGCCATAGGTGATTACTACGAGCAACATTTATTCTGCAGTGGTACTCCGACCAAGCCAAGTCTATGGCTGAGGACAGTTCTTGGGCCTACTGGGATCCTGTAACAGCTGCAGACAGCACCCTGAACCAGTAGCTAGCTCAGCCTGTCACCTCTCCGAACAGAGTGAGTGGAGCACCTCCCATCAGCACTGTCATGGGGTAGCACTAAGGTGGTGCCGGCAACATTGAAGCCCCCAGCCCAAGATGAACAGGAGTGAGGAGTTCAGGGCCAGTGGGTGAAGCTGGGCCACGTCTAGTACTAGCAGTCTTGTAACTGGAGGAAGAAGCGTCATTCCAAAGTATCCAGTGGGGTTGGTAGCGCAGGTATTAACATGTACCTCATAGGAAGAAATAAGCCCGGAGAGTAGAGAACTGTCCTGAGGTCCTGTGGCATACCCACACAAGCTGGACCCCAACATTTCTGCCTAAGTGAACTGTGCCCTATCCAGCTTTCAGGTCTTTGTTGCACTGTGAGGGACTTAATGCAGAGATAAGGAGGAACTTTGTTCCTTAAGATGGTTTGTGCAGGGAAGACGAGATGACAGATTGCTTGACGTTGATTGAAACTTACACTGAATGGACTAGAGCCATCAGAAGCAGTCTCCCAAAGGAAGGGCACCATTCCCTCAGGTACCCCAGCAGATCCTTTAGCTCCTGACCTGCATCAGACCTTGGGCAAGCTTGCATTGTTCCCGACCCTGGAGGAGTTCCCAGACCAAAGCACACACGGGAGAGGGGTAGAACTTGAGAGAGAAAATGACTGGGGACTTGACTGTCTGAAATTAAAAGCAGCATCACTGAGGATGAGTATGAGTAGAAATGTGGAAGGGAGGGCCCTTCCCTGAAGTGGACTGCAGCAGATGAGGCTGGAAGCAGTGGGACATCTGCAAAGTCAAGCCCTTGAAGCTTTATAAGGCTGCAGGAACAATTCTATTTGCATTCTCCTGTAGGGGCAGCTAAGCCACTGGGAGTCCAGGAGGGAGTGGAGGGCAGTCCCATGGCTGACACCCAGCAGTGGAGGACTGGTCAGACAAGGATGCACTTTTATTTATCCTGGGAAGTTTGGGGTCTCCAAACAGCCTTGTCTGTTGAGTCCCAGTGCCCCAGATTGGAGAGAGCAGGCCCAAACCCCTTTCCCAGAGGGAGCAGAATCAGAGCACCCATGAATGCTAGAATTTCACCCTCCTTAGACCAGGTTTCCCATTTGGAGTTTGGATAAAGGCCCACACCCAGCAGGAGGTCCCTGGAGCGTCAGGGCCTGAGTGGACACAGAGTTTTTATATTGTGGCTGCTAGGTCAAGGATTGTTCTCTAGTGGCAGGGTTGGGGACCTCCAACACTGAAGAAAATTTTCTAGACGTAACTACAAGCTGTTTTGATTGAAAACTTTGCCCAGACGTGGAGGATGGTTTTCCAAGGAGTCACATGATAATGGTATTGGGAATGTCACACAAGTCTCGACTTCTGAGGACCCAGAGATTGCTGCAGTTTGGCGTTGTGGACATACTGTAGCAGTCAGGGCTCCAGGCAGCTGTGCAAGACAGCATCCCTCCAGGGTGCTGCCCACCTGTCTGCGTCCCTGGGTTTCTCTTTTTCTGTCCACTGCCCATAAGTTTCCTGGTCCCCTAGAACTGTACTCCTCGTGACTTGGCTTTCTCATGGTGCCCTGCGGTCGTGAAGCTTCTATTCCTTCAGTTCTTAAACCTGATGTGAATTCCTGACAGGCTGTGTCTGATACACTCCACAGCTTCTCAACATTTCTATCAGGTTTGTTCACTTGCAGCTGTTGTAGGCTCTGTTGGCAGCTCCAGTTTACTGTGGCTAAGGGAGGACAGAGTGTCACAGGGATTTGAAATGTGGCTCCCGGAGGTTGCTTTACAATAGGGGATGGTGATTGGAGTCCTCCGGGACCTCTGTGATACATTGCCTTTCACTGGAATCCATTTCCTCCATTACTAGCAGGTTCCGAGGATGTCTACTGAGGACATTTGCTGCCTCATCTAAGCAGTTAACCAAATAGCAAGTGGACGCTGCCCTTGTGTGAACATACCCTGAGAAGAGGCTACAGGCCCTGCCACAGAGATCTCACATCTGATAGGGGAGCCAGGGTGGGCCAAAAGGACCCTGTCCTCCAAGTAGCAGGGATCTGTTCTAGGATTGCAGCCTCTGGTCAGAGTGCAAAGAGAGGCCATTGTTGCACCTCCCCCCATTGTTGCAAGCCCCTCCCCTTCAGGCTAACATGACTTAACAGGGGATGTAAAGAGAGAGTACCCCCACCACCTTCAATTTTCTCATCTTTGCCCTTTTTTTGCCAGATAACAGACTGATGTATGAAAGCAACTGAATTTACAAGGGAAAAATAGAAAGTGTACATGCTCAGGGAAAAGCTTGGTCTGAAAAGAGCTGAGGTTTATACGTAAGGGGCACCTGGGTGGCTCAGTTGGTTAGGTATCTGACTCTTGATTTCGGCTCAGGTCATGATCTTGTGGTTCGTGTGATCAAGCCCCGCACTTCGGGCTCCCAGCTAACAGCACAGAGCCTGCTGGGGATCCTCTGCTCCGGCCCCTGCTTGTGCTCAAACACACACTTTCTCTCAAAAAAGTTTATACCTCAGGATGACCCTTGGCACAGAGACCATCTATAACTGAACATAACATGTAATTTGAAATGGTAACAACCCAGCAAGCCCTGGGGATGGAAAAGAATCTGATTTCCAGAGTTAACACTTGGTTAAATTCAAGTATCCACCATACAACAAAAACCTTACAAGGTATACAAAGAAATAGGAAACAGGAAAGTATGTCCCATTCACAAGGTTAAAGAAAGCAAACAATCTCTGAAAAAGACCTAATAGATCTTCTGAACAAAGTATTTAACCATCTTAAAGATACTCAAAAAACTAAAGTAAAATTTGGAGAAAGTCAAGACAGTTTCTAAACAATAGAAATATCATTAAAGATAAGAAAACTAAAAAGATGTTGGAGCAGCCAAAAAGTACAAATGAAAAATTCTCTACAGGGATTCAAAGGCAGATGTGGGCATACAGAAAAATTCAGCAAGCTTAAAATACTGAAGAAATTATTGAATCAAAACAACCAATAGATCTAAGAAAATTGAGCAGAGCCTAAGTGACCTGTGGAACAGGAACACCAGTAAGAGGACCAACCTATGCATTGTGGAAGTCTCAGAAGGAAAAGAGAAAGGGACAATATTTGAAGAAATGCTGGCTGAAGTTTTCCCAAGGTAAACCAGACATGACGTTCAAACATCCAAGAAGCTCAGCAGAGTCCCAAGTAAGAGACTCAGACCCACACTGAGACACGTTATAATCAAACTTCAAAAAACAAGAGAATCTCGAAAGCAAGAGAACAGGGACTCCTATATACAGGGATCATTTCCACCACCACCTCCATAAGATGTCTCATCAGAAACCATGTAGGCCAGAAGGTTGATACATTCAAAGTACTAAAAGAGAAAGTAAATTGTAGTTAGAAGTGAGGGCAGAAATCCAGCATTCCCAGAAAACCAAAAGCTGAGAAGGTTTGTTAACCACCAAACTTGCCCTGTAAGAAATGCTCAAGGGATGCCTGTAGGGTGAAGTGAAAAAATACTAGACATAAAAATCTTTTCTTTAGATAAGGTAAATGGGAATTACAAAAACTATTGGACTCGTAACTCCACTTTATTTTCTACATGGTTTAAGAGAATAGATTTAAAAAATATTAATTGGGCACCTGAGTGGCTTGGTTGAACTTCTGACTTCAATTGAGCATCCAGCTTCTGGTCAGGTCATGATCTGGTTGGCGAGTTCAAGCCCCGAGTCTGGTATGCTGCTGTCAGGGTCAGGGCCCACTTCAGGTCTTCTGTCCCTCCCTCTCTGCCCTTCCCCCACTTGCACTCTCAAAAAAATAAACAACTAGTATTACTGTAACTTTGTTTTCTAACTCCAATTTTTATTTTCTGCATAATTTTTTTAAGTTCATTTATTTTGAAAGAATCCCAAGCAGGCTCTGTGCTATCAGTACGGATCCCTGGATCCCGACATGGGGCTTGAACCCAGGAATCCATGAGATCGTGTCCTGAGCCAAGATCAAGAGTCAGTCATTTGACCGACCAAGCCAGTCAGGTGCCCCTGTTTTCTACATAATTGAAGAAACTAATGAATTTTAAAGAATTATTACTTTGTTTTTGGACACTACTTTGCATAAAGATGTAGTTTTGTGACAGTTGTTAATTGACGGGGTAGGGAGAGAAACAGTCTTTGTAAATTAGTGAATTTAAGCTGGTATTAATTCAAATTAGAATGTTACAACTTTAGGACGTTAAATGTAATCTCTGTGGTAACCTCAAAAAAATATATAGAATATGTACAACAGAAAATGAGAAAATAATTTAAACATTTAACTACAAATATCACCTAAACACAAAAGATCACAGTAATGCAGGAAATGAGGGACAATAGAGCTTTAACGTATACAGAAAATGGCACAATGACAAAATTGTCTTTACCAGTATTAATTTAAACGTAAATGGGTTAAACTCTAATCAAAAGAGGGATTGGCAGAATAAATAAAAACACATGATGGCAACTACACGCTATAAAGAGACTCAAGATCCAAGCCCAAATAGATTGAAAGTGAAAGAATGGCAAAGGATACTCCATGCAGATAGTAACCCATAGAGATAGGGGATGATTATGCTAATATCAGACAAAATAGATTTTATTTTTTTTTTAATTTTTTTTTTTTCAACGTTTATTTATTTTTGGGACAGAGAGAGACAGAGCATGAATGGGGGAGGGGCAGAGAGAGAGGGAGACACAGAATCGGAAACAGGCTCCAGGCTCTGAGCCATCAGCCCAGAGCCCGACGCGGGGCTCGAACTCACGGACCGCGAGATCGTGACCTGGCTGAAGTCGGACGCTTAACCGACTGCGCCACCCAGGCGCCCCCAAAATAGATTTTAAAACAATAAAGGTTATAAAAGAAAAAAGGACATTATATATTAATGAAAGTGTCAATACAGCAAAAAGAACAATTATAAACATTGGCACAACTAATAACAGACCAGGAAAATTTATGAAGGAAGGGGTGTGCAGGTGACTCATTTGGTTAAGTGTCTGACTCTTGATTTCAGCTCAGATTGGTTGTGATCTCCTGTTCCACCGTCATGAGATTGAGCCCCATCTGGGGCTCTGCGCTGACAAATGTGGAGCCTGCTTGGGATTCTCTCTCCCTTTCTGCCCTTCCCCAGCTCGCTCACTCACTCTCAAAATAAATAAAAATCTATGTGAAGGGAAAACAAAGAATTGAAGGTAGAGTTCTACGGTAGTAGATGGGGACTTTAACACCCCACTCTCAATAATAGAATGACCAGCCAAAGTAAGGAAATAAAGGATTTAACACAGCACATAAACCAACTAGATCTAACTGAAATTTACAGACCGTTCCACCCAACAACAGCGCACACTTTTCAAGTGCACATGGGACATTTTCTAGAATAGGCTATCCGTTAGGATATAAAATAAGTCTCAGTATAGGTAAAAGATCAGAGGAGTGCCTGGGTAGCTCAGTTGGTTAAGCGACTGAGTTGCTTTCAACTCAGGTCATGATCTGGTTCATGAGCTCAAGCCCCACATCCAGCTATCTGCTGTCAGTGCAGAGCCCACTTGGAATCCTCTGTCCCCGCCCCCCCCCCCCCCCCCCCCACTCATGCTCAGGCACTGTCTCTCAAACTTTTTAAAAAGTAAAACTGAGGGGTACCTGGGTGGCTCAGTGGGTTGAGAATCCAACTCTTGATTTCAGCTCAGGTCGTGATCTCGACCTGAGCTGAGCCCCATGTAGGGCTCTGCACTAACTGCAGAGCCTGCTTGGGATTCTCTCCCTTTCTCTCTGGCCCTCCCCTGCTCATGCTTTCTCTCTCAAAATAAATAAATCTACATATTTTTTAAAGCAGTAGAACTAAAGGGGTGCCTAGGTGGCTCAGTAGGTTGGGCATCCAACTTCGGTTCCGGTTATGATCTCATGGTTCATGAGTTCGAGCCCTGCATCAGGCTCTGTGCTGACAGCTCAGAGCCTGGAGCCTGTTCTGGATTCTGTGTCTCCTCTCTTTCTCTGCCCTCCCCAGCTTGTGCTCTGTCTCAAAAATAAACACTAAAAAAAAATTTTTTTTACAGGAGTAAAACTAGGGAAAAAAAGTGGAAATTAAAATGCTATTAAACAATCAAAGAAGAAATCAAAGGGAAATTAGAAAATATTTTGAGATGAATAGGAACAAAAACAAAAGAGACCAAGCAAAAACAGTGCTAAGCTATACATGCTTAACATTAAAAATCAAAGATTTCAAATCAACAACCCAACTTTACAACTTAAGGAACTAGAGCAAGAAGAATAAACCCAAATCTAGCAGAAGGAAGGAAAAAATAGACTAGAGATAAATGAAATAGAGAGTAGAAAAATAATAGAGAAAAGTCAATAAACCAAAAGATATTCTATGCAAATGGAAACCAGATGAAAGCAGGAGTAACTATACTTGTATCAAACAAACTAGAGCTTAAAACAAAGACTAAAAAAAAAAAGACAACAGTGTTACATAATGATAAAGGGGTATTTACGCAGTCATCAGAGGAGCACTAAAATACATGAAATGAATATTAAAAGACCTAAAGGAAGAAATAGTAATACACTAATAATAAGGGATTTTATTGTCCCATTATACCAATGGATAGAACATCCAGACAAAATCAGTAAGGAAACAGCCATAAATGACATATTAGGCCAGATGGACTTAGATGTTTACAGAGCATTCCATCCAAAGACAACAGCATACACGTCCTTCACAAGTATACATGGAGCATTTTCCAGCGTAGGTCATAATATTAGACCACAAAGCAAGTCTTAATAAATTTAAGAGGATTGAAATAATACCAAGCATCTTTTCCAAACACAATGGTATGAAACTAGAAATCAATTTTATGAAGAAGGAATGCCTGGGTGGCTCAGTCGGCTCAGGTCATGATCTTGTAGTTGATGAGTTCAAGCCCCGAGTCGGGCTTTATGCTAACAGCTTGGAGCCTGGAGCCTGCTTCGGATTCTGTGTCTCCCACCCTCTCTGCCCCTCCCTCGCTTACGCTCTCTCTCAAAAATAAATAAACATTTTATATATATATATATATTTATATATATATAATTTTATGATATATATTTAATTTTATGATATATTTAATTTTATGATATATATATAATTTTATGAGGAAAACTGGAAAATTCACAAATATGTGGAGATTAAGACAGCTACTGAACAACCAATGGGTCAAAGAGGAAATAAATTTAAAAACGCCTTGAGACAAATGAAAACAAGTATACCAAAATTCATGGGATGCAACAAAAGCAATTGTAAGACAGAAATTCATAGTGATAAATGCTGGCTTCAAGAAACAAGAAATGTGTCATAACAACTGAGATCTACACCTCAATAGAACAAATGAAGCCCAAAGTTAAGAGAGGGAAAGCTATAACAAAGCATAAATAAATGGAATCTAAAAAGACAGTGAAGAAGATCAATGAAAGTAAGAGCTGTTTCACTGAAAAAGATAAAACTACGTTGACAAGCTTTTGGCTAGACTCACCAAGAAAAAAGGACTCAAATAAAATGAGAAATGAAAGAGATATTAGAACTAATACCACAGATGGGGCGCCTGGGTGGCTCAGCCAGTTAAGCGTGAGACTCTTGATTTCTGCTCACGTCATGATATCATCGTGAGATTGAGCTCCACATTGGGCTCTGCACCGACTGTGGAATCTGCTTGGGATTCTCTATCTCTCCCTCTAGGCTCCTCCCCTGCTCATTCTCTCCATCAAAATAAATGAACGTAGGAAAATAAATGAACTTAAACAAAAAAAAAAAACTTGGGGCACCTGGGTGGCTCAGTCGGTTGAGCGTCCGACTTCGGCTCAGGTCGTGATCTCGCGGTCTGTGAGTTCGAGCCCCGCGTCGGGCTTTGTGCTGACAGCTCAGAGCCTGGAACCTGCTTCGGATTCTGTGTCTCCCTCTCTCTAGCCCTCCTCCACTCATGCTCTGTCTCTCTCTGTCTCAGAAATAAATAAACGTTTAAAAAAATTACAAATAAAAACTGATACCCTAGAAATACAAAGGATCATAAGAGACTATTGTGAACAATCATATGCCAACAAATTAGACAACCTAGAAGAAATGGATACGTTTCTAGAAACATGCAACCTATCAATTGTAGGTTTCTAGAAACATGCAACCTACCAATTGTAATGAAACAGAAAATCCGAACAGACTGATTACTAGTAAGGAGATTGAATCAGTAATCAAAAACCTCCAAACAAAAGTCCAGGACTAGATGGTCTCACTGGTGAATTCTATCAAACATTCAAAGAAGAATTAATCTCAATCATTCTCAAAATCTTCTAAAAAATAGAAGAGGGAACTCTTCAAAACACTTTATGAAGCCAGCATTACCCTGATACCAAAACCAGACAAGGATGCCACAAGAAAAAATTACAGGCCAATATCTCTTAACAAATGCAGATGCAAAAATTATCAACAAAATATTAGCAAACTGAATTGAAAAATACATTAAAATGATCATACACCATGATCAACTGGGATTTATTCCAGGGATGCAAGGACCCAGGGTTCAACATCCACTAATTGGTCAATTGATACACCACCTCAACAGAAGAAATAATCATATAATCATCTCAATGCAGAAAAAACATTTGACAAAATTCAATATCCACTTTTGATAAAACTCAAAAAAGCAATTATAGAGGGAATATATCTTGACATAATAAAGGCCATATATGACAAACCTACAGCTAACATCATACTCCATGCACCAAACATGGTAAGATTAGGAACAAGACAAGGATGCCCACTCTGGCCACTTTGATTCACTATAGTATTGGAATTCCTAGCTAGAGCAATTAGGTAAGAAAAGGCATCCATATTGGAAAGGAAAAACTAAAATTGCCACTATTTGTAGATGACATGATAGTATATATAGAAAACCCTAAAATTTTTATCAAAAAACTATTAGAGCTAATAAATTCAGTAAAGTTGGATACAAAATCATAATACAAAAATTGTTTGCATTTCTGTATGCTAGTAACAAACTATCAAAAAAATTAAGAAAACAATCCCATTTACAATTGCATCAAAGAGAATAAAATACCTAGGAATAAATGTAACTAAGGAAGTGAAAGACCTGTATATTAAAAACTACAAGGAGCGCCTGGGTGGCTTGGTTGAGCATCTGACTCGATTTTGGCTCAGGTCAGGATCCCAGGGTTGAGGGATTGAGCCCTGTATTGGGCTCTGTCCTGAGTGTGGAGCCTGCCTAAGATATTCTCTCTCTCTCTCTCTCTCTCTCTCTCTCTCTCTCAATCTCTCTCCCCCCCTCCTCCCCCCCGCCTCCGCCCCTCTCCCCCACTCTCTCTCTAAAGTTAAAAAAAAGAAAAACTACAAGACATTAACAAAAGAAATTGGAGAAAATACAAGTAAATGGAAAGATAATCCTATTCTTATGGAATGGAAGAATATTGTTATAATGTTTATACCACCAAAAGCAATATACAGATGAATGCAATCTCTATCAAAATTTCAATGGCGTTTTTCAAAGAAACAGAACAAACCTAAAACTTGTATAGAACACAAAAAATCTCAAATAGCCAAGGCAATATTGAGAAAGAACAACAAAGCTGGAGGCATCACACTCCCTGACTTCAAACTATATTACAAAGCTATAGTAATTAGATGGCAGAGTAGGGGGACTCTAAGTTTGCCCCATTCCACAGATACAACTAGATAACACTCATATTGTATAAATAGTCCAAAAAATGATCTGGAGACTGGCAGAACAAACTCCACAACTAAAGGTAGAGGAGAGGGCACATGGAGAAAAGTAGGAAGAGTGAAGACACAGTCTGAGAGTGAATGGGCTGTACTGGTCCATGGTGGGGAGGGAGCTGGTGGTAGAAAAGGGTGAAAAACAGAGTTTCACATCAGGAAACCCAGAAGTGGGGAGGATGAATCCCCATAACATTTGTCTTTGAGAGAGGGGCCAAATTTCATTGAGTTCTTACAACCATTGGGACTTAAACCCTGGAATTTTAAAAATTGGTGAACTCAGCTCTGGGAGAGCTCAGAGGGTGTAGGAAGTGGAGTACCTACCCTTAAAGAGACAGCATAACAAACAGCCTGTGCAGATACAGTGTACAACCAGCAGTTTGAAAAATGCCAGGGGCAGACAGGAGAGACAATAATTTGCTCAACCTGGAGTGTAGCCCTAAGACACAGGGATCATAGAGAGACCGCTTCAGAAACAAAGGAGCTGGCAGGTGCCACTTCCCTTCCCCCACCCCTCACCATAAACAACAGCCATCTGTGGGAACTAGTGCAGCATCAACACGTGTTACCTAACTTGCTTACACCAAGTCCCATGTACCCCCTGAGCTTCAGCGGATCTGCCCTTCCCAGTCACGCTCCCCTTAGTTCCAGCACTGCAGGCCCCCTTCCCCAGAGGACAGTCACAAACTCTGCCAACACCACATCTCCTGACCTGCACATTTTGTGGACCTCAGTTCTGGTGGTTGTGGGAGTAGATCGCATTTTGTGAGCAGATCACTGCACACCTTGTTAAAGCATACCCCACCCCTATTGGGGACCAAACACTACACACAATAGGCAAAGAGAGCCTCTGCAGACAATTAGACAGAAGAAAAAAGAGGCTAAGATTCAATAGCAGAGCATACACAACACATAGGAGACACTCCTTGAAGCACCAGGCCCGGGGGAACAGGGAGACACTGCAATGCAAGGCACTACAAGAACTTTTCTTCATAAAGCTATTATCAAGAGCAAGAGAAGTAGCCGACTCTCCAAACACAAAAACAGACACGGAGTTAGACAAAATGAGGCGACAGAGAAATATGTCTCAAATGAAATAACAGGGCCAAACCGCAGCAAGAGACCTAAATGGATATAAGAGATACACTTGATAGAAAATTTAAAGTAATGATCATAAAGATACTCACTGGACTTGAGAAGATAGTAGAGGACATCAGTGAGATCCTTAACACAGAGATAAAAAAAAACCAATCAGAGATCAAGAACACAATAAATGAAATTAAAAATACATTTGATGGAATAAATAGCAGTCTAGATGAAGGAAAGGAATGAATTAACGACCTTGAAGACAACAGACTAGAAAGTAACCAAGCTGAAAAAAGGAGAGGAAAGAAAATTACACAAATTGAGAATAGCCTTAGGGAACTTAGTGACTCCATCAGGTATAATAACATTTGTATTATAGGGATCTCAGAAGAAGAACAGAGAGAAAATGGGGTAGAAAATTTATCTGAAGAAATAATAGCTGAAAACTCCCCTAATCTGGGAAAGGAAATAGAGATCCAGATCCAGGAGGCACAGAGATCCCCCAGAATTCAACCCAAGGAGGTCCACACCAAGACATACAGTAATTAAAATGACAAAAAAAAAAAAAAAAAAAAGCAGTGATAAAAAATTTTAAAGCACCAAGTGAGAAAAAGACAATTACATACAAAGGAAACTCCATAAGGCTATCAGTGGATTTTTCAGCAGAAACATTACGGGCTAGAAAGGAGTGGCATGATATATTCAAAGAGGTGAAAGGGAAAGAATTTCAGCCAAGAATACTTTCTCCATCAAGGCTACTATTCAGAATAGAAGAGGAGATAGAAGTTCTCAAACAAAAACCAAAGGAGTTCATGACCACTAAACCAGCCCTACAGGAAATATTAAAGGGGACTCTTTGAGTGGAAAGGAAAGACCATAAGTGAGAGTATGAAAAGTAAAAAAACAAAGGCAGTAAAAATAAGTATTTCTGTAAAAATCAGTCAAGAGATTCATAAAATAAAAGGATATAAAATATGACAACATATACCTAAAAGGTGGTGGGGAGAGGAGTAAAGAATGAGCTCAAGCTAACACAACCATCAAACTGATATAGACAGAGGATGCTATACACAACCCTAATGGTAACCATAAATCCAAAATCAGTAATAGATATGCAAAGAATAAAAAGAATCCCAAGTATATCACTAAAAAAAAGCTGACTAATCATAAGAGAAGAGAGCCATGGAAGAAAGGAAAAAAGAACTACAAAAACAACCATGAAGCAAGTAACAAAATGCCAATAAATACATATCTATCAATAATTACTTTGAATGTAAATGCGCTAAATGCTTCATTCAAAAGACACAGGACAACAGAGTGAATTAAAAAAATAATAACAAGACCCCAAAAAAAGACCCATCTATATGCTGTGTACAAGAGACTCATTTCAGACTGAAAGACATCTGCAGATAGAAAGTGAAGGGATGGAGCCCCACCCAATCAGAGGCACAGCAGGCTCATGACTCCAGGCCTGGACGTCAGAGCTAAGAAGTGTTCAGAACCCAAGTCATGGATCCACCTATGCGTAAAGAAAATTCCAAAGTTAAACAACCTGTCAGCAAAGTTGAGAAGGCCAAGCAGAAATCAGCCCAGCAGGAGCTGAAGCAAAGACAAAAAGCAGAGATCTATGACCTCAACAGAGTCATGACAGAACCTGAGCAGCAAGAGTTCAATGAGTTCTGTAAACAGATGCAGCCGTCTGGAGAGTGAGCCACTCCTTGTTCAAACTAGATGGGACCCCAGAGGCTTTGTCTGTCAGCTTGTTACTAGTTTTAGGCTGAGATGGTTCATTTGGAACCGTACAAAACTAGACAGGAAGACATTTGTGTTATCCCTAAAACTGGATAAATCTGAACTTACTGTGGGGCGCCTGGGTGGCGCAGTCGGTTAAGCGTCCGACTTCAGCCAGGTCACGATTTCACAGTCCGTGAGTTCGAGCCCCGCGTCAGGCTCTGGGCTGATGGCTCGGAGCCTGGAGCCTGTTTCCGATTCTGTGTCTCCCTCTCTCTCTGCCCCTCCCCATTCATGCTCTGTCTCTCTCTGTCCCAAAAATAAATAAACGTTGAAAAAAAAAATTAAAAAAAAAAAATCTGAACTTACTGCAAGTAACGTTGGCTTCACTGATTCCTCCAGTCTGAATTATCCCAGTACTTACTGAAGAGACTTGTTTTATTCTTCTTAGACAATAGATTTTTTTATGTTTCCATTGTTTGAGAAAAATCAGTGTTTCTTGTGAAACTGTAGATCTTCTCCAAAAGTATAAATAAAATACTAGGGGCGCCTGGGTGGCGCAGTCGGTTAAGCGTCCGACTTCAGCCAGGTCACGATCTCGCGGTCCGTGAGTTCGAGCCCCACGTCAGGCTCTGGGCTGATGGCTCAGAGCCTGGAGCCTGTTTCCGATTCTGTGTCTCCCTCTCTGCCCCTCCCCCGTTCACGCTCTATTTCTCTCTGTCCCAAAAATAAATAAACGTTGAAAAAAATAAATAAAATACTAATAAAAAAAAAAAGTGAGGGCATGGAGAAACATTCATTATGCAAATGGATGCCAGAAGAAAGCTAGGATAGCAAGTCTTATATTGGAACAAATAGATTGTAAAACAATGAATGTAACAAGAGACAAAGAAGGACACTATTTATTAATAAAGGGGACAATCTAACAAGAGGGTATAATAATTGTAAATATTTATTCACCCAACATGGAAATACCCAAATACATAAAACAGTTAATACCAAACATAAAGGAATTAATTTATAGTAATAAAATAATAGTAGGGGACATTAACACTCCACTTACATCATCCAAACATAAAATCAACAAGAAAACAGTGGCTTTGAATGACACACTGGACAGATGGATGTAACAGACATATTCAGAGCATTCCATCATAAAACAGCAGAATACACATTCTTTTCAAGTACACATGGAACATTCTCCAGAACAGATCACATATTAGGCCACAAAACAAGTCTCAACAAATTCAAAAAAAAAAAAAATCTAAGTTATACCATGCATCTTTTCTGACCACAACGCTATGAAACTAGAAAAAGAAAAAAATCCGAAAAGACCACAAATACATGAAGTTTAAATAACATGCTACTAAACAGTGAATGGGTCAACCAATAAATCAAAATAAATAAATAAGTAAATTACATGGAAACAGATGAAAATGAAAACACAACATCCTAAATCTTCGGGATGCAGCAAAAGTGGTTCTAAGAGGGAAGTTCGTAGCATCATGGGCCCAACCTCAGGAAGCAAGAAAAACCACAAACAACCTAATCTTACACCCAAAGGAGCTAAAGAAAAAAACAAACAAAACCCAAACCCAGCAAAAGGAAGGAAATAATATAAGATTAGAGCAGAAATAAATGATATAAAAACTATAAATAAATAAATAAATAAATAAATAAATAAATAAATAAATAAATAAATAAAACCAGGAGAGAGAGAGAGAGAAAGAGAGATAATGCAGTTAAAATCACCAGTGAAAGGGGGTGCCTGAGTGGCTCAGTCGGTTAAGTGTCTGACTTCCACTCAGGTCATGATCTTACCACTCATGAGTTTGAGCCCCACGTTGGGCTCTGTGCTGACAGCTCAGAGCCTGGAGCCTGCTTTAGATTCTGTGTCTCCCTCTCTCTCTGTCCCTCCCCCACTGGTGCTCTGTCTGTCTCTCAGAAATAAATAAGTGTTAAAATTTTTTTTAAAAAACTCACCAGTGCAAGAGGAGAAATAACAATCAACACCACAGAAACACAAAATAATTGTAACAATATTATGAAAATAAAACGTATATGCCAACAAATGGGGTAACTTAGAAGAAATGGATAAATTCTTAGAAACATATACCCTCTAAGACAAAAGCAAGAAAAAATAGAAAATTTGAACAGACCAATTACCAGCAATGAAATTGAATCAGTAATCAAAAATTCCCAAAAAACAAAAAGTCCAGTACCAGACAGCTTCACAGACAAATTCTACCAGAAGTTTAAAGAAGAGTTAATACTTCTTCTTCTCAAACTATTCCAAAAAATAGAAGAGAAAGGGAAACTTCCAAATTTATTCTATGAGGCCAGTATCACCCTGATAGCAAACCCAGATAAAGACACCACAAAAAGGAGAAAAAAAAAAAAAAAAAAGGACTACAGGCCAATATCTCTCATGAATATAGATCCAAAAATTCCTAACAAAATAAGCCAAATTCAACAATACATTAAAAAAAAAAATCCTACACCACGATGAAGTGTGCATCCCTAGGATGCAAATGTCATTCAATATTTGCAAAAAATCAATGGTATGTCACATGAAGAAGGGAAAGAATATGATCATTTCAATAGATGCAGTAAAAGCATTTGACAAAGTACAACATCCATTCGTGACAAAAACCCTCAATAAAGTAGGTTTAGAGGGAACATATCTCAACATAATAAAGCCCTTATATGAAAAACCCACAGCCAACATCATACTCAATGTTGAAAAGCTGAGAGCTTTTCCCCTAAGGTCAGAAAGAAGACAAGGATGTCCCCTCTCACCACTTTTATTCAACGTAATACTGGAAGTCCTGGCCACAACAATTAAGCAGCATAAAGAAAAGGCATCCAAATTGGTAAGGAAGAAGTAAAACTCTTGCTATTTTCAGAAAACCCTAAAGACTCCACCAAAACAAAAACAAAAACAAAAACAAAAAAAACCCAACCACACACACACACACACACACACACACACTAGAACTGAGAAGTGAATTCAGTAAAGTTGCAGGATACATGGTCAATGTACAGAAATCTGTTGCATTTGTATACATTAATGATGAAGCAGCAGAAAGTGAAATTAAAACAATCCTATTTACAGTTGCACCAAAAACAGTAAAATATTTAGGAATAAACTTCACAAGAGAGGTGAAAGATTTGTACTCTGAAGAAATTCAAGACAATGCAAAGAAATGGAAAGACATTCCATGTTCATGGATTAGAAGAAAAATGTTGTTAAAATGCCTATACTACGCAAAACAATCTACAGATTTAATGCACTCCCTGTCAAAATAGCAACATCATTTTTCACAGAACTAGAACAAACAATCCTAAAAATTGTACCGAACCACAAAATACCTCAAATAGCCAGAACAATCTTGAAAAAGAAAAACAAGACTGGAGGTTTCACAATTCCAGACTTCGAGTTATATTATGAAGTGGTAGTAATTAAAATAGTATGGTACTGGCATAAAAACAGACATACAGATCAATGCAACAGGACAGAAAGCTGAGAAATAAACCCACACATATATGGTCAATTAATTTACAACAAAAGACCAATAATATACAATGGAGGAAGGACGGTCTCTTCAATAAATGGTATTGGGAAAATCGGACAGCCACATGGAAAAGAATGAAACTGGGCCACTATCTCACACCATACACAAGAATTAACTCAAAATAGATTAAATACTTGAACATAAGACCTGAAGCCGTAAACCTCCTGGAAGAAAAGTTACCTCTTTTACATGGATTTTGATGATATATTTTTAAATCATTTTTTAATCTGACATGAAAAGCAAAATCAACAAAAGCAAAATTAACAAGTGGAACTGCATCAAACTAAAAGCTTCCTCACAGCAAAGGAAATTGTCAACAAAATGAAAAGAAAAACCTACTGGGGCACCTGGGTGGCTCAGTCGGTTAAGTGTTCGACTTTGGCTCAGGTCCTGATCTTACAGTTTGTGAGTTTGAGCCTCACATCGGGCTCTGTGCTGACAGCTCAGAGTCTGGACCCTGCTTCCAGTTCTGTGTCTCCTCTCTCTCTGCCCCTCCCCTGCTCTCTCTGTCTCTGTCTCTGTCTCTGTCTCTGTCTCTCTCTCTCTCAAAAACAAATAATAAAACATTTTTAAAAATTCTTTAAGACAACATACTGAATGGAAGAAAATATTTCCAAATCATGTATCTTATAAATGACTAATATGCAAAATATATAAAGAACTCATACAATTTTATAACAAAAATAACCCACAAATAATCCTATTAAAGATTGACTAGACATTTTCTATAAAGCAGACATACAGATGGCTAACAGGTGCATAAAAAGATGCTCAATATGACGAATCATCAGGGAAATGCAAATCAAAACCACAATGAGATATCACTTCACACCTGTTAGAATGGTGATTATCAAAAGGTAAGAAATAAAAGGTGTTGGTGAGGATGTGGAGAAAAGGGAACCCTTATACACTGTCAAGGGGAATGTAAATTGGTGGAGCCACTACAGAAAACAGTATGGAGGTTCCTCAAAAAGTAAAATCAGAACTACCATACAATTCAGCAATTCCACTTCTAGGTATTTATCTGAAGAAAACAAGAACACTAACTTGAAAAGACATATGCACTCCCATGTTTATTGCAGCATTATTTAGAATAGCCAAGACATGGAAACAAAGTTAAGTATACATCAATGGATGAATGAATAAAGAAATTATGGTACAGATATATGCAATGGACAATTTAGCTATAAAAAAGAAAATCTTGCTATTTTTTAATTTTTTTAATGTTTATTGTTGAGAGAGAGAAAGAGTGCGAGCAGGGGATGGGCAGAGAGAGAGGGAGACACAGAATCTGAAGCAGGCTCCAGGCTCTGAGCTGTCAGCATAGAGTCGGATGCAGGGCTTAAACTCATGAATCGTGAGATCATGACCTGAGATCAAGTTGGATGCTTAACTGACTGAGCCACCCAGGCGCCCAAAAATCTTGCCATTTATGACAACATGGGTGGATCACAAGGGCATTATGTGAAGTGGAATAAGTCAGAGGAAGACAAATACCATATGATCTCTCTTATATATATAATCTTTAAAAAATCTAATAGATACAGATAATAGTAGTTGCTAGAGATGGGGTGGGGAAAAATGGGTGAACTTTTTTTTAGATTAAATAAAATGGAAAAAATTAAATAGTGAAAAAAAATCTCAACAATATAGTTTCTATACATTAACAATGAAGAATGTGAAAAGGAAATAAAGAACACAATTCCATTTACAATAGCATCCAAAAGAATAAAATGCTTAGGAGTTAACCAAGGAGATGAAAGACGTGTACAACGAAAACTACAAAATATTGCTGACAGAAATTAAAGACAAAAATAAATGGAAACACATTCCATGTTTATGGATTAGAAGAATTAATATTGTTAAGATGTCAATATTATCCAAAGCAAGTAGTTATTTAGGATTATATTCCAGGGGCGCCTGAGTGGCTCAGTCGGTTAAGCGTCTGACTTCAGCTCAGGTCATGATCTCACGGTTCATGGGTTCAAGCCCCATGTCGGGCTCTGTGCTGACAGCTCAGAGCCTGGAGCCTGTTTCAGATTCTGTGTCTCCCTCTCTCTAACCCTCCCCCGTTCATGCTCTGTCTCTCTCTGTCTCAAAAAAAAAAATAAACGTTAAAAAAATTAATTTTTAAAAAATGTTTGTTTTATGTTTCAGAGAGAGAGAGAGAGCGCACAAGCAGGGGGAAGGGGCAGAGAGAGAAGGAGACATAGATTCCAAAACAGCTCCAGGCTATGAGCTGTCAGCACAGAGCCTGACATGGGGCTCAAACTCATGAACCATGAGATCATGACCTGAGCTGAACTTGCATGCTTAACCAACTGAGCCACCCAGGTGCCCCTCCCTTCACCATTTCTTGTAGAGCCGGTCTCATGGTAATAAACTTCCTCAGGTTTTTTTGTTTTTGTTTTTGTTTTTTAAATCAAGGAGTATTTTAATTTCTCCTTCATTTTTGGAGGACAGTTTTCCCAGATATAGGATTCTTGCTTCACAGTTTTTTTTTTTTTCCTTTAGCACTTTAAATATATCAACTCATTGCCCTCTGGTTTCCAAGGGTTGTTTGTTTGTTTGTTTTTGTTTGTTTTTGGAGGCAGAGAGAAAAAGAAGGGAAGGAGCAGAGAGAGGGAGATGGAGAGAGAGAATCTTAAGCAAGCTCCACACTCAGTACAGAGCCCAACACAGGGCTCCATGACGGTGAGATCATGACCTGAGCCAAAATCAAGAGTCAGATGCTCAACTGACTGAGCCACCCAGGTGCCCCTGGCCTCCAAGATTTTTGGTAGTTTTGCCAATAATCTTGTTGGGAATCCCTGCGTATGACGACTTGCTTCTCTCTTGTTGCTTTCAAGATTCTCTTTGCCCTTGTGTTTTGAAATTTTTACTATAATGCGTCTTGGTGAGAGTGTTCTGAGTGTTTCCATTCATGTCTGCCATCAAAGTTGAGAAGTTGTCACCATGATTTCTTCAATTAATCTCTTTGCCCACCCCCTCTCTCTTGTCCTTCTGAGAGCCTACAGTGCATATGTTGGTGTCCTTTAGGTTCTGCTCACTTTTCTTTGAACTTTTTCTTTCTGCTTCTCAGACTGAGTAATTTCCATTATCCTATCTTCATGTTTGTTGATTCTTTCTTCTGCTTGCTCAAATTCACTTTTGAATCCCTCTACTAAATTCTTTTTTTTAAGTTATTATACTTTTCAGATCCAGAATTTCCTTTTGATTCTTTTCATGTTTTCCATCAATTCATGGATATTTCCAATTTGTTAATATATCATTCCTTGACTCTGTCCATGTACTCCTTTGAATTATCTTTTTAAAAAATGTTTATTAATTTTTAAGAGAGAGAGAGAGAGAGAGAGGGAAACACAGAATCTGAAGCAGGCTACAGGCTCTGAGCTGTCAGCACAGAGACCACCTTGGGGCTCAAACCCACAAACTGTGAGAGAATGACCTGAACCAAAGTTGGGCGCTTAACCAACTGAGCCACCCAGCCGCCCCAAATTATCTTTTTTTTTTAGTTTAGTTTATTTTTATTTATTTTGAGAGAGAGAGAGAGCAAGTGCATGTGAGTGGAGGAGGGGCAGAAAGAGAGAGAGAGAGGAGAGAGAATCCCAAGCAGGCTCTGTGCTGCCACCACAGAGCCAGACGCAGCATTCAACCCTACGAGCCCCAAGACCAGGACCTGAGCCCAAATCAAAAGTCGGACGCTCAACTGACTGAGCCACCCAGGCACCCTGCTCTTTTAATTATCTTTAAGACAGTTGTTTTCAAGTATTTCTAGCAAGTCCACCATGGGCTCTTCCTTAGATGACTAGGCTTCTGTCTTTGAGTAGGCCAGACTTCCCTGTATTTTTACATCTGTTGTGATTCGTTGTTGTCGTTGAAAACTGAATGTTTGAATTTTACAGTATGGTAACTCTGGAAATCAGATTATCTTCCTTCCCAGCATTTTAAAAATAATTATTGTAGGGTATTTTTGTGGTGAGGATCAGCCTGAGGTGTAAACTTAAGGTCTTATCAGGTTTTTTCTTGGGCATATGCAGTGACTTTTCCAAATTCCCCTGTATATGTGGTTGCTTTTGAATGTCTGATTCTTAATTATCTGGCTCCCAAAAGCGGAAAAGGAGGAAATGAAGGCTAAAAATCAAAACCAAAAAAATTAAAACAGAATCTGTATCTTTAAATTCCCTGGAAGTCACTTTAGCTGGTGGGTCTAGCCCCGAGAGCCACCTCTGTGTCTGCACTCCTGTGGTCACAAGCAGTGATCCATGATCAGGACACAGATTCCTGATATTTGGGGAAGAGTGTCCTTATTGCCCACCTGGGCTCCCACAGGCCAGTATAAGGACATGGGCATGGCTCCCTGCTATCGGGCAAAGGGACACTGGGGGATGGGTAGCTATTATCATCCTAAGAGATCAAATCATCCAAAAGTAATCAGGGCTCACCACCCAAGACTTCCCCTGGAAAATGGGTCTTCCAATAGACCCCAGAGCTTCAAAGTAGTTACAACAGATGACTCTGACAGTACAATTGTTGTCTAGGTGGGGACACAGATTCCTGGCTTTTCCTACTCCGTCTTCCCTGATGTTACTGCTATATAAAGAACTCTTACAATTCAATCATAAAAAGAGAAATAGCTAAATTAGAAATTGGGCAGGGGCCCCTGGGTGGCTCAATGGGCTAAGCAGTGGACTTCAGCTCAGGTCGTGATCTCACAGTTTATGAGCTTGAGCCCCGCATCGGGCTCTGTGCTGACAGCTCAGAGCCTGGAGCCTGCTTCGGATTCTGTGTCTCCCTCTCTCTCTGCCCCTTCCCCGCTCACACTCTGTCTCTCTCTCCTTCAAAAATAAAAAAACATAAATAAATAAACAAACAAACAAACAAACAAACATTACAAAAAAATTTTTAGGGGCACCTGGGTGGCTCAGTCACTTGTGCGTCTGACTTCGGCCCAGGTTGTGATCTCATGGTTCACGAGTTCAAGCCCATGTCAGGGTCTGTGCTGACAGCTCAGAAGCCTGGAGCCTGCTTTGGATTCAGTGTCTCCCTCTCTCTCTGCCCCTCCCCAGCTCATGCTCTGTCTCTCTCTATCTCTCTCTATCTCTCACTGAAAAATACATTTAAAAAAATCATTAAAAAAATTAAAAAAAAATTTTTTTTTGGTTGGGCAAACGATCTGTATGGACATTGCTCCAGAGAAAATATCCAAGTGGCTAAGAAGCACATGAAAAGATGCTCAACCCCACTAGCCGTCAGAAAAATCCAAACCAAAACCACATTGAGATACAACTCCATACCCGCTAGGAAGATGTGTGAGGCCAAAAAAATGACACCCCAAAAGATAGCCACATCAGATCGCTGCGACCTGTGAATGTTACCTTATATGGCAACAAATATGAGGAAGACAGGACCTTAAGAGGGGGAGCTCATCCTGCATTCTCTGAGCAGACCCTAAATGCAGCCACATGTGTTCTACAGGAAAGGGGAGGTGGGGGTGGGGTTGAGAGAAACACCAAGAGGTGAAGGACATGGGAAGACAAAAGCAGAGATTGGAGTGATGTAGCCAAAAGCTGAGAATGCTACAGAATCTCTACTGGAGCCTTCATAGGGGGCACAGCCATCCTGACACCTTGATTTCGGACTTCTGGCCTCCAGAACTGGGAAATAAATTTCTGTTTCTTTAACCTCCCGGGTTTGTGGTACTCTGTTACCGTAGCCCCAGGATACTAGTACAAGTGGCCATAATAAAAAGAGACTTATAATAACAAACGTTGGTGAGGATGTGGACATAATGGAGACTTCACATACACACGCTGCTGGAGGGAATATAAAATAGTACAGCAATTGTGGAAAACAGGCTTGCAGTTCCTCAAAAGAGTAGAGTTACCATATGACCCAGCAATTCCACTCCTTAGTAATAAAGAGAAATTAAAACATGTGTCTACATAAAAACTTGCCCATGAATGCCATAGCAGTATTGTTTTCAACAGTCGAAAGTGGAAACAACCCACATGTCCACCAACTGATGAATGGATCAATAAAACCGTATCCACATACAATGGATTGCTATTTTGCTTTGTGTTGTTTGCTATTTCTTAATGCCTTACAAGAATTCCTTATATATTCCAGACAACACTAGTCATTTGTTAATTGTGTGCATGAAATTATCTTCTTTGAGTTTGTACATGTCTTTTCCCTTTCTTTATGATGCCTTTAATATAAAATGGATTTAATTTGCATTTTCCTGGTTGCTGACAAATTAAATGTCGCTTACATATGTTTACTGGCCATTTGCCAGTCTTTTTGTGAAGTGCCTTTTCAAGTCTCTAATTTTCGTTTGGCTTTTTCTTAAATATTGTACAAGTTCTTTAAATATTCTTAATATGAGCCTTTGTCAGTTATATGTGTTACAAATATCTTTCCTTGGATATTTGCTTGTTCTTGTTTCTTTGTTTACTCTTTGAATGATGTCTTATGGTGAACAGAAGTTCTTAATTTTCCTGTAACTAAATTTATCAGGTTTTTTTTTTCCTTCAGGCTTATTTTTATGCCTACTTAACAAATTTTTGCTACCCTAAATTCCTGAAGATATTATATTCCTTATGTTCTACAAGCTTTATATTTTTATTTCATAATTAATTTTTGTATATGGTTCAAAGTAAGGATCAAGTGTTTTTCTCTTTTCTTTCCTATGGGAATATCTCATTGTTCCAGAACCATTTATTTAAAAGACTGTTCTTTCCCCCACTGCTCTGCAAGAGCTCCTTTGTTGAAAACCAGGTATCTACATACGTGTTGGTCTCCTTCTGGAGTTTTGTTATTCCACTGGGTTATCTTTGCATTCATACACTACCAGCACAGTGCCTTAATTACCATCCTTTATAATAAGGCTTGATATCCAGTGAAGTCATTGTCTTATCTTGTTCCTCTGCTTTAAAAAGATTTTTGGGGGGGCCTGGGTGGCTCAGTCGGGCCTGGGTGGCTCAGAGCGGCTGACTTCGACTCAGGTCATGATCTCGCAGTCCGTGAGTTCGAGCCCGGCGTCAGGCTCTGTGCTGACAGAGCCTGTTTCGGATTCTGTGTCTCCCTCTCTCAGACCCTCCCCCGTTCATGCTCTGTCTCTCTCTGTCTCAAAAATAAATAAACGTTAAAAAAATTTTTTAAAAACTTTATAAAAAAAATAAAATAGGGGCGCCTGGGTGGCGCAGTCGGTTAAGCGTCCGACTTCAGCCAGGTCACGATCTCGCGGTCCGTGAGTTCGAGCCCCGCGTCAGGCTCTGGGCTGATAGCTCGGAGCCTGGAGCCTGTTTCCGATTCTGTGTCTCCCTCTCTCTCTGCCCCTCCCCCGTTCATGCTCTGTCTCTCTCTGTCCCAAAAATAAATAAAAAATAAATAAAAAACGTTGAAAAAAAATTTAAAAATAAATAAATAAATAAATAAATAAATAAATAAATAAAATAAAAAGATTTTTGGGCTGCCTGGGTGACTCAGTCGGTAGAGCAAATGACTCTTGATTTTGGCTCAGGTCATGATCTCATGGTTCGTGAGATCAAGCTCTCCATCATCAGGCTGTGCGCTGACAGCTTGGAGCCTGCTTGGGATGCTCTCTCTCTCTCTCTCTCTCTGCCCCTTGTCTGGCTCGCATGTGCTCTCTCTCTCTCTCAAAAATAAACATTTAAACATTAATTCGTTATTAATTAAATAAATAAAAAGATTTTGGAGGGGTGCCTGGGTGGCTCTCTTGATTTGGCTCATATCATGATCCCAGAGTCATGGCATCAGGCCCCATGTGGGGCTCCATGCTGAGGGTGGGTCTGCTTAAGATTCTGTCTCTTTCTTGCTCTCTCTCCCTCTGCCTCTCTCCCCAGTTAGTGCTCTCTGTCTCTCTCTCTCTAAAATAAAAAAAATTTTTAATTAAATAAGGGGCATCTGTGTGACTCAGTGGGTTAAGCATCTGACTCTTGATTTTGGCTCAGGTCATGATCTCGCAGTACATGAGATCAAGCCCTGCGTCAGGCTTTGCGTTGACAGCCTGCTTGGGATTCTCTCCCTCTCCCTCTCTCTCTGCCCCTCCCCTGCTCTCTCTCTCTCACTCTCTTTCAAAATAAAAATAAACAGTAAATAAATAAATAAATAAATAAATAAATAAATAAAAGCTGGCTTTATAATAAAAAAAAAAAAAAGACTTTGGATATCCTTGGTCCTTCACGTTTTCATAGAAATTTAGAATCAGCTTGTCAAGTTACACAGAATTGTAACATATATACACACAACCCTTCGGGCATGTTTTTTTGTGAGATTGCATTGAACATACAGACCAATTTTATAGAAGAATGAATATGTTATAATAATGACTCTTCTGAGACAAAAACACAGTATATTCCACCTTTTATTTATTCTTTCATTTCTTTTTTTTTTTAAGATTTTATTTTTTAAGTAATGTCTACACCCAATGTGGGGTTTGAACCCACAACCCTGAGGTCAAAAGTCACATGCTCCACCAACTGAGACAGCCAGATGCCCCTATTCTTTGATTTCTTATAATTTTCTTTAGTTTTTATGTAGCTGCCTTGTATATCCTATATATAAACAGTATCTTTTACAAAAATTCATTCTGTAGCTCCTGTGTCTACTTTACAGAAATACAATTCTTTTTTGTACTTTGATCTTATGCCCAACAACCTTACTAAAGTCATTCTTTTTTTTTTAAGTTTATTTATTTTTTTTTATTTTAAGAGAGAGAGAGAAAGAGAGAAAGTGCATGAGTGAGCAGGGAGGGACAGAGAAAGAGGGAGAGAGAGAATCCCAAGCAGGCTCCATGCTGTCAGCACAGAGCCCCACACGGGGCTTGATCCCACCAACTGTGAGATTGTGACCTGAGCCAAAACCAAGAGTCGGATTGGTAACCGACTGAGCCACCCAGGTGCCCCCTAAACTCATTTATTAATTCTAATCATTATCCATATATTTATTTTAGATTTTCTATGTGCATATCATCTGCAAATAATAACAGTTTTATGTATCCCTTCCCAATCCTATCTTTTTTTTTTTTTAATGTTTATTTGTTTTTGAGAGAGAGAGACAGAGTGCAAGCGGGCAGAGAGAGAGGAAGACACAGAATCCGAAGCAGGCTTCAGTCTCTGAGCTGTCAGCACAGAGCCTGACACAGGGCTCGAACTCACAAACCTCGAGATCATGACCTAAGCCGAAGTTGGACACTCAACTGACTGAGCCACCCAGAACCCCCTCAATCTTTCTATCTTTTATTTCTCTTTTCTTCCTGCACTTACCAGGAGCTCCAGTGCAATCTTGAGTTAAAGCAGCAAAAGTGGGTGCCCTTGTGTTTTCCTGATGGCAAAGAGAAAGCTGGAAACATTGTAAAGTTAGGGATGACAATGTTTGCTGCAGATTTGTTTAGATATTCTTAACAGATCAAGGAGAATCCAATCTATTCCTAGTTTGCTAGAAATATTGAATCAGTTGTTTTTCTGCAGGTATTGGGGTGTTTGTATGATTATTATCTCCTGTATTCTGCTACTTTGGTGAATTACATTGATTGATTTTCGAATATTAAACCAAGTTTGCATTCCTAGATAAACTCAACTTGGTTGTGATGTTTTATCTTTCAATCATCACTGGATTTGACTTACTAATATTTTCTTTAGAATTATTTTTATCTATGTTCCTGAGCAATATAATATTGGCATGTAATTTTCTTTTCTCATAATGTCCTCATCAGACTTGGGAAAAAGGCTACATACAGTGTCCAACTAAAACAAACATGTGTCTCCTCTTTTTCTTTTCTATAGAAGAGTTTGTGTGAAATTAGTGTTATTTCTTTTTAAATGCTGGGAGAACACCTAGTGAAATCCTCAGGGTCTCAGGTTTTCTTTCGGGAGGGTTTTGAATTGCAGGTTCAATGTCATTGTTAAGGTACTATCTAGACTTTCTATTTATTCTCATGCCAATTTGGTAAGGTATTTTTCTAGAAATTTGTCCATATCATCTAAAAGTTTTAATGTGTTCTTATGAAGTTGTTCGTGATATTCTCTTACTGCTGTTTAATGTCTGAAGGATCTCTGGTAACGTCTTTTTCTCACTCTTGACGGTGTTTCCTGTGTTTCTCTTACCACGATCAGTTTCACCAGCGCTGAGACTTGTAGCTTTGTTGATTCTTTCTATTGTATTCCCTTTCTTACACTTTCTTTGGATTTGGTTTACTGTTTTCAAGCTTTTTGAGATGTTTACTTAGGTCTTGGATTTTCAGCCTTTCTTCTTGTATGAAAGAATTTGTGTGAAACGGAAATAATGTGTTCTTTGACAGTTCAGTAGAACTTGCCTGTAAAGCTATTTGCGCTTGCTTCAATTTAAAAAAAAATTTTTTCTTAATGTTTTTATTTATTTTTGAGACAGAGAGAGACAGAGCATGAGCAGGGAAGGGGCAGAGAGAGAGGGAGACACAGAATCGGAAGCAGGCTCCAGGCCCTGAGCCATCAGCACAGAGCCCGATGCGGGGCTCGAACTCACGGACTGTGAGATCATGACCTGAGCCGAAGTCAGACGCTCAACCGACTGAGCCACCCAGGCACCCCTCAATTTTTTTTTTAAATATTTATTTATTTTGAGAGAGAGAGCGAGCCAGGAAAGGGCAGAGACAGAGAGGGAGAGAGAGATCCCAAGCAGGCTCCGCACTTTCAGCACTGAGCTGGACGTGGGGCTCAATCTCATAAACAGTGAGATCATGACCTGAGCTGAAATCAAGAATCGGATGCTTAACTGACTGAGCCATCCAGATGCCCCCCCCAAATTCTTTACCAGTTATGGAGCTATTCATTTTCTATTTATTCTTGGGTATTCATGATGTTATGGTTTCTAGGAATTAATTTGTTTTGTATAAGCTTTCAAAATTATTGACACAAATTTGTTGATGGTATTTCCTTACTTTTTAAACCTCTGTAACATTTGTGGTCGTTTCCTACCTTGTATTTTCTAATACTTCACTCCCCATTTCTTTCCTTTATTCTTAATTAGGCTAGAGTTTTGCCTTTTTTTTTTAACTAGGCTTTTCAAAGAACTATTTCTTTTTTTTAATATGAAATTTATTGTCATATTGGTTTCCATACAACAACACCCAGTGCTCATCCCAACAGGTGCCCTCTGCAATGCCCATCACCCACCCTCCCCTCTCTCCCAACAAAGAACTATTTCTTGGCTTTACTGATCTCATTTTATCTTTTTTTTTTAAACTTTTAAATGTTTATTTATTTTTGAAAGAGAGAGAGAGCATGAGTGGGGAAGGGGCAGAGCAAGAGAGGGACACAGAATCTGAAGCAGGCTCCAGGGTCTGAGCTGTCAGCACAGAGCCTGATGTGGGGCTCGAGCCCATGAACTGCGAGATCATGACCTGAGCCAAAGTCGGATGCCCACCCAACTGAGCCACCCAGGCTCCCATCTCATTTTGTCTTTATTAATTTCTGCTTTTCATTTGTCCTTTTTACTTTCTTTGGGTATAATGTATTCTTTTTCTGGCTACATAATAGTAATGCATAACTCATAATTTTTTTTTTTTTTAAGTAAGCCCTATGCCCAATATGCAGCTTGAACTCACAGAACCCAGAATCACATATTCTACCAACTGAACCACCTAGGCGCCCCCATAGCTCATTAATTTCTAGCCCTTCGGGGCGCCTGGGTGGCGCAGTCGGTTAAGCGTCCGACTTCAGCCAGGTCACGATCTCGCGGTCCGTGAGTTCGAGCCCCGCGTCAGGCTCTGGGCTGCTGGCTCGGAGCCTGGAGCCTGCTTCCGATTCTGTGTCTCCCTCTCTCTCTGCCCCTCCCCCGTTCATGCTTTGTCTCTCTCTGTCCCAAAAATAAATAAAAACGTTGAAAAAAAAATAAAAAAAAATAATTTCTAGCCCTTCTTCTTTTCTCATTTAAGCATATAAGGCTGTGATTTTCTCTCTAAATACCATTTTGTTGTATCCCCAAAGTTTTGATGAGTAAAAGTTTTACATTATTCAATTCTACTTTTTTCTTCTTGATTCATTTGGTCTATAAATTACCTGTGCGTTTGCTTGCCTGCTGTAGGTCTAGATTCAAATGTTTTAACAGAATCTCTTTTAGGGTTCCCAGGCTACAGAAGCCAGTTCTTTCTTATTAATATTCAAGCACATCAGTTACCCTCCGGCTTGGATGTGCCACGCACATCGAGTCATCTGTTTCCTGCTCTCTTCGTGAAAAGAGCCTTTGAGTCCAGCAGCCCCAGGGGAGTGCATGTAGGTGGGACTCAGGCTGACTCAGAAGGCCAGCCCTGGACAGCTCATGTCTGAGGTTACACCCGCCGGAACAGAATCTTGTTCTAACAACTCAACGGGTTCCGTGTGTGAGGTCAGGGATTTATTAATCAGGAAAAGTTAGACCTTTGAGGGTTTTACTCTTTCAATTCTGCCCTTGTCTTTGACCTGGAATCAAACTCACTGGTAACAAATATTTTCCAAATGCAACCGTGACAGCCACTTTCCTGGTTGATGTGTGCTAGGGGACAGGATGAAGCATCAGAATCATGGTCGTGAAAAGGGAAGTGCAGGGAGGGCAGGAAGGGTCTTAGGCAGGGTGAACCTCCTCTCTTGATGACCACTCCCTTTCAGGTTCCTACAGGGCTCCTACATATTGAGCAACAGAAAGGTAGTCAGTCACTGTTAATTGTGCCTAGTGCATTGACCTCAAGATAAAATTAAATCCATTACAAGCAAGTGGTAAAAAACTGCAAAAATAGCCAATATAAATGTCCTGAATATATTAGCCACACTTTCTTGATCATTTTCTCACTTAAGTTGGTGACTGTGGGCAAGTTAGTTAGTCTAAGGGTACTAGGCTACACAGTGGCCCCCAGGATATCAGGTTCTGATCCCTGCAGTCTGTGGATGTTACCTTATATGGCAAAAATCTTGCCAATGTTGTTAAATTAAGGATCTTGAGATGGAGAGATCATCCCGGATTATCGGAGCGGGCCCTAAATGTAATCACAAGTGTGATGAGAACCAGCCAGAAGGGAGCAAGACACAAAGACACAAAGACACAACTGCCTGGCTGGCACAGTTGGTAGAGCATGTGACTCTCAATCTCAGGGTCGTGAGTTCAAGCCTCAAGTTGGGCATGGAGCCTGCTGAAATGTGTTTATATGACACAAAGACAGAAGAGGAGATGGCAGTGTGACCAGACATTGGAACCATGTGCCCACAAATCAAGGAATACCAGCAGCCACCAACGCGGGAAGAGGCAAAGGACAGATTGTCCCCTAAAGCCCCCAGAGAAAGTGTGGCCCACCTACACCTTGATTTCAGTCCTCCACCTCCAGAAGTTGAGAGAATAAACTTATGTTTCTTCCAGCCACATGGCCTGTGGTCATTTGTTACAGTGGCCAGAGGAAACAGACGCTGAGCCCAGGAGGAGTGTACCTGGTCCCCGTGGGAAAACTTAAGCAGCTGCTCTGCCCTGTGGGCTCTTGGGGTTTGCCTCTGGCCAGATCCAGCTGATGCTCCCTCCCCTGTCAGAGCGAGCTTTCTAAGCAGCCCAGGCCTGGCAGGCAGCCTCTCCAGAACCTCTGTCCCCAACAATGCCCGGCCTCAGCCTCTCCTGATCAGCTGGGGGGAGTGACAAAATAAATACTGAGTGGCAAAACTCCGAGGCTCCTTCCAGTTCTGACCGATACGTCAATCACTCATCATTCATTTTCGTTTTGTCACCACCCAACATTCAGGGGCACCAGGTCCTTAAGTCTGTGCGAGCCCACTGGTGCCTGGGCAGGCTGGTGCTTGGGCGTGTGACCTGGGCCAGGAGCCCTACTTTGCTGGTGAGCTCAGATACTCTCCAGACCCTGAGAAGTCTGCGGGGCACAGAACATGGAGTCAACGGCCTGCAGCAGAGGCCTGGTGTCACCATTTACCAGTTGAGGGAGCTCAGTAAACCTCCTCACCTTTAGGAGTATCAGTTTTCTCATCTGGAAAATGGGAACTCATACATTACAGAGAGATAAGAAGGAAGACAGGCAGGCCCATGGCTTCTAAGATACCAAACAGTTGAGGGAGGATGAAACTGGAAATGCTATAGGAGAGGGCGACTCAGGAGTTGTTGGGGGGGGGGGGGCATAGTGTCACAGATCACAAGTCTGGCCTCAGCAGAGAGTGGAAGAGAAGAAGAAAGTGGGGGTGAGGACATGGAGTTGAGGGTCCCCTAGAATACAGAGAGAGGCAACTGTTTGTGGCTGGTGGAAGGGTCTGTACATAAAGAGAAGGTGCCAAGGAAGGAGGGGCTGAGGGCCCAGGGAGGGTCTGGGGGTGCCTGGAAGAACATGGGTCCAGACTCCCCACAGGAGCACTTCCTTTGGGATATTCAGGGATGTAGAAGGAAAGGGTGACCCTCCATGGGGCACAAGGGTGTCTGTGGGCGTTGGACAGCGTGTGTTGAGTGGGCTCTGGGTAAGTTGATGCTGCTTTTCTGACTCTCAGGGTCCTCTGCCCACCCAGTGTGTGCCCCTCCCCACCAGGGGCTCCAGCCCAGAAGGGGGCACCCCCTTCCTCCACCAGGGGCCCGACTGCAGCAGGGGATCGGGAAGTCCCGGCCTTACACTGAGTTTGATCTGGCAGCTTTAAACTGGGCAGGACTTTCAGTAACTGTGAACGTCCAGAAAGTCAGAAAACAACCTGAAGTGGATTCAACAGAACACCACTGAAAACAGGGGGCCAAAAAATAGATTTATATTCACACCACCTACTGAGTTTATATTCCACAACAAATGTAGTTACAATAATATAGTAGGATTGCAAGAGGTATTATTGTTCTTCTTCCCACCACCCAAATTTTATTGTATGGAAATTAAGACACAAAACAGGTCCCGAGTCACTGCATGTGACGTCTGATAGGCATCTCAGATACAACATGTTCACAACCGAACTGAATTTTTTATTTCTTCCGCTGTTACCCCCAGTCCCCTCCCCCAACCCTGTCTCTCCCATCTCAGTAAATAGTACAAGGAGCTAGCCTCAGTTCCTACTTTTTTCTCTTCCCAAGTGTCTGGTCAATCAGCAAGCCCTGCAGTCCCAACTGGGACACGCTGTCCCAAATCTGAGCCAGCGTGAACCCTAGCTCCAGCCCTCCTTCTCTCCTGGACACACGACAGCTTCCTCCCAACACCTCCACATCTAGCTGGAGGGCCCTCTTATCTTATATTTGACCGATGTTTGTTAACTATTTTAATTTAATTTAATTTAATTTAATTTTATTTTATTTTTTTTTTTTTTGATGTATACTCAATTTTTATTAGGGGTAGAGGGTTGGAAAAGAACATTCGGGTGTTGGCCTTCGTAGCATCCTTGATCTACTTCAGATGAGGCATCAGCTTGCTGTACAAGGTGGGCTTTTTACATCTGGCACATGGCTTACTGCCCCATGATGTGATACCTTGAAACATGCCATTACATACCAGGGGACCCCCTGAATCACCCTGGCACCACGGGGAGGACGCGGCCGTTCCTCTGAGGGACCCAGGGGCCGTGGGCGATGTTGAGCAGAAGCAGGACAGGGCCTCACCTCACGGGTCCCTCAGGCATCTGGATGGTTGGCGGTTGATCCACAGGAGTCGAGGAAAGAAAGGCTCCGGGGAGTCTTCGCAGGAGGAGGAGGAGGAGGAGCAAGGCAGAGGGCAGGACTCGGCCTGCCTTTGGAGGTGAAGGACAACTGGAAAGATCTAATTTTATTTTTTTAATAAAAACTGGGTGTGGGGCGCCTGGGTGGCTCAGTCGGTTGAGCGTCCGACTTCGGCTCAGGTCACGATCTCATGGTCCGTGAGTTCGAGCCCCGCGTCGGGCTCTGGGCTGACGGCTCAGAGCCTGGAGCCTGTTTCCGATTCTGTGTCTCCCTCTCTCTCTGCCCCTCCCCCGTTCATGCTCTGTCTCTCTCTGTCTCAAAAATAAATAAACGTTAAAAAATTAAAAAAAAAAAAAAAAAAAAACTTGGTGGACCTGAAATGTCCCTCCTCGACACTTACCCAGAAAAATTGAAAGCAGTTACCCACATAGATGCATGCATTCCCTTGGTGCCGCACGAAGAACCGCTCCTGGAGCTAAACGTCGCCGAGCAGATGAATGGATGAACACAGCTGGTACATCCACACGATGGCCTGTCATCCCGCCATGAAGGCGAACGCAGTACTGCCACATTCTACGATATCGGTGAGCCTTCAAAACATTGTGTTAAGTGAAAGGGGCAAGACACAGAAGGCCAGATACTGTCTGATTCCATTTATATGAAATATCTAGAATAGGTAAATCCATAGAGACAAGACACAGTTAGGTGGCTTCCGGGAGCTAGGAGAGAAGGGGACAAGGGAAATTGCTTACTGCGTGGGTAGGGGTGTTACTTTGGGAATGTTTTAGAATTAGACAGAACTGGTAGTTGCGCAATATTTCAAATGTACTAAACGCCCCTGAATTATTCAATTGAAATGCTTAATATCATGTTAGGGGAATTTTCTTCAATGAGTTGTTTTTAAAAACATGTCAAGTATTTGTCAGGGATGGTGACATACCAAGGCTCCTACACCTGCTGCTTGTTTTCCACCCTTGTCTCCTCAAACCACTGAACCTCTACCCTGATTTTTGTGTTTATTATCTGCTTCGGTTTTTCTGAATTATTTTATCCCATACGTTTGCATCCTTAGACAACATGTTGTTGGTTTTGCATTTTTTTGCTTCTGAGCTTTGCATAAATGGAATATTGCTTTTTTAAATTTAAACTTTTTTTTTTTTTTTAATTTTGAGAGAGAGGGCAAGAGAGAGGGCGAGAGAGGGCATGTGCGAGTGGAGGAGGGGCAGAGAGAGGAGAGAGAGAATCCCAAGCAGGCTCCGTACAGCACGGAGCCTGATGTGGGGCTTGAACTCATGAACTGTGAGATCACGACCTGAGCCAAAACCAAGAGTTGGACACTTAACTGACTGAGCCACACAGGCAACCCAGGGAGAGTTTTCCTTTAACTGTGTATCCCTCCGCACCTTGTAAATTGTGCACCATGTGCATCTATTACCAAAAAAAAAAAAAAAAAAAAAATTGAATACAATTTGAATTAAAACCAAAGAGCTTAGTCTCTGTCACTCTACCCTCATTAATTTTTTATAAGTTATCGTGCCCTAAATTACATCACTCATGAATTATTTGATGTGTGTCCTGTGACACTTGGCTGAGAACTTTGTTCAGAGCTATATCCCTAGTGCTTGAAACACTGCTTCACACAAAGTGGGTGCATGATACACACTCGTTAGGGGAAGAACAAAGGGCAGAAAGGAGACAGGGAGGGAGGGCTGCCATTAGAGGCAAATATGGCTTTTCATGGGGGTCCGCTGGTTCCAAGGATGGCACAGGAACTGAAGTAACAGAGGAAATATTTTTTCCTCAAAAAGAGCTTAGAATTGTTTCAGAAAAAGTTATTATTTGTATCGGGAGATGTGCTTACTTCCGTAGGTCAGCCATAAGGTAGGCGGCACGTGTCAGTCTCGGGAGAGGTCGTGAATCTTCGTCACCTGCTCTTCCCGGCTCTCCCCTAGTCTATTATCGCCCACTTGTCTTTGCAGCAGCATGATGTCAGAACCACCAGTCTGGGATCTAGGGCACCACTTTCTGCGTGGGGAGCTTGAGCAAGCCTCTCACTCTTCAGGAGTCTCCATGTTCCTGAATGCGAATAGAGGCATTGATATGGACACTAACAGTTTCCCTTGTGTTGCCAGACCTCTTACCAAGGGCATTTGCATCCGTTGCCTCCAATAATGAGGTGCCCGGTGAGGTGGGTAAGATTGGCTGAGGAAGCCTGGTAGGAGGAGTGAGTGTTGACCTCTCAGCCATGTGTAGCCTAAGAAGACTTGACCCTGACCTCCAGCGCTCATCCCGGGGAGAACTGAGAAGTGCAGCCGCCCGGGAAGGGTGAACTCTGCACACATGTGCTGGCTGCTCCCTGCGCATGACCTCTGTGGGTCCCCACAGCAACAGTGAGTGACAGGTACTATTATTCCCATTCGACTAATTAGGAAATTGGCCTTGAGAGACATGAAGTGATTTGCCCAAGGTCACCCAGCATTCAGGGTCATAAGTCAAGGCTCAAACTCCAGAGTCCGCACTTCTCTTCCGCAACTATTGCGTCCACAGACCTTTGCATGCGTTCCAAACAGTGGGCTTTCCTAGCTTAGAGTGGAGTGGCCAAGAGAGAAGGCCTGCTACAGAGACCCACACCATCAGGATCTAGAAGGTCACCCAACAGAATGTCGTATACATATGCATCTGGATCTGGATCCAGAACTACAATCTCCAGCACATCAGAGAATAGAACATTTTTTTTTTTAAGGTTATTTATTTTGAGAGAGAGAGAGAAAGAGACAGTGTGTGCACGAGGGCAGGGCAGAGAGAAAAGGAGAGAGAGAATCCCAAACAGGCTCCACACTGTCAGTGTGGAGCCCGACATGGGGCTCGACACCATGAACTATGAGGTCATGACCTGAGCCAAAAGCAAGAGTCCGATGCTTAACTGAGCTACCCAGGTGCCCCGAGAATAGAACAGTTCAATAGCTTGGGGCCATTAAGTGCAGGGGCAGATGGTCCTTTCTATCTCCATATTCCCCAAAGCCATCCCAATACTGCAGTGCATTATGGGAACTGATAAAAGGGTAGCTATAAGTCATTGATCAAAGTTGAATTTTTGTGTGTTCAGGAAGGAAGGCTGGTATGTCCGTGACCCATCTTAGAAGCAGTCCATCCACAATTATCTTGAAAGGATACAGTACTTGGAAGAGAGAAGGGTGGTCACCATCAGATCTGTGCTGAGTTTCTAACTGGACATTGCTGAGCTAAGCACAAGGGGCTAGAAGGCCCCCCACTTACCCGGAATGAAAGGGATCCATCACTGTTAGACACTTGGAGGGAAAAACATGGTTTGGAGTTTGACCCTGGCTCTCCTCTTGGGGATGACAATGTAGGACAAGTTACAGTTCCTCTCTCTGAACGCTGGTCCCCTCCCCTTGCCACCAACAACATGCGTGTTGACTCCCTCACATGGTGTTGGAGAGTTAGCAGTCTTAAGTGTAGGTGCCTGGTGCCAGGTACACAGCTGGAGCTCAATATATGTACTATGACCTCAGGCAGTAAAAATCAAGGATGCTGAGAGTGGGGGAGAGCTCACTAGAGGCCAATCTTGGAAGGCTCCATGGAAGAGGTGAGATGATAGGGTTGTATAATGATAGGGAGGATCCAGGGGGACCGGGAAGATGTTCCAGGCAGAACAGCGGGAACACAGTCTCAGACATGAGAATTCCTAAGCTGCCTGCTGGCCCCTCCCTGAGGGCAATCATGGCCCCACTGGGGTGAAGAAGGAGACCAGAGTAGTGAATTAAAAGGATAGCAGCGGGCCTATTTCCCAGTGTCCCCAAGCATCTGTGGCCCGCTTGGCCTACACTCGGCCCGGCACCCCCCCGCCCTGCCTCTCAGGTGTCATATGACTATTACACACTTCCTCTCTCTGTGGCTTACTCTCAGCGCTCAGCTCTGTCAGCTCTCTACCCGTCTCTCTCTCACACATGCACACACACTGAGAACAGCTCCTGGCCCCCATCACCCTCCACATTCTGGCAGAAGGATGGTGGCTGAGTGCTGTGTGGTGGCCAGGCCAAAGCAGGCCTTTCTGGCCCTCCAGACTAGACGTGGTGCAGACAGCACTAGGCTTGGGCGGCAGGAAATCTGACCACTGCACGGGACAGAACTGGTTAGGGATGCACTAGTCTGCAAGTAACAGACAAGCCACACTGTCATGGCTTAAACAAATGGGTGCTTATGTTTCTTGCACAAGGCCATTCATCATTGCCCTCAGGGAGGGGCCAGCAGGCAGCTTAGGAATTCTCATGTCTGAGACTGTGTTCCTTCCATTCTCCTGGCTGGAACATCTTCCTGGTCCCTCTGTATCCTCTGTCATTATACAGTTGAGGAGAGCTGTCGCTGGGAGTAAGAACAGGAGTCTGGGGCTTGAGAGAGCTGGGCCCCATTCTGGTTCTCCTGCCAACTAGCTGTGCAGCTGCAGACAAGTCACTTCACCTCTTCGAGGCTCCGTTTTTTTTCCACCCTCCAGCAGCAAGGGTAGAACTAGATTCTTTTTAGCTTCTGACATCTCAGGATGAGCTTCCTTGCTAACATGAAAGTAAGCACCGCCTCTGCACATACACAGCTTGGTATGTTGATTTATGTCTTTTCAGTCTAAGGAGACCAAGACAGAACCTACTTTAATATGGAGATAGGGAACAAGGACAGAAGAAGGCATTCTAAGAATGACTTCCAGATCCAGATCTCAGATCTCCCTCTTCCATTCCTTCCAGATCATAGATCCATTCCATGTATAACAATGCTTTGCTTTTTCTTTTCTTCTTTTCCACTTCTTCCTCTTTTTTTTTTTTTTTTCCATGTCCACATGCATACCTTGCCTCCCATCTCCCCATTTCCAGGTCTTTATAGTACCATGATGTCATTTGACATAAGTGCGATGAAAAGCTCAAAGTGTTTCTTTAATTCCAGCTCTCATGAAAACCAGAGGAATCCTGAGTTAAACAGTGTCAACTTTGCTTCCTGTCTTTTGGCATTCACTAATTTATTATTTAATGTGTGCTGTGGTGAGGTGAGAAAGACATTTAATTGGAAACCTCATCCCCCAGCGACTTCTTTGGCCAATATAGAATGTTCTGAATTGTCCAAACCCTGTCTCTCTGCTCCTACCCGAGGCTGAAACCCTTTTGTGGGTCCTCTGTTTTCATGGCTGATCTAGTTGACATTCAAGATGCTGGATTGAATGTCACGCTACGTCCAAGCTTGGCCTGACTCCTGCCTCCCCTTCCAACCTAAACTCTCGCCTCCCCTTCTCTTGACATTTACCCAATCCCACTACGTTTTTTCCCACCTCTGTGCCCCTGTGCAGGCTGCCCTTCTGCTTGGAATGCCTTTCTACTCATCCTCACTGGCTGACTCTACTCATGGTTTCAGACTACTCATGGTTTCAGTGTAAATAAATGATCTCTTTCCCAGGAAGCTTCCCTCACCCAACCCCCCAAATTGGGCTAAATGCCCTACTGGGGCTCCACAATCTTGTGCTTACCCACATTTCAGTTGCAGTGTATGAAGCACACATTTAACTAATGGGAATTCAATCATGTGTGCTTGTCCAAACAGGGAGAGACAGAATAACATTTTAAACAAGGCTGCCATTGGCCCCAGTGAACACTTGCCTGAGAGGGTAAGATTGAAGCCCCGAATGCATCTTAGTCCTCATATGTTTTTGTGATGGGAGCGTCTGTCCTCTCTGGGTATGACGCTGGTGTTTAAAGACATGTATTTCTCACAGAGCAGGAAATGCCCCAGACATAGCAAGATGGTTCACATGCTGGGGAAGGAAGAAAGGAAGACAGGCAGGCAGGCAGGCAGGAAAGAAGGGAGGAAGGAAATCAGAGGGAGGAAAGTAAGAAAAACAAGGCATACCCACTACAAGAACTTATCTGTTAGGGAAGTTTTAGGACATGGGTTCAAATCCCAGCTCTGCAGCTAACCCATTTGGATACTTTGGTCAAGGCACTGTAATCTGTTTAGGCTTTGGATGGCAAGATGCGTCTGCCTGTCTTTATAGGGTTACCCTGAGGGGCACCTAGCTGGCTCAGTCGGTAGAGCATGAGACTCTTGATCTCCGGGTCATGAGTTCAATCCTCACATTGCGCATAGGGCTTACTTAAAAAAATTATATATATACGCATATATGAATATAATATATATATGCGTATATATATTACCCTGAGGCTTAAATGAGGCAACAAATCCACAAGGTCCCTGAACCAATAAACGCCATCCACCTCAGTGCCAGGGTCTGCGCGGGACCACGGGGCACATGCAGAAGCAAGGGGGCAAGAAAGGCTCCCAGTAGCATTTCCAACGTTCCAGCCTGCAAGCGATGCTGAGCTCGGCCCAAGGCTGGCACCCAGAGATGCTTCCAGCCCTTCGGCACTTACATGCTGGTGTAGAAGAGCCCGGTTATAAAACCCCTACGGGCATTTAGGAACTGGTCCCTGGGGCGGGGGGGGGGGGGGCTTCAAGCCCACCCGTAGGCGCTCTCTTCTTCCGAATGGCATTTAGGTGGGTCCAAGTCCATCCTCCTCCAGACAGCGAGCTCCTCCGGGTGCCGAGCCTAGCCCCCTGCTACCCAGAGCTGGAGGCAGGAAAGGTGGCTGCATCTTCGATCCCGGGGTCGCGGTTGATCAGACAGAAGCCCGGCTCCTCACCGCAGCCCCGGCCCTGTAACTGCTGCCGCGGCTCGATTCTGTGCAGCGCGGTCCCGCGGGCGCGACCTCAACCTCGGCACACAGTAGGCGCTCTATCAACACTGTAAATGCCAACCCAGCAGTCCTGCTCAAGCCACCGCCCAGGACCATGTGCCGTCTCTTTTCGGGGACGCCTGCTGCGCCCGCCGCGACCCACCACCCCTTCCCGTCCCAGAGCGCCGCCTCTTCCACCCCAGACCTGACTGAGTCGCCCCTAGCAACAGCGGCCGGGCCAGCTTCATCGGGCCGCGCTGATTGGCCGAGTTCCGGGAGGCGGCGGTTCCGTCACTTCCGGCATCCGGAGGCAGCAGAGGAAGCCGAGGGGCGGCCATCTTGGGTCCGTGAGGCTCTGAGGTACCGGGAGCGGCGGCGGCCACCGGGTGGAGGCTGAGGCGGCAAGCGAGCCGGAGGGAGCAGAGCAGCCGGGCGCAGGCGCCGCCTCCGCAGCCCCCTCCATGGTCGGCGCCCGCAGCCCGCGGCGGCCTGTCTTGCGGTCCACCTTGTCCACATCCTCCTCCTCCTCCTCCTCCTCCTCCTCTTCGGGGGCAGCCGGCGGCGCTGTGTGGAGGCCCCGGCGTTGAGATCCGCGGTGCGACGGGCGAGGGCGGAGGAGGAGGCGAGGGGGTCCGGGCCCGCGGGGCGCCCTGAGGCGCGGGGACGCCGGCGGGCCGACCGCAGCCCGCCGCCGGCCCGGCCCCGCCACCGCCGCCCGCCGGGCTCCTCGGCGCGGCCGCCGGGGCCGGGGGAGCATGAGCCCCGGGACCCGCCGAGGGACGGCCCGGGCCCGGCCCGGGATCTAGACGGCCGTGGGGGAGGGGAGCCGCCCTCCGCGGCGCCGTTCCGGAACCGCAGGGCGCTCGACGACGAGGTCGCCGGCCCCCCGAGGCCGTGTGCTGTTTTGTTTCACCCTCGCATTGTGCAGAAGTGGAGTGGAGTAAAATGTCCACTAGGACCCCGTTGCCAACGGTGAATGAAAGAGACGCTGAGAACGTAAGTGCCCTGGGCCTCGTCGGGGTTTGCCCGGGCCGGGTCTCCCCCGCTGCCTCCCGGAGCGCGACGGCAGCCCGTGCCGTCGGGGGTCCCCGGCCCGGAGCGCGCCGGACGCGGCGGGCCGGCCGGAGGCCGCGGGGGGCGGCGGGGCGCGACCGTTTCCTGGAGGCGGCGGCCCGGGTCGTGCCTCCGTGTTCTCGCCGAGTCCCGCTCGCCGGCCGGGGTGTTGGGGGGCGGGGGGGCGGGGGGGGGGACCCCGGCCGCCGCCGCGCCCGGTGCTTGTTGTCCGCCCTCGGCCGCGCTTGGTGCTGACTTGGGGCAGGCTCTCCTTGCAGATGGGGCGGGCAAGCTAGCTGTCGAGGGGCTGGCGGGCTGGAAACGTGTTCGTGGTGCCGGTGAGAAGCCAGTGATCGGGTCGAGTGGGCTGTCCTTTTTGCCTGGTTTTGTCAAACTGTCTGGAACTAAGCTTAGTGGCCGGCTCGACACCTGAGTGGCCGCGGGGGCGTGTTCGAGGGCCCCCTGGCAGGGTCAGGAGAGAAGTTTTGGGACAGAGTACCGGCTTCCTTGAGGAGTCGCTGCCCTTCCGGGCGCATCTGTCTGGAAGGGCCGATGAAGCGGTTTTGAAAGGAAGGGGGCTGGCCACGCCGCCCCGGCCGGGGGACGCCCGCTCCGGGCTTGGCTTCTCGCCTGCCCGCCGCCAGCGGGCTTCGACGGCGCCGAGCCCCCGCTCCAGCGCTCACGGCCTGGGATTCTGTACGCGGACCGTTTGGTTGTGTCCGTGGAAACCTTGCAAAGGGCCGGGGGCAGCGACGTGCAGCGGAAAGGCCTTCGGAGAAACGCCGACTCCGTGCGTCCAAGGGCTCTCTGAGCCCGTGCCTCGCGCTCGGTTCAGGGCAGTTCGGGTCCGGGAGGTGCCTTCTGGAAGACGTGGAGCAGGTAGCCGGGGAAGAACGTCCGCGGGCCTTTCATTAGACGTGTTCCGGGGTGGTTCCTGGCAGGAAGACGCCGTCACCGAGGAACGACAGCCTTCTCGCTCTGCCCGTGTCCCTGCCTTCAGCCGTGGCCTGAGACACGGTGGCCCGGCGGTACCGGTGCCTTCGTGTGAGGCTTGCTTGCTGCGTGGCGCTCAGGTGACTTCATCTGCTCACGCCGGGGTTGCTCTAAAGCAGTCCCGGGGTGTGTCAGCGCCCGGCATGTAGTGCTCTTTCCCCTGGTGAGTGGGTGGTGCCGCGGCGCGTGTTCCTTCCCCTGAGACGGGTTAGAAAGTTCCGTGAAGGGTCAGTGGTAGGCAGTCGTAGACCAGGTGAGTCCGTGAGCTCATTTTCTTAGGGCTCTTTTGAAGAACGTGTTCCTGACTTGATCAGTTTCCTGTTCCTGGACCACACTGCAGAGCGGAGTAAGCAAAACAGGCAGTTGGCTAGCTCGGGTCCTTGACTTGCGCTCAAAGCGGCAGAATCTTACACTGACCCAGAGCAGGAGCTCCATGCTTTCTAAATGAACCGAGGCCAAAAACAGTCAGGTTTGTGGTCATGAAGGACTCACCCTAAGTGAGTCTTTACTTTGTTCTCTGGTGAATTTGTTGAATCGTGTCTTAATCTTTCTGTGTGCTGTTAGAAACTACTGACTTTATTCTTTGAAAACAGTGTAAGGTACGGAGCGTGCCTTTATTCTTGTAGAATGTGTTTAAATTTGAATTTTTGACAATGTTGAAATCAGAGGTCTGTAGCGTATCGTGGCATGAATTCACCGTGCCCTGTTCCATTTTTTAACTTGTGTTAGAATCTTCTGGAAGTAGGTGTGTGTCTTTGACAGTGTGGTGCCCTTGTGTCGAGTGTTACGTGTCTGGCATATGTCATGTTATTTGCCTGCCATTCCTGAACTGCCAGTTGAGTGGTGAGGGTACAAGAATGAATGAGAGCTCTCAGTTTCTTGAGCAGCTGTTTTGTTAAAGTCAGGTTTATTGAGATAGAACATTTACTCTTCCTAAGTGTCTTGTTTGATGAGTTGTGACAAATGTATAGTCATGTAACCCTCACCACAGTCAAGATACAGAACATCTTCATTGCCCAGGAAGGTGCTTGCTTACATTGTGGCCCTTTACAGTCAGTCGCCTCTCTCTTTCTACAGCCTTTGGCATCCACTGATCTGTTATCTGTCCCTATAGTTTTATGTTTCCTAGAATGTCATATAAATGGAATCTTTATTAATGTTTGTGTGTGTGTATCAGTAGTTCATTTCTTTTTATCGCTGAGTGGTGGGTAATTCATTGTTTGGAGGTACAAAAGTTTCTTTGTTTTTTTGTAAGTTATTATATTAATTCCAGTATAGTTAACATACAGTGTTATATCAGCTTCAGGTGTGTAGTATAGGGATTCAACACTTCCATACATCACCCAATTAATGTACAACAATTTCTAAGCCATTCACCATTGATGGGCATTTTGGCTACTATGACTAGAACAACTTTGTCTTTTTTGTGAAAAGACTTTCCATTTTGCTTATCTTGGGAATCAATTTTAAATAATTGTATATGGCCGTGATGGGAATGTTGCTTATAGATAGAGGAATAATAAAAGGCAGATTATTTGCAACAAGAATATTGTCTTCATCCTAGTCCACTACTCTGTTTTCGTTTGTTTGATTTATAAATGTGAGTACCCACCTTTAGCTGATGGGTATATAAAAGATAATACTGTTTTCAAATAATTTTAAAACTCATAAGGACTAATCAAATAATCTGACCTAATGAGGATGCTCAGAGAGGTGACAGGAGCTGCTGTGACAACACTATTTAGTAGCAGAGCCACCACTAGGCTCCACATCTCCAGTTCAGTTCCCTCTGCTTTTTTGGGTACCAAGCTGTTCCTCAAAAGCTTATGTACTAATTACTCAACCAGAGAGATATAGATGTACCATTACACAGAGTATAATTAAAATAAGACTTAAATGTATTGTTACGGAAGATTTCAAACAAACAAGTAGGGAGAATTTAGTTTGTATTAGTGGTTCTCAACCAGGAACAGTTTTGCTGCCCTGTGGACATTTGATGATGTCTGGAGACATTTTTTGGTTGTCACAACAGAAGAGAGTTTACTGACCAGGAATGCTGCTAAACATTTTACAATATACAGGGCAGCACCCCTTCCTCCCCCCAACAACAACAAAACATCTGGCAAAAAATGGCAATAGGGTCAGGGTTGAGAAACCCTTGTATATAGTTAGCCCCCCACATACTCAGTGGCCGTCTTATTTCATTTGGTGTCTCCCCAAGAAGCAAATTCAGTACCTCATATCATTTCATCTCTAAAGCTTTTAGAAGAGATAAAGCTTTAGTTTTATAAAGATTGTAATCCTAGTCCCTTTATCATAATTTCTTAACATCAGATATCCAGTCAGTCTTCAATTTCCTCAGTTGTCTACTTTTTTTTTTTTTTTTTAATTTTTTTTTTCAACGTTTATTTATTTTTGGGACAGAGAGAGACAGAGCATGAACGGGGGAGGGGCAGAGAGAGAGGGAGACACAGAATCGGAAACAGGCTCCAGGCTCCGAGCCATCAGCCCAGAGCCCGACGCGGGGCTCGAACTCACGGACCGCGAGATCGTGACCTGGCTGAAGTCGGACGCTCAACCGACTGCGCCACCCAGGCGCCCCAGTTGTCTACTTTTTTAACACTTTGTTCAAATTGGACTCCATCCAGGGTCCATATATTACAGTGAGCTAATATGTGACATAAGATGCATTTTGAAGGCAACAAAAAAAAATTTATGTTTTGGTTTTTGTTCTGCAGTGTCATGACTTATATGGAGCCATGGGCAAATCCTGTTTGGACACTGGTAAAATCAGAAATGTATTTTTTCACTTAAATTTTAAAGCATATGACACGTTGTAAGCCTGAGCCGTTTGTCAAAGTACCAGAGGCCCCAGGGCTCTGTCAGTTAACAGCTCCTGGTGTGTGTGCAGCCTGTATTTACTTATTATTAGTTAATGGAGACAAGCCATCAGAATTTCTGATCTCTGTGAAATAGATAAACTGATGGTGTTCTTGTCTAGCCAGGTATAGGTTATAGGAGACTGTCATTAACCTGTTCAAGTTTAAGTGCCTACTTTGTGTAGGACACTGCTAGCTTCCATAGAAGTTATATCTAGGAACCATGTTGTACCTGTACCTGCTCTTTAGGACTTCCCAGTCCCTGCAGAACAAAGCATCCTGAGCTCGGTGAGCTAGTCTAATAAACTCTCAAACTGGAGTAAACGCCAGTATCACCTGGAGGGCTTGTTAGAGCTCTGATTGCTGGGCCCCTCCCCAGACCTTGATTCTAGTTTGCATTTCTAACAAGTTCCCAGAACTTGTGGTCCAGAAACCACATTTTAATTACTGCATTAGTATTTATTGAAAGCTTGTCAACTAAACTATGTCCCTTTAGGTTGTATTGTGACTATAGAAGAGAGATTTCCAATGGATTAAATAAAATTTTCAAGCTCCGTGAGTTTTTAAAGTTGGTTCTTTGTAAGAAAGTATGGTTATGGAGTATAAAAATAGTTACTATTTGTTGATCACTTACTGTACTTTAAATGACATTTCTTTTAAAGTATATACTGTGCCTTTATTTAATCTGCCTTTTAACTTTCAAGCACAACTATCTGTTGAATAAAGCCTGTTTGGGCCTTTAAAAAAAAGTTAATCTCTGAAGAATTAATATTTTTTTATGGTGTCAAAATGTTTTGAGAAAAAAATCTTACAGACTTCAATTTGAAGGTCATTTTTGTTTCTTCTATGTGTAAATTAGGTGAACTTGGAAATTTGCAATGAGTACAGGTTACTTTATGTAGTGCATGGTTATTTACATTGTAATTACCCATGAGAGACTTATACACAACTCAGTGTAAATTTGTGGTACCTGTTGTCTTTTTTTTTTTTTTTTTAACATTTATTTATTTTTGAGACACAGAGAGACAGAGCATGAACGGGGGAGGGTCAGAGAGAGAGGGAGACACAGAATCTGAAACAGGCTCCAGGCTCTGAGCTGTCAGCCCAGAGCCCGACGCGGGGCTTGAACTCACAGACCATGAGATCATGACCTGAGCTGAAGTTGGCCGCTTAACCGACTGAGCCACCCAGGTGCCCCTGGTACCTGTTCTCTTAAAAAAAATTTTTTTTTGGTTTATTTAGTTTTGAGAGAGAGAGAGAGAGGAAGGGGCAGAGAGAGAGGGAGAGAGAGAATCCCAAGAAGGCACTGCACTGTCAGCATTAAGCCCACAGCAGGGCTTGATCCCACAAACCATGAGATCATGACCTGAGCTGAAATTGAGAGTTCGAGGCTTAATTGACTGAGCTACCCAGGCGCCTTGGTATCTGTTACCTTTAGTTTTGGAGGATTGTTCTGGATTCTGAGATCCAAGATCTAAGACAAATTTTGTCCCTGGAATTTTTTCCCAACCAGGAAGTGAGAGTCAGGGAATGCAGCCCTTTCTGATCACCACTAGGAGGAGTAAAGCGGAAAACCCTTGTCTCACCTCCATCTTATTTTATTTTTATATATTTTTAAGTATTTTAGTACTTTTTTTTTTTTTTTTTTTTTTAAGTAAACTCATCCCCAGCATAGGACTCGAACTCATGATGCTGGGATCAAGAGTCACATGCTCTACCGACTGAACCAGCCAGGTACCCCATCTCACCTCCATTTTAAACTTTCAAATTAAATCTGAAGGAGAGAACAGATGTCTTCCCTGGAAATCTCCCAGCTTTAATGTTGTCTTACAAAAGAATTTAAAGAATGTGCTTGGAATTTGTCTGCAAGTAGTAATAAGGAGTTTATGCTGACCCATATGCACCTGCCTGCACAGTAATTGGGAGGGCGGAAGTTGGCACTGGAAGAAAGCATTTTTTTCTTCAAGGAACAGTTCTTTAGCACTGCATACTAGCCACCTGAGCTGCTCATCTGTGGCTAGTCTTATATAATCTTATGTAGACTAGATAAGGCATTGTTTAAGTGGGTTACAAAGGGGTCTTGGTGTTAAACAGCAGGAGGTGTTTTGTTTGTTGCTAATAGGCAGTTGCATTTGAGTGGATGTTCAATATTGGGGGGTTTGTAGTATGGACATTTTACATGAAGATGTGTATTTGGGTAGAATTTAATATAAAATTTGAATAAACTGAGCCCAAAGGTTTTTATTTCTGACTTTTATATATAACTTCATTCTTTATGCAGTAAGCACCTTTATGACTTCATTGACTACAAGAGCAGATTCTAGCAGGGAGTTCTAGAGAGGAGTCGACCCAGAACCATTCCCTAACTCAGCTTTCTGCTCTGAGAATTGCCATTCTTTATCCAGTAGAATAATTTAAACCAGGGCAGTCACCTTTTGTTGTCGAAGGCATTTGAGGTGTTTTTGATGGCATTCTGTTCACATACTGTCTCCACCTCTTTCCTTGTCTTCTCTCAATTGCTAGCCTTTACCTATTCCTAGGCCCTCCTTGGTATCCATAGGCGTGTATTAGCTCTATTAGTGGAATGGAATAAAAGAGCTTGTTTTCTTCTCTTAAAAGAACGTTGCCATCTAGACGTTAAAGATGTTTAATGATAAAGAACCTTCTATGTACCATGGTAGTGTATTCCAGTTTTTGTTTGGGGGTTCTTTTTTTTTTTTTTTTTTTCTTTTCATTTCTGTTACTTAGTTCAGGTTGTTAACATTTGTTTCCTGCTTATTGTATAGTGGTTCTTCATATTATTGCTGTGGAACAAATCACTCCATAACTTAGTAATGTAGAACAGCAGCCATTTTATTATGCTCACAGATTGTGTTTGAGGAATTCAGACAGGGATGACTTATCTCTGTTCTTCTATATCTGGGACTTCAGTTTGGAGGATCTCGAAAGGCTAGTGGGATTTGAGCAGCTGGGCTGGAAGATCCACATCCTAGATAGTTTCTTCACTTATGTATCTGGCACCTTGGCAGATGTGGTTAGAGGGCTAGGCTCAGCTGGGACTCTTGGCCAGAGGGTCTACAAAGGGCTTTTCCAGTGTGGAGGCCTCAGTGCGAACAGACTTCCGAGGTTGCTCCGTGTTTCAGAAGAGATAGAAGCTCCCTGCCTTTTATGACCTAGCCTCAGAAGTCACACTGTGTCATTTGCTCTTGGTTAAATCTATCACAACACAAGGGACACGGACCTTACTTTGTAATGGGAAGTGTGTCAACAATGTCAACGTCATGTTTTCAAAACAACTTAATAGTAACTCTTTGGGTTTATAATCTGGCCTAGCATTTTATTGTGTGACCTTGGACAAGTTAGTTAACTTTTTTGTGCCCCAGTTACCTCATCTGTAAAATGGCATTGGTAATAGTGACGACCTCATAGGGCTGTTACAACGATAAGGCTTTCCATGTGCCGGCTTTCCTTTCTTCTTGGTCCTCACCTTCTGCCTCTCCTCACCCACTCTGCCCATAGACCTAAGAGTCTTCTTGCTGTTCTGTGAACACACAAGCTACACTCCAACCTCAGGGCCTTGACGTTGCATTTCTCTTTGAACACCTTTCTTCCAGATATTCTTATGGCTAACTTTCTCACCTCCTCTTTTCAGATATCACCTCAGTGGCTTAATCACCTGTGACTCTCCCAGTCTCCCTAACCCTGGTCTAGTTTTTCTTTTCTCCATTGCAGTTATTACTGTCTTACGTATCATATTTACACATTGCTTATGTTTATTGTGTTTTGTCAGTTTCTTCTGGTATACTGAAAGCTCCACAAGAACAGAAATAATTTGTTTTGCTTACTGATACAACAAATACCTAGAACATGCTTGTCATCTGTTATAGGGGTTCAATAAAATATTGGTTGAATTAGTGGTTAAATGAGACAATATGGGTAAAGCATTTAAAACAGTGCCTGTTACTTACAGTAAGTAACAGATAAATGTTAGCTGTCGTTAATGTTGATGGTCTTTTTACTGGTCTTCTCATCTCTATCCCTGTATCCTTAGCTTCTCCCCTCTGTAGTTATTCCAGCAAGATCATCTCCTTTCTCCTTTTTTTAAAACCTCAGACTGCTTTCTTAAAGGGAGAACTGATGGATAGTGTCTGGGCTTGGAAGGGAGAGAGAAAGATGGGAGCCTAAGACCAGTTGAAGGAGTACATCTGAAGACATGTCTGAGGTAGAGTGGACAAGATGCGGAGCAAAAAAGAAGGAACAACAACAACAAAACATACAAGAAGTTGGGATTTGGAGTTATGTTAATTACATACTTGTAATTAAAACTCACTTTCAGAGGCGCCTGGGTGGCTCAGTCAGTTGAACGTCCAACTTCAGCTCAGGTCATGATCTCACGGTTTGTGGGTTCGAGCCCCATGTTAGGCTCTGTGCTGACAGCTCAGAGCCTGGAGTTGCTTTGGATTATGTGTCTCCCCCTCTCTGCCCTCCCCTGCTCGCTTGCTCACTTGCGCGCGCGCGCGCGCTCTCTCTCTCTCTCTCTCAAAAATAAACGTTGAAAAAAAAATGTAAAACTAGCTTTCAAATACAAGTAACTTAATCATGACCAATTCACTGATCTATGCCTCATCTTTTAAAAATTTAATTTATTTCACTGTTTTTTTAAGTTTTAGATGTAATTGACATAACCTCCATATTGGTTTATTAGTTTCAGATGTGCTACATGATTCACTATTTGTATTGATTGTGTAAAGATCACCACAATAAGTATAATAATTAATATTCATTACCATACATACTTCGTTTTTTTTTCTTGTGATGAGAATTTTATGATGGGTTTGTGGGTTTGAGCCCCGCGTTGGGCTCTGTGCTGATGGCTTGGAGCCTGGAGCCTGCTTCAGATTCTGTGTCTCCCTCTCTCTCTGCCCCTAACCCAATCGCATTCTGTCTCTGTCTCTCTCAAAAATAAACAAACATTAAAAAAAAATTTTTTTTTTAAACTTTTGGAGGTTTATTCTTGATCCACCTTTCTAGCTTTGTTGTTTCCAACTGCTCATCTGTATAACCTTAATACTCTAGCCAGACAGTTCTGCTTAGCTATTTGTTTACCCAGTGATTTCACACCTGCTAGTTGCCAGGTCCTGTATTCTGAGAATACAGAGATGAGACTATTCTTGCCCACAAGGAACTCATAGTCAAGTACTTTGGTGTAGGCATTAATTAAGCTAAGGGTTGGGGATGGAGAGCAGAGCAAGGCAGAAAGGACAGCCTAGTCAGGAGCATAAGGATAAATTGTCAGCCATCATGATGTCAAGGAAATGAAGTGTCGTTCCCCCCCCCCCCCCCACCAGTGTTAGTGTCCCATGAAATGAGAGAGTTGTGAGAGATGAAAGTGGTTTGACATGCAGGTTGGGGTGCGGGGGGGGGGCAGGGGAGGGGATCATTTCCCCACCCCCCACGTTTTCCTAGGTTTCCTTGTACTAGTGCCTGGCTTGAAATAACCTTTGTCTTTCATTAGAACTCTACTACTTATCCTTTAAAGATTATCCCTTCATAAGATACCTTTTTTCTTTCATCTCACTCAAATGTGATCACCTCCTGAGTGCTTAGTACTACATTATCCCACACAGTAGCTATTAGCCACATGTGGCTGCTGACCACTTGAAATGTGGCTCTGTAAGGATGAAATATATACAGATTTTAAAGACAGTGTGAAAAAAAGAATATGCAGTCTTAATCTTTTTATATTATGTGTTGAAATATTTGAGAATATATTGGGTTAAATAAAATCTTAAAATTAATTTAACCTGTTGATACGTTTTTTAGTGTTTCTACTAGAAAATTGAAAAATAACATAGACGGATGGCACTTAGAGTACCTACTCTCTGATTTTCTCAGTGGGGCAGGGATTGCCTTCTGTTTTAGTTATTATTCCACATGTTAGCTCTTCAGGTAGGTTAGGAGTACCTTGAAGGTTTGGCACCATCCTTTATTTCATCACTCTGTAGTGCCTGGCACTTAATAGTTGCTTAGCTTATAGTTAACTGGTCAAAAGCTACTGAGTGAAATTTTTCTTTAGCCACAATTTATTTGTGCCTGTAGTCCTTTTGGGGATTAGACGAGTAAATGATTTTTCAGTCTGTTATGATTAGTTTATCTGTTACAGCAATATTATTTTATTAAAAATGAAACCAGTTTCACTGAATTTGTGGATATGAGCAGTAATAGTTTCCCATTTCTGTTGTTCATATTCTTAGAAGCCTTTTTTGTAAACTCAGCTGCAAAAAGTCACATTATCTTTTTTTTTTTTAATGTTTATTTTTAAGAGAGACAGAAAGTGAGTGGGGGAGGGGCAAAGAGAGAGGAAGACACAGAATTCCAAGCAGGCTCAGGCTCTGAGCTGTCAGCACAGAGCCTGCCTCAGGGCTTGAACTCCTGCACCACAAGATCATGACCTGAGCCGAAGTCAGACGCTTAACCAACTGAGCCACCCAGGTGCCACCACGTTATCTTTATAGGTCAGTGTGAAGCCCTTGTCTTATTTATTCTTGTTAATCCCCATAGTTCATTCCCCATAGTTTGTTTAATATGCTGTAATGTGTGTACATGTATGTGCTCTTACAAAGTATACATTTGGCACCTCGTGTAAATACTGTATGTATCTCATCTATGAGTCTAATCTGTTTTCTGACCACTGCTTAGCAGTCTGTGGGATGGTGATCTATCTACCATACTCAACCTGTCTGCTCCTCAGGGTTAGACATTCCACTTCCTGCAGCCACAAAATACTACCATGAATATCTTTATCCATGTCCATTATGGAGCCGTGTAAGACTTTCTTGGGGTAGCTAGGAGTGGACTTGCTCTGTCACAGGAAATACAGATAGGGCCAGAACTTGTCCTTCTGGGTGGCTAAATCAATCCACACTCCTGCCAGTCGTGCATAGTATCCCTGGTTCCTGCCAACATTTAGCATTATCCAGCTTTAATTTTTTACCAGCCTGTTGGGTGTAATGTGATATCTCATTGTAAACTTGTATTTCTCTTTGATTTTTATTAGGTCTATATATACTTTGGCTTTTGGGGTGTTCTGTAATTGCTGTTTTTCCTTTGTCCATTTTTCTTTTGTGTTGTCTTTTCCTTGTTGATTCTTAGGTATTCTTGGTTTTCTAGATGTTAATCTGATGTAGGTTGTGGACATTGCACATATCTTCTGTCATCTTTCTATAATGCCCTTCGTTGAACAAATTGTTGATTTTGGTGTAACCAACATAAATTTTGCCTTGTGTTTGTGCTTTTGAAGTTTTACTTAAATACCTGGATCACAAGGATATTCTCTTATATTTCATTTGTTAACCTTGTATCATTTTACTTTTCACATGTAGGTTTTTATTTTTATTTTTTTAATTTTTTTTTTTAACGTTTATTTATTTTTGGGACACAGAGAAACAGAGCATGAATGGGGGAGGGGCAGAGAGAGGGAGACACAGAATTGGAAACAGGCTCCAGGCTCTGAGCCATCAGCCCAGAGCCTGACGAGGGGCTCGAACTCACGGACCGCGAGATCGTGACCTGGCTGAAGCCGGACGCTTAACCGACTGCGCCACCCAGGCGCCCCACATGTAGGTTTTTAATCCCTGGAGACATAGCCTTTCTCTGGTAGGGATCTAGTTTTGTACACCCCCCCCCCCCACCCCCCCGGCTGATAAGGTGAACCAGTTTTCCCACTGCTGTCTACTCTGCAATCTATCCTTTCCCCTCTGGTTTATAGGGCCCCTTTCATTGTATCTTAAGGTTCCCATGTACTCATGTCATTTAGTTTTATATTCTGGTGCACAGGTCTGTTTTTCCGTTGTGCCCATACCCCTTAGGTTTTTCTGTTCTCTTTAATTACTATGGCTTCACAGTCAGTGTTAATCTTCTTAATCTGTGTATCTATGTGTACATCTTATCTGTTGAACTTTTTATTTGGAAATAATTTAAGACTTAAATAAAAATTGCCAAAGTGGTACAGAGTTCATGTATGCCTTTCACTCAGATTCCCCTAATGTTAACACCTTTATAACCATAGCTCAGTTATGAAAGCCAGAAAATTGATATTGGTCTGATACTGTTGATGATGATGATGATGATGATGATGACGATGACGACGACGACGATGACGACGACGACAGAACTTGTCGACGACGACAGAACTTGAATTTTCACCAGTTTTTCTCCAGGGTTCTTTTTTTCTTCTAGGATCTAATCAAAGATCCCACATTGCGTTTAGTTATTGTGTCTCAGTCTTCTCCAATTTGTAATGGTTCCTCTGTCTTTGTCTTTTATGCCCTTGACAGTTTTGATGAGTACTGGTCAGTTATTTTGTGGAATATATCTCCGTTTAAGTTTGTCAGATGTTTTTTCACAATTAATTAAGGTTATATATTTTTGGTAAGAATACCACACAAAAGATGTGTCTCTCTTAGTGTATGCTATTAAAAGGGTACATGAGGGGCGCCTGGGTGGCTCAGTCGGTTGAGCATCCGACTTCAGCTAAGGTCATGATCTCACGGTCCGTGAGTTCGAGCCCCGCGTCGGGCTCTGTGCTGACAGCTCAGAGCCTGGAGCCTGTTTCCGATTCTGTGTCTCCCTCTCTCTCTGACCCTCCCCCGTTCATGCTCTGTCTCTCCCTGTCTCAAAAATAAATAAACATTAAAAAAAAAAATTAAAAAAAAAGAGGGTACATTATATAGATATGTTTTGTTATGCTTGTGTTAACTAACTTAGATCGCTTTTTGTTTCTGAGCCTTTTTCTTTTTTTTTTTAACTCTTTTTTTGAGGCTGACCTGGCAATTATTCATCCATGTAAACGTCAGAGTAAGATTAAAATTACTAGAAAATTAAAAAAATTTTTTTACTTGGGGCACCTGGGTGGCTCAGTCGGTTGAGCGACTGTCCGACTTTGGCTTAGGTCATGATCTCATGGTTTGTGGTTTCGAGCCCCGAGTCCAGCTTTGTGCTGACAGCAGAGCCTCCTTTGGATTCTCTGTTTCCCTCTCTCTCTGCCCCTCCTCTGCTTACCCTCTTTCTCTCTCTCTCTCTCTCTCTCTCTCAAAAGAAATAAACATTAAAAAAAAATGCTCAAGAACTACTGATTGGAAATTTTAATTGAAATTGCCTTGAACTTGTAGGTTAATTTGGGTAGAATTTATAGTATCTATCCATGAACATGGAATTTCCATTTGTTTGAGTATCTTTTAGGTCTTTCATTAAAAATTTAAAGCTTTCTCCAAAGAGCTTCTACATATTCTTTTTGATTAAGTTAGTTTCTACCTGCTTTATAGTTTTTATTGATATGGTTATTTTTTTGTTAAATTTTGTGGCAGGTTACTGCCAGTGCAGAGAAATGTGATAGGTTGATCTTGTATCTTGCCAAACTCTCATGAGTTCCAGTGGTATTTCTGATTCTGTTGGTTTGTAGTTAGATCATATCATCTACAAACAGTTACAGTTTTATCTCTTTCCTTCTGATTCTCATATCTTACTTTTTTCTTTCCTTCAAGTATTGGCCATAACCTTTAGTATTATGTTAAATAATGGTAGTGATAATAGACAACTTTGTCTTGTTTCTGATTTTCAAGAAATGATTCTGAAGTTTCTCCATTAGTGTAATATTTGCTGAAGGTTTTGGTCCATGATTTTTATCAAAGTAAAGAAGTTCTGTTCTGTTTCTTGTTTGCTAAGAGTTTTTTAAATCACAAATTGTTCAATCTTATGAAATATTTTTTTTTGCAGTGAATGTAATAATCGCCCTGCTGCTTTCAAAAGTGAAATTTGATTTTATGAATATCTCTAAAAGTACAAAATACGTGGGGGACAGCCCTTTATTGTCACAATTTAGCTTTGTAGATTTTTTTACATTTGAAAAACCTGCCCTTGTGTTAAGGAGGTGGTTTGTTATTTTAAGGATTAGAAAGGATGCGTGGGCGGGCACGTCTTGTGTTTTACAAAAGGGACCAAGGTTTATTTAGGAAGAGTTGAAACATGATGTAAAGTTGTTTTTTTTTTTAACTTTTAAACCTGATCCCATCCCCCCCCCCCCCCCGCCCCACCCCAGCTGTATTGAGAAGTAATTGACATACATCACTGTATAAGTTTAAGGTATTGGTTTATGTCCATTGAGAAATGAGTACCACAATATGTTCAGCTAACATCCATCTTCTCTATAGATAACAATAAGAAGAAAAGAAAGAAGAAATTAATAAAGGAAAAAAATTTCTCATTGTGGTAAGAATTCTTAGGATTTACACTTTTTTTTTTTTTACGACTTTCCTATATATTATATAGCAGTGTTAGCAGTAGTAACCATGATTTACGTTACATCCCTAGTACTTACTTACCTTATAACTGCAAGGTTGTCCCTTTTGACCATCTTCCCTCAGATCCCCCTTCCCTACTCATTTCTTCTGGTAACCATAATTCTGATCTCTTTTTCTATGAGTTTGGGTTTGTTTTCTTGTTTTTGTTTTGCTTTTGGATTCCACATGTAAGTGAGATCGTACAGGATTTGTCTTTCTCTGATTTATTTCACTTAGTATAATGCCTTCAAGATCTGTCCATGTTGTTACAAATGGTAGGATTTCCTTGTTGTGTTTTGTTTTTTTTTTTAATGGCTGAATGATACTTTATTGTGTATACTTACCACAATTCTTTATCCATTCGTCCATTGATGGACACTTAGGTTGTTTCCATGTCTTGGTTACTGTACATAAATGCTGCTGTGAACATGGAGTGCAGATAGTGTTTTTGTTATCTTTAGATATATACTCAGAAGTGGAATTGCAGCATCATATGGTAGTTCTGGTTTTAATTTTTTGAGGGTTGTCCATACTGTTTTCCACAGTGGCTATACCAATTTACAGTCCCACCAACAGTACACAAGGGTTTCCTTTTCTCTACATCCATACTATTATTTGTCTTTTTGATTATGGCTACGGCCACTATGACAGGAGTGAACTGATATCTCATTGTGGTTCTTATTTGCATTTCCCTAATGAGTAGTCATGTTCAGCATCTTTTCACGTACCTGTTGGCTTTTTGTATATCTTCTTTGGAGAAATCTCTATTCAAGTCTTTTGCCCATTTTTAATTAGGTTATTTGTTTTTTGCTATTGAGTTATATGAGTTCTTCATATGTTTTGGATATGAACTCCTTATCAAATATATAGTTTGCAAATATTTTACCATCCCATAGGTTATTTTTCACTTTATTTATGTTTTGTTTTGCTGTGCAGAAGCTTTTTAGTTTGATGTAGTCTCACTTGTTCATTTTTTATTTTGTTGCTTGTGCCTTAGGTGTCATCCAAAAAATCATTACTGAGACCCATATCAAGGAGCTCTGTTCCTATGTTTTCTTCTAGGAGTTTCATGGTTTCAGGTCTTACATTTAAGTGCTTTTTAATGACTTTTTTATTTTACAGAGAGAGAGAGAGAGAGAGAGAGCCCACGTGTATGCCTGTGTGTGTGCAAACGGGAGGGGCAGAGGGAGAGGAGAGGGAGAGAGAATCTCAAGCAGGCTCCACGCCCAGCACTGAGCCCAATACAGGGCTCAATCCCAAGACTGTGAGATCACGACCCGAGCCGAAATCAACAAAGACACTTAACTGACTGAGACACCCAAGTGCCCCTTTACATTTAAGTTTTTAATCCATTTCAAATTAGCTTTTGTGAGTGGTATAACATATGGATCCGGTTTCATTCTTTTACATATGAGTACCCAGTTATACTAGTATCTTTTATTGAAGAGATGGTCTTTTCTCCATTCAGTATTCTTGGCTCCCTTGTCAAATATTAGTTGACCTTATATGTTTGGGCTTATTTCTGGGCTCTCAATTATATTCTGGTCTATTTGTTTTTATGCCATTATCATACTGTTCATTATCATAGTATAGCTTTATAATATAACTTGAAATCAGGAGGTGTGATACCTTCTGATTTGCTCTTTCTCAATATTTCTTTGTTTGAGGTCTTTGTGGTTCCATATAAATTTTTTAGGAGCATTTTTCCTACTTCTGTAAAAAAGGCTATTGGAATCTTGATAGAGATTGCATTGAATCTGTAGATGGCTGTTAGTAGTTTTGACATTTTAACAATATTAATTCCAGCCCGTGAACACAGGATACCTTTCCATTTATTTGTATTGTCTTCAATTTCTTTCATCAGTGTCTTTATAATTTTCAGCATAGAGATCTTTCACCTTAATTTATTCCTAAGTATTTCATTCTTTTCAATGCTGTTGTAAATAGGATCAATTTCTTTTTCAGAAATCTCATTAGTGTATAGAAACACTACTGATTTTTTAAAATGTGTTTTTAAAGCTTATTTATTTATTTTGAGAGACACAGAGCCAGCATGAATGGGGGAGGGACAGAGAGAGGGAGAGAGAGAATCCCAAGCAGGCTCTGCACTGTCAGCACAGAGCCTTATGTAGGTATCAAACTCATGAAAACATGAGATCATGACATGAGCCAAAACCAAGAGTTGGATGCTTAACCAACTGAGCCACCCAGGTGCCCAGCACTACTGATCTTTTAATTTAATTTTTTTTATCTTGCAACTTCATTGAATTCATTGGTTAGATCTAACCGTTTTTCAGTTGAGTCTTTAGGGTTTTCTATGTATAAAATCATGTTTGTTTTTTTTAAATGATTTTATTTTTTAAGTAATATCTCCTCCCAGCGTGGGGTTTGAACTTAAACTTACTCCCGATACCAAGAATCACATGCTCTGGGGCACCTGAGTGTCTCATTGGGTTGAGCTTCTGACTCTTGATTTTGGCTCACGTCATGATCCCAGGGATATGGGATTGAGCCCGGCGTCTAGCTCTGTGCTGAGTGTGGAACCTGCTTGGGATTATCTCTCTCTCTCTGTGCCTCACACTTCAATCATGTGTGTGTGTGTACTCTCTCTCTGTTGCTCTCAGAAAAAAGAAAAATTAGGGGGCGCCTGGGTGGCGCAGTCAGTTAAGCGTCCAGCTTCAGCCAGGTCACGATCTCGCGGTCCGGGAGTTTGAGCCCGGTGTCAGGCTCTGGGCTGACTGCTCAGAGCCTGGAGCCTGTTTCCGATTCTGTGTCTCCCTCTCTCTCTGCCCCTCCCCCGTTCATGCTCTGTCTCTCTCTGTCTCAAAAATAAATAAAACGTCGGAAAAAAAAATTTAAAAAAAAATAAATAAAATAAAATAAAAAATAAAAATTAATAAAAATAAAAGAGTCACACATTCTACTGACTGAGCTAGCCAGGCACCTCTGTAAAATCATGTCTTTTGCAAACAGGGACAATTTTACTTCTTTTCCAGTTTTGATACCTTTATTTTTTTTTTTCTTGCTTGATTGCTCCCACTAGGTCTTCCAGTGTTATGTTCAATAGAAGTGGTAAGAATGGGCAACCCTGTCTTTTTCCTGAACGTAATGGAAGAGCTTTTATCCTTTCACCATTGAGTATGATGTTAGCTGCGAGCTGCTCATATGTGGACTTTTTATGTCAAGATATGTTTTTTCAGTGCCCAGTTTGTTAACAGTTTTCATCATGAATGGATGTTGACTTTTGTCAGAAGTTGGATGCTTTTTCTGTGTGTATCAAGTGATTACATGATTATTTTCTTTTATTCCGTTAATGTGATATGTTACATTGATTGATGTGTGAACTATCCTTACATCCCAGAGATAGATCCCACTTGATCATGGTAAATGATCCTACGTGTGTGTGTGTGTGTGTGTGTGTGTGTGTGTGTGTGTGTGTATTTTTTAAATTAAATTTGTTTTTTTTGAAAGAGAGACAGAAAACATGAGCAGGTGAGGGGCAAAGAGATTGGGGGGGAGAGAATCTTAAGCAGGCTCCATGCTCAGTGCTTGATCCCACTACAGTGATATCATGACCTGAGCCAAAATTAGGAGTTGGACACTTAACCAGTTGAGCCACCCAGGTGCCCTGGTAAATGATCCTTTTAACGTGCTGCTGAATTCAGTTTGCTAGTATTGAGAATTGAGAATTTTTGCATCCATATTCATCAGGGATATTGGCCTATAGTGTTCTTTTCTAATGGTGTTCTTTTCTGCTTACACCTGATTTCTTAAGTAGGCTTCTCAAATTTAAGATTAGTGCTTTACCAGATAGATACAATGGTAAGCCCAGAGCCATATTTATCATGCTAAAAAAATTAAAATTAAAAAACTTTTTGGTGGGGGTGCCTGGGTGGCTCAGTTGGATAAGCATCTGACTTCCACTCAGGTCATGATCTCACGGTCTGTGAGTTCGAGCCCCATGTCAGGTTCTGTGCTGACAGCTCAGAGCCTGGAGCCTGCTTCAGATTCTGTCTTTCTCCTCCCTCTCCCCTCTCCCCTCTCCCCTCTCCCCTCTCCCCTCTCCCCTCTCCCCTCTCCCCTCTCCCCTCTCCCCTCTCCTCTCTCCCCTCTCCCCGCCTCTCCCCCACTCATGTTCTGTCTCTGTCTCTTAAAAATGAATAAATGTTGGGGCGCCTGGGTGGCGCAGTCGGTTAAGCGTCCGACTTCAGCTAGGTCACGATCTCGCGGTCCGTGAGTTCGAGCCCCGCGTCAGGCTCTGGGCTGAGGGCTCAGAACCTGGAGCCTGTTTCCGATTCTGTGTCTCCCTCTCTCTCTGCCCCTTCCCTGTTCATGCTCTGTCTCTCTCTGTCCCAGAAATAAATAAACGTTGAAAAAAAAAAAAAAAGAATAAATGTTAAAAAAAAATAATTAAAAAAAACCTTTTTGATGTGTGTCTAAGGTATATTCTCATTTGTATCTTCTGGTTATATGATTTATATTCTATGGCTCTTAAATATGGATACATTTTTAAAGAACATAACAAAATGGAATGCATTCTCCATTCATTTTTCTTTTTCTTTCTTTTTTTCCTCCTTTTTCTTCCTTTTCCTTTTCCTATTCCTATTCCCTTTTCCTTTTGCTTTTCCTTTTCGCTTTCCTTTTCCCTTTCCTTTTCCTTTTCTGAGAGAATCCCAAGCAGGCTCCGTGCTCAGTGCTGAGCTGACATATGGCTCAGTCCCAAGAAACTGGGATCCTGACCCAAGTCGAAATAATCAGAGACTTAACTGACTGAACCATCCAGTCACTCCTCCATTCATTTTTCTTATTGCTTCTTACATTAGTGTTGATACAGCTCTGCAACAGTAGAGCTTTGACTGAAAGTAATAAACTCTAACATAATGGCTTAACCAAATAGGGGTTTGCTTTTCTCACAAAAGAAACATACATAGTTTCTAGCTTTGGTTCAGCAGTATAATATTGAAGTTGGTGGTTTTTATTTATTTTTTAAAAAATATATATATATTTTAATACTTTTTTTAATATTTATTTATTGGGGGGGGGGGAGGGGCGGGGGGAGAATCCCAAGCAGGCTCTGCACTGTCTGTGCAAAGCCCAGCACGGGGCTTGTAATCCTAAAGACCGTAAGATCATGACCTGAGCTGAAATCAAGAGTCTGAGCCACCCAGGCGCCCCAGATTTTATTTATTTTTGGGAGAGATTGAGAGAGCAGGGAGGGGCAGATAGGGGGACAGAGGATCCCAAGCTGGCTATACTCTGAAAGCAGCAAGCTGATGGAACGCTCAAACTTCCCAACCTCTAGATCATGACCTGAGCCGAAGTTGGAGCCACCTAAGCACCCCAGAGCTGGTGGTTTTTAAAAATACTATTTTCTTGGGGTGCCTGGGTGGCTCAGGCGGTTAAGCTTCCAACTCTTGATCTCAGGATGGTGAGTTCAAGCCTCACGTTGGGCTCTGTGCTGCGTGTGAAGCCTACTTAAAATAAAAATAAAAAATTTTCTTTCGTGTTTGAGACCTTTTGGCTGCAAGATAACTTATACATCTGCAGTTATGGTTGCATTGAAGGAAAGAGAAAGAAGGGACTGTACTAGTGTATCTGTGCCCCTTTGTGAGAAACAAAAAGTTTTCCCAGAACTGCCCCTGTCCTGCCCCCCACCGGTATGTTTTCATTAATGAGCACCGGCCAGAACCGAGATGCTTAACCGAATGAGCCACCCAGGTGCCCCTAGCTACAGACACGTTTGAGAAAACAATTATTTAGTTGGTCTTGTTGCCTCATCAAATACCCAGCCAGCTTCTCTTGGTAATGAAGAAGGGAGAAATGGATACTGAGTATATAACTATAATGTTTGCCCCATTCTCTAATATATTACCTGGAAATTTAAATTTTCTGCAGTAAAGGTTTTAGTTTGCAAATGGATGCTTTATATTTTGTTAATAATCTCCTGTCTTTGGTTTGCTTCTGGTTATTTTCAGTAGCAGTGTACATATTCTAATTTTCTGGTGGATGAAGTGGTATCAGCCCAACTCCATGGGAGAGAGAAGGTTCAGGGCTCCTTTAATCTTTAAGACTTGAATTTAACAGCTTAGAGTACCTGTTAACATGCTTAGTGCTGCCACAAAATGTAATGTGAATACTGAAGAATTCTATAGCATTTTTCCTTTTTTACCCTTGGGTTGTTTACTGGCTCCATAGGGAGAAAAAAAAAAAAACCCTTATGCATGAAATAATTGGCTAATAGTAAAGAATTCAGAATTATTTGGTTAATTGTTTAGTATAGCACATTGAGTGGTATAAGATTAGAAACTTTTTTCTTTTTTTCTTAATTTTTTTTTTAGTTTATTTATTGAGAGAGAGAGAGAGAGAGAGAGAGAGAGAGAGAGAGAGAGAGAGAGTAGGAGAGGGACAGAGAGAGAAGGAGAGAGAGAGAATCCCAAGCAGGCTCCATGGTGTCAGCACAAAGCCTGACGCAGGGCCTAAACTCATTAACTGAGCTCATGACCTGAGCTGAAACCAAGAGTCGGATGCTTAACTGACTGAGCCACCCAGGCTCCCCTAGAAACAATTTTTCTTTAGGGCCATTGATAGAAGCATGGGATGAATAAAATGAAAGCCAAGTAGAAGCTCTAGTAACTGTTACAGGGCTGTATCAACACTAACATAAGAAGCAGTAAGAAAAATAAATGGGGAATGCATTCCATTTTATGTTATACATACTAGCTCTTGAAAATGTGTCCATATGTAAGAACCATATAATTTATTATATGACCAAGACACAAATTAGAATATACCTTAGACACACATACACCTCCCAAAAATAATCTTTAATTTTTTTAACATAGTTAAATATGGTTCCGGGTTTGCTTTTCTGTCTTTCTGGTAAAGCACAAACCTGAAATTTGAGATGCCTACTTAAGAAATCAGGTTTAACTAGAAAAAGACACTACTAGAAAACTATATGCCAGTATATCCCTGATAAATAATTTGTGTCTGTTTTGAGAGAATTTTTTTAAGTTAAATACATTAGATTCCCCCCCCCATTTTTATTTAAATTCTAGCTAGTTAACATACAGTATAATGCTGGTTTCAGGAGTAGAATTTAGTGATTCATCATTTACATATAACACCCAGTGCTCATCACAAGTGCCCTCCTTAATACCCATCACCCATTTAGCCCATCCACTACCCACCTTCCTCCATCAACCCTCAGTTTGTTTGCTCTATTGTTAAGAGTCTCTTATGGCTTGCTTTTCTCCCTCCCCCCCCCCCCCCCCCCCCCCCCCCCGCTTCCTATATATTCATCTGTTTTGTTTCCTAAATCCCACATGAGTGAAATCACGTGAGCCCGATGTGGGGCTCGTGAGTTCATGACCTGAGCGGAAGTTGGAGGCTCAACTGACTGAGCCACCCAGGCGCCTCAGGATTTCATTCTTTTTGATGGCCGAGTTTGATTGATTTATTTATTTTAATTTTTTTAACGTTTATTTATTTTTGAGAGAGAGAGAGACAGAGCATGTGCATGGGAGGGGCAGAGAGAGAAGGAGACAGAATCTGAAGCAGGCTCCAGGCTCTGAGCTGTCAGCATAGAGCCCGATGGAGGGCTCAAACTCACAAACTGTGAGGTCATGACCTGAGCCGAAGTCGGAGGCTTAACCGACTGCGCCACCCAGGCACCCCAGATTTATTTTTTAAAGATTTTATTTTTGGGGCACCTGGGTGGCGCAGTCGGTTAAGCATCCGACTTCAGCCAGGTCACGATCTCGCGGTCCGTGAGTTCGAGCCCCGCGTCAAGCTCTGGGCTGATGGCTCAGAGCCTGGAGCCTGTTTCCAATTCTGTGTCTCCCTCTCTCTCTGCCCCTCCCCCGTTCATGCTCTGTCTCTCTCTGTCCCAAAAATAAATAAACATTGAAAAAAAAATTAAAAAAAAAAGATTTTATTTTTAAGTAATCTCTACACAATTTGGGGCTCAAACTCACAACCTTGAGATCAAGAGTAGTGTGCTCTTCCCACTGAGCTAGCCAGCCCCCCCCACCCCAGATTTTTTAATTTAAGGACTTTATGTAAGGAAACACCAAACTAAATATACTTAGTTTAACCCTATTGTAGTTTAACAAATTACAGTTTAACAGATATTTCAAATTTACAGATACTACAATTTAAATATACTGAAGTTTAGTATACTTTACTAAATATACTAAGTTTAACCCTATTGTAATTTAACAAATTATAATTTAACATATATTACAAATTTAACAGATATTTAAATCTGTTGTATGAGTTTATAATCTAACAGGGAAATGCAGGTTTCTTTTGGCTTTGTATTATGATTGTTTATTTGCATAAGTGTATTAGTTTAGGTTGCGTTATGCTGTAGTAACATACACAATCAAAATCTTAGTGGTTTAACACAGTAAAAACCCTTGTTTAAACAGTTTGCCTGAGGGCTTGTTGGCTCTACGAAGATTGATCTCCCTGTCCAGGATAATTTGGCCCTGAGGGCTTCTGTCTTTGGGCAATGCTTAGGATTCAGGAGAGCAAAAGATGGCTGAAGTCAAACACTGACAAATAATGCTTTTGCATGGGAATGACATGTCATTTTCATTTGTATGTCATTGGCTAAACTTAGGGACATGGCTGGGCCAACTCAAATGAGGGAAGAGGGTCTGAGTTCCTAGGTGAAATCAGTGGGATCCTCCACAAACTCAGAAGCAAAAGAGCTAATATGGTGGCTAATAGTATTGTCCACAACAAAGTAGCATAATATAGATAGATACAAAGTACCCCTGGAACCCAAAGGAGAAGAAAAAGAAACTAATTAGATGCAAGAAAAGTCACAGGAGGCTTCATAAAGATGGTGACAAATGATCCAAACATAAGGGGATGAGTAGGAATCTTAGGTTTGAAGAGAAGAAAGGGCATTCAAATTGAGGGACTAGGACCATCCTAGAGAAGAGTGGATGATATAGCCAGAAAGGAGGAATGGATTAGATCACACAAGGCCTTGAATTCATTTAGCATTCATTCAGCAACAATGTATTGCACAGCTACTCTGTGTCAGTCACTGCTCCCAAGTTCTAGGAATATCTGATAATGAACAAAACAGACAAAAATCCTTGTCCTCCTGAAGGTTACATCTGGTTGATGCTAAGAAATTACTCTTTAATTGTAAGTAGATTGAGGAGTAAGAGTAACATAAGCAAAGGTACAAACTTTGGATACCTATGAATCTTAAGATTCTTTTAATATTCCTATTTTATGTGTAATAGAAGACAGTTGACTTGGATGTAAGTTAATGTTTTCTCCATTTAACTGTGTCTCACGCTAGAAAACTTAATGTATGAAAAGCTGAATTTACAAAACATGTAAATTAGAAAATACATTTACATTACACAAGCTTTTTTAAACCATATTGTGGCTAGTACAATTTTAGTGACTGTATTTTTGTTGTGTAAATAGTAAAACCACTTGATACATACCTCGCTCGGCGGGACAGGACTTTGTTTTATATACTGCCGTGTTCCAGTTGCTAAATTATATTCTCTTTGGATTTCTCACTAAGTAGTGATGTGGCAGTGAATAAATCACAAAAGTATCCTCATCTGGTGAAGGATCATATGTGCTGGTGCATTTAATAGCTATGGGAAAGTTACATTCTTTATGATTATAAGGCAGCCTTGTTACTCCTATTTTATGTTACAACCACATACAAAAAATATCTCATTTCCTTCTGAACACCCACTTCAACCCTTGATGATATTTTTCTTCTTGGCATTTGCTTGTTTTCCTCATAAATTTATATCGTGGGCAAATTCCTTTAAAGTGCTAAATACGTTAGGATTAAAATTAAAGCAGCCGTGTTTTGTTTCTTCAACTAGGGACTCTTAAAACTTGGCAGGTACCATGTGTTCTCTCATTTCCTTATTTTTATGTATGTTATATTGTAGCACACGTCACATGGAGATGGGCGGCAAGAAGTTACCTCTCGCACTGGGCGCTCTGGAGCTCGGTGTAGAAACTCTATAGCTTCCTGTGCAGATGAACAACCTCACATCGGAAACTACAGACTGTTGAAAACAATCGGCAAGGGGAATTTTGCAAAAGTGAAATTGGCAAGACACATCCTTACAGGAAGAGAGGTAAATATTAAGTTTAATTTCTGTTATGATATTTGCTTTGTTCAGTTCCATGTGAGAGAGGAAGAGAATGTATATATTACTTGAGCTAATTTCTGAGCTAATTAAATATTGTTTTTAAGAACAAGAAATTTACATACTAATTTTCTGGGAGTTCCTTTGCTTTCTCATGTCTTTAAATGTAGTATTACATTGAGTGTTCGAATTGGCTTTTGCCAAAGTGGGTAGTGTTTTGTTCTAAGAACTGCCACCAGATTAATATTCTTTCTGCCACCAGAATAAAAATTGTTTGGAACTTAATGTATAAGCTCACAGTACTTGGAAATCATGAGTGTTGTCTCTTTTTATAGATTTTATGCCCAAGAAGTTTCTTCATTTCACCAAAGAAACTTTTCTCATAGCCTAGGTTTGATTGGCTGTTGTACAGGAAGGCATATGCTTTCCTAACTTTTGTGATGATTGGCTTTCTGCTCAACTGCATTCTGTATTTATCAAAAATACACCTGTTAAAACTCCTGAATTGACTCCCTCCACATGTTCCACATGTGCAATACAGAACCTGTTTTGCTTCTTTGATTTCTTGCATTTAGGTCTCTATCCCTGCTATTTCCTCTGCCTGAAATGCACTTTACACTTTTGTGTAGCAACCACTTCTTCTGGGAAGGAGTCATTGATGGACTCCCTTTTCCCAGGTATGGGACTCAGGTTAAAATTCCTGGTACTTCCCCTCAGATAGCACAGTTTACGTTTATGGGAACTGCTTATTTACCCATCTTCCCTCTCTGGTCTGTAGGGCAGATAGCCGTACTTAACAGCGTTTGGCACATAGTAGGTGCTTAGTAAATATATGTTGAATGATTGTAATGATACTTCATTATTTTATTTTATTTTTTTTAATGTTTGTTTATTTTTGAGAGAGAGAGAGAGAGAGAGACAGAATGTGAGCGGGGGAGGGGCAGAGAGAGAGGGAGACACAGAATCCCAAGAAGCGGGCTTCAGGCTCTGAGCTGTCAGCAGAGAGCCCGATGTGGGGCTGGAACTCGTGAACCATGAGATAATGACCTGAGCTGAAGTTGGACGCTTAACCGACTGAGCCACCCAGGTGTCCCTGTAATGATATTTTGAAGGAAGCTTTTTAAAGAAATGCTTTCCCTGTACCAGAGCCTCCTGATAGATATGCCATGACAGCATTACCGACGTGTCATGGCGTTGATGCCCGCAGCCCACCATGCCCGGGGCTGCTGGAGCAGGGCCAGGGGCCAGTCATTCGTCTGGAAGCAGCCTCTGCTGCAGTGTGCCCTCCAGATATTCCCATTTTCCATGAGTGCTGGGAGCTGAAGAAGGCTGGAAGCCCAGGTCCACACTAACTGGAATATTAAGTACAGACTTGAACCAAAAGTTTGCCTGTTCACGTTCCATCTCAACTTGGTGACAAATCCATGGTCAGTACTCCTTGTTATGAAGATCCCTGGGCTGCTTTTCGAGTCCATGAACAGCATGAGCGGAGGAGGGTCTTACCTTGCTGTCCCTGAGCAGAGCTTTCTGAAACTCAAGACTTCTTGAGTTTAGTCCCCACAACTCTAGGTGGTTGCTTGGCCAGTTTCCTCACACGGGCAGATGGTGGGTTGGAAGAGGAATGGGCCAGACAGACCCTCTCACTTTTTCCTTAGCTGTAGTTTGGCCTACTGTATTTACATCTGGTAGGTTCTCTTGCCAAAAAAGCTTGAATCTGACTAGCAGAGTGACTTAATTTAAAGTTTTTCTTCTTCTTCTTCTTTTTTTTTTTTAACTTTGAATTAAACTATTTTAGGGGCGCCTGGGTGGCTCAGTAGGTTGAGCAACCGACTTCGGCTCAGGTCATGATCTCACGGTTTGTGAGTTTAAGCCCCGAGTCAGGCTCTGTGCTGACAGCTCAGAGCCCGGAGCCCGCTTTGGATTCTGTGTCTCCCTCTCTCTCTGCCCCTCCCCCTCTCATGCTCTATCTCTCTGTGTCTCAGAAATAAATAAACGTTAAAGAAAAAGTAAAATAAATAAAATAAAATAAACTATTTTACTCGATCCCCACCCCCTTACTGTAGGTTTCACCCAGAATCCTAGAAAATGTAATATTTATATTTCTATAGTCTGGAAATTCATTATGTAGGAAGTACAAGTTCCTTGAAATTTCTCTTCTCAAAGAGGATCACTTGTTTGGTGTAGATTCTCACAGTATTTTATATAGATACTAACTTTTTGTTTATTTTAAAAGAGACTCATGGATATAATGGCAACTTTTTTTTTTTTTTTTATAATGGTAACTTTCTTAGCAACATATCTGATTGTGTCTGGATCTTAGTGCTCATAGATCTGACACATTCTATCTTACACGTGTGTGCTGTTGCTGTGGTTTATCCCTGTCAGTGGGCGTTGAGTGGTTTCTGATTTTTTGCTACTGTAAGCATCTGCAGTGAAAGTTTCTTAACTCTCTACTCTGCTTAAGTGTTTCTGTGGGATAAATTCCTACAAGTGGATATCAAGGTCAAAAAGGATGAATATTTGATATTGTAATAGGTACTGGTGAATTGCTTTTGAGAAAATTTTATAGCATTTTATTATCCTATCAAAGTGAATGAAAGTATCCATTTTTCTGCACCCTTACTAATACTACATAGATCATTTTTATCTGATGGACAAAAAAAAATGTATTTTTTTGCAAGCTTCTTTTTGGTAACAGGTTGATATTTTCATGTATTTTTGTCATTCATATTTTCTTTTTAAAATAAGTTTCCTATTTGTGTCCTTTATCCATTTTTCTTTTCCCGTTTAAATCTTAATGATTTAAACCCATTATGTGTTTCATATATCAGTCTGATCTGTCTGGGTTTCATGTCTAATCTGAGTTTCATGACTTGGTAAGAAAGGTTTAGTTACTTTGCCCCAAGATGTAAAAAATGGCTCTGTATCTTCTTCAAATAGTCCTGTGGATCCCATTTGAATTTTTAATTCATTTGGTATATATTTTGGGGGATTGGTATGAAGTGGAGGGCTTTAATTTTTCTTCCCCCATGTGGTTTATCACTTGTCCTGGGATCATCTGTTCTTTCCCCCAGTTGAAGATACCTGTGTAATCACTTACCAAATTCCCGTATATGTCTTTTGGTTAATGTCTGATATATTTATTTAGTCTTGTACCCATACTACGGTAATTTTATTATGGCAGCTTTGAATTGTACGTTTTAATGTTTTAGAGTAGGTTAAGTGCTCTGAGGATTATTCTTTTTTTTTTAATTTTTTATTTTTTTTCAATTTACATCCAAATTAGGTAGCATCTAGTACAACAGTGATTTCAAGATTAGATTCCTTAGTGCCCCTGACCCATTTAGCCCATCCCCCCTCTCACAACCCCTCCCATAACCCTCAGTTTGTTCTCCATATTTATGAGTCTCTTCTGTTTTGTTCCCCTCCCTGTTTTATTATTATTTTTGTTTCCCTTCCCTTATGTTCAACTGTTTTGTCTCTTGAAGTCCTCATATGAGTGAAGTCATAATGATTTTTATCTTTCTCTGACTAATTTCACTTAGCATAATACCCTCCCGTTCCATCCACGTAGTTGCAAATGACAAGATTTCATTCTTTTTGATTGCCAAGTAATACTCCATTGTATATATATACCACATCTTCTTTATCCATTCATCTGTTGATGGACATTTGAGCTCTTTCCATACTTTGGCTACTGTTGATAGTGCTGCTGTAAACATGGGGGTGCGTGTGTCCCTTCGAAACAGCACACCTGTATCCCGTGGATAAATGCCTAGTAGTGCAATTGTTGGGTTGTAGGGTAGTTCTATTTTTAGTTTTTTGAGGAACCTCCATACTGTTTTCCAGAGTGGCTGCACCATTTTGCATTCCCACGGATTATTATTTTTTAAAAACTTCATATCTCTTCTTGCCATTTGCTGTGTTAAATGAACTTTAGAATCAAGATGCCATGTTCCAAAAATAGTCTTAGTGGAAATTCGGTAAGATCAATTTTGATAGGAATAAACTGAATTTGTAAGCTGATCTGGGGGAAATTTGCTATTTTATGATACCAAACCTTTCTATACAGGAATATGAAATGTGTCTCAATTTTGTTTTCAGAGTTTGTAATTTTTTTCATCTAAGTTTTTGCATAATTCTTTTTCAAGGGGGTTAGAAATAAATTTTATTGAGTAGGTGAATAGTTTTACATAATTCTTAAGTTCATTCCAGGGTATTTAAAATTTTTTTTGCTGTTGTGAATGGAATTTTTTCCTTAGTTGTTAAGGAAATGCTGTAACATTTGTATAACATCTTGTATCTGGGCACCTTTTGAACTCTCATTTTGGACATCAAAATTAAGCAAGTTTTTGCTATTTTTTAAATTATACATCTTTTTCCTTTGACGTACAGTCTTCTGAATTGTAACAGTTGTATAGATTTATGTTGCCACCATGTAATGAAGATACAGAAGGGTAGCTCCAGGGAACTGTCAGGCCAAACTGTTTTTTAAAGGATGGGCAAAATACCAACATGTTTATCAATTAATGGGGATAATCTGACAGAAAGGGAAGATGGTGCTATCAGAGAGATATTTGAGTGAATGAGAGGAGATGGTGGAGGCGTTGGCCTTGATGTGGACAGTTGTTCCATAGAAACAGGAGAAAGATAGAGGATACTTGTATAGGTACAGGTGAGGGGCTCTGTATGGTGGTATGGGAGCCTGTGGAAGTTTTCTTCTCATCACAGCTATTTTTTCAGTAAAATGGAAAGCAAAATCATCAGCTAAGAGTGTGATTATCAAGGAGACAGGAGGTGTTAGACATGTGAGAGGTTATAGTAATTACCAGGCAAGCAGGAGAGTGAACGGACTAGAAGAATTGCCAGGCAGCCTTAAGGCTTCCCTGAAGTTAGCGATCATGGATTCAAAGTGGGAATAGGCACCGTGGCTGGAAATTACTCTCCAGCAACATCCAGGTACCCCAGACACAAGCCTGGCATTTGTAGATGGTTGGGGTTTTTGTCACACTAAGTGTAGTGAAATGGGAACAGAGCAAGGGCATTGATTTGGAATATCTAAGGGAATGATTACCATGAAGGACTACAGATTTGAATAGGAAATAACTTGAGTGGGAAGACAATCCATAAGATGGTGGGACCAGTGGATTATGGATCCTGGTGAGTTCAAATAGTTACTGGAGTTCTAATTTTTTTTAAGTTTATTTGTTTATTTTGAGAGAGACAGAGACAGTGCAAATGGGGGAGGGGCAGAGAGAGAGCTAATCCCAAGCAGGCTCTGCACTACTAGTGCAAAGTCAGATGTGGAGTGTGAACCCATGAAGCCGTGAGATCACGACCTGAGCTGAAACCAGGAGTCGGACACTTAACCCACAGAGCCACCCAGGGGTCTCAGTTATTGGTTGGAGTTCTAGATTGAGTGGGTGGGAACCATAGAGGAGGTGATTAGAAAGTGGGAAACTCAAAGTTAAGGTCATAAAGAGATTTCATATCTTGGTAGTTGCAGAGGTTAGAGTATAACAATGTAAGTGGCTTAAGTATGTGACTTTTTCTTCCACTCTCTAGAAGCTTTTTAGACTCTTCACATTTATCCTTGCTGTTCAGAAATTTCACAGTGAGGTACCAAGGAGTTGGTCTTCATTCATTGTTCTTGGCTGCTTATTGGACCCTTTCAATTTGGAGATTCTTGTCTTTCAGTTCTGGAGAATTGTCTCATTTTATTTATTATTTAAAAGTCTTTATTCTGTAATTCTTATTAATCAGAGATTAGTAAGATCTCTTGGAAAAGAACCTTGATTTTTTTCTGGGGAAAAAAAAATTCTCTGTGTTTCTATTTTATTTTCTGGGGGATGTCTTTAATTTCATTTTCCCAGCTTTCTGTTAAATTTGTGTGTATGTGTGTCCCTATGTATGCCCTCTTCATCCTCCCAGCTTTCTTGTGCACTGATTATTTGTATAGCATCCATTTCTGGGGTCATGAATGCTATTTCTTCTGTTAACTCCCTGTGAGGATAGTAAAGACTTTCCTCTTTTTTTTTTTTTTTTTTTTTTTTTTAAATAGAATTTGCTCCCTGCACTGTATCTCTTTTCTCTGGGATTCTTTCTTGGTAACTGTCTTTCATACAGAGACTTTCTTTGGAATCTGGTAATCTTTGGTTATCTGTTTGTATTTAAGTTGGAGCCTTCAGAAGCTGATCAGAAGCTGAGTTTGCATGCATAGGATATGTTTGACCACAGAGCTTTCCTTTTGGAAGTTGTCTGGTGCTTTTATTGGAGGACCCCAGTCTTTAGATCTCTTCTCGTGGGGCCATTTCATTTCTTTAAATGAGAATCCTCTCTTCTGCCTGGGAGGAGCTGGTGGTCCAACCCCTCTGTGGCAGTCTGACCCTTCATTTTCCGTTTCATGTCCATGCCTCATTCCTGTCCTCTGCTGGGCCCATTCACCTTGAGTCCAGAACCTCATCATCTTCTCCAAAGAATAAATTTGCAGCCTCTAAAGAACCAGTGGTTAAAAAAGAAAAAAAAAGTAAAAGGAACCAGTGGTTATTGGCTGGGTTGGGGAGCAGTAGACATTGTGTATACAGACTTTTGACCTTGTAATTAGACCTACTAGTAGCTCCAATGTTGCTTGTGGTTTCTCAGAACCTCCTAAGTTTGAAGCCCGTCTGGAGCCCTTTGGGCAAATCATGTTGTTTCTGGTTACAGTTTTCTCTGTTCTCTTTCAGAAAATTATTGAACTATCTTTTCCACTATTGTCTTCTCAACCTGTTACTGTGCACTTGTGCCTTTGTGCCTTGACTGTCGTTAACCTCCTCACATCTGTGTCCTGCCTCCTGCACTGAAGGAGCCAGAAGGGGAAAATTGGATCTGGAGCCTCGTTTATCATTTGTCATTGATTGTAAGAATGATAAAACCATAGTACTTCATCCTGGGATGTGTTCCACTTCTTGCGACCTTAGATTAATGGTCATATATTTTAGTCACAACTTTTTGTGTGGGTGAAGATGGCCTTCGGAGAGTTGGAAGAGGAAAAAAATACCACAATGACCATATTCTGAATACCATTTTTATTTTTGTATATTCTCCATATTTATATGCATGTTTTTTCAATATATTTTTGGTCATAATTTTGTATCCTGGGTCTTGTCCCTCAGAATTTCCTCCAAAGCAGTTTTCTAGGCCTCCACATGGTCCTCCGAGTAGGCTTAGTGGCTGTGCACAGCTGCGCTGGGGAGAACAGTCCTTCTGCTCCTTGTGCCTCAGGTTGCCTTTAGACCTCTCAACGTGAGGACTCCCCAAAAGTGTTTGTTTACGTGGGTTATATATATTGATATTTACTGTACTAGAAGTTAACACTAAAAAAGTTCAAGTATTTATTAATTCACTTAATGACAGACCTATTATATTTAATATAAATAACATTTTTATGAAAAGAGACTCTATTGTTCAAAGCTAGTTATTGAGAAGAGTGACATTGTTTTAATTTTTGCAAATCTCTTTAGTATCTGGCTTAATATAAGGTAGCTGGATTTTTCATACATTCTTCTGCATTCAGATTGCGTCCGTATACTGTTTCAGTTGAAGTTTATGAAGAAAATCTAACCTCATACAGAAACGGTAGCTAGAAGAGAGGAGTATCTTAATTCTTCTTTGGGATGATTGCAAATATTGTTCTCTGATACTATGCTAAAACTCAACAAGTAGGAATTTGGTGGCAGGAGGGGGCATGATTAATTGAACATTTATTCAAAACAACTATAGTGACTGCCACAAAGTGTTAATACCCAGAACAATTTGCTTCAGTTGGAAATGAATAATAATAGATCTAGAAGCGAGCAAGCAAGCAGAAGGGCAAAAGAGCCTCGTATTCCAATAACAGGTATAACTGAAAAGTATAAAGATGATCATCTGGCTTTTAGTATAATCTGAAGGTGGAGTATTTACAGTTAGTGTGCAGAAAAAGAGAAAAGCCTCGCCTAACCCAATTAGTACAAATTAAGAATCACTTAATCACACAGTTGTTACACTCTTTTATTATAAAATGTATATAACAAAACTACAGTCTTAACCATTTTAAGTGTACAGTTCAGTGGCATTAAGTATAATTGCATTGTTGTGCAACTGTCACCACCACCCATCTCTAGGACAGATATGGTTGATCTCATTTGTAAATTCACCTACTCACTACAATTTGTTTGTAATTCCAGAATCAATACTTGTGGTGCTTTTGCAGTATTTGTGGACATGCACAAAGCATCAAAAAGTTTGAATTGCCCAATGTGTGCATCCCCAGTTGAGCTCCAACAAGGTGATGATGTTCTCTGCCTTGTTTCAGCTTTCGTACTATAAACAAATGCTCTTTTTGTGGTCTGTGTAGTCCGTGTTTTTTGCATTTTTGTGCTTTTTGTTGTCAACTTTGCTGTTTAAAATGGCCCCCAAGAGTTGGCCTGAAGGACTAGCCAGTGTTTTGTGGGTTTTTTATTTTATTTTATTTTTTGAGAGACAGAGCATGAGTGGGGGAGGGGCAGAGAGAGAGGGAGACAGAATCCAAAGTAGGCTCCAGGCTCCAAGCTGTCAGCATAGAGCCCGACACAGGGCTCGAACCCAGGAACTGTGAGATCATGTCCCGAGCTGAAGTTTGATGCTTAACCGACTGAGCTACCCAGGTGCCCCCTGGCCAGTGTTTCTAAGTGCAAGGCTGTGTTGTGCCTGATAAAGAAAACACATATGTTAGATAAGCCTCATTCAGATGTGAATTAAATTCTGCTGTTGGCTGAGAATTCTATGTTAACGAATCAATGATATGTAGTAAATAAGGTGTCCTTAAAGAGAAACACACATAAAACAAGGTTATATTGATCAGTTGGTGAAAATTTTTATGATCCGGGGCCCAAAGGAGCCTAACCCTGTATTTCTTCTAGGAACAGTGCTTCCAGTATTTGCTGATTCAGTGTCCACAGTGGCATTATAGAACATAATTACCATACCCGACAATAATCAACTGTCTCTGTTTTTGAAAGAGAAGACTCAGTTATCTGGTGTTTTCCCTGAACAGATACGTGGAGAAGGGTATTAGGGAAAGTCATAGGCTTTCCTTGTATATCTGATGGTTTTTGATTCACTGTTAATGTTTTCAAGAGGGGAGCACTAGGAAGCAAACTGAGAGCCCTCTACATAGGATGGGGTTTATGGAAGCTGCTGGTCAAGTGCCCAGCTTAGCTTCCAGGTAGCCAGTAGGAAAGTTGCTCTTATATAGCTTGGGACCTTCCACATACACAGCACAAAGTGACTTCCTCAGTTAAGTTTTTCATGGATTGTAGCCTTCTTTGAGTACACCCTAGGCTTGTATGCACCCTGCCACATGTGCTTCAGATTTTTATTTTCCAGAAATTGTTTAAAGTCGCTTGTATACTGATGGTACCTCTTCATTCTCTTTGCCATTATTTGTCATTCTTTACTTTTTAGCTGGGCCATCACGTGGGAGAAGAGAGAAATGTATATGATGCTATCTTTAACCAAATGTCTCATTATGGTTATGAAAAATCATTTAGTTATTTATTTTGAGGGGGGCAGGGGCAGGGGGGGGGAGGGAGAAAGAGAGAGAATCCCAAGCAGGCTCCGTGCTGTCAGCACAGAGCCCACTGCAGGACTTGAACTCATGTACCATGAGATCATGACCTGAGGAAAAATCAAGAGTCAGATGCTTAACTGACTGAGCCACCCAGGTGCCCCACATCTGCTTACTTATTCAAGTTATATATTACACAGTTTAAAGAGTACAGGCTTGTTTAAAAAAAAGTGTCCCTTGATCCCCCACCTCCATTCCCTACTCTTCCAAGATAGTCACTTTTCAGTCTTCTAAACGGATTCCTTTTTTTTTTTTTAAGTTTTATTTTTAATTCCAGCTAGTTAACATTCAGTGTTATAGTAGTTTTAGGTGTACAATATAAACTGATTCTTTAGGTTTTACTACTATATCTTTAACATGCTTTTATTCTTTAAAAATTGTTTTTATTGAAGTATAGTTGACACATAGCATGCTCTTACTTATTTTTCAGTTTTAAACGTTACCTACTGTTTTTTTCATTATGGTTATTTAGAGTCGTGATTGACTTTTTAAAAAATAAACTCTTGGGGCGCCTGGGTGGCGCAGTCGGTTAAGCGTCCGACTTCAGCCAGGTCACGATCTCGCGGTCCGTGAGTTCGAGCCCCGCGTCGGGCTCTGGGCTGACGGCTCAGAGCCTGGAGCCTGTTTCCGATTCTGTGTCTCCCTCTCTCTCTCTGCCCCTCCCCCGTTCGTGCTCTGTCTCTCTCTGTCCCAAAAATAAATAAACGTTGAAAAAAAAAAATAAACTCTTTATTGAAATACAACACACATCCAGAAAAAGTGCCCACGTTGTAAGTGTACACCTTGATGAATTAGCACAAAGTAAACACATTTGCATAACCACGACCCAGGGCAAAACTATACTATGACTTGAACTCCGGAAGCTTCCCTTCTATCGTCTAATCACCTGTCTGCCCTTCTTTCCCAAGGTGACCACTATCCTGACTTCTAGCACCGTAGATATTTTTTTTTTTCTTAACATTGTATTAATGGAATCATGGTATATATTTTTTGTTTGCCTCTTTCACTGCACTTTATGTTTGTGACATTCTTCCATGTGTTGTGCCTTATGTTTTAATTTGGAGTTTTATTTTGTAGTAAAGTACTGTAGTTGGTTGGCTTGGTGTTCACTGCTATGGACTGAATTGTGTCGTTCAATATCATATATTAAATCCTAACCCCCTGTGTATTTGGAGATAGGGCTTTTGTGGAAGTAGTTAGGTTAAATTAGGTCACAGAGGTAGGGTCCTGATCCAGTAGGTTAAGTGTCCTTATAGGAAGAGACACCAGAGAGCTTGGCTCCTCTCTACCATGTAAGGACACTGTGAGAAGGGAGCCATCTGCAAGCCCAGAGGAGAAACCTCACCAGGAACTGACTGTGTTGGTCAGACTCTGATCTTAGACTTCAGCCTCCTAATCTGTGAGAAAAGAAATTTCTGTTGTTTAAGCCATTCAGCCTATGCCATTTTTGCTATGGCAGCCTGAGCTGACTAATAATTCATCCTTCTGGGCTACTGCATTCTCTTAAAGGACTTGGGATTCTTTTTTTGCCTGCTCTTTTAGTGTTTGTGGATGCTTTAATGCATGTCGGGAGCAGGATGTTGGGGCCTTTTGACCAGTAGAAAATTGACAGGAAGTGGAAGATAAGGATATTTATTTCTCTGGTCGGTGTTTGCTATAGGTTTGTGGGGCCAGCGAGGGTGACATATGCTTGGGGAAGTCCTTCTCATGTATGAGCTGTCTTTATCCCTATTTTGTAATTTTCCACTTTGTTTCTGGCATCAGGGTGAAAAATGGAATTTCCCAGAACTTTACACAACAAGTGGCAGGGACACTCCTCTTTCCTCGCCTAGTGAACTCCCTTGGCTTTTGCTGTGCATGCCCTCCCCCACCCCAACCCCCCCAAAAAAAACCCTCCAGAAAACTCCATGACCTTGGGTGTGTGTGTGTGGGGGGGGTCTTCTCTACAGTCTCTGTCTTTCTCAGGCACCTGGTGATGCCCCCACCGTTGCCTTTTTTATTGACCTCAAGGTCAGAACTCTCCTGCAGGCTCCAGCTCTGGGCCAAGGTTATTTTGGTAGTTGAGTCATCCCAGCAAGGAGCTGGAAAGGAAGAGGGGATTAGGAACTTCCCCCTCAGGCTTCATTGCCACACAGACACCATCATGTTAAATGACAGTGTTTCACTCTAGGACACTTACTTTTAATAAAATGACTCTCTTCTACAGTTTGATTTAGCTGAATGAGACATATTTTTGCTCCTGTTTTTGCTTTAAATACTATTTGAATAGCAGTATTTGAAAAAGAAAATGCTTAATAGAATCTTTAGAGTAAAAGACAGATACTGAACAGAGCCAAAAGTGGCTAGTGATCAAGAGTCTGGTCGTGAGAATAGAAACCAGGTCTCAGAAGATCAGAGGGAAGAAGAACCAGAAAGGCAGCGTATGTACTAGATCTGGCCATGAGAAGGGGGAGGAAAACAGAATGGTGGCCAGAAAAGAATAGTATGATTTCTTTGGAAATTGGGAGATCTATAGATGCCACACAAAATTACTTATGAAAGTAAAATTTGAATAAAATTAATTCATTAAACTTTAAAATAATGTAGTTTTTATGGGGCGCCTGGGTGGCTCAGTCAGTTGTGTCTGACTTCGGCTCAGGTCTTGATCTCATGGTTTGTGTGTTCAAGCCCTGCGTCAGGCTCTGTGCTGACAGCTGGGAGCCTGGAGCCTGCTTCAGATTCTGTGTCTCCCTCTCTCTCTGCCCCTCTCCCTCCTGCGCTCTGCCTCACTCTTCTTTCTCTCTCAAAAATAAATATTAACCAAAAAAAAAAAAATAATGTAATTTTAAAAATCACACTGATATCTGTTAAAACACCAGAAATCCTATTTCTTCTCTCCTCTGTCTCTATCTCTAATGTGTGTGCTCACTGATTATGGAGGTTCAGGGCCTCACATCAATGTAGGAGGCATTTATTAAATGCTATTTATGTCCCTGGTAGTGTGCTAGGGTTATAATAGTAAGGCAGTCACCAAGTGAGATATGAACAGGGTAGTCATTGTTTGTATATTCCAGCCACCAGTATTTCCTTTCGCTTTATTTACTGTAGTTTCCATCAAGACCTCGATTTTCCGAATACAGAATTAGAATTCTGTCTTTGCTTTTTTCAAGCACATAACGTGCTAACTCTCTGCTTCTCCAATTCTGATTTTTTTTTTTTTTTTTTTTTTTTTAACCTCCCCAGGTGAGGATGGGATGAGGTGGTGGGTCCTTCCACTCCAGGGTCTGACATGCCTTGTTAGCAGTGTTTCTCTAGCCCCTCTGGAGATTAATGGGTTCATAGGTAGTGATCAAATAACTTAGGCGATGGAGACTTTAGACCAAGTGAAGCAGGGTAGTTTGGTTTTTTTGTTTTTTTTTTTTTAAAGTGTTAATATGAAGAGATTTCTGGAGATTTCTCCGAGAACATTTTAGGGGGTCTGCAAAGTCTAAGCTATTTTTGTAATACTATTAAGACATTACTTTTTCCACTCTTTCTCATGAATGTAAAGTAAAATTTTTCAGAGGTCTATGATGTGTGGTATCACAACAGATTGAATACAGAAGGATATATGAAAATTTCAAACTGATGTTATTTATATTAACATATAATGGGCTTTTTTTCCCAGTTTTTTTTATTGTGATAAAATACATATAACATAATATTTACCATTTTAACTGGTTTTAAGTGTATGTTTCAGTAGTTTTGAATACATTTATAATGTGCCACCATCACCTTCATGTATCTCCAGACCTTTTTTCATCTTGTAAAGCTGAAACTTTATACCCATTAAACACTAACTCCCCATTCTTTCCTTTCCTCATCTCCTGGCATCCCCCATTCTATTTTATGTGTCTATGAATGTGAACTTTCTAGGAACCTCATAAAGTGGAATCATATAGTATTTGTCCTTTTGTGTCTGGCTTACTTCATTTAGCATAGTGTCCTCAAGGTTCATTCATGCTGTAGCATGTTTCAAAATTTCTTCCCTTTTTAAGACTGAATAATACTCTACTGTATGAGACACCACATTAGACTTACCCATTCATCACTTAGTGGATGCTAGGGTGTCTTCTATGTCTTAGCTATTGTGAATAATGCTGCTATGAACACGGCTGTACAAGAATCTATTTAAGTCCCTGCTTTCTGGGTACATACCCAGAAATGGAATTGCTCTATTATATGGTAATTCTATTTTTAATGTTTTTGAGGCACTGTATACTGTTTTCCACAGCTGTACTATTTTACATTCCTACCAACAGTGCACAGGATTCCAATTTCCCAACATCCTTACAACTTGTTTTCTTACAGATGTGTTTGTTTGTTTGTTTGTTTGTTTTTATAGTAGCCATCTTGATGGGTGTGAAGTAGCATCTCGTAGTTGTGATTTGCATTGCCCTAATGATCAGTGATGTTAAGTATCTTTTTTATGTGCTTACTGGCCATTTGTACAGTTGACCCTTGAACCACATGGCTTGAACTGTGCAGGTCTACTTATACATAGATTTTTCTCAATAAATGCAGTAGTACAGTACTATGAATATATTTTATCTTCCGCATCATTTTCTTAATGAGATTTTCTTTTCTGTAGCTTAGTTTAAGAATACACATAACGTACAAAATATGTATTAATCGACTGTTATTGGTAAGGTTTCAGCTCAACAGTAGGCTTTTAGTACTTAAGTTTTGGGGGAGTCAAAAGCTATCATCGATATTTGTGCTGGAGAGGTGTGGTACCCTGAAACCTTGCATTGTTTGAGATATCCACTGTATATCTTCTTTGAATAAATGTCTCTTTAAGTCTTTCACCCATTTTTAAATTGGGTTTTTGTTGTTGAGCCTTAGGAGTTCTCTATATGTTCTGGATGTTAATCCCATATCACATCTTTGATTTGCACATATTTTCTAGCATTCTCTGTGTTGCCTTTTTATACTCTGTTGACACTGTCTTTTGATGCACAGAATTTAAAAATTTTATAGTCTGATTTGACTGGGTTTTTTCTTTTGTTGCCTGTGCCTTTTGTGTCATCCAAGAAACAATTGCTCAGTCAGGTGTTGTGAAGCTTTTGTTGTATGTTTTCTTCTAAGAGTTTGATAGTTTTTTGCTGTTTTCTTTACAGTTTTTTTTTTTTTTTTTTTTTTTAATGTGCTCCACACCCAATGTGGAACTCGAAGTCACAACCCTGAGGTCAAGAGTTGCATGCTCTACTACTGACTGAGCTGCCTGGGTGTCCCAAGAGTTTGATAGTTTTAAATCTTACATTTAGATATTTGATCCACTTTGCAGTAATTTTTGTAGATGATGTTAGGTAAGAGTCCAACTTCTTGGATATCCAGCTTTCCCAGCACCATTTGTTGAATCTTACTAGTTGAAATGAATGTTATTATGTTCAATACTTATTTTTACATTTCTCAGTTTTCATTTGTAATAAGGTAAATATTGATAGATATAATCCACATTTGGGATTATCAATAATCTTTAAGGGTGTAAAGGGCAACAAAAAGTTGGAGCACCATTGACATAGAGAATCTTCAAGCACTTTCCCCAGACTTTGACTATAGTCCCTTTCTTCATTGGTGCTTCTTACTGGATCTGTGTCCTGAAGGATGCACAGTAGGAACAGCATCATCAATGTGGGGTGAGGTCATTGTTTTTCTGGACCTCAGATGCAAAGCTGAGTTAATTATGTTCCTCAGTTCATGGCAAAGTTTCTCTCTTCACTTATATTCCCTTCCATCCCCTACTGTCACCCTCTCCCCTCATTCTGGATTATGTGTAGTTCCTAGAAATCCTTTTATTCTGGTAATGACAGCCTACCAGATAAGGATGCTGCTGTAGGTCCATTTAGTAAATATTAGTAAAACTGATTTTTTTTAATTGATAAACACATATAACTAGAAGCTATAGTTCTTTCTTCCTGTATCTTAGTGGCTTGTTTTTAGACTGCTTGGGGTTTACTCACCCCTTTCTGAACAAAGGCTCCTGGATGACCCATTTTTTGCCGCTGTACTTGGTTTCACTTGGTTAGCCTACAGATTGTTCTGGAACTAGTCCCTTTTCCTTCTTTAACTACCTAAAGGGCTTTTCTTCTTTCCTTTTTTTCTTTTAATGTTTTTAAAGTTTTCAGATTGAATCCAACCTGTTGGTTCATATATTTACTCAATTATCAAGCTCTTACTGTGTGTAAGACACTCTGAGCAAGGCATTCTGGGCTGTATAAATCTGTAAAAGCTGTACTTCCTGCCCTTGGATCAGATCAATTTTGTCAGAGTCAGATGAAATTAAAATACTGGGTTGCTTCTCAGCCTTTTGGCTAAGATCAAGTGTAGTATCTGTTTCTTATCAGTTTAATATCTGATATGTCCTCTATCGGAGGACAATATATTAAATGGGTTTTTGGAACTAGGAGGTGAAATAGGAGCTTGCTCCGTCCACTCCACACATCCCCCTGGTATTGCAGTACCTCCAGGAACAGTGCAACCACCCCCACCCCCACCCCGGGGAATTAAAAAAAAAATTAAGTATTGGTAAATAGGGAATGGGAGAGTTGCTTCATTGTCCTCTATTTTTAGAAGTGTTTTCATTGTATAATCTCTCTTTCTTTCTCTGTCTCTACCTTGTGGGAGATGTTTCTCCCCATGTCTATAAGTAACTTAAATATAAATGTTCTAACAATACTCGTATTTGCATGAAGCCCCACTTTTCAATTAAAAAATATTTATAAAGTATAAAATATTATTATAACTAGTTGAGTTTTAGTTTTTTAGGTAAATGCCCACATGTTTGGGCATTTATAAAACTATTACCAGTTAGTTTATAATTACCAAATTCTTAAAACCTGTAATATTTATTTTTTTCTAGGTTGCCATAAAAATAATTGACAAAACTCAGTTGAATCCAACAAGTCTACAAAAGGTAAGATTGGTTCAGTATCCAGTGTTTTAAAAATGATTTTCGGTACAAATTGCCATCAAATTTGTCCCTTCAGTACACCTGTTATTTTTAATTATTATGTTTAGTACAGTAAAGATTCTGATTCCAACATGAATGCAACTTAGATGTAGTGTTGTACAAAAAGTTGTTGGATTTTTTTTCCTTCAGATGAATATAATGATTTTTAAGTGTTCTTAATAGCACAAACTGAAGGCTGTACATTTTAACTGAATACTCTTAAGTATCAACTAGAACAGATTTTTTAAAAAACATTTTTGTGTGATTGCTCTTAATGTAGAGTTATACACCTTTCTTATAGCTAATACTGAGGTCTTTAAGGTCAGCACTTTGGGTTTTATTAAATTCTGTCACTATGTCTAATTAAGAACTGATGATTAATTCATAGGAAAATGTAAAAATAAAAATAATTGAAAAACGTGTTTGTAATGCACTGTTGCCATTTGTATCATCTAATGGAGATCTGAAATTTTCAACCCTGGTGCATGTTAGAATTCTGTGGACCTCTTTTGAAAGTCTTGATGACTGGCCTAGAGAGATTTAATTGCTCAGATTAGGGGCTTGGCATAGGTATTTCACTGGTGCATTAGCAAATAAATGATTAATGATCTTCATAATAAAATCCTTCTTGTTCTTTTTAGTCTTGCATAGCCTTTTTACATACTTTGTTTGATTTCTAAATTTGGCCAATCCTAGTTGGGGTTTTAGAGACCCTGAACTAGGAACAGGTAGTCCTAATTTAAGTCCTGGCTTTGCCAGTTAGTGAAATGTCTAACTTGACCTCAAGCTAACTGTCTCAAGCTAACTTTCTTAACCTTGGCTTTCTCATCTTTAAAATAGAGATAATTTCGGGGCACCTGGGTGGTTCAGTCGGTGGAGCGTCTGACTTCAGCTCAGGTCATGATCTCGCGGTTTGTGAGTTCGGGCCTGGCATCGGGCTCTGTGCTGCCAGCTCGGAGCCTGCAGCCTGCTTCGAATTCTGTGTCTCCCTCTCTCTCTGCCCCTCCCTTACTCATACTCTGCCTCTCTCTGTCTCTCAAAAATAAATAAATGTTAAAAAAAATTTTTTTTAAATAGAGATAATTTCATCTGCTCATGATGGATGAATTAATAAAATAATGCACTTAAAAGAGTATAAACTGCAAAGCATTTCTCATGTAAGATACTGTAAGCATATTGCCCTGTATAAATTCCTAATGTTTTCCTAATGATTGTTTTCCATTTATATCATTGTAATTTTGAAGTCCTGTGTGTGTGTGTGTGTGTGTGTGTGTGTGAGAGAGAGAGAGAGAGAGAGAGAGAGAGAGAGAGAGAGAGAAGTAGGAGGGAGGGAGTTTATCTTGCACTAAAAATGGTAAACAAGTTGGTTCTGCAGGCCAAAGTGAGTCTTAATGGCACTCAAGGTGGCTTTTGGAATGGATCCAAAAGTTGCAGTTCTTTGTTCTGAAGATAAAATTGTATCCATTACTTTAAACGTTAATTTCTTCATGTATCTAAGGACTTGGTTTTAATAAGTAAGTTAAGGGTTAATAAATTTGGTATTCAGAACTAAAATTAGTATATGAGAAGTTTATTGAGGATTCTAGTTTAATATCCTGTATTTTGGATATTGACCCCTTATTGGGTATATGGTTTGTAAATACCCTCTTTCATTTAGTAGGTTGCTTTATTGTTTTGTTGATGGTTTCCTTTGCTGCATAAAAGCTTTTTATTTTGGTGTAGTCTCAATAGTGTAATTTCACGTTTGTTTCAATTGTCTGAGGAGACATCTAGAAGAATGTTTCTATGGCCAATGTCAAAGAAATTACTGCCTGTGGTTTCTTCTGGGAGTTTTATGGTTTCAGGTCTGACATTTAGGCCTTTAATCCCTTTTGACTTTATTTTTGTGTGTGGTGTGAGAAAGTGGTCAATTTTCATCTTTTTTTTTTTTTTTGAGGGACTTTCATCCTGTTTTCCAGACGGTTTCATCTTTTGCATGTAGCTGTCTAGTTTTCCCAGCACCATTTATTGAAGTATAGGGCACTGTTTTAAATCATGTGTATTGGTTCATATTCTTTTCTTATAAATTAAAAGCATTCTCTCTCTATTTCTTTATAATTCTTTTTCACTGAATTGCTTTCCCATGGAAAAGTTGCTGTAGGGTAGAGTGTACATGGCATCTTTGCCTTTGGGATAGTGCTTCACACAGCCTTTTTTCTTCCTCAGCACTGTGCACAATTGTATCACATCTGTATCAGGAACAGCTCTCTTTATATAATGTGATTTTAATCCTTGAAACTTAGGGCACTGCCTTAGAAGCTAACATTCACTTCAAGGAACATTGTGCCATCAACAAAATGTAATCTTTTTGTACTGCCACTTACCAAAAAATGTGGACTGGCTCATTCAAGAGTGTTTTTAATATGCATGTTACGATAGTGTCCGTTTCAAAATATTCACATTATTCAGGCTTGCACATTGAATCATGCACATTTAATAAATTCATATAAGTAAACCTGAATTGATTGCACATTTGCAAACTGATGTTATTTTCATAGACAGATCTCTTCATTTTTCTTTTTATTTTTCCAGCCATTGCATTAGTAAATGTTAGATTCTGTTAAGAGATATTTTTCTCCATTGTTTTTGTACTTTTCAACTTTGAACTACTATTCCTAAGATGTTTTCTCTTTGTAAATGTTTTTGGTCATCCTTTTGTTGTTGTTGTTGTTGTTGTTTTTTAAGGTCAGTCTTTTTATTGTTGTGTACCTATAATGTTTTTGAAAGCAGCAGGTATAAGAACTATGTTATTAGTCTTTTTGGTTTTACACATTTTTATTTTTATTTATTTTTTTTAATTTTTAATGTTTATTTTTGGAGAGAGACAAAACGTGAGCAGGGGAAGGGGCAGAGAGAGAGGGAGACACAGAATCTGAAGCAAGTTCCAGGCTCTGAGCTGTCAGCACAGAGCCCGATGCAGGGCTCGAACCTACAAGTTGTGGGATCATGACGTAAGCCGAAGTAGGATGCTTAACCGACTGAGCCCACCCAGGCGCCCCTGGTTTTACACATTTTTAAATTTGATTTCATTGTATGCAAGTAATCTTGCTGGGTCTTATTTTAGTCTGTCATTAAGAAGCAAGTTATGGCTCAGTTTTAAAAAGGTATTTACCTATTAAAGACGTTCAGGTATACTCAGTGTAATCCATCTAGTTACTACTGTTCTTTGTCAGTGTTGGAGTAGACTGTTAACATACAGAGAGAGTATAGAGTGATGGTTGGGAACATTATGAAGCCAGGCTACATGGATTCAGATCCAGGCTTAACCCAGCTTAGCTGTGTGACAAGTCACTTAACCTCCCCAGGTCTTAGTTTCCTCACTTTTAAAATGGGAACAGTAGCAGTAGGTAATAGGGCTGTAGTAAGAATTAAATAAGTTAATATTTTATTAAAACAATTTGTTTTGAAAGAGTGCAAGCAGGGTGAGTCAGGGTGGGGTGGGGAGAGAGAATCTTAAGCAGGCTCCATGCTCAGTGCAGAGCCCAGCACAGGGCCCAGTCCCAATGACCCTGGGATCATGACCTCAGTGGAAATCAAGAGTTGGACGCTTTAGCCGACTGACCCACCCAGGCACCCCTTTTTAAGTTTCTCTTTGTGTTCCAGTTAACATAAAGTGTAATATTAGTTTCAGGTGTTCAACATAGTGATCCAACATTTCCACACAACACCCGGTGCTCGTCACAGTAGGTGCACTCCTTAATCCCTATCACCTGTTTCATCCTTGTCCCCTCCACCTCCCTCTGGTGACCGTCAGAGTGTTCTCTCTAAAGTTAAGAGTCTGTTTCTTGGTTTGCCTCTCTCTCTTTTTTGCCCCTTTGTTTGGTTTTAAATTTCATGTGTGAAAAAAAAAATACACAGGAGTGAAATCAGATGGTCTTTGTCTTTCTCTGACTTATTTTGCTCAGCATTCTATTCTCTAGTTTGATCCACATCTTTGCGAATGGCAAGATTTCATTCTTTTTTATAGCTGAGTAATATTCCATTGTATGTATGTATGTGTGTACATGTGTATATACACATACATACTACATCTTTATTCATTTATCAATCGATGGACACTTGGGCTGTTACCATAATTTGGCTATTGTAGATAATGCTGTTGTAAACATAGGGATGCCTGTATCCTTTGAATTAGTATTTTTGTATCCTTTGGGTAAATACCCAGTAGTGTGATTGCTGGGTTGTAGGGTAATTCTGTTTTTAACCAAGGATCCTCCATACTATTTTCCAGAATGGCTACATAGTTTGCATTCCCACCAAGAGTGCAAGAGGGTTCCCCTTTTCCCACATCCTAGCTAACACCTATTGTTTCCTGTGTTGTTGGTTTTAGCCTTCTGATAGGCATGAGGTAATACCTCATTGTAGTTTTGATTTGTATTTCCCTAATGATAAGTGATGATGAATTTCTTTTCTGTGTCGGCCATCTGGGTGTGTTCTTTGGAAAAATGACTGTTCACATCTTCTGTCCATTTTTAAATAGGATTATTTCGTTTTTAGGTGTTGAGTTTTATAAGTTCTTTATATAGTTTGGATACTAGCACTTTATTGAATATGTCATTTGTAAATATCTTCTCCTGTTCAGTAGGTTGCCTTTTAGTTTTGTTGATTGTTTCCTTTGTTGTGCATAAGTTTTTTATTTTGGTGTAGACCCAATATTTTATTTTTGTTTTTATTTCTTTTGCCTCAGGAGACCTATCTAGAAAGAAGTTATTGCATAAACAAGTTAACATTTAAAAGCCCATATAAATTAAAAAAAAAAATTTTTTTTAAAGGGGCACCTGGGTGGCTCAGTCAGTTAAGCATCCAACTTTGGCTCAGGTCATGATCTCACAGCTCGTGAGTTTGAGCCCCATGTCGGGCTCTGTGCTGACAGCTCAGAACCTGGAGCCTGCTTAGGATTCTGTGTCTCCCTCTGTCTCTACCCCTCCTCTGCTCATGCTGTGTCTCTCACTGTCTCAAAAATAAATTAAAAAAAAAAAGCCCTTGGAAGGGCAGAAAATAGTACCTGACACACGATAAGGACTGAATGAATTCTTTCTGTTTTTGTGTGTTCTGCTGAATAGTAGTTTTTGTTTGCTTGGTTTTGAGGGGTGAAGGGTGTTTTTTGTTTGAGTAAAATTTTCCCCTCACAGGAAATAAGCAAAGCTTAAGAATACAGTGTTGGGTTCTAGCTCAGTCTCTCTCTTTCTCTCTCTCTCCCTCTTTTTTATTTTTCATTTTTCATTTTATTTTTAATGTTGATTTATTTTTGACAGAGAGAGAGAGACAGAGCATGAGCGGGGGAGGGGCAGAGAGAGAGGGAGACACAGAATCCAAAGCAGGCTCCTGACTCCGAGCTGTCAGCACAGAGCCTGATGTGGGGCTCGAGCCCACAGACTGTGAGATCATGACCTGAGCCAAAGTCGGCCGCTCAACCCACTGAGCCACCCAGGCACCCCGGTCTTTTTTTTTTTTTTTAAAGTTTGTTTGTTTGTTTGTTTGTTTGTTTGTTTATTGAGAGAGGGGGGGGGAGGGGCAGAGAGAGAGGGAGAGAGGGAATCCCAAGCAGGTTCTGCACTGTCAGTGTAGAGCCCGATGCAGGGCTCAAACTCACCAACTGTGAGATCATGACCTGAGCCGAAACCAAGAGTCAGAAGCTTAACTGACTGTGCCACCCAGGTGCCCCTGGCTCAGTCTCTTTTGTAGAACTTAATTGCAGTGGACTATTTCTGGTAATGGCTAATGTTTGAGCATTTTTCTAAGTGTATTACCTGTATGAACTCATTGTATTAGTTTGCTCAAGCTGCTACAACAAAATGCCATAGGTGGGGTGGCATAAACAACAGACCTTTATTTCACACAATTTGAGAGGCTGGGAAGCCCAAGACCGGGGCGCTAGCTTGGTTGGGTTCTGGTGAGAGCTGTCTTTCTGGCTCGCAGAGGGCTGCTGTCTCACTGTGTTTTCACATTGCAGAGAAAGAGACATGTCTACTTAGAAGGGCACTAATCCATCATGAGGACCTACCCTAAGACCTCATTTAAACCTACTTAATTCCTAAATGCCCAGCTCTAAATACCATCACATTGTGGGTTAGGGCTTCAACATACAAATCTTGGGGAACACAGTTCAGTCCGTAGCATTCATTTCACTCTTTGCAACTTCATAAGGTAAGTTCTGTTATTCAGGAAAGAGAGGCCAGAATGATTAAGAAACCTGTCCAAAGTCCCTTAAGTAATAATTGATGGGTACTTGGGCAGTCCTTCCATGGCAGGTGTGGTTAGCTTTAAGTCACACATTAGTGAACACTGAATGAAAATGTGTTTGCCACTGTTAAAATAATAGAACATTTTGGTAAGCAGTGTCCTATGGTCACCTTTGAGTGTTAGTTTTGTGGGGATTCATTGTCATTAGGCACTAGAGCCTGTGCCTCCCGTGTTCTTATACATAGAAGTGTTGAACTTTTTCACATTAGCTAGTCTGATAGGTATGTTTTCATTTTCATACTCTGTTGATTTTCCAGTGAGGGATACTGACTCTAAGAAGTGGAGATAGTTCAGTTCTCCAGCTAGTAAGTGGTGGGTAAAGATGGAAATCCTGGTCTGGGTTCCAAATAGAGGCTCTTTCTGCTCCATTGTGCCCCCTTACTGTAATTAGTAAATTTCCCTAATTCAGGATTTGTGAAAATTTGGACTGGAACTAACCTGAGACTTTCCTTTGTAGTAGCAATAGAGAAGTTAATAGTTTAAAGTTTGGAGGAATATTTCAAGTACTTAAAAGAAGTAGGCCAAGGGACACCTGGGTGGCTCAGTCGGTTAAGCCGTAAGCTCAGGTCATGATCTCATCGTTCGTGAGTTCAAGCCCCATGTCAGGCTCTGTGTTGACAGCTCGGAGCCTGGAGCTTGCTTCAGATTCTGTCTCCCTCTTTCTTTGCCCCTCCCCCACTTGCACTCTGCCTGCCTCTCTCTCTCTCTCTCTCTCTCTCTCTCTCTCTCTCCCCCAAGAATAAATAAATGTTAAAAAAAAAAAAAAAAAGTAGGCCTTTACTCCACTTCTCCCTCCAAACATTGCATAAGCCAGGTTTTTATGCAGGTTTGTTCATTTATTCACTCATTCATTCAACGAACATTATTAAATACCTACTGTATGCCAAACACTGTTGTAAGCAGTGTGGATACAACAGTGAACCAAGTGAAGTTTCCACTTCAGTGGAGTTGACATCCTAGTAGGGGAGCAGCAGCAAATAAATATATAACGTCATGTCAGTGTTTTGAAGAAAATAAAGTGAGATGGATTAACTATATTTTCTTATTTTCTATTTTCTTCCCCCCCCCCCCCCTTTAAAGTTGTTTGTTTGTTTGTTTATTGATAGAATGGGGAAGGGGCAGAGAGAAAGAGGGAGAGATAGAGAGAATCCCAAACAGACTTGGCCCTGTCACTGCAGAGACCGATGCAGGCCGGAGCCCAGGAACCATGAGATCTTGACCTGAGCCGTAATCAGGAGTTGGATGCTTAACCCACTGAGCCCTCCAGATGCTTATTTTCTGTTTTCTTGATGCTCCTGCACTTGGGGCTATGTTGACCTGTCATAGACTGTCCCTCCCAGGGCAGCTGATTCCTAGAAATAGACTGCTCCCTTGTGAGTGTACTGTTCATATGCAAACGAATTAATCCAGAGCTCGTACTCAGAACCATCACCTTTATCTGGCTCCTAAACTCCAGGAGTTCCTCTGCCCTAATCATCCTAGGGCTAGGTGCCAGATAATTAGAAACTGTATTTGTACCCGAGAGCCTCCTAAAATGGTTCAGACAAGCCAGTCCCCAGTCTGTTACCCTGCCTGGGCATTCCTTTCCCGTGGAAACCAAGATGAAGACTCTTTCCCATGATTCCCTCTTGCTCCTTCTACATCCTGACTGACCCTGGTGCTTCCCCATGTGGCCCTGCATGGCCTCCTTTCAGTGCTTGTCCTGATGTCTTGGCTCACCATATCTGAGTAACCTACATTTTAAAACACAGGCTGAGGAGATAGTATTTCAAGAACCTGTAGATTTCAAATGAAAAATAGGGGTGGCCTTTTACTAATTCACTTAAGAAACATCGTATCCAGGGCCCCTGTGTGGCTCAGTCGGTTAAGCATGTGACTTCAGTTAAGGTCATGATCTCGCAGTTCTTGGGTTTGAGCCCCGCATCAGGCTCTCTGCTGTCAGCACAGAGCCCGCTTCAGATCCTTTTTCCCCTCTCTTTCTGCCCCTCTCCTGCATGTGCTCACTCTCTCTCTCAAAAATTAATAAACCTTAAAAAAGAAAGAAAGAAAGAGAGAGAGAAAGGGAGGAAAGGAAGGAAGAAAGAAAGATACATCGTGACCTCCTGAACCAAGCTCTGTGATGTCTCTGATGGGTCAGATAAGTGCAGTGGACTCTGGGTGAACCCGTGTGATTTGCAGTAAAATTTTACCTAGGTTCGAAGGATCTAAGTATTTTTTTGCCAAGTAAAAAAGATGGAAAGACCTTCGCAGTCCCATCGTGTTCTGGGGACCCTCACTCATTGTTGGCAAGACTGCGTGCACAGCCCAGGACGCGGCGCACTATCAGGCTGCAGAGAGCTGTGTGTGTGCAGCGTGGTGCAGGGCCCTCAGCTGAGTGCAGGAAGATGCACCAGAGCTCACATTGGGCCCCACCGGAGCCCTTGGTGCCTGGCTCTTGTAAGGAACAGTCATCTGTGTGCAGTAAACTTTTCAGTGACTCTCGGGGCGCCTGGGTGGCTCAGTCGGTTGGGCGGCCGACTTCGGTTCAGGTCATGATCTCGCGGTCCGTGAGTTCGAGCCCCGCGTCAGGTTCTGTGCTGACAGCTCAGAGCCTGGAGCCTGTTTCGGATTCTGTGTCTCCCTCTTTCTGACCCTCCCCCATTCATGCTCTGTCTCTCTCTATCTCAAAAATAAATAAACGTTAAAAAAAAAAATTAAAAAAAAAACTTTTCAGTGACTCTCCATCCTTCCCTTGGGTTCTTCTAATATTTTGTTATGTTAGAAATATTCTTCTCGGTGGCAGAAACTTAGTTGTCACCATACTCTGCCATAATCGATTGAAGCAGTAATTCCTTTTTCTTAAACTGGAACCACTTAATTAAAAGTAAGAGATTTATAACATGCAATGAAATAATTGTTTAAAATATGTATTTATGGTATCTGGTTAGTTAGCCAGTTTTAACACATCTAGTGACAGAGGCACACTTCCTTATACTGTCTTGTTCATGCTGGATGGCTCTAGTTAATTTTTCCCCTTAGTTGGCACTAGCATCTGTCTTCTAGAAACATCTACAACACTGTTCTCTCTTTTGCCATATGGAGCTGTGGAGGGTCATTCTCCCACTGCAAACATAGCCAGCTCTTTTGAGTGAGTCTTCTTGGTCCCTTCACCAAAGTCAATACTCAGCCTCTTGGGCCAGCTGCAGTAATTGCCCTCAACATAGGCCTAGTTTATCTGATTCCTACAACTGATTTTTTTTTAATGTTTATTTATTCATTTTGAGAAAGAGCACTTATATACAGGTGAAGGAGGGGCACAGAGGAGAGACAGAATCCCAAGCAGGCTCCACACCATTAGAGCAGAGCCTGATGTGGACTCAAGATCAAGAGTCAGAAGCTTAACCCACTGCGCCACCCAAGCACCCCTGATTTTTTTTTTCCTTACCTGAATTTGATTCCTGCTAAAGTTCATTTTATTGGTTTTCTGCCACAATTCCAGTCTGTTGAGGTATTTTTGAATAGTGAGTCCTCTGTATTAGCTGTCACTTCTAGTTTGGTGCTGCATAAACTGGGTAAGGATGTCTTCATCCAGGTAAAATATATGACAGGCCTTCAGTGGGGCATCCATCCCTTAGTTGATCCTGCTGACTCAGGAACAAAGCATTTTTTGAGTAAGATTCAAGTACCATTCTTCAATCCAGACTTTTAGTAGGAGAGAAAGGGAAATCCCTGTGCTTTAAAAAAAAAAAAAAAAAAAAAAAATTGGTAAAAAATAATGAAGGAAAAAAAGGCATTAAGTTCAAGTATATGCAAGATATACAGTAGGTTGCCTAAGGTTTATTAAAATATTATTGGCTATAGATTCCTTTTATGAGGGTGTTTGTGGGGAAATCCTACTTAACACCCACTCAGCCTATTTTCTTTTCTTGTTTAACATTTATTTATTTTTGAGAGAGAGAGAGAGAGAGAGAGAGAGAGAGAGAGAGAGAGAATGTGAGCAGGGGAGAGACAGAGAGAGGGGGAGACACAGAATCCGAAGCAGGTTCCAAGCTCCACACTGTCAGCACAGAGGCTGACATGGGGCTTGAACTCACAAACCATGAGATCAGAACCTGAGCTGAAGCCGGACACTTAACCGACTGAGCCACCCAGGCTCCTCAGCCTGTTTTCTTTTTAAAGCTGCTGTTTGTTTTGGAGTCACTGCTAATGCTCAGAGCTCTGTGACAGTAGTGGCCTTTTGGGCATCCCAGAGAATGTTAGTTGTGGGACAAATCAGAGAACTGTATACTTTGAAGGCGGAGAGAGAACCAGTTCATGCTTTTCATGTGGGGTACGGTGCAATTACTTTTACTGTTACCACCACTCGGTTGTTTGGGTCACTTTTGCTTCAGCCTCCTTAAACCAGTAATTTCCACCGCTTGCTGTGCACTAGAATCATCTGTGGAGTTAAAAAAGAAAAAAGCCCATGTTTCCTTCAGAACAGCCCTCCCCCCACCAATTCTGATTTGATAGGCCTGGGGCAAAGAGGAGGATCCCAGAGTGCACAGCCCAGGTGAGAATGGCCTCTGGACGTCATTTGGTTCCCCTCTAAGTTCTTAATTTCTCCTATCTTCCACAAGGTCACCTGTTTTAAAGATGACCTCTCCCTCAGTGTTCTAAGTCTTAGACACTGCTGTACTGCCAGTGCCAGTATTTCCTCCTTCTCTCCACCTCTTTTCCTGGGAATGCTTCCATATCCAATCTCTGGACTTCCTTCCTTCCCCTTTTCCATCAGGTGAAGCACAAGTCTTTTGGGGAATCTTTTTCATTGAACAGCTCTGTTATCCTTTCCTTTCTTAATACTGCTTCTTTCCAGATTGACTTGTAGCAAACTCGCAGTTCAAGCCGTTAACAAAAGTAGTTACAAAAGTCCTGTTACTTACAGTACAGTGTCTGCATCCAGATCAGTATAATGAGTCTGGTTAAACTAAAGGAAACCAGAGTATGGTAAATGAAATCTACAACCCTTCTTGATTATACATATTCAAAATATGAGAATAAAAATGTATGTATGGGGTGCCTGGGTGGCTCAGTCGATTAGGTGTTGGACTCTTGATTTCGGCTCAGGTCATGATCCCAAGGTCCTGGGATCAAGTCACACATTGGGCTCCGTGTTGGGCATGGAGCCTGCTTGAGATTCCTCTCTCTCTCTCCCTCTCTCCCTCTCTCCCTCTCTCCCTCCCGCCCAGAGCCCCCACTTCCTCTCTCCCCGCTCCTTCCCTCCCCCCTCTTTCCCTCCCCTGCACATGTACACACGCTCTCTCTCTAAAAATAAAATGAAAAAAAAAAATTTTTATGTATGTGTTTTCATTTCAAAAGCTGTAGTAGAAATGCAAGAAAAGGGGCGCCTGGGTGGCTCAGTCAGTTAAGCATCCCACTCTTCATTTTTGGTTCAGGTCATGATCTCACAGTTTATGAGTTTGAGCCCCACATTGGGCTCTCCTTGGAGTCTGCTTGGGATTGTATCTCCCTGCCCCTCTCCGGCTTGCTCGTGCGTTCTCTCTCTCTGTCTCTGTCTCTGTCTCTGTCTCTGTCTCTGTCTCTGTCTCTTGCTTGCAAAAGAGATAAATAAACTTTAAAAAAAAAATGTAGGAAAATACAGCTTCCATGTTGTCACTCCTTTAGGGGGAACTTTTTTTTTTTTTTTAATTTACCAAGTTAGTTAGCATATAGTGCAACAATGATTTCAGGAGTAGATTCCTTAGTGCCCCTCCCCCATTTAGCCCATCCCCCCTCCCACAACCCCTCCAGTAACCCTCTGTTTGCTCTCCATATTTAAGAGTCTCTCATGTTTTTGTTCCCCTGTTTTTATATTATTTTTGCTTCCCTTTCCTTATGTTCATCTGTTTTGTATCTTAAAGTTCTCATATATATGAGTGAACTCATATTTGTCTTTCTCTGACGAATTTCACTTAGCATAATACCCTCTAGTTCCATCCATGAAGTTGCAAAGGAGGAACTTTTTAATTTATTGCCAGCCTTATTTATGCTTTGGCAGGAAATAATGCAGCTTGATATTTAAAGTAGATTGTGAATTAAGAATATATGATTTATTTTTATAAATTATACCAATTATAATTATACAGATGTACCCATGATTCATTATGTTATTTTAGAAAAGTCACTCAAGAGCAAAATATTTTAAATAGGTTAAACTTAGAGCATAACATGGACCCATTTACAGAAAATTGAAAATTGGGCACAAATTAGGCCTTTGGGAAAGAATCATAACAGTAACAGTAGCAGCCAGAGTCACAACCCCATACTGTTTGTCATGTGCCAGGTACTATTCCAAGCCTCCCACATATCCAGCTCCTTTAACTGGGTGGGTACCAGAGTCCCAGGAAGGTCACATCACCTAGACCTGGTCATTGCTAGAGCCAGGCTAGGGCCAGGTATCATGCTCCAGAGATCAGATTTTTAATGACTGTGCACACCACCTACATCACACATTGCCTGTTTCTCACGTCAGACCCGTGACACAGCTATTTTTATCTATATTTTGCAGATGAGCAGGCTGAAGTTTTCTAACATTCTGTAGCTTATTCAGTCATCCAATGAGGAAGCAACTGCACTGGTGTTAGAACCTAAAGCTCTAACTTCAGATAGTCTTTTTCCACCATGTCCCTTTGGAAGGAATCAGGCCCAGCACCTTCCATATGGGAAGGACAGCAAAGGAGCATACTGAAGTTCAGCTTGCATACGGTAGATGCCCAGTGAAATCTGTTATTAATTACCAAATTTATTTTAACATGGAGTTAATATTTTCTCATAGTACCCTGATTCCAGGAATCTTGACCACCAGAACCTGGGGTTTTGGGAGTAGGAGAATCTTTGCCTTAGAAATATATAATCCTAAAAATCCACATTGCTGCTGCTCTTATTTTAAATTTTTAAAAACTGCCTAATTTTATTAACCAGCTAAATCTAAGCAATTATTTAAAATTCAGTTAATTTTCATTCAATGCTTTACACAAGGAAATGTTAGATGTCGGGCACCTGGGTGGCTCAGTTGGTTAACTGCCAACTTGAGCCCAGATCATGATCTCATGGTTTGTGAGTTTGAGCCCCACTTTTGAAGCTCTCTGCTGTCAACACGGAGGTTGATTTGGATCCTCTGTCTCCTCCTCTCTCTGCCTCTCTCTCTCAAAAATAAATAAACATTAAAAAAAGAAGAAAGGGGCGCCTGGGTGGCGCAGTCGGTTAAGCGTCCGACTTCAGCCAGGTCACGATCTCGCGGTCCATGAGTTCGAGCCCCACGTCAGGCTCTGGGCTGATGGCTCAGAGCCTGGAGCCTGTTTCCGATTCTGTGTCTCCCTCTCTCTCTGCCCCTCCCCCATTCATGCTCTGTCTCTCTCTGTCCCAAAAACAAATAAACGTTGAAAAAAAAAATTAAAAAAAAAAAAAAAGAAGAAGAAAAAGGGTGCCTGGGTGGCTTAGTCAGTTAAGCATCCTTAAGCATCCAACTTCGGCTTGGTGAGTTTGAGCCCTTTGTCGGGCTCTGTGCTGACAGCTCAGAGCCTGAACCCTGCTTGGGAGCCTGTGTCTCCTTCTCTCCCTGCCTCTCCCCACCTCATGCTCTGTCTGTCTGTCTCTCTCTCCTCTCTCTCTCTCAAAAATTAATGAACATTAAATTTTTTTTAAAGAAGAAAATGTTAGATATTTACAGTGTAAACATTATAGGAAATGAACACCCTTTTACCTCAAGAAACAGATCATCGTCAGTACCTATAAATCATTCCCACTGTGGCCCTCTCAAACTTACTCCTCTTTATCTTTTCCCACCTACCAGGTAACCACTGACAAGAATTTTTGTGTTGTTTTCTTGGTTGTCTTTATAATTTTGCCATATGTGGATTCCCTCATCAAAATAGTTGTAAAGGTTTTATTTTTTTTATCTTTTCCAAAGTGTTGTAAAGTTTTAAAATACTATATAAATGTAATCACATTTTATGTATCTTTCTATTTGCTTTCTTTTGTCCAAATTGTGTTCCATGTTGAAATATTTAACTCACAATCACTTTCTCTACTGTGCTTATTTTCATGATTATATAGAATTATTTTACATGCATACACCATGAATTATATATCCATTCTCTGGTTCAGAGATATTTGAGTTGCTCTTAGCTATTTGTAATAACAAATACTGTTGCTGTGAGTTGTCCTGGTATACTTGCGCGACAGTTTCTTAATGATAAATATATCTCCAGTGGTAGAATTATTGGTTCACAGGGTCTGTTTATTGGAGCTGGCCAAATGGTTTCCAGAGCAGTTGTTTAATTGGCATTCCCACCAGTGACATATAGGAGGACAGTACAAGTAACATCACATCCTCATCAAAATCTGAATTTGTCTGATTTTTAAATTCTTGCCAATCTGGTGGATATAAAAATAACATTTATGAGGAAGTCTTATATCTTTTCATATTGTTACTAGTTTTTGTTTCTTCTGTGAAGTGCCTCTTTGCATCTTTCATTCAGTTTCAAGTGGAATTTTTTCTTAATCATTTTAGGAGATTATTCTGGATACTAACATACATGGCAGATGTCTTCCTCCAGTTATCTTTCTATTGTCTTGATGTTGTCTTTTGATGAAAAGCAGAGGTTCTTAATTTTAATGCACCTGAACTGATCACTCTTAAAAGGTTTGTGGGTTTTGTGTCTTTTTTAAGAAATTCTTTCAGGGGCTCCTGAGTGGCTCAGTTGGTTGAGCATCCAACTCCTGGTTTTGGCTCAGGTCATGATCTGTGTGCTGACAGCGTGGAGCCTGCTTGGGATTCTGTCTCCCTCTCTGCCCACCCCCCCCTCACGTGCACATTCTCTCTCTCTCTCTCTCTCTCTCTCTCTCTCAAAAATAAATTAAAAAAGAAATTCTTCCATACCTATGACCATAAAGGTATTTCTCTATTGACTTAAAGTTTTTATAATCTCTAATCCATCTGGAAGTTGTGTGTATTGTGGCATAGGGATCCAATTTCATGTTTTCTGGTATGTGCTTCAACTTACCCCCTAGTGCCTCCTCTCCCTACTGATGTGCAGTGCAGTTTCCATGCCTGCACACACCTGGTACACACACTCTTTGTTCTTCTGAAGTGGTTACTCTGAGTCACTTAGCAATTGTTGTTGTAAAGGCAGTTGTTTTAAATTTATTTTCATATTTTTAATATTATTAGTTTAGTGGCACATAATAAATAGAACCCCAAAGTAGCTGAGAGGTAAAATCCGAGCTATAAATTAACAGGAACACATGAGTGACAAAGGAGACTTATGTCTCTCAGGCCATGCATAACACATTAAGTATGAGAAAAAAGATACAGATCTCAGTATATTAGCCTATATTATAACTTTGTGGAGGTTTTTTTAACGCACCCATTTCTTAGGATGTGTTATAACTATGTGCCAGGAAATTATTGTAATAGCTGTCAAAATCTATGATGACTACAAGGTAAGTGATTTCTTCAGAGTTGCGCGATACATAACTTGCACAACTGTAAGCAGTGCTTCTGTTAATATGATTAATAAGCCTAATAGATCTTTCCAGCCTACATTTTCTCTCTCTCTCTCTCTCTCTCTCTCTCTCTCTCTCTCTCTTTCTCTCTCTTTTTTTTTTTTTAATTTTAAATAGGCTCCATGCCCAACGTGGGGCTTGAACTCATGACCCAGAGATCAGGAGTCACGTGTTCTACCAACTGAGCCAGCCAGGCGACCCTGCAGACTACATTTTCTGAATGAAGAGCAGTAAAAATAGAAACCAATAAAAACAGAAATAAACAAAAGTACAAACATGTGGAACTTAAAACACAGAATTCATAGGTCATTTATTAAAATGCAAACCAAAATTGGAATATATCTAGATGTATTAACACTAATAAACTACATATCAGAACCTAAAGAATACTGCTTTTGATGCTCAAGAAAATTTGTAGCTTTATTTTTTTATTTTTATTAAAAAAAAAATTTTTTTTTTAACATGTATTTATTTTTGAGACAGAGAGCATGAACAGGGGAGGGTCAGAGAAAGAGGGAGACACAGAATCGGAAACGGGCTCCAGGCTCTGAGCTGTTAGCACAGAGCCCGACGCGGGGCTCGAACCCACGGACCGCGAGATCATGACCTGAGCCGAAGTCGGACGTTTAACCGACTGAGCCACCCAGGCGCCCCGAAAATTTGTAGCTTTAAACACTTTATTAAACAAGAAAGAATGACTATGAATACATTAAATATTAAACTAAGAAGAGGGAACAAAATCTTGGGAAGTATTAATAATAATGTAAGGAACTAATAAAGGCAGGAATTCATGAATTTGAGAAACAGAAGAAAAGAGAAATCTAAAGCTTTGGTTTTTGTTGTTATTTTTGAGGGGGGATGAAAAGGGAGGCAATAAAAAAGATAAACCACCTCGTTACCTTAGGGAACTTAGTGGGGGAAAGGCAGAGAAAATACCAAGTATGGAATGAAGGGCATGGAAAAGACTAGATAGAGAAGAATTAAAATTATTACAAGGAAACCTTTTGTGCAAATAAATTAGAACCAACCTAAGAAATGGATAGTGTTCTAGGAAAACATAAGTTACCAAAATTAACTCTAGGAAAGAATCTATCTGCACCAGTAACTATAGAAGTAATTGAGAAAGTGGTAAAAAGGCCAGATGCACGCCTCAAATTGCTAAACCCAGGATTTCATGTTTGACTTCTTTCAAACCTTCAGTGAATAGATAGTACCATTTCTCTCCAGCTATTTCAGAACTTAAGAAAGAAGGGGAACTTCCTAACTTTTTTTTTTTTTTTTAACTTTTGAGAGAGAGCACAAGTGATCATGGGCAAAGAGGGAGAAAGAGAGAATCCCATGAGGGGCAGAGACAGGGGAAGGGAGAGAGAAAGAAGGAGAGAGAGATCCCGCCAGGGGCAGACTGAGTGTGGAGCCTGAAGTGGGGCTCAAGCTCACCCAGTGCAGGGCTCAAACTCACAAACTGTGAGATCATGACCTGAACCGAAGTCAGATGCTTAACTGACTGTGCCACCCAGGGGCCCTGGAAATTACTAATTCTTTTCTCAAATTTAGAAACACTATCAAAATGCATTGGAAAAAGGGAAGAAAACTACAGTTCAATATCACATCTATTCAAAAACCAGAAATTAAAAGTATTAGCATATAGGACTTAGAATTAAACATTAGTATATTTATCTTTGCTCCCTCCCCCCATTTACTAAATAGTGGTGAAGGAATTAAAAAAAAGAAGTGACAGAATAGAAGACTAGCTGACAAAGAATTGAACCTAGTTTTGCCAGATGGCATGCGCCCATGTGTGTGTTGTGTATGTGTGATGTTTAATAGATTCAGCAACCCAGACTGAGCTGAAACCAAGCCCCTACAAGCAGGAGTTAAGGGTGGAGGTAGATAGAGACTGGTAGCAAAAAGAATCATGCTGAGTCATGCCACAGGATTCAGAACGCTGAGAAATAAGTTCTGACTCCTTTTGGGGGTGGAGTTACAAGTAGAACTGGAAACGGAAAGACTGGCCGAAAATTTGTGCCAGGGCCCTATGCCACCTTCTGCAGCCTGCCCAGTTAGGCATCTTCCCCTTCTCTGCCCTTGTAGATATTGGGCAGTTTTCTGAAGAGGGTGAATCTAAGAGCTTCTAGACTGGGGACCCCATACCTCAAACAGGGGCCCACCTTCTTTGCTCACTTCCCAGAACTTTGTTAGCCCCTTGTATATTGCCTGAAAAGGAAATAGGAGATTTCTTTTCTGGAAAAATTGACTTCAAGAAAATACAGATACGGGGCACTTGGACGGCTCATTGTGTTAAGCATCCGATTCTTGATTTTGGCTCAGGTCATGATCTCAAGGCTTGTGGTTTAGAGCCCTACATTGGGCTCTGTGCTGATAGTGCCAAGCCTGCTTAGGATTGTCTCTCTCTGCCCCTACCCCCCCTTAAAAAAAAAGAAAAAGAAAGAAAAGAAAATACAGATACAGACATTTGAGTATTTTCTACTGAAGCTCTTTAATCTCTGCCCAGTCATCTTGTGGTCCAGCCCTCATATACGTAACACTTATTCCAGAGTTTTGGGGCTCGCTCTCTCTCTCTCTCTCTCTCTCTCTTTTAATGTTTGTTTATTTATTTATTTATTTTTAAAAATTTTTTTTTTTCAATGTTTATTTATTTTGGGACAGAGAGAGACAGAGCATGAACGGGGGAGGGGCAGAGAGAGAGGGAGACACAGAATCAGAAACAGGCTCCAGGCTCTGAGCCATCAGCCCAGAGCCCGACGCGGGGCTCGAACTCACAGACCGCGAGATCGTGACCTGGCTGAAGTCGGACGCTTAACCAACTGCGCCACCCAGGCGCCCCTAATGTTTATTTATTTTTGAGAGAGAGAGCGAGAGCACGGAGAAGGGGCAGAAAGAGAGAGGGTGACAGAATCCAAACCAGGCTCCAAGCTGTCAGCACAGCACTCAAACTCACGAACTGTGAGATCACAACCTGAGCCTACGTCAGATGCTTAACCGACTGAGCCACCCAGGCACTCGCCCCTCTTTTTAATGTTTATTTATCTTTGAGAGAATTTTTGAGAGGTGCCTCTCTTAAATATGGAAATATAGAAGGACAACCAGAAATCTCCAGATACTTGAGAATAACCAGAGACTAAAACAAACAGGAATGAAAAAGAAAAACTGGAAGAATAAACTAGACTACTTAAAAGAAATGAAAAACTATAATTTGTGTTTTCAAAGATTTAAAAGAGAAAGAGAGTACAATAACAATCATTATATTTGTGAAAGAACATGATGCATTGAAAAAGGACCATTGAGGAAGGGTAATTTATGGTATTGGGAAGGAAGTCAATAAAAGGGTTGGAAAATAAAGTCAAAGAAATTTCTCAAAAAGTAACGTAAAAATTCAAAGACTTTGAGGATGAAGGAAGATATGGTATAAAATTGAAGTATCTGGGGGTGCCTGGGGGGCTCAGTTGGTTGAGTGTCCAACTTCGGCTCAGGTCACAATCTCACAGCTCGTAGGTTCAAGCCCCGTGTCGGGCTCTATGCTGACAGCTCAGAGCCTGGAGCCTGCTTCTGCTTCTGTGTCTCCCTCTTTCTCTGCTCCAACCCACTTGCATTCTGTCTTTGTCTCTCTCAAAAAATAAACATTAAAAAAATTTTGTTTTTAATTGAAGTATCTATCCAGGAGGTGTAGTTTGTGATAAAGAGGAGTGATAAAAAGAACTGACGATAGGAGAGGAAGTTATCAAGGAACGGCAAAAGGTGGTTTCCCAGAACCGTGTAATCTGAACTTCCAGATTGAGAGGCTTGGTGCCCAGTGCAAAATGACTAAAGGCCCACAGTATATCTAATGAATGCTAATGCAGCACAGATATTAAATCTCTGGTACCATTAAGATTTAAATACACCAAGGTTAAGGAGAATGAAGAGGAAAAATTAGGTCACAAACAGAATTGTACCAAATGGCATCACACTATTCTGCATTGTTGTGAGCTGGAAGATAATGGAGTGAGGCCTTTAAAATTCTGAGCGAACTGGATATTCACAGGCAAAGATTGAAATTGGACCCCTATCTTACACCACTGACAAAAATTAATTCAAAATGGATGAAGAACTTAAACGGAAGACCTGAACCATAAAGCTCCTAGAAGAAAACATGGGGAAAAGCTCTTGGATGTTAGCTTTGGCAATGATTTTTTGGGCATGACACCAAAAGCACAAGCAACAAAAGCAAAAATCAACTAGTGGAGAAGTTCAGGAAAAGAAACAGTCAACAAAATGAAAAGGGGACCCACAGAATAGGAGAAAATATTTGCAAACCATATATCTGGTAAAGAATTAATATCTAAAATAGATAAGGAACTTCTGCAATTCAATAGTAAAAACAAAAAACCCGAATGATCTGATTAAAATGGGCAAAAACCTACCTTTTTTCAGTGAAGACATTGGAATAGCCAGTAAGTCCATGAAAAGGTGCTCAACCTCACTCATCATCAGGAAAATGCAAATCAAAACCACAATGAGATCTTTCTCACCTTATATCTGTTAGAATGGCTGTTACCAGAAAGGGATAAATGCTGGCCGGGTGGTGGAGAAGTGACGACCCTCGGGCACTCTTCATTGGTGGGAATGCAAACTGTTGCAGCTGCTGTGGAAAACAGTATGAAGAGTCTTCAAACAGTTAACAGGACAGCCGCCTTACGATCCCTTACGATCCGGCAGTCTCCCTTCTGGGTGCACATCCATAGGAAATGAAGTCACCGTCTCAGAGATATCTGACCTTCACTAGCCAAGACATTAACATACAAAACAGATGGATAAAGAAGATGTGAGATCACACACACACACACACACACACACACACACACACTCATGCAGGAATATCATTCAGCCACGAAAAAGGAAATCTTGCTGTTTGAGGCAACGTGGATGCATCTCAAGGGCATTATGTTAAGTTAAACAAGCGAGATGGAAAAAGACAAATATTGTATGTTCTCACTTCTATGTAGAATCTTAAAAAACCGAACTCCTAGAAGCAGAGGGTAGGCAGTGGGGGGTGGGGGAAATGGGGAGAGGTGGATACAAAGGATACAGCTTCCCGTTATGGGGCGCCCGGATGGCTCAGTCAGTGAAGCATCCGACTCTCGGTTTCAGCCCAGGTGGTGATCTCTCCGTTTCGTGAGTTTAAGCCCCGAGTTGGACTCTGCACGGACGGTGTGGAGCCTGCTTGGGATTTTCTCTCTCTCTCTCTCTCTCTCTCTCTCCCTCTCTCCCTCTCCCTCTCCCTCTCCCTCTCTCTCTCTCTGCCCCACCCCCACTTGCACTGTCTCTGTCTCTCTCAAAATAAGTAAATAAATAAACTTAAAAAAAAAAAAAAAAAACTTCCCCGGTTCTAAAGATGGTTAGTGTCCAGGGATCTCACGTACAGCACGGTGTTTGGCATTAACAATACTGTGTTGTATATTCGACGCTGCTGTGGACGTAGCACCACCATGACAACAATGAAATGGTAATTACATGAGGCAAAGGGTGTGTTAACTGACTTCATTTTGGTAAAGATTTCACAAAATATAGGTGTTTCAGATCATTACATTTTATACCTTAAACTTTCACTGTGTCACATGTTAATTATATGTCATTGAAGCTGAGGGGGCATCTAGTGGCTCAGGCTGTTAAGGGTCCGATTCTTGATCTCTGCTCAGGTCATGATCTCCCAGTTCGTGAAATCAATCCCCAAGTCAGGCTCCACACTGAGCATGGAGTCTGCTTGGGATTCTCTCTCTCCCTCTCTCTCTGCCCCTCCCCTGCCCAAGCTCTGTCTCTGTCTCTCAAAATAAATAAACATCTTTTCAAAAAACACCTTTTGAAGTTGAGGAGAAATTTTTCTGAGAGAAAAATCTAATCTATTGGGTTTTTTTAATGTTTTTTTTTTTTTTGAGAGGGAGAGAGAGAGACAGTGTGAGCAGGGGAGGGGCAGAGAGAGAGGGAGACACAGACTCCCAACCAGGCTCCAGGCTCTGAGCTCCAAACTGTCAGCACAGAGCCTGACACGGGGCTCGAACTCATGAACTAGGAGATCATGACCTGAGCTGAAGTTGGATGCTTAATGGACTGAGCCACCCAGGAGCCCCAAGAAAAATCTAATATATAATTCTTTACCCAGCCAAACTGTCAATCACATGTGAAGACAGAATCAAATATTCTGGGGCATGCAAGGTCTTAAAATTAACCATTTACTTACCCTCACTTGGGAACTATTGGTGGGATATACTTACCCTCACTTGGGAACCACAACAAGAGAGAATACCAAGAAAGAGACAAGTGTAGGATCCAGAACAGGAAATCCAACAGAGTGGGCCTTGAGAACAGGGCAGAGGCCTTCAAAATATGAATATCTATAAGGAAAAAAAATTACTTAACTGTGAAAGTATTTTGAAAGATTTACACCTCTGTCACAGAGTTTAAGGGTGAATTAGTAAAGTGAGGAATACATAGAAAACTTAAGTGAACAGGGACACCTGGATGGCTCGGTTGGTTCAGCATCTGACCTGATTCGGCTCAGGTCATGATCTCATGGTTCATGGAATTGAGTTCTGCATTGGACTTCATGCTGATGGCATGGAGCCTGCTTGGGATTCTCTCTCTCCCTCTCTTTCTCTCAAAATTATTTATTTAATAAACTTAAACAAAAAAACTTAGGTGAACAAAATTACCAAGGAAGTTATTGGCTCCAAGAAAACCAAAAATAAATAAAAAAGATGGAAATGCATTCCATCCATGTAAATATTCATATAACGTAAACTGAATGATTTAGCCAAATGCTATCATAACTGATTAGGAAGAAGGAGGGAAGGGACATACCTTGGGGGAAGGACATAAGAGAGTGAAGTCTTCACTGCCCATATTAAGAAGTCAGTAAAGGGGCACCTAGCTGGCTCAAACAGTTGAGCATCTAACTCTTGACCTCAGATCAGGTCTTGATCTCAAGGTCATGAGTTCAGGTCCCACATTGAGTTCCACACTGGGTATGTAGCCTACTTAAATTCAGTAGATAATGGGGTTGGGGAGGGGCTAAACAAATCCGTGAACAGCAGTGCAAGCAGGCTATTTAGAAGTAAGGCAGCAAATGGCCAGAGTTGAAAATGCTCGCTATAGTAGGTAGCTACAAGAAAACGTCTAAAATGGAAAATTAAGGAAGCATTACATTCTGGCTTTTTAGAAATAAGTAGGTAAACAGTAGGTGAAATAGCTAAAAAAGTTGAAAGGATTGCTTCTGGGAACTTCACAGAGAAGAGAGGCAAACAGAAGAGGGCAGGGATGAGTTTGGATAAGTCACCAACAGTGCCTGCCTTGGCAGACACAGGTCTTACTTCCTTAACTCCATAAAAGGTCATGCAAATCAGTGAACAGGAGTATATAATCTGTGGAAAATAATCGAAAGATATACTTAAGTAATTAATAGGACAGATGGTCAGTATTCAAGTAAAAATGTTCAACATCCTGTAGATACCATTTTCTCATCACTCAGATCTGCAAAAAAAAACTAGTGATGCGTAGTGTTGACAAGAGTGTAGAGAAATAGGAAACCGCATATTGTTGCCAATAGTGTAATATATTTCAATCTAGTAATATAGCACTAACAAAGCTTTAAAGGCATGCATGCCCTTTGGGGGTGTCTGGCTGGTAGGACATGTGACTCTTGATCTTGAGGTTTTGAGTTTGAGCCCCACGCTGGGTTGTAGAGATTACTTTAAAAAATAAAATCTTAAAAAAAAAAAAAAGTGTGTATGCCCTTTGGCCCCCATTTGCTTTCTAAGACTCCACCTTGCCAGTACATTTGCATAAGTGTACAAGAATGTATATACAATAGTTTCCTCCTATCCAAGAGGGGCATGTTCCAAGACTCCCTATCTGAAACTATGGATAGTACCAAACTTGCATATACTACGTTTTTCCTATACACCCACACACACCTATGATAAAGTTGAATTTACAAATTAGGCATAGTAAGAGTAGCAATAATAACTAATAATAAAGTAGAATAATAACAATGTACTGTAGTAAAGTTCTATGAATGTGGTCTCTCTCAAAACATCTTACTGTACTGTACTTCCCCTTCTTCTCTTGTGATGATGTGAGATAATAAAATGCCTAGTGATGAGGTGAAGTGAGGTGAGTGATGTAGGCATATGACAGCGTTCAGCTACTCCCGACCTTTTAACTATACATCAGAAGGAGCATCATCTGCTTTTGGACTGAGGTTGATCATAGGGAACTGAAACTGCAGATAAGGTTGAGGGGCGGGGCACTACTGCACAAGGATGTTCAGTGTAATGTTATAATAGCATACATTTATTAGTAACCTACGTGACGTCAGTAAAATCCTAGTTAAATGCATTGTAATACACCCAGACGTGTCATATCCCCACATCTCTAGACATCTCTTCCTGGGTAGGAGAGGTCATTGCTTTTGGCTAGTGTTGTTAGATGGTCTTTAATAATGCTGCTAATTACCTTATTTCCCTATCATCTGTTAACTTTCCTATTCTGTTCTTTATTTCAAGACATTTAATGTCAGGGTGGTTCTCAGAGCAACTGGAATCTCTGCCTGTCTTAAATTTTGCCTTATGGCACTGGCTGTCACATTTACTTGACTTCAGAGACTCTCCCTAGAAGACTTGCTTGCCTTTCACCCACCAGCAGCCTCCCACCCACATGGTGAGAAGGAATAGGATTTGCTCTTCTTGTTACCAGAGATCAAAACACAGCCATTTCCAGCTACCTTGTCTTTTTAAAGAATTCCCCTTTTAGCCAAAACAAAAAACAAAAAGCTTTGTTCATTCTCAACCTTTTTTCTTAAAAATCAGATTAATTGGGGGAAGGGAGATTAAATACAGTTATGTGATTCAAAGTTCAAAGGACAGAAAAAAGTATAGAAGGTCTTCATTCAGCCCTTGACTTCCAGTCACCCTGATCCTGCTCCTGGGACAACCAGTAGCATCAGTTTCTGTTTGTCCTTCCAGAGATATTCCGTGTACAGAAAAGTGAAGACCTGTATTTTTCCTTTTTCACACCAATGCATTTTCTTCACAATTCCTTCTTCATTAAACTCTGTGGGTTTTTGCCAGCCTCTCTCCCTTGGTTTTATCTGAGAGAGGCTTTGATTAATCCTTTCGTTGAGCAAAGCTGCAGGGAGCAGCATAGTAGAACAGAGGAACAGAGATTCCTACACAGTGAAGAGGAAGAGCAGGTATGTCACCTTTCCGTCTTCCCTTCCTAAAGCACCCTCGAGATGCCCCAGGACCTGGTATGCTGTTGGTCAATAGATTCCCGGCCCCGCGTGTAGTTCTGTGGTAGGCATTAGACCCCGGTGTCCGGATCTCATGGTCTCTGGCTGCCTTGTCTGAGTCTCTGTTGTGGACCCCAGCTCTTTCCTCTTTGAAATGTTTGCTTTTCGGTGTCTCTGTCTTTTCATTCTGCACAATTAGGCAGTGTTGCGTCATTCCAAGGATGTCATCTCTATGCTGGTAATTCTACAGAGTTTATCTCTAGCCCAGAATTTTTTCTTGAGGTCCGGACACACATACTATGCTGTGTTTGCACTGGCCTCCAGCACCTCTCGCACTGCTGGTCCAAAACCAGCTCAGTCTGCCCTGCTGTGCTGTGGCTCAGACCATCACATCTTCTCTGTCTCAGAGTGGCACCCGAGGTGTCAGCGTCCCCTTGGCATCTGACTCCTTTACCCTCTGGATGTTTCTTGACTGTGTCTCCTTCTCTTTATCCAAGACTGCTAATAATTTCTCGTGAATCTTAGATTTACAATACGGCTGTTTTCTATTAAAGAAGAGAGTGGTCATTATGTTTGCTTTATGATTTCTACCACCTAAGTTGTCGTTCAGCCTGTCACTCAGCTGCCCTGAAAAGCACAGGCCGTCCACATTACAGCCTGTTCCTCCTGTCTTGTACCTGTGTATCTGGAGAGGCGAGCCTTGACCCCAGTTTTATATGACCCCTTCCTCCCCACCCTTCATGCTCTTTTTTTATGTTCTCACTTCATTTTACATTACTTGGTAAATTGTCTTTTTCCAAAGATCATTTCCAGACGTCCCAAGTCCTGGCTGTTGGGACATTTCTTTACTCTCTGGTACTGTATATTTGGTGTCCTTGGTATTCTGATCACCAGGATCCTGAATCTTTGCCTTCGAACATGTTTGTTCTCCTCCTGGGTGACCAGTTCCTAGAGGACATGGAGATGTTAGGAGGATGCAGATTGGTCACTTTATCCATTTCAGTGGTTTTTTCATTTTGTTTTTTTTTACAACTAGCCTCTGCATAAGATTGAAAAGGAATATAGAGAAATACGGTAAATTAATATGGTAGAAATAGGTGATTTCTCTTCAAGTGTCCTTTTATAATAAAACTTTTTTTTCTTTCTATAATCTATTTATTTTTTATAATTTACATCCAAGTTAGTTAGCACATGGTGCAATAATGATTTCAGGAGTAGATTTCAGTGATTCATCCCCTATGTATAGCTCCCAGTGCTCATCCCGAGTGGCTTCCTCAATGCCCTTTACCCATTTAGCCCATCCCCCCACCCTTCCAGCAACCCTCTGTTTGTTCTCTGTGTTTAGGAGTCTCTTCTGTTTTGTCCCCCTCCTTGTTTTTATATTATTTTTGCTTCCTTTTCCTTATGTTCATCTGTTTTGTATCTTAAAGTCCTCATATGAGTGAAGTCATATGATATTTGTCTTTTTCTGACTAATTTCGCTTAGCATAATGCCCTCTAGTTCCATCCACGTAGTTGCAAATGGCAAGACTTCAGTATAATAACAAAACTTTTAAAAGAATGCTGTACTACCCATCCCTCCGTCGGGCCCCATTCACCTTTCCTCTGGGTTTCATAGCGCTTCCCTCGGCATACCCTCTGCTGTAAGTCATGGGTTGTCTGTAGTAGATTAGTCGTCTACTGCTCTCTAACAAATCACTCCAACACTTAGCAACTTAAATGAAGCCATTTGTTACCTCACAGTTTCTACGAGTCTTGTGTTAGGGAGTGACTTAAGGGGGTAGTTCTGTTCCAGGGGCTCCCGGGGAGTTTTGGTAGGACCCACAGCTACAGGCATCTGCAGACTTGACTGGGGCTCGCAGCTCTGCTTCCAGAGGAGCCCTCTCACCTGGCTTTGTCTAGGGGCTGCATTTCCTCACAGGCCATGGGCACGAGGCCTCAGTACCTTGCCATCTGGGTCTGTCCATTGGAGGGTTTAACGTCCTCGTGACACACAAGCAAGTGATCTGTGAGACCTGGAGGATGCCATGTGCCTTTCAGGACCTGGTCAATCTCTGAATGCCCCCCACCATCACTTCTGCCTTACTCAGTTCATTCAAAGCAGGTCACTAAGTATACCCCTCACTCAAAGGCAAGGATATTATGTTCTATCTTTTGCAGGGAGGATTATCAAAGAATTTGTGGACACCACAAATTTTAGAATTAAAAAATAAATCTTAAAAAAAAGAATTTTAAAACCACCATGCCTGGGATGCTTGTTGAAAGAAAGATTCTCGGGGCGCCTGGGTAGCTCAGTCGGTTGAGCATCCAACTCTTGGTTTCAGCTCAGGCCATGATCCCAGGATCCTGGGATCGAGCCCCACATCAGACTCCATGCCCACTCAAGATTCATATTCTCTCTCTCTCTCTCTCTCTCTCTCTCTCTCTCTCTCTCTCTCTCAAAAAGGGTGGGGGGCACCTGGGTGGCTCAGGGTTGAGTGTCCAACTCTTGGTTTTGGCTCAGATCATGATCCCAGTGAGTTTGAGGCTCTGAGCCTGCTTGGTTGGGATTCACTCTCTTCCTCTCTCTCTGTCTGTCCCTCCCCTGCTCACTCACACTTTCTCTGTCTCAAAAATAACGTTAAAAAAATGTTTGTTTGTTTAAGTACGATTCTCAGTCCCATTTCTGATCTAGCGAGAGGTAGGGCCCAGGGACCTGCAGTTTGCATATCCTTATGATTCTGATGCAGGTGACCTGAAAACCATGCTCGGAAATGCACTGTTCTGCCAGATGGATCCCTTGGTCTTCCTTAAATAGTCTTTTTTTTTTTTTTTTTTTTAATTTTTTTTTCAAGTTTTATTTATTTTTGAGAGAGAGCATGAGTTGGGGAGAGGCAGAGAGAGAGGGAGACACAGAATCCAAAGCAGGCTCCAGGCTCCGAGCTGTCAGCACAGAGCCCGATACGGGGCTCAAACTCACAGACAATCAGATCATGACCCGAGCTGAAGTCAGACGCTCAACCCACTGAGCCACCCAGGCACCCCCTTAAATAGTCTTAATTGGTCACGCCATATCTTTCCTCATGGGTCCAAAGCACACTGAGCTCATTTTCTGCTGTAGACCTCTTAAGTCCTGCACAAGTCTGGTTACTAAAGTGAGCTCTTGCCTCCCTTGGGCTCCTGGCATACTGCATCATCTTTTCCTGCTCCTTGGCCCTGAGTACTTTGTTTCAGTGCTGCACTGCCAGTAGAGATTTAAAACTGATCACCTTCATTTGACCTGCCCTCCTGCCAGCAGAACTATGAAACCACACTGCTTGGTGGTCAGTACGTGTGCCAGAGGAGTGCTGTGTGCCAGGCTTGGTCTCAAGAACAGTAGTGAAAGGACGCTGATGTGCCCCCTCCCCACAGGTCCACCAAAAGTGTGTCCTTACACTTGAAAGACATTGTAATGAGGAAGCAAACAGACCGCTATGATGTAAAACAAAGATCTTCTCAGGTGAGGTTTACAGAGCATCTGCCTGAGACTTCAAGGACAGAAAGAAGAGACTCTAAGGAAGGAAGGAGCTTTGTATGCTCTCCTACCTGAGAGGAGTCACAGGAGTTGGGGTGGCTGGAGCTGAGGTGGGAGGAGCAAGCCTGGGTTTCATTCGAAATGCAGTGTCCTAACTTGTTTTGGCTTTGTATCTAACTTGGAGCTCTTCTAATTTAGCAGTTGTGGAAATAACTGGGAGTTTCAGATTATATGCTACAAATTCAACTATAATGGATTGGAAAACAGGATTTCTATGTTGGCTTGACAGAGGGAAACTACAAACTCAAGCCCGAGTGGTAGTCAGGGTAGTTACTTCTCATCTCAGAACATAAAATGTGAGAATGACCACAGCAGCAACAGGAGAGATTTGTGTTGGAGAGAAAAGTGCCTTTAGAGATGACCCAGCCTTCAGGAAAGGAATCTTACTCTTCTGACCCCATGTTTTTAGGCTCTGAGCTCGGTTTATAGGTCAGATACATCCATGCCCATCTCCATGCTCTTAGCTGTTAGGTGCCGATTCAGTTCTAGATTAGATGTGGTGGGCAGGGCAAGTGCGGTAAGACCCCTGTGATTTCTCCCCAGATTCCTTTCCACATAGTCAGCTGCTCCTCCTTCCCAAGTTCTGCTCAGCCCATGCCTCTCATAGGTTATGGATACTGGGTGTTGGGAGACCTGGTTCTAGTAGCCCAGTTCCCTACAGAAAGAGAGCAGGACCTTCGGAGATCTTTTCCTCCCCTTTCCTGGTTTCCACCTGTTTGCAAGAGGGTGGAATAAGATGGTCTCTAGAATTGTTACTTTCTGAGATCTTCTGACACTAGCCGAGGCCGTACACTGTGCCCTTCTTCTGAATTCACAGCACATGTGTATACGACAGGTTAATATTTCTCCTTATTCTTTGTGATGGCTGGACAGCTCTCGGCTTGCCTGGGTGGTTTTTGTTATGGCATCTGCTGGATTCACTTGTATGGCAGCATTCGGTTGACAAGTTGATGGGGCTGTCCTCTGTTGGAACAGTGGCTCTTTTCCTACATACAGCCTTTCATCCTTAAAGAGGCTGGACTGGCCTCTTCATTTCATGCCAACATCATTCCAAGAGAGCAAGCCCTGATATTGAACCGCTTATCCAGCCTTTTCTTCAAATTTGGTACTGTCCCACAGGCCAGAGCCAGAGCAGGTCACACAGCCCATACAAAAGCGTGAACATGCGAGACAGGGCTCAGTAGGATCATTAGTGTCACAGTCTGCCACAACTTCCATGCTAAATTACCTGCCTTCTCCAACAAGGATTTCCCAAAGTGGTTTTGTTCAAAGTCTTCTTGTAGAATTACTTGGAATTATCGGTCAAATACACTTGTGATGTAGTTCTTTAGGACTGTACATGTATGGATTTGCAATATCTGCCCCTGGGTAGATACTGAATCAGACTAAGTTTCATCACAGACTGTTCTTGCCTAAATGGTCTCACATGTTCAGGATAGCAAAATATAATGCAGATTGTTATATCATCCTCCTCTGGGACTTCTGCTTTTTCAGGAGATAAAACTGAAGCATTTATAGCTACCCTGGACTCTCATACTAGTGTTAGATGTGGACTGTCGAACGTTAGCAATGGATCAGTTATCTAAGAGATTTAAATTTGTATTACAACAGTGGAATAGAATGTTTAATAACCTGTGTTGGGGGATTATGTGTTTGTTTTTTAGCTCTTCAGAGAAGTAAGAATAATGAAGATTTTAAATCATCCAAACATAGGTACTTTCTGCTTTCTTAAATACTTTTGGGTCTAAATGCATTCCATTTTGTGTCTAAACATACATCCCAGGAGTGGTAGGAGATCCCTTCCTTCCTCCCAGCCCAGGTACACTTTTCGTAAAATCTGTGTTTATACAAATTTTTGATCATTTGTATTAAGTTTTTGAAATTGCTGAAGACAGTCAAAAGCTTAGGTATTAAACACTTGAATTTAAAACTTAATGCAGTAGAAACATCTGTAATCAGATTATAATTTTCTAATTTTTAATGCATATTAGAACATAACATAATTTTATTTCATAGAGAAGGGAATTATAAGTCAGAGTTAAGGTTTCAAAGGTATAACAGTTTTTGCCGTGGCATTGTTCTTAAGAAATTATTTGTATATTGAGTTGTATTTTTAAAAATACAGGATGCCTGCTATTTAATGGAATTTTGATAGGAATTGTTCTGTTCAGTACAAATTTGTGTTACGCGCCCTTTGTGTGCATAGCTTTGTGCTAGGTGGGATGAGGTGGGAGTGAAAAAGGTAGAGGGGCGCCTGGCTGGTTCAGTCAGTAGAGCACCCAGCTCTTGATCTTGGAGTCATGGGTTCAGGCCCCATGTTGGGTGTAGAGCTTACTTAAAAATAAGTGAGTGAGTAAGGAGGAGGAAGGGCTGTGGTCCTGCTCTCATCATAGTTGTTGGAACAAGGCAAACGTATGCAAATTACTTAGTATTTTGTATATACATCTCAATGAAAGCTTGATCCCACATATAACATAATAGAGCTCTTTTAAAATAATACTTTTTTTTGCACACTGCTATCTCCTACAATCTAAAAATACTATTTCAAGAGTGAAATAGCTGTTAAGACAGCCACTTGACAGCCAACTTAATATCAAGATCAGTTCTAGGAAGTAGAAAGGATGATATTTGATGCTAAGGATACCCTTTCAAGAATTCTTTTTTTTTTTTTTAATTTACATCCAAGTTAGTTAGCATATAGTGCAATAATGATTTTAGAAGTAGAATACAGCGATTCATCCCCTACGTATAACACCCAGTGCTCATTGCAACAAATGTCCTCCTTTAATGCCCCTTGCCCATCTAGCCTGTCCCCCCACCCAGGACCCCTCCAGCAACCCTCAGTTTGTTCTTTATATTTAAGAGTCTCTTATGTATCGTCCCCCTCCCTGTTTTCACATTACTTTTGCTTCCCTTCCCTTCTGTTCATCTGTTTTGTATCTTAAATCCCACATATGAGTGGGAGTGATATTTGTCTTTAATTTCACTTAGTATAATACCCTCTAGTTCTGCCCATGTTGTTGCGACCCTATCAAGAATTCTTAAGGCATAAGAATAGAAAATAAAATGGAGCCACAGGAGGGAAAAGCTTACACCCTGTTTCATCAGGTCTAAGCCACATTATTTAAAAGGCATTATTAGTTTCACATACTGCTAAGGAAAAAAAAATGCTACCAAGCCATCATCTTATAATTAGTGATATTAGTTAAAATGTGAAAATCTTAGAATCAATAAATATATGTTAGGAGAAGTAGAACAAGGAATATAATAGTGGGAAGAAAACATTTCCTTACTTTTCATTTCAGCCCTTTGTGGTTAGCTAACTCTCGATTTCAGATTCCAGCTTTGCACCAAATAACCAATCACAGCAGCCTAGAACTTGCTAACTTAAACATATTTTGTGTTTTATTTAGTTAAATTGTGCCCTGATTAGACTTCTCTCTACTTACTCCTAAATAACATATCTTTGATAATAGGTATGAATTTCTAAAATTTTAAATTTGTATTGGATTCAGAGAGCTTTTGCAGAAGAGCCAGTATTTGCATTGATAATGTTGATGGTTTACCAGCATATATGCCTTAAATTTCTTTAAATTCTTTTTCCTGACAACCTGAATACAACATTTTAGAAATGATACAACTCCTAAAGCCAAGACTACACTATATGTTAACTAACTTGAAAATAAATTTAAAAAAAAAATGATATAATAGTTTTATTCATCAGCTCAACAAACATTGCATACTATGTTAGACACCTTATTTGGTCTGATGCTCTATATTAAAGTATCAGAAAATAGTCTGCAGTAAAAGAGACTAGCACACCCTCCCCCCTTTTTTGGTAAGTTGAACTTTCAAGTATGCATTACCAAAATAAAGTAGATATGGAAAAAGTGATTCAGTAGTTTTAGACATGTACTTCAGTTTGATTTTTAAATGTGTATATTTCTGATTGATTTGATTTGGTTTGGTAAATTAGCAGTAATAGAAGTATTATTTTTATCTGTAACAAGAGACTGCTATATAGCGCAGTCACATTGACCCATTGTAAATAATTCTTTAAAAAGTTCTTTTCAATTAATGATAGCATAATCCCTTCTAATATTTTCCATCTCTGGCTTCAGAATAGTAACAAAAGAACCTTCTTCTCTGAGAACAAGTGAACAGAAATCTCACGTGGAATTGTTCTGTATACCCTTAAAGCCATAATGACAAGTGAACAGACTTAAACTTGGAGGAGTAGAGTAGGTCTAAGCAGCTCCTGCAGGTTAGATGTGAAATAAGAACTCTTCCTGAGGGGAAAGGCGGAGCTGCTGGGAAGGCAGCTAGCCAGTGTAGACACAGCACAGGACGAGGATGGAGGAGATATGCACAGGTGCACTGCCTAGGCTGCTGAGTGCATGCCAGAGTCACATCACTTGAGCACCCAGAAATTGTTCTTATGGAATCCCGTGCTTTTAAAAGTCAGTTGTGTGTGATAAAATTCCCAAAGAATATTCTCTGAAGAAGGCCAGTTACAAAAATCTTTAACCGGGAAAAAGTTACCGTTCCTAGTTACAGTTTATATGTACATTGTATATGCATAAAGACATTTGTTTCTTTTTTTCCTGTATTCTTTCCCCTCCCCCAGTGAAGTTGTTCGAAGTCATTGAAACTGACAAAACACTGTACCTAATCATGGAGTATGCAAGCGGAGGTAAGAATTTTAAAAGGTTTTTCTTCCTTTCTCCCTTTTAGAAGAATGCGCAAGCACACTGCCCATATGGATGATTGTTCGGGTTTCGTTTACCGTCCAGAGTTGTAATACAGCAGCAGGGGATCGGGAAGGAAAGCTGTCTTGGCTCTTCTGTGGGTTGCTATTAAGTACTTCACTATTAGCATTAATAAGTGACGATATCCAAAACTTGGATTTTTTTATTGTTGCAAGATGTACATAACATAAAATTCAGCATTTTAAGTGTACACTTCTGTGGCATTCAGTACATGGACATTGTTGTGCAACCGTGACCACCATCCATCCCCAGAGCTTTTCATTTTCCCAAACTGAAACTCTGTCCCCATTAAACACTAACCTCCCTCTCCTCCTCCCCAGCCCCTGGCACCCCCCATTCTTCTCTCTGTCTCTATGAATTTGACTCCTCTTAGGGACCTCATAGGAGTGGAATCATAAAATACTTCTGTGATTCATCTGTTCCACTCAGCATAATGTCCTCAAGGTTTATCCATGTTGTAGCATGTGTCAGAATTTCCTTCCTTTTTAAGGTTGAATAATATTCCATTATGTATATACATACACCACATTTTGTTTATTTTAAGAACTTGAATTTTTAAATGTATCAGTGCCTTAGCCTGTTTGAAATAAGTGTGTACTGTATATTGGATGGTTTTCTTTATCAGATAATAATGTCATTGGTGTTCCTCTTTCCCAAGGCCAGAAATGGTGGTTGCAGTGCATACATTTAGATTTTCCTTAAAGATTAAGGATTAGTCATTTTTTGCCTGCAGGGTTGTGTACATATAGCCATTTTTCTGAAATGCATGTATATAACTATTGTCTTTTACATACAAAGATTGTCATTTTGGGGTTGAGGTTGGGTTAGGCTTGTAGTTTTTGGACCACATGTGAGTCTCCTTGTCTTTCGACGGTGGAAGCTTTCTTACTGGTCCTTGCATGCTCCTACCTCTACATGGTGCCCGGCACATAGCAGATACTCAGCAAATAAGAACTGAGCTGCATTTGTGAAATTACAAATTACTGGGGACATATTCTGCTTAACTCTGCAGTATAGCTTTGACTGTTTTGATTACAAGAGAGTTTTATTTTATTGTTAGCACTTTGATCAGTCAGAAAATTGAGTCACAGCCTCTTTGCAATGAAAAGATTGTCAACCTGTTGTGGGCAAGAATGAGTTTACAACAGGCAAACCTTTGACACTACTTTTTCGTACCCCTAATTCAGTATTAGTTGTCTGATTTAGAGTTTAAATGTTTGATTTGAGAATTATTTGGGATTTTCTACAATTAAGGAGTAGTAGGAAGAACTGAAACTTAATTGCAGAACCAAAAATCTATATGGAATTCTAATGCTTTCTACTTGTGTTACAGAATTATGTTCATAACCTTTTCATTGGTGTAGCTTCTGCAGCGCACAAGTGCTTTCTCTTACCTGATCTCCTTTGACCTTCACAATGACTCCTTGATGTGGCCAGGCAGTGAAGGATGGGCTTTTTACCCTTGAAGAAATGGAGGCTGGGAAGTCATTGTGGTCACGCTGTCAGGCCTGGAGCCCGAGCCTTCTGACAGTCGATAGCCTCTCCTGAGTGGTCAGTTGGTCGTGGCTTTCTGTTCCCATGTATTTTAGGGGTCATAGAGATTGCTCTTCTGTAGGGGCAAGGCAAAAACATCTTAGAAACATCCACTTTTAGTAGAAAGAGGGTGGGCTTTTAAAAACACAGACGTGGAGTCAGTCCAGCCAGTGCCTCTCATTGACAGTGTGACCTAATAAATTAACATGTCTCTGAGCCTCTTAGTGGACATGCTAACACAGCCCTCCTTTGAGGGCTCAGTGCGGGGCTCAGCGCTGTAACGGGCACTGTTCATTGGTGATGTGGTGGTTTTCTGGCTTGGGCTGTTTTAATCAGCTCAACAAAGCACTGTCTCCAGGACATCTGTTTTATTGTTGATACATTTGCCATTTGGAACAACCCAGAGTTTCATAAATTGACTACCTACTCCTCCCTAGCCTGGTATTTTTCAGTTTGGTAGAATCATAGAATTTTAGAATTGGAAGGAATCTTAGAAGTCATCCAAGGTAACTGCTTAATTTTTAAAGTAAATTAATTTACTTAATTTAAAGCAACTTTGGGCGGGGGGGGGGGGGGGGCGCCTGGGTGGTTCAGTCAGTTAAGCGTCCGACTTCAGCTCAGGTCGTGATCTCACAATCTGTGGGTTTGAGCCCCACATTTTTTTTTTTAATGTTTATTCATTTTTGAGAGACAGAGACAGAGCATGGGGCGGGGGGAGGAGCAGAGAGAGACACAGAATCCAAAGCAGGCTCCAGGCTCCGAGCTGTCAGCACAGAGCCTGACGAGGGGCTCAAACTCACGAACTGTGAGATCATGACCTGAGCCGAAGTTGGACGCTTAACTGACTGAGCCACCCAGGCGCTCCCACAAAAAAATTTTAAGTAATTTTTAAAGTAAAGCTCTGATAGGTTGTTCTATGCCAGCAGCGCCACTGCTAGGTAGTGGCAGGACCTGAGCTAGGACGAAGGGCTTCCTGTCAAACTGCATGGTCCCTGACCTGGGTGGGGAGAGCCACTATTTGCTCTCTTTTTCCTAATAAATTGCCTTTTGAGCTTTTCAGTTTAGCTACTTAATCTGAGTGCTAATACGCTTTTAATGAGGAAAATAAAGAGATCTGGGTTGAATTCCTGATTTATAAGTTGAATTCCTGATTTGTAACTTAGTAATTGTGAGTGTGACTTCATGGTTCCAAATCTCTTAAGAGGTTTATAATTTATAAATTTTGAATTTATAAAAATACTATTTTAAAATTATATTGACAGACCTTTCTCCATGTTACTCTACAACAACTAGTGGGTTTAATTAATCCATTAATTTTTTTAAGTCAAAACCGTTTTTCATAGGATATGCACATATCTTTAGTGGTTTTCACTTTTTAACCACTTGTTTTGACATTGTATACTGTTCTGCAAACAGAAAGGTCATTCGCTTAGAAAATGCTGACATTTTACTTAACTGACATTTAACTTCATAATTCATCATAGTTAACACGAATCGTGTAGTGTAAATTAACATTATGTAATGCCTTTGAAAAGATCATTATGCAGTCAAATGAGAACTTGAAAATACAGTATTTATGCCCATCCATTATTTAAAAATGTTTCAGTTAGGGCTAGAAGCTTAGAAGTTGGAGACATTAATGTGCAATTCAGAGCAACTTTTTCCCCAGAAGTATTTGTTATGTTCTGAAACTAAGCATTTTTTAAGTATAAAAATCTTTTAGTTGAAAGTTGTCACTAAGCTGATGGAAATATTCTTTATTTGTATGAAGTAGATGGGATGCCTTCCCAAACACATTTTATGTCTAATTTGCTAAATTAATACCCTTTTCTGTTGATTTGAGGTATTGTTTCTTTATTCCAAATTGATAAGCAATTGGCAATTCTGATACATTTTCTGTAGTGTCACCTTTTTGCTGAGGAACCAATACTGTGTAAACTACCAGCCAGACGTCCACCGGCACGTTCTGTTGGCTCGAACTTCCCGCCGCATCCTGACTACCACCACTTCCCACTGAGGCCCAGCCTCCCTCATTCTTGCCCTGATTACTGCGCTACGCCCACTTGTCCTTCCGTTCTCTCCCCAACCTTCCCCAACCCTCCCCCACCCTCCCCCCAGCCACAGTGACCCTTTTAAGGGGTCAGTCATTTCACACTCTCCTCTGCTTCTCCTCTTACTCAGAGCAAAGCCTGCGGGACTCTTACGACCTCACCCCTTCTTCCCATCTCTGTGCCCTTCCCTTGTTCATGGTTCTTCGGCCACATGGCTTCCTTGTTCTTTGCCCGGACTCTTTCTCCCAGACAAGGACGTTGTCCACCCCCTGACAGTAGTCAGCAAAGCACTTGCACATGCACACACACTTTCTGCGTACTTCCCCGCGTCTGCTCCACCGTCCTCGTCAGCCAAGATGCTCTTCGCCTGTTTACTGATTGTCTCTCCCTGCTAGACTGTAAACTCTCCACGAGGGAAGGGACTTCGCTCTGTTCACTGCCGTCTTTCCCCAGAGCCTAGAGCAGTGCCTGGCAACTAGTAGGCGCTCAATAAATACTTCTGGAAAGAAGGAAGAAAGGAACTGCTTTTATCATAATCCTACAATGGAGGTGTCCTCCTCTTTTAACACAAATCACTTTCCCATGTTAGTTTTCAGTTTTTGTGAAAGCACATTGAAAGCATAATGCTTAAAATAAAAGTTGTATAAACGTAAGAGATTTTAATTGTAAGCGTTTTCTCTAACTTAAAGATTTTATCAGTGAACCTTTTGCCTACAGTTAAACTTAAGGCTAACTTAGTTCAAAATCCACGTTTCTGTTTATCTTCAAACCTGGATTTAAAAATAAAAATTAGAGCATTCCTAAAAGTGAAATATCAATTTATAGGAAAATTAGTGCTCCAAAGTAGGACTTATGCTTACTTTCATTTTTCTCAATTTTAGGTGAAGTGTTTGACTACTTGGTTGCACATGGAAGAATGAAGGAAAAAGAAGCAAGAGCTAAATTTAGACAGGTATGAATTGATGCACCTCCAGTTTATTAATTTTAATAAAGTTATCTTGCTTAAACCCTGAAGCAAAGAGTGTTTGCCTCAATAAATGCTTATAAGTCCCATTGGATGGAGCAGGGGGTTGGCCATTCGGGTCAACAAAAATTCATTAAGTGCCTTTCATGCCTAAGGCACTGTGCTAGAAATGACTGTGGGTTCTATTTCTAGCTTTATCAGAATTTTAGTCTCACGCTTAACCTTACTTTTGACAGTTGAGCCTCAAAATTCTAGTCTTTCAAAACACCTATGATTGCATTAATTAAAACCATCTCCCGGTTTTTAGCAAGAGGAGTATCACAGTCCCACAGTTCATTATTAGTTTTGTCTTCACCCTGCTCTTCAAAGACACATTCATTTTATTTTTTTAAGTTTATTTATTTATTTTGAGAGAGGGAGAGGGAGAGAACGAGCTGGGAAGGGGCAAAGAGAGAGAGGGACAGAGGAGCCAAAGCAGGCTCTAGGCTCTAGGCTCTGTGTTGGCAGCACAGAGCCCGACGCGGGGCTCGAACCCACGGACCGTGAGATCATGACCTGAGCCGAAGTCGGATGCTTAACTAACTGAGCCACCCAGGTGCCCCAAAGACACGCTCATTTTAATAAGCAGGTTTTAAATACAAAGGTGACCTAACTTCCCTGTTTTTATTAATCATAATTACTACTTACTGATGGATCATTACCTACCAGATATTGGGATAAGTGCTTTATCTACATTAATGTGAATCTTGCTGCAGCCTTTGTGAATTAAGGGGTCTTGTGCTCATTTGCTAAAGATAAGGAAACTGGGGCACAGGAAGATTAAATAATTTGCCCAAAATATGACGTCTGGCAAGTAGCAGACCTGCCAGTGATTCAGACCCAGGTCCTCTGACTCAAAAACTCAAATTCTTAATCGTTATATTCTCCTATTTTTTTAGATTACAAATCAGGCAACTCTTTCTGTAAAGCGCCAGAGAGTAAATATTTCAGGCTTTGTGGGCCACACAGCCTGTGTCACAGCCATCTAACTTGACTGTTGTAGCGCAAAAACAGCTGTAGACAGTTTGTAAAAGAATATGCTCCAACGAATGTGTTCCAACAAAACTTTATTTACAAGTGGTGGATCAGATTTAGCCTGAAGGCCATGGTTTGCCCATCCTGATATAGACACAGAAAAGGAGCAGGATACTTTACCGCATTTATTCCTTCCTTCCTTCCTTCCTTCCTTCCTTCCTTCCTTCCTTCCTTCCTTTAATTAAATGTTTCTTATTTTTGAGAGAGAGAGAGGGAGACGCAGAAACAGAAGCAGGCTCCAGGTTCTGAGCTGTTAGCACAGAGCTCGACGTGGGGCTTGAATCCACAAACTGTGAGATCATGACCTGAGCTGAATTTGGACGTTTAACTGACTGCGCCACCCAGGCACCCCCTTTACTGCTTTTAAACTAACTCTGTACTGGGGCACCTGGGGAGCTCAGGCGATTAAGCGTCTGACTCTTGATTTTGGCTCAGGTCATGATCTGACTGTTCCTAGGATCCAGCGCATGAGGCTCTATCCTGCTTGGGGTTCTCTCTCTCTGTCTGTCTCTCTGTCTCTCTGTCTCTCTCTCTCTCTCCCCCTCTCTCCCCCTCTCTCCCCCTCTCTCCCTCCGTCCTGCTCTCTCTGCCCCTCCCCCACTCACATGTACGTGCACTCTCTCTGTCAAAACAAATAAAAACATTAAATTAACTCTGTACTTTGCTAGACATCAATCAGTTCTGTATTTAGACGGCAGTATAGCCTCGTTTCAGAACCTTTAATTTTTTTGTTTTATTTATCTATAAGGTTGCCACAGTAGAGGTATAGACAGTAGTCTTTAAAGATTTCATAATATTTGGAAAGACAATTTTAGTTGATTTTCCAGATTTCTTTTAACAGTTGCCTCTTTTGCTTAGTCTGGTATTTACAGTTAAGAACTTGCTACTCAGATTAACTTCTGTTCCTTAAATTTAATTTAAAAGCTTAAATACTAATGATACTTTGAATTAAAACCTATTAAATATCAAAATTTGAAACTAACTTTTGGCTATTGTTTAACTTCTCATATCCTCAGTTTTTCTAGCTCAAAAATTGGAATTTGTACTTGAATGATAAACTTTGAAGTACTTTCCAGTTCTCCTGTCATTTTATTCTGTGGTCTGTGGAGGGAAGCTCAAGGTTCTCTTTATTACAAGACAAGCCTGTTTGGCCCTTCCCATAACTGTACTCTTAATTTTTGTAAGTTGGCCCCTTAAAAGCCAAGATTTTTTTTTTTTCTTTCCTCCTAAAACTTCAGTTCCTTCCCACTCAGATGAATCTGTCTAACTTGCACACATTTATGTGAACGTGGTCTGTTGACTGTGAGGAGCGGGCTGCTTAGCGCCAGCCAGCAACAACAGGTTTGAGCCTGACCTTCTCCAAGGAAGCAGCTCGGTGCTTAACCCTGTAACTGCCCCTCACTTCTTCCGTCTCTACCCAGCCCCCTGGCGGGGTCTCACTTGTCAGAGGGGCTTGGACATCGACTACCCCAAAGCTTGAGGCACTTGCTCAGTTATTTTAAATTTTCTGCAGAAATTCTGAGTTCTTTATTTGAGGAACCTATTAGTTTGTCCAGGAAAGATAGTGTATGTGCCTTTCCTACGAATGACTTGATTTACACTGCTTACAATTTAATGTAATTCTTTCTTCTTGCCTTAGTATTTCCTTAAGACCCCTCACTTAAGCCTGGAAGGATCAAGTGAGATACTGGTGTTTCCTCTTTGCTCTGATTCGAATAGCCATGCTTTCCAAAAGTTTATAAGCCATCCTTACTTGAATACGTTTTCCTGTTTGTGGCAAAGAAGAAGGTATGCCGTACAAAAAGTACACTTGGTAGGATCATGTTTTGTGTCAGAAATAGGCCTTTCTTTTCACATCCGTTAGCAGGTGATGTCTCCTTCGCCATTCTCCTCCTAGTGACTGCTTGTGTGGTTTTAAGCTTTTGAACAAGAGCTCTGTTGTTTTCAGAGAGAAAGACTAGATTCCCGGCTCCGTCTTCCTTCCTCACCTTCTTCTTAGGGGGTTGGTAACGTTGCTGCCTCTGTTGTCTCCTGTCTGGCTAGAGGCAAATTAGGCTTGTGTTCATATTTCAATCTGGAAAACACACAGATCCTCAGTTTTTGTTTTTTGGTTTTTTTTTTTAAAGAAAGAATTGTTTCTAGCTTAAAAGAATGCAAAAAATACCGCAGTGATTTAAAGTTGACCATTTTCAGGCTATTGTGGCTTTAGGTTCACTTGTTCTAAGGTAGGAGAAGTTCTGTGATCTCTTTCAGGAAGGATGGGAGATGGTCAAATGTGGTTCAAAAACAGAGTTTGGAAATAACCTGTAGGGGAATCTCAGTATGGCGGGAGAGGGAAAATCAGATCAGGCAGAAGGAAGGTAAACTCTACCTGTGTTTCAGGCAATAAACGTGTTTGTCTTGGGAAAACAAAGCAATGTCATTTTCTCAGTTTTCATGCAGACAGACTAGAACAAGTGTAAATGCTAATCCAAGGTAACAAGTGTTCTAAACCGTACTTTACCATTAGAAATTTTCTATTCTTTGTTGGTGATAAGTGGATCTGATCTGATCTTGTGACTGTTCACTTTATGAAGTATGAAGCTGCTTAGTGAAGCCCTGATTTTGACATCACCTCACCCTAACCCCAGTCCAGCTTCTCCTTGATGCTTGTTTTGAACCAAAATGCAAATTGATAAAACAGCCTGGGGTGCCCGGCCGGCTCAATCAGTAGGAGCATGCGACTCTTCAGTGAGCTCATACCACACACTGGGTGCGGAGCCTCCTTAAAAAACAGCCTCTCTGAATGTTTATGTCCAGTGTAGGTGGGTGTGTGGGGCTTACAACTAAAAGCTGATGATGATCTGGAGAAAGCTTTAGAACCCCAGTTTTGTGTGTATGTGGTCATACATAGTTACGCAGGCATAATGCCAACGAAAAGACTAGAAGCAGATACAGTAAAACAACAAGAGATGTTATGAGTCATGTACTTAGATATACCTTTCTGTATTTCCTAAAATTCCTATAATGAGCATCTAAAACTTTCATATTTAGAAAAGGAGACTTCTTAAAAAGTTAGGCGGAAGTGTGAAATTTCAGCAAAATAGTTGTTTAATCAGCAGTACCAATCACAGGAATAATCCAAAGTGGACTAAATAAAAGCATACCATTTGCTGAGTGTGGAAGGGACCCTGACCGATGGAGCACACAACCATTCCATAGTTTGTAGTTCACACGTTACAACAGTTACTCTTCCACTTTGAGGAAGAGGAAACTGATCCTCAGAGAGGTGAAGTAAGTTTTGCTGTCTTTGCACCCGCATCAGCTAAAAGGAAGAGAGTGTTATAAGGAGCAGTCTGACTGGGAAGAGAAGTGATTAACAGAGGAGACCCGACCTGGATGGACGCCTGACCATTGATAGTCTGTAGCTGCCAGTTTGGTTTTGAGTTAATTACATGAGTATGGGAAGCTTGCACCCGAGCCGTCCGATCCTGGGTCTGGGGACAAAGAGGGTCCTCAAGATCCTGGTGATTTGTTGGACCCTGGCACCATTCCCAAAGAACCGGAATGTCAAGGGGTAGGTCCCAAAGGAGACTTTACAGTTAAAACTAGAGAGCAGCGAAAACATCCTCACCCTTCTCTTCTCACCCTCACCCCTGAATTTCTCCGAATTGGAAAGCTCAAAGCACAAGAAAATTACTTTCAGAGATCCACACATTCAGGTGATCGCTAAGTATTCGGCATGTGTGAACATCAATGGAGTCTTTTCTTCTTAATGATGATTAATAACCTTGTGTCTCTCCTGTGCAGATAGTGTCTGCAGTCCAGTACTGCCACCAAAAGCGGATTGTTCACAGAGACCTCAAGGTGAGTTGCGGGGCCCTTAGTCTGTGAGCGTGTGCTCTATCTGCGTGCACTCAGTTTTCCTAGCGGTCACAGATTAGACTGTGTTATTAAATAAGAAAAAAATAGATCCTATAATAATTGATCCTTTTAATCAGGTTTTGGTATTAAGAAGAAAGAAGTGGGAAGTTTATTAAAAATATTTTACATTTCAATTAACGTAGCTCATAGCTGGTCTCTGGAGAAAAACCATCATGCTGCCAAACAGCTGGGGGCCTCCGAGACGTGTGCTGTCACTTGGACAGTGCCCTCCGCGCCACCTGGCCCCCTCTGTTTCTCTGGTCAGCATTGTCTTCTGTTAACAGCAGTGCCGTTGGAGACCTGCTGCACCATCCTTCCTTCGCCTCTGCCCTCGCTCTTGGCATAGGATAAGGTTTTCTAGTTTCCACTGGGCAGGAACTCCTTTGGTTTCCCAGAGTAAGGTGTACCACATGCCCCCTTCCTGTTGTTACGGTCAGTAGGTTGGCCCTGCAGGCCCTGCCTCTGGGTCCTGGGTCCTGACTCCTGTTTCTTCATCCACCCTCTCTACCTGCTGGCTCCTCACCAGCAGCCTTTACAAAAACATGCTCAAGGCTGTACTACCTTCCACCAGAACACCTCTTCACCCCACGTCCCCTTCCAGATACCCTCCGTTTTCTCTCTCCGCCTTTGCCACCTATCTCCCCAAACATTGTCCACATTCCTCCCTGTTTCCCATACCCACCCGTGCTGCTTTCGCACCTGCACTGGTAGCTGCAGTGGCCACCTGCATGCTGGCGAGTCCTGGATCCATGCCTGCAGCCAGAGCTGTCTTCTGCAGTCTGGTGCCCAGCTGTCTGACCACACCACCTGCGCCCCTGCTCAGGTCCACAGCCTGCCTTCTTCATTGCTGCCCCAGAATGTTCACCTCTCGTTCTGGTGCTTGTGTCCCTCGGTGCCTCAGTCTCCTTTGCTCTGCTGCCCTCTCAGCTCCCAGGCCCTTTTGCTAAACCTGTCTTGAGCACACTCTTCTCTGTCCCTGTTACCACTGTTCTCATCTAGACCACCAGCATCTTGTACACTAGCTTCTTGCTTGGTCTTCCCTGCTTCCAATCTTGCTTCTCCCTGTCCTGTCTGTTTTACACATTACAACCACAGTGCTCTTTTAAGAACACAAATAACATTGTCGCTTTCCTGTTTGAGTGACTCTTTAATGGCTTTCCATTGCCATTAGGTTGAAAACTCAAACTTCCTACCAGTCACTCAACTAGCCCTTTGTGATTCAGCCATCGCCATATCCCCTGCACCTCTTTTCCATATACTGTCTTTCAGTTTCTTGAGTAAAACATGGTCTATCTTTCCTCCTGGGTTTTCAGACTGTATTCTGCGGGCCAACACACCCACTACTATTGACCAAGCCTCCAGGCAGTGGCTTCGATTTCGCCCCTCTAGGAGACCTTTCTGCTCCTTCAGTGCTAGGCCCACAACTCCCCACACCTCCTGTCTTGGCACTCAGGTCAGAGTGTGGCTACTTGACTTTCTGCCCTTTCCCCCTCCAACCTATGAGCTCTTTGAGGGCAAGACCCCATCTATCTTATTCATCATTGTACGTCAGACACCATGTCTGTTCCTGGTATGTGATTGGCATGTGGTAAATGTTTGTTGAAATAAATGAAAGTGGCTGGCTCTGTATCTTCTATGAGGCCTAGGTTCTCCCTCGCCAATAATAGCCATTGCACAGCTCTTTGGCAGTTTTTATGAAACATGGTTGTCCACTTAAAACAAGTTTTCATTTTTTAAAAGCTGTTTATCATTATTAATTGAAAAGCTATTTCAAGGGTTGTTTTTTTTTTTTTTAATCATGGGCATTGGTTGTTTAAATTATTGCCAGTTAATCTATACCTCATATCTGTTACTGGTTGTTAATGTTCAAAAAAATTAGAAATTCTGGGGCGCCTGGCTGGCTTAATCAGTAGAGCATCTGACTCTTGGTCCCAGGGTTGTGAGTTTGAGCCCACATTGGGCGTGGCAATTACTTAAAAAAAAAAAAAAGAATTAGAAATGCTAATTATCTTCAGGGCTGGTTTTTTTTTTCCTCTAGAAAGAATGTTTTCTCATTTTATTCATTAGGATATATTAACTTGATATCATTACAGAAAGCTTTTATGAAATGCCTAATTCTGTCACAGTTCTAATTATATTTTGGTTAAATTTCATTTTTGTCTTGATGTTTTCCCTCTAGGCCGAAAATCTATTGTTAGATGCTGATATGAACATTAAAATAGCTGACTTTGGTTTTAGCAATGAATTTACTGTTGGCAGTAAACTGGATACGTTTTGTGGCAGTCCTCCATATGCAGCCCCAGAGCTCTTCCAGGGCAAGAAATACGACGGGCCAGAAGTGGACGTGTGGAGCCTGGGCGTCATCCTCTACACTCTTGTCAGCGGGTCGCTCCCCTTTGACGGACAGAACCTAAAGGTATTAGAACCAGTTGCATCCACGTTCTTCAGAATGCAAAAGATTTTATAAAATGCTGAGGGTTGATATTATAAGAATCTGTCAGTATCATGGGGTCTCACTGGTTCTTTTTTAACCTAAAAGTTGACTCACTAGTTTTCTTTCCTCCCTCCATCCCCAAAGGAACTGAGAGAAAGAGTGTTAAGAGGGAAATACAGAATCCCTTTCTACATGTCCACAGACTGTGAAAACCTTCTCAAACGTTTCCTGGTGCTAAATCCAATAAAACGGGGCACTCTAGAGGTAATTGCATAAGTGCAAAGTAAGTAACAACTTTGGAGGGTCTTTAAGGTATTTGTAGAACTTTGCTTGGTTTGTATGAGAATACTGCCCTGGGGCTTTTAAAGCAGGAATTGAGGCATTAAAACTTTTTTTTTTTTTTTTTTGTAGCTTTTTTTAACGTTTATTTATTTTTGAGAGAAAGAGACAGAGTGGGAGAGGGGCAGAGAGAGAGGGAGACACAGAATCTGAAGCAGACTCCAGGCTCTGAGCTGTCAGCACAGAGCCCCAACATGGGGCTCGAACTCACAAACAGTGGAATCAGATCTGAGCTGAAGTTGGACGCCCAACTGGACTGAGTCACCCAGGTTCCCCAAAACATTTTTTTAATGTTTATCTATTTATTTTGAGAGTGAGAGAGTGACCACACACACGTGGGCATGCAGGGGATTCGGGGGGGGGGGGGGGGGGGGGTTGGGCAGAGAATCCCAAGCAGGCTCCATGCTGTCAGCACAGAGCCCGTTGTGAGCTTTGATCTCACAAGACTGTGATATCATGAACTGAGCTGAAAACAAGAGTCGGACGTTCACTGGCTGAGCCACTCAGGCACCCAGAAACATTTTTTTAAAGTTACCTTTTGAGCTGTAATCCATGAAATGTTGAAAATAATTTTTTCTAAATATTGTGGTTATTAGCATGTTTTATTTTATGCTGCTAATGAACAGTTCACCTTTCAGCAAATCATGAAGGACAGGTGGATCAACGCAGGGCACGAAGAAGATGAACTTAAACCATTTGTTGAACCAGAACTGGACATCTCAGACCAGAAGAGAATAGGTAATTACTCTGTGCCTCCATGCTTGTGTGTGTGCAAGTGACATATTTCTGTTTTGACTCGTATGGATACACCTCAGATGTGAATGGTGGGAAGCGAAACATAAGTTATATGAGTCAGCTTATCTGTTTTGTCATATTAGGAACTCACCTGTAGTTTCCTGTGTTATTCCTTAGTTACTCAGAAGTAAACCAACCGCCCATTTAAATTAGAAAATCTATGATGTTTAGAGTGGAGTAAAGGAAATTATTTTAATATCTAACACAGTGATTTCATATCCAGACAAAACACATCAACTGTATTATGCCCTTCTTTTAGATATTATGGTGGGAATGGGATATTCACAAGAAGAAATTCAAGAATCTCTTAGTAAAATGAAATATGATGAAATCACAGCTACATATTTGTTGTTGGGAAGAAAATCTTCAGAGGTAAGAGTAATTGGAAAAAGCTAATACAACTTTTATGTAAATGATCAGTTTCAAAAGCTCTTTTCTTAGTGTTTATTTTGTTAACATGTATAACATTGGGTATGTAATTTTGAAATTGGCCTGCAAAGGATGAACCTAACTGCTATCACCTTTAGGAGCGCCTGTTTCAACTTTGAGATGGTAACTGTAACATTGGATGTTGTCCCAGACATGAACATCATAAGTTAGCCTGTGGTCATTAATGGTTTGGAAGTGATATAAAGTATCAGGTGAAGTAAATAGAGAGTGTTTTACGTTATTTGAAAAAGCCTAAAAAGCGCATAAGTACCTGTCCTTTCATGCGCTTTTCAGCAGTCAGAAAAATATGTCTGCCCAAATGTAAGGTTGTCGTTCTTGTACATGGTGCTCTTCATCTGTGAGTGAACTGTTTGTGAGAGGTTTATGTGTCACGAGAAGTTTAGTTTCCTAACGTACCATTTGGGTCCGTGTTGTGGTTTGCTCTGTTCTTCTCATTTTCTCTCAGCTGGATGCTAGTGACTCCAGTTCTAGCAGCAATCTCTCACTTGCTAAGGTTAGGCCAAGCAGTGACCTCAACAACAGCACTGGCCAGTCTCCTCACCACAAGGTGCAGAGAAGTGTTTCTTCCAGCCAGAAGCAGAGGCGATACAGTGACCATGGTAAGTTTGAGACTGTTCCACTGTGTTTTCCTTCAGTCTCCCCTTACACAAGAGGCCTCCTAACATTGGGAAGCATCCTTTTGCTTAAGGCCTGTCAGGGTGGGAAAGTGACTTGATTTCCCTTCAGGACTTTTATTTCCTACCAGTCCTGCCAGTGTTGGCCTGATCATCTCCAGGCTCTGATCTCCTTGGTACATTCAGTCCTCTGGGACTCTCGCTTCAGTCTCTGGTTCTCTGTTCACTCCCCTCCCCATCTCTGCATCAGACTTACTTTCCCGAGCATCATTGTCCAGCACTTTCTGCTGTGATGAAAATGTTCTGGATCGATGGTGTCCAACAGAGTAGCCAGTAGCTACACTTGGCTGTTGGGCACTTGAACCAGGGAAATGGTTTTCAGTTTTGTTTAAGTTAAATTTATGTAGCTACACGTGGCCAGCCATAGAGAATGCATAGTACCCCAATTTTGCCATACTTGGTTTAAATTTTTGACCTGGGTCATTGTCAGGTGCACTATGGCCATTGGTGTGTCTGAACACCCTCACTCTTAACATATTCACCATGGAAGTGAATTTTTCATGAGACTCGGGACCCTAAGAGATGTTGGGTACCAAATTTAACAGTTATTCTACCTTCAAGGCAACCCTGTGTTGGAATCCAGACACCCTAGCATGGATGTGTGTTTATTCGCCTGTAACCTGTGAATGTTAATGTTGCAGGTATTTCTTTAATTCCAGCATTTTAAGATCCAGGAACCTAGACCAGTTGGCCTGGTCCTAACTTTTAAAAATACATCCTCGGGGCGCCTGGGTGGCTCAGTCGGTTAAGCGGCCGACTTCGGCTCAGGTCATGATCTCGCAGTCCGTGAGTTCGAGCCCCGCGTCGGGCTCTGTGCTGACAGCTCAGAGCCTGGAGCCTGCTTCAGATTCTGTGTCTCCCTCTCTCTGACCCTCCCCTGTTCATGCTGTGTCTCTCCCTGTGTCAAAAATAAATAAACGTTAAAAAAAAAATTTTTTTTTTTTTTTAAATAAAATTAAAAAAAAATAAATAAAAATACATCCTCTCGGGACACCTGAGTGGCTCAGTTGGTTAAGTGACTGACTTCGCCTCAGGTCATAATCTCACAGTTTGTGAGTTTGAGCCCCACGTTGGGCTTTGTGCTGACAGCTCAGAACCCGGAGCCTGTTTCGGATTCTGTGTCTCCCCCTCTCTCTACCCCTCCCCTGCTCACGCTCTGTGTCTCTCTGTCTCTCAATAATAAATAAATGTTAAAAAAAAATTATTAAAAAAAATTATAAAAATACATCCTCTCACGGAACACCCATTTATTTTTTGTTCAGTTCATTTCCCTTCTCTGGACTTTGTCCGCTTTCATTCTTTCACCTTGAGTTTTGGCGCTTGACGGTGGCACAGAACATTCCTGTGTGTATAGCTTTGGCTTTGTACCAGGAGCGATGACGCTTTGCTCAGTGTCCGTTTCTCTTCCTGTTGATGTGCCGCCTGTCTGTGTGGTCTGGGCTGGTGCAGCACCATGTACTGAAGCTGCCGGTAAACTGTGAGCGTGTCTGCTATTCTAGGACGTAACTGAGAGCCGAGGACCCATTCTGACACTAGGTATGGTGCACATCGCATTTGTAAACCAAGTGTTGATCTGGGTCTCTGTTTCTGTCCATGTTCAGATTAGTTGTTAAGGAGGGATTTTCAACGCCTCTAGACAACAAGGCATTTAGCAAAATGCCTCCAGATTGCTCTGGACCATCCAGTTTAAAGGGAATTATTCCTAAAGTCTTGGAGGGGAAAAACCTGGTAATAGAGTTTTCTCCTGTCTCTAGTGACGATCTTAATAAGTTAATTCTTCTGTACGCATATATATTCCGTTTGGATTGGTAATGCCTTTCTCGCCCAGTTCAGAAAATTTTAGAGCTAAGAAGAGCATTAGACATGGTGTCAGACACTCACCAAATCTCCAATTTTATCAAGAGGGCCCACCACATCTCCCAGGGTTACAAGGATGTGGGAGTACCTGTGGCAGCATGCCCGGACTTCAGGGGCCAGGTCCCGTGGCTCTGCCCACTGACCCACTGATTGCCTCAGGGAGTGCTCTTTGTGTGATGATAACGATCCTTCCTTCTTGGAGCCTCTAATAGCAAAAAGTTCATGAAAGCCACCTCACTGGCTCCATTAGTGGAGCACGCAGCTCTTAATCTCAGAATTGTGAGTTCGAGCCCCATGTTGGGCACGGAGCCTACTTAAAAAAAAAAAAAAAGAAAGAAAAAATAGTACCAAAAAATTTTCATGAAAAGAATATTTCCAGAAATCCAAGTATATATAGAAAGTCACCCAATTCTGTGTTGTTGTTTTTTGTTCTTTATGGGGATGAAGATGGTGGTCAGCAAAGGAAAGATTTTGTTATACCTCTGGCTGTGTAGTTTTAAGGGCTAAGAATGAGGTAGATTCCAAATGCCACGTCTAGTAAAGCACACTCACTTGGTACTGAGTAAAGGCAGACAAGCCTACAGCTAACCCCGCTTTCAGCTTGTCCTTCCTCTTCCTTCTCCCCTTGTTTCCTCCTCCCAGATGCCAGCTGTTTATATAGGCCTGGTTCTATGAAAGTATAACTTAACTTTTATCTGTGGTTCTTAATTTGGGTCCCAGGTGTGAACGCCTGGGATGTGTGCACATATTTTTCTAGGAAAGGTGATATTCGTTCGATTTTCAAAGCGTTCTTTGTCTTAGGGGGAAAAAAAGTAAAGAATCACTGGCTTATTACTCTGGGCACTGGGGCAGTTTGGTAGTGATCAGAAAAAAATAAATCTGTATCCATTTCTCACATCTTACACAAGGGTGGGTTCCACTTGGAATGAAGATGGAAATGTGAAAAACATGGAAATAGTCAAAGAAAACACGAGATAATTTGCTTTTCGCGTTGTAACTTGGACTAGTGACGGTCGTTCTGACCGAAACCCCAACACTAATAGTTATGAAAGAAAAGACATGTTTACCAAGTTTGACTACATAAAAATCACATTTCTCTGTGAGACAGCCACATCACGGAACACTACTCAGCAATAAAAAGGAGCAAAGTATTGATAGGTGCAACCATTTGCATAGATCTCAAAGGAACTACACGGAATGGAAAAAAATCTCAAAAGGTGTTATGAAATTGATTCCATTCATGTAACATTCTGGAAAGGAGAGAATGAGGGATGGAGACCAGACCAGTGATTACCAGGGTTTAGGGAGCTGGAGGCCACGGTGGAGGAGGTGGCTGTGCTGGCAAAGGCAGTCCACACAGTCCTCGGGACAGGACTGCTCTGGCGTGACTGGTGTTGGCCTGGATTTACCAACCAGGTGGTAAATGTGCGTTGGAGCTCAATTTGCCCCGGACGCAAGTGGCTCTGGTGAGACCATGCGGTCTGAGCCAAGTTTCAGAGCAGATCAGCAGTAACCCTGAAAGTGCAGGATGTCCTTAGCTGCCTCATGATTTTGCAAAGAAAGATAAGTGTTAAGGGTAGTATCACGCATGCTTGGTTAATTCTTTGTCTTATGTGGTAGATTTCCCAAACTGGAAGCTTAGTTTTTTTCCTCCCATAAATAAAAACAAACTTTTGTTTACTTTTAATTCAGTTCCAAATAGATTTGCCATTTAGATTTTGTCCAAAAAGTAGTTTTCTTCTACCCCACCCCAACCCCTTTTTAGTACACCTAACGTATAAAGTCTCTTCTACTATAAATGATGAGCATTTGGTGCCATTCTTGAAGATGACCACTGGACAGTATACATAATGAATATATGAGTTATATATGAGTTTGTTCATTTCCAAAATGCTTTGAACTCCAAATTTCCTGTGCTGCCATCGGACTCTCCTGATGCTATTTTGTAGGATATCGGTTAATTGCCCATCCAGGATGTACCTAGGCACACTCCTCCTGCGGTGGGGTGTGATTGGGAACCTCTGCCGCCTTTCCTCCCTGTTGCTTGCATGAGGAACATGCTTTCCTCTGCCTGTGTCACCTTTCCCTGTCTACTCAAATTCCTGTTTATCTAGAAGATTCCGAATGCTTTACAAAAGATCCAGGATAACACTTCAGAAGTAATGACCCATAAGTCTGTACTGTTCTGTTCCAAAAGGTGAACGCATCTTGTGTACAAAAAAGGGTAACTAAGGTTCCCTCAGAGGTACCAGGTGAAGTAGTTCACACTGCCATGATACACATGCACCCACTTAGTTTGTTTGTTATTTGTACAGTAACACTCTAGAGATTGTTTCAGTGGACAACTCTCCCTGAAGGTATTTCTGAAGCACAAGTACTATACAAACTTACTAATAATTTTTTTTTTAATTTTTCAGTAGAAAGGGACAAAAGTGAAATTTCAAAATTGAATTCATTGTATAAGGAAGGACACTATACATGGTGGGAAATCTCTTACAGGATTTTACTGTCTTGTATTTTCTTAGATGATAGCAGTCTTGGGTCATCTTATTAGATACGTTGGTTTTCACAGACTAAAATATAAAACTATATTCTGGCTTTTAAAAAGTAAACTGTTTTATTTTAGCTGGACCAGCTATTCCTTCAGTTGTGGCGTATCCAAAAAGGAGTCAGACCAGCACTGCAGATAGTGACCTCAAAGAAGATGGAATTCCTTCCCGGAAAACAAGCGGCAGTGCTGTCGGAGGAAAGGGAACTGCTCCAGCCAGCCCCATGCTTGGGAATGCAAGTAATCCCAATAAGGCTGACATTCCTGAACGCAAGAAAAGCTCTACTGTCCCTAGTGTGAGTATTGTTAAACTCTAGAGCGTTCCTAAGATTGTAGGGTTAGGGTGGTCTAGACATTTTACTCCCGTGTTCTCAACTACCTGCAGTGCTGTCCCCACCGGGCCACCATGCCCAGTCTCCCCCCTGTAGAGATCACTTTCAGTACCTGTGTTGAAGGGGTTTCTTGCTGCACCCCATCCCACTAGATTAGTGACCCGATCTTTTGTGTCAAGGGCTGTTTCTGGTTATTCCACAAACATCTGAGCTTTAGGTTGTATCAGGTCCTGAGAAATAGAAATGCCTCATAGTCTGAGGAAATAAAACCAAATGGTGACAGTGCCGACAAGAAACCGCAGACAGAAGATGCCTAACGGGTTCTGTGCAGGACTCTGGGAGATCTGATTGCCTGAGGGCCAGGGATGTGGGGGCCAAGGATGTGGTGTGCATCTTCAAAGGGCTCTGACAATAAAGAACATTTGACCAAGTCCTTACCTTGTGCCAAGGACTGTGCCAAATGCTTTTGCATGTACCAGCTAAATTTTAAGGTGGAAAACAATGAAGAAAAGTTAGTCTTTGCCTAAAATTATGTTGCTGATCTGAGTCCATCTCTTAATCCGTATTCTTAACAAAATCCCCTTTAAATAGGTGGTATTTGTTAAAGTCTGTTCAGTTTCAGGAACTTCTCTGTGAATTGAAATGTGTTCTATCTGACCTAATATAGTAATTCTTATTCTTAGCACTCCTGAAGTAATTCTAGAAAGAATTTGCAGAGGATATACAGTCTGAGGGATATTCTGTGACCACATTTTTTTTTCCTGCAAAGTTAACAATGACACAGCCCTCCCTCTACCTCAAAAAAAAAAACAAAACAAAACAAAACAAAAAAAAACCCAGAGTGAGGGACCCACATGGAAGCTCTGCTGCTGCTTTTAGGAGGCTTTTGTATGTGCCGTTCTGGGGATAGGAGCTCATGACAGAGGTCAAAGGGTTTTGTCTGCTCCATCCTCTGACCTTGCGTTCTATCAGAGTAAACCCTGTGTGAAAGGGTTTTTTGTTTTTGTTTTTGTTTGTTTTTTAATAATGTTTATTTTGAGAGAGAGCAAGAGAGCACGCGCGAGCCTGTGAGCAGGGGAGGGGCAGAGAGTGGGAGAAAGAGAATCTCAGACTCCACAATCACTGTCCGTGCGGAACCCACTGTGGGGCCAGAACTCATGAACTGTGAGATCATGACCTGAGCCGAAATCCAGAGTCGGTTCCTTAACTGAGCTGCCCAGGCATCCTGTAAAAGGTTTTTTATTGGCTTTCTAATTCCATAAAATTGGTTTGTCATGTCATAGCCCTACAATTTAAATTCAGTCTCCAGTGGCACCTAGGTGGCTCTGTCAGTTAAGTGTCCAAACTTCAGCTCAGGCCATGATCTCATGGTCCCTGGGTTCAAGCCCCATGTCAGGCTCTGTGCTGACAGCTCGGAGCCTGGAGCCTGCTCCGGATTCTGTCTCCCTCTCTCCCTGCCCCTCCCCCATTCATGTGCACACATGTGCTCTTTCTCAAAAATAAATAAGCATTACAAATAAATTTTAAAATAAGGATTAAATTGTGTGTATTTAGGTAAGAATTTTTTTCTCATTGTACTATACTTATTTCTAAATGGTTTAAGACAAAAATGGGCCCCCCTTTTTTATAGAGTAATACAGCAGCTGGTGGAATGACACGGCGCAATACTTACGTCTGCAGTGAAAGAACTACAGCCGACAGACATTCAGTAATTCAGAATGGGAAAGAAAGGTACGAAATTTTACCTGTTTGCAAGAAAATTTGTTTTTCGCAAAAGAAATGGAAGTTACTTCTTAGTTTTTAGAATCAAAATTCAGATGATAATCGTGAAGTGTTCTTCACGGTAAGTTAAATTTAAGTGCAGATTTTTTTAGTGAGATACTAGACTTCCAAATTCCTCTTACTGTCCAGAGCCTGTCCTCCTGGCAGGCTGCGTGTGATGGTTGAAAGGGTTGGGTGAAACCAGAGAGCTTTCCCACAGGACACAGATCTGAAGCGGTGGTGTCATTCCAGAATAGCAAATAGGGAAATGTGTATTATGCTGTGTACAGTAATAACTTGAACAAAGGGTAGAGCGGGGAGGGATAAGGACCTGAGGTGCAGGGGACCGTGCCTCTAGAGGACAGTGGGAGGTAGGGTGAGTGAGCCTCAGTCACAGGCCAGCAGTCTGCCAGAGGAGCCAAGGGGACAAGCAGTAACACAGTCTCCACCTTGGACACACTCGAGAACCCCAGGAAGATGTAGAGAGTAGTCTTCTGGATGATTTTCATTTTAATCTGGCAGGGAAGCAGGCACACATAGGGTAAGTACAGTTTAAAATACAAATAAAGTAATATGTCAATAAGGAGAGAATTATATCATGCAAACAACTTTGTTAGAGTTACCAAATAAGAAATAAGGTGGGGGGGTGGGGGCACCTGGCTGGCCATTTAGTGGAGCATGTGACTCTTGATCTCAAGGTTGTAAATTCAAGCCCCACGTTGGGCGTAGAGATTACCTAAAAATAATAAAAAAGTCTTGGGGCACCTGGGTGACTCCGTCAGTTAAGCGTCTGGCTCTTGATTCTGGCTCAGGTCATGATCTGACTGTTTATGAGCTCTACGCTGACAATGTGGAGCCTGCTTGGAATTCTCTCTCCCTCCCTTTCTGCCCCTCTCCCGCATGCAGGCGTGCACTCTCTCTCTTACTCTCTCTCTCAAAATAAATATATATGTGTAAAAAAAAAAATGTTTACTACAAAAATAATAAAAATTTTAAAAAGAAAAAAGCTGAGTGGGATTAAGTAGGTCCAAAGACCGTAGTTTGTGGGGAGAGAAAAAAGAGAAGTTGAGATTGGTGGAGTAAATGTATTCTGTATGGACAAATTTCTCAGGCAGGCATGGATCTTCCTTCTTCCTTTTGGTAAGAATAGTGTATAAATTAAATTCAAAGGGTGAGATAAAGCTACAGCAACCAGTTAAAGTTCTGTGGTAGAAATCCATAAAGTAATTCCTGCCATCTTTAATTGTCCCTTGGCCCCCTAACTTGAACATTGTCTGGTCTCGTCACTTGCCCCATGTGTGGCATCAAAATGGTTTCTTTTTTTCTGACATTTACTCTCTGATACTGCATTGTATGGTTTCTGTTCCGTTTAGATCTCACTAGTCAAATGTTTGATCACTAACTTCTGTGACAGCCTGAACAAAAATTCTTCTTTCCTTTTTCATCCTTAAAACCAGACTGTTTATAACTTCTCTCTTCCATACACCACTGAACTCTGAATTTGACATGAAGGTAAAAGCTTATTGTGGAAGATTATGTTGATTTTTCAGAGCATTTTTAGAAATATTTACATTCTAGTGCTCTCTTGTCTGATTCCTATTTGTGTGCTTGTTTTAACACCTTTTCTTTATGATTAAAATCTATTAATAACTTGAGTATATTATAGTAGCTGTGCTAGATAGCTTACAAATATGATTGGTATATTTATTTTCTAATAGTATAGTTTATTCTCTAGTAAAGTTTCTTTTATTAGTTACATTCTCAAGTCTACCAAATTTCATCTAGTTCAAGAGGATATCAGTAGGAGACTTAATTAGGAGTTTCTAATATAAATGTTGCTTCATGATTCTTCTTTCTTTTGGAAATTCTTCTAAGTTGTTCAGCTCTTCTGTCAGATGCCTTTTGAACTTTGAAAGTACAATTCTCAGGGCGCCTGGGTGGCTCAGTTGGTTTAGGGTCTGACTTTGGCTCAGGTCATGATCTCACAGCTCATGGGTTCGAGCCCCGCGTTGGGCTCTGTGCTGACAGCTCAGAGCCTGGAGCCTGCTCTGGATTCTGTGTCTCCTTCTGTCTCTGCCCCTGTCCTGCTCACACTTCCTCTCTCTCTGTCTCTCAAAAATGAATAAAGGTTAAAAAAAAAATTTTTTTTTAAAGTACAATTCTCTGAAGTTCAGGGTCAGACTTTTTTTTTTTTTAATGTTTATTTTTGAGAGAGAGAAAGAGAGACAGAGTGCAAACAAGGAAGGGATAGAGAGAGAGGGAGACACAGAATCTGGAGCAGGCTGCAGTCTCTGAGCTGGCAGCACAGAGCCTGACATGGGGCTCGAACCCACAAACCGTGAGATCATGACCTGAGCTGAAGTCTGTCGCTTAACTGACTGAGCCCCCAGGTGCCCCTCAGGGTCAAACTTTTTAAAAAGGCCGTTAAGGATGAAGATCTACTCTCTGCTACCCGGCTTGTGTTTGTGTGTGCGCACATGCTCTTCTAACCCTTCCTTCCTGCAGTTATCCAATTCACTCTTTGGAAAGAGTTTGAAGAATTCTCTGATTTTTTTGGAATCATTACCCTTGTGTCCTCCCTGCCCACACCTTCCCTATTGAGCTGACTCCTCCTTATCCCAACCTAGGCCTCACCGCTTTCATTAGCTTCAGTCACTTAAACGCTTTGCTTTTGAAAATGTTGTTTCTATCTTTAGCCAAACAGAGCCTCGGTGCCAAACCACACAAGATTGGGCCCTTAATTTTTATAATCTCTAGATTTTCTTTTTCTATCATACAAGTTAATGGAAGAACTGTGGAAAATTATTGGAGGGTGTGAATGCTAAAGTAGTCATATTTTTTACTCTCAGAGCACGAAATGTGACTTTTTTCACCTGTGAAATAGATGCTGAAAGATAAATTCGATGCACTGGACCTTCTCTGTGCACAGATGACTTCTTAGGGAAATTACTGCTTTCTTCTCTCTCATATGGATCTCTTACTCTTTAAATACTGGTGAGCTGCAGATGCCGGGGTCCATGTTAACTTCTGAAAGGACATTCGTTTCATGTTTAACCGTAAATATATGGGATTTTTTTTCATGTATGTGTGTGTATGTGTGTGTGTATGTTTATACAGAATTCCAGTATGAGCATGATCATGCTAGTGAAAACTATGTGTGTTTACAACCAAAGGCTATACGTGCCCCAAACAAGCTGGTTTTCAGCTGTCTTCAGAATCCTGCTGTGAGCAGTGAGCACGAGATGAGGTTTTCAAGCCTCGCCACCGGCCATGTGATCATTTTTTTCATTTTAAAATTAATTTTATGCATTGATTCTTACTAGTGCTGTTTATCAGCCTCACTGTATGAAAAATAATGCTAATCAGTGTTGTTAAAGGGACAGAAGTTACAAGTTTTGGCAAACTGTTGCTTTGGCTTGAGCACCTGTGAGTAGTTTTCTAAGGAAGACTGTTGTTTTGACACCAGGCATGCTGAAGTCCAGCTTATTTTCTGCTACATGTTCTGGTATAATTACTCTACCTTCTTTTGATGGCAGACTCTGAAGATGGCCCGATTTCAAATTGACTAACAGTCAGTACAAAGTAGGCATGAGAAAGTGTAATTACATCTTCAGTTGTAAGATTCTGTCAGAATCACGTAGGTTTTTATAATGAGTCTTAAACCACTGAGCACAGGCACTGACACATAATGCTTAACAAAAAACTAGCTTATCGAAGTACTGGTAATAAACCATTCTGATGGGAATGTAAAAATTTTCTGAGTTTACACTCACTTTTTGACTTAATAATTTTGCTAACCAACACAAATAACATGGACTCTGCCCTGCTTTTTCATATGCTTCTAGATAGTTACAGAAGACTGTTTAAAAAAAGGACTGTTGCAAATGTATTCATTTGAATACCCCTGAAGAAGGAGTGTGATATGATTATAATAAAGCACAACAGAACAGAATCTTTTTTTAAGTTTATTTATTTTTAGAGAGCATGCAAGTTGGGGAGGGGCAGAGAGAAAGAGAGAATCCCAAGCAGACTCCACCCTACCAGCACAGCACAGAACCCGACGTTGGGGCTCAAACTCATAAACCACGAGATCATGACCTGGGCTGAAATCAGACACTCAACTCACTGAGCTACCCAGGCGCCCCAACAGAATCTTTTCAAATAAATTTTAGGCATTTGATATTCTAGATAAGATTTTATAAGTGTAAAATGGCTCTATTATTTTATCCATTTGTCATGCATCAAGGCACAGGGATTGAGCAGAGAAAGTGTGATCACAGTTCACACATGTATCTTTACTTTTAATTTTGCTTTTTCCCAGTCACTGAGTATAGTTTGAATCAGCACCCCAGAACATTTCATGTCAGAATGTTCTGCTGTGGGAGAGATGTCCTGTCAAATTGAAAATACCTGTCCTTGGGGAGCCTGGGTGGCTCACTTGGTTAAGCATCCAGCTCTTGGTCTCGGCTCAAGTCATGATCTCAAAATTCGTGGGGTCGAGCCCCATGTTGGGCTCCACGCTGACAGCACAGAGCCTGCTTGGGATTCTCTCTCTCTTGTCTTTCCCCTGCTTGTATGTGTGTGTTTTCCCTCTCTCTCAAAATAAATAAACATTTGAAAAAGTAGAAAATACCTGTCCTTTAGTCACCGTAAGTGGATTAGAATTTTAGAAAAAAGATAGTCAGACATAAGTACAAAGCAGTTAGGATTAAGTTTCTAAAATAATTCATTTAATTGCATTTAGGATTATTGTGTCAAAAAACTTAATAATTTATAATGAAAATATCAATTTACACTTCATTTTTAGGAAGGTCTCTGAGAACGGTCAGTTTCTTTGCTGTGAAGTGTGTGTCCGGTCTTGCTATGCTTCTGTGCCCTGTGGATCTTGCCTGTGCTGGGCAGCCTACAAGCGGCGTGTCTCAGGAGGAGTAGATCAAGCATCTTCTGCTCTATATGCTGACGAAAAGCCCTTGCCTTCTTCTGAGTCTGTGGGATCTTTTGTATTCTCCAGGGAAGGAAACAGATAACCCTGTCTTCCCTGCTTCCCTTGCTTTTAATGCACCCGTTGATCCCAGCTTCTCATGTGGGCAAGAGAATGTCAGCAGCTGGTCAGAGGCATCAAGCATATTGACCCTTGACCTGCCCTAAGCAGGTAATAGAGCACAAAAGACAGTCATATTAGCTGTAATGTAACTTCTTAAAAAATAAAGTATGTATTTGCATATATGTATGTATGTCTATGTATAAGAAACTAGCAAGCCTTTCTTCAGATAGTTGAATCGTTCCTTGTTCTACTCTTTCTCCTTACTTCTCACTACTGCACTTGACTAGTCTTTAAACAGAGTTGAAGGGACAGCTGGGTGGCTCAGTCGGTTGAGCGTCCGACTTCAGCTCAGATCATGGTCTCGCAGTTTGTGAGTCCAAGCCCCACATGGGGCTCGTTGCTGTCAGCCCATCAGTGCAGAGCCTGCTTCATATTCTTCTGTCTCCTTTCTGCCCCCTCCCCCACTTGTACTCCAAAAAATAAATATTAAAAAAAAAAAAAAAAAGAGTTGAATCATTTAGGACTCTGTGCTGCATCACAGGAACCCAGTCCAAACAAGCTTAAATTCAAAAGGGCATATTTGATTTCCTAGAACTAAAAATGTCTAGGAATAGAGTCAGGGTCCATCTCCTACTTCTGCTTCCTCTGTGGTGGTTCCCCTGTTGGGTTCACAGCATCAGACTTGGCATCTTCCCACACTCAGCTCTGCTCAGACAGAAGCCCTGCAGCTGTCTCTGGGTCTGTGTTGGTCTGGCTTTGGCCATGTGCCTGTCTCTAAGTCTGTCACTGACCAGGGTGGCTGGGAAACCCTGGGGTGGAGTCATTGACATCCAGAGCCTAGGAACTTGCTTCCCTAATAGCAGAATTCAAGTGTCGTTGCCACAGGATAAAAAGTAGGTGCTGAGTGGCAAAAACACAAAACTGAATCTCTTTTTATCTTTATAAGGTACTCATTTTCAGTTCTTGGACTATATTAGAGCCATTCTCCCAAGTCAGAAGACAGAATTCTCAAACAGGGGCAGGGACACACAAATCTTGAGCAATTTTTTTTTTTAATTTTTTTTTCAACGTTTATTTATTTTTGGGACAGAGAGACACAGAGCATGAACGGGGGAGGGGCAGAGAGAGAGGGAGACACAGAATCGGAAACAGGCTCCAGGCTCTGAGCCATCAGCCCAGAGCCTGACGCGGGGCTCGAACTCCCGGACCGCGAGATCGTGACCTGGCTGAAGTCGGACGCTTAACCGACTGCGCCACCCAGGCGCCCCTTGAGCAATTTATTATAAAGTGCCCATCCTCCCCCCAATGTCAGGACTGTAAGAACTCCAGTTCGTTAACTTCTCGGGAGAGCATTCATTGAGCACCATGCTTCCAGGACACTCTATCAGGGAAAGGTCACTGGGGTAGCACAGGGTGGCAGGGGCACATACTCAGTACAAAATGGGAATGATAAACTCCTGATGGGAGAGGATGACTTCATGGAGATGACTTCATGGAGAGGGTGACCTCTGGGTTGAATTTTGATGAAAATAGGTGCCTGCACTCCAGGCACAGAGAATAGTTCCTGTGAAAGTTATTTGACCTGATGCATGACCAAGGGATTGCACATCATTAGGAGCTCCAGAAAGTCAAGTCCCAGAGATGACAGTAGAAGGTAGAACCTGGAGATACAGCTTGGCGCCGCTGGGCTGTGGGTACCTGAGGGTGTGACCGGGATGCCAGGGTGAGGAATTTGAAGTCTGTCCTGAAGATGCAACATGCTTTTGAAAGGCTGTAAGTTGATGAGTGACAAGGTCAGGTTTGCATCTTGGGACGTTCATGGCTATATGTTGGACAGGTTGGGAAGTGTGTAGCCAAGACAGGCACTGAGGTATAGGTCCGTGTGGGAGAGAAGGGGAGAGGTGCAGAGACCCTGGGGTAGAGGTGGGGGCGTATATGCAGACTGACACACGGGGTCTGAGTCCTGAGTCCCTGGCTCTCCTCCAAGGAGAGAAACTGCCTCTTCGGAGCTCCAAGGGCAAGATGACTTGAGCTGGAATTAAAGCAGAGTGGCCAGGGCGCGGCTCGTCTCTCTGTGCCGGGGGGAAGCTGCAGGCATCCAGCCATGTCCATCATTCTTTTTCTCTGTCTGCAAACAGTTAATTTACTCTTAATAGTTTTCCTGCCTTGAAAAAAGGGGTTCTGTTGACCCCTTAAGAATTTTGACTGTTGTTTATAAAGAAGTGAATGTCCTTTGTGTAGGAAGATTCTCATCTATCTTGAAACAGCATAGGACACTTTGATAAATAGCAACTAATTATTATATGTGTCATTTTACTAGTCCATTTAAAATATGTCTGTGTGTTTGGAGAACAGGCCGAAAGCAAGGTGTGCTCATATTATAGATTCACTCAACCAGTTCAGTTTGAATGGAGACATCTCTTTTAGGAAAGGCTTTATTTTGTACACAGCTCAGAAAACGTTGCCCCCTCACCTAAATATTCAAACAAGTAAGATGTCATCCCCCCCCCCCCCCTTAAAGCTAATATAGCTTGGGGCGCATGTGTGGCTCAGTTAAGTGTCAGACTTCGGCTCAGGTCATGATCTCACAATTTGTGAGTTTGAGCCCCACATCGGGCTGTGTGCTGATAGCTCAGAGCCTGGAGCCTGCTTCGGATTCTGTGTCTCCTTCTCTCTGCGCGCCTCTCTCTCTCTCTCTCTCTCTCTCTCTCTCTCTCTCTCTCAAAAATAAATAAACACTTTTTTAAAAGGCTAATAAATCTTTTACTTTATTTGCGGGGGGGTGGGGTGGGGTGGGGAAAGGCAGCTACAGGTCAGTAATTGCTACAGAATCCCCAAAACAAGGTTAAGAGGAAGGTGTGTGCTTTAAATAGCAGATAACTTTTTCTGTCACTGTGCCATCATATTGTTGTTTCTGCCTCTGCCTGATCCCAACCCCCCTCCCAGCCTGACAGAAGTGTTCGCTTCTGCAGCTAGCCCTGCCTCAGTGGGTGAGACATCAGGTCGATGTCCATGCCAGCCTATGGGCACCCCTCCGATGATGGTACCTCCAATAGACAGTGAAGGAGGGAAATGTGAGGCTGTGTAAGAAAAGTGCACATTCCTTGTGAAACTAATGTGTACCCACCGCTGCTTCATTCTGTGCTGTGGATTTTATAGTCCGTGATGTGTTACTATCTGTGGTCCACAGGTGTTCTTCCTGTGTGTGGTTTTAGTTAAGCACATCCTGTCTCACGGTGTCCTTGGTCGTCTGTGCCTTTGCATACTACAGAAGGCGTAAGAAATCCCCCTCCTCTTCACAGTGCTCTTAGCATGTGGAATTTCACAGGAAACATGCCATTTGTATGTCTCTAAAACTTTTTAGTTGCCTGTTCATTTCATGTTTCTTTCTTTCACAGGGGCAGGGTTCTCGCACATAAGCACTTTGAGGAGGGAAGCAAAGGGAAAAAGCTTGAGTTAGCCATTCTGTGTCCTAGAATTTCCCTGCATTAATCTTGTCCTTGAAAATATGTACGACCTATTCCCTTAAACCCCACGAGACTCTGTCTCATTATATGCCATCTATTTGATACCCTTTCCTATTTAACTTGCCTTTTGGTCCTGAGTTCTATAAAATACTGCCTTGGGTCTAGATTTATCAGAACTGATTTTGTCCACTGAGGATAAAAGGTGTCTTTTGGGATCGTGGATTGTCGTGCGCCATGTTTGCCACACAGCTGGGCTTTTGCCAACCACGTGACAGTGAGAGTGAGTCTGTTCTGTTCTGCCCTACTAGCACTATTCCTGATCCGAGGACTCCCGTTGCTTCAACGCACAGTGTCAGCAGCGCAGCCACCCCAGACCGGCTCCGTTTCCCGCGGGGCACCGCCAGCCGCAGCACTTTCCACGGGCAGCCCCGGGAGCGGCGGACCGCCACGTATAACGGCCCACCTGCCTCGCCCAGCCTGTCCCACGAAGCCACACCACTGTCGCAGACTCGAAGCCGAGGCTCCACTAATCTTTTTAGTAAATTAACTTCAAAACTCACAAGGAGGTAAGTGCCAGGTGGTGCTGGTTGTTTGCAGCCAATGTAAGAGCAAAAGGAGAAACGTCTTCCCTGTCGTGTGACGCGGCTGCCCAGATACTTTCCACTTTGTCTTTAGCTCGTGTTTTTCTGGTTTATATATAGAATTTTATACTTTAAAACCTTTTAGAATAGGAATTACAGAGCTCAGAGTCTTCCCGACATCAGAAGTCCCTCTAGCACTTGGGAGGTTGTCGTTCTCTTTAATTACTGTTCTTTTGATCACACATCTGCCCACATGCATGGTTATTGCAGCTTAGTGCAAGCTGGCACTTCGGAAGCCGTCCCCGAGGAAGACAGTGTGCGGTGCGGCCAGCCTGGACGCAGAGGAGAGAGACCTCTCTTCTCTCATGTCGTGCCAGCATCTCTGAGGAGCACTAAGTTTCTTAGGGTCTAAATCTTAAAAACTGTTCTCTCGGTCTCAGTAAGCTATAGTAAGAACAAAGTAACTTGCTTAAACGGTACAGTTTGGCGGATAAAATTCCTGATTTATTCTCACCAAGATATAGTAAATCTGCTTGTGTATAAAATCCTTCATGTGATACTTTTTCCCTTGAGGTATTTTGAACTTTATTTCCATAACCTCATCTGGAGGCTGCAAAGGCCTAGAATCACTGATGGCTATGAGAGGAGGAAGTGCCCCTTTGCACCATAAACACATAGGCCGAGGCACCGCCAGCTGGGCCCACACTCAGGAGACTGAGGGCCCCTGCACTTTCAGGACTCCCAGGAGAGATTTCTTCGACACTGAGCTTCACCGAAGATTAGTACGTCCAAGGCATCCTGCCGCTTTGCCCACTGCAGACCCTCTTTTCATCTGTATTTTACTCAGAACAACAGTGGGGTCTTCTCCAAGCCTGAACTAGCTGGCGCCCCCTGTGGCTCACCAGCTGCCTGCTGTGGTTCCTTCCATTTTTGGAATTTAACCTGTAAGCCAAATACCGCATTTTCAGTCTCCTTAATTCATCCAGTATTTTTATGTTCTTTTAGTATTTTTAGTCTTTCTCCGGGTACTCTGCTTATTGTCAGGACATGGCTACCAAGTTAGGAGGACTTCTGCTGTCTCTTATCATCGGCTGGAGGCCAGATAGGTGCCAGAAGTTACAGCGGCCTCTTGTTCTCTTCTCGGCTCCTTTGCTGAGACCCCCTTTTCCAAACTGGGCAGAGTGGTCTAAAGGACTTCGCCAAGTTTGGGGCACCCACTCGTGACCAGTAAAAGAAGCAGGGAGCTCAATACAGGAAGTCTGCTGACCCCAGAATAATTCATTCCTTGTTTTTAGGATCATCCCATGGCCTGTCCCAGGCCTCCCTGTCCCCTAGTTGCTTCATTATGGACTAGGCTGAAATGGAATCTGTTTCCAAAACTTGGGTGATAGGAGACGGAGCCTGGTATCATTCACCTGGCTGTTTGCCTTCCCGACTGAGCTTCATGTCGACGGGTATTTTGCCCTGTAAGAGCCCTGAGTGCAGAGGGGATATGCATCAGTCAGGTCTGTCTGAGATCTAGTTACAGGTCAGCTAGTTCTGTGTCTTTACACTTTGGTCTACGATGGGCTCTTTAGGTAAAACGTCATATGTCAGGGGCTCCTGGCTGGCTCAGTCAGTAGAGCACGAGACTCTAATTTTTTTTTTAACATTTATTTATTTTTGAGACAGAGACAGAGCATGAACAGGGGAGGAGTAGAGAGAGAGGGAGACACAGAATCTGAAGCAGGCTCCAGGCTCTGAGCCGTCAGCCCAGAGCCCGACGCGGGGCTCGAATTCACAGACTGTGAGATCGTGACCTGAGTTGAAGTCGGACACTTAACCGACTGAGCCACCCACGCACTCCAGTAGAGCACGAGACTCTTGATCTTGGGATGTGAGTTCAAGCCCCACGTTAGGTGAAGGAATTACTTAGAAATAAAATCTGGGGGACGGCGGGGCACCTGGGTGGCTCAGTCAGTTAAGCATCCAACTCTTGATCTCACCTCAGGTCACGATCTCATGGTTTGTGAGTTCGAGCCCCGCATCAGGCTCTGTGCTGACAGCATGGAGCCTGCTTGGTATTCTCTGTCCCCCTCTCTCTCGGCCCCTCCCCTCTCATGCTCGCTCTCTCTCTCTCTCTCTCTCTCTCTCAAAAGAAATACATAAATAAACTTAAAAAAAATATCTTGGGGCACCTGAGTGGCTCAGTCAGTTAAGTGTCTGACTTTGGCTCAGGTCATGATCTCACAGTTCTTGGGTTCAAGCCCCACATCAGTCTCTGTACTGACAGCTCGGAGCCTGGAGCCTGCTTCGGATTTTGTGTCTCCCTCTCTCTCTCTGCCCCTCCCTGCTGACACTGTCTCTCTCTCTCTCTCTCTCTCTCTCTCTCTCTCTCTCTCAATCTCTCTCTCTCTCCTTCAAAAATAAACATTAAAAAAAAAAAAAGATTTTATTTTTAAGTAATCTCTACCGCCAATGTGGGGCTCAAACTCAACAACCCCAAGATCAGCAGTCACATGCTCTTCCTACTGAGCCAGCTGGGCACCCCTGATTGTTGCCTCTGTGCTGTATTTTTCCTGTGTGCTAAGTTAAGGTAGATAAGCGTCCTTAGATGTATATAGAGCTATACTTGTTTCTCATTGATAAACATGCACGTGTCACATACGTACAAACACATTCTCACATACTCACGTAATCTCCACCGTCCACCTTGTGTAGTAGATACTCTTACTGTTGTGTAGAACAAGCTGGAAATGAGATTCAGAGAGTTTAAGGCACATGTTGAAGATTCTACAGCCAAAAAATGCTGAGCCAGAAAGGTGCCTCCAGAAGAGGCCCTCCAGGGCACACTGCGTGTGCTGCCCTACAGAGCAGAACGGTCAAGGATAGTGTAGGCTGGAATCCTTGTCCCTCATTCTCTAATTTAGTGTATTTCATGCATTTCAATTAAAATTGGAGACAGATTTCTTGGTTTAATTAAAAAAAAAAAAAGTCTCAGGGGTCATCTTACTTTACATTTGCAGGCAATTTCCACCCCTAAAGATTTACAGAAAGGTAGTCTTCTGTTTGTTAAAGTTTGCAAACTGAGGTCTGTAGTCTTCCCTGGTTACTGTACTTTAGCGGTGGTCCGTTTCTTCTTGCTGCCGCTGTCAGCGTCGGCTGCTTATCCTGCCCTGACAATAAATGCTAAGATCAGAGTCCTGGTGCCCAAAAGAGGCTCAGGTGTTCTCACTCAGGTGCTGCGTCGGAGACCTGCTCAGACCTGGTGGGAGGAGATCCGCCGCCAGGAAGCCTGTGTTCTCTTGGCTCTGACTCTGCCCTGGGTACGTGTGGCTTTGGAGAGCTGTGTGCTCTCCAACCTCGGAAGCCATTTGTAGTCAGAAGGAGCAAGGCTTCCCGCTCCTGGGGCCAGGCCTGGCCTGCTTAGGGTTCTCAGGGTCACTCCTACCCTATCGGCAGAACAGCCCAGGCATGATGTAGGTGCCTCTGTGTGCCTCGCGCTGGTCCGCGGGGCCTGGCAGGAGTAGAGAGCCTCAGTCCCGCTGCTCCTCCTCTTTATACCTCAGGGATTCGTGGCTGAAAAAGCGAGGAAGAGCAGTTGGGTGCTTGACCAATAACCCTGACCTTTCTCAGGCAGAAAATTGGGAAGTGAAAATACCGAAAGGCCTTTTAATCGGTTTTCAACTAAAATAATCTTTTGAATAATCCTGCCTTATTATGTAGTGCTTAATTATTTACAAAATCCTGTCACATGCATGATCTTCTCTGCTGCATATAACTCCTCTGTGGACCACTTCTGATCTGATTATGAAGTGGTTGGCTGTTACCTACAGTCGTTAGCTGTTTTCTAATTGGGCAGCATCTGAAGCAATGTCAAAGTTACCAGTATTAGAAAAACCGACCCACGGAATTCGTTACTTCATTCACTCAGACTGAATTCTGTGTTCAGTCACAGAACTGGGAAGTTTCAGAAATGGTTTGACAAGGCCAGCCTGCGCTCGCCCAGGAATGCTGACCACATGATCGTACAAGCCTGATGGGTAGTTTGGAATTTCTTTTGTCAGATTCTGTTCAGTACAACCTCAGCATCTCCTTAAGTTTTAATGAGCAAAGTTACTTCTAAATACGGTTATTCCATTTTATTACACAGAACATAAACATGAAACCCCCGTTGTTACCATTTTGTTTCCATTCATTTTGCTGTCTAAAACTCTGAAAAGTCCACTTCGTTTTAAACCGCAGTAACTTACTGTTTTATTGAGAAGTGATTTATGTGATACCACTGTAGCAGACATTCTGTTAATGTTTAAATCGTCTTCCTGAAATAAGTAATGGTTCTCTTAATGGTTGAACATTTTAAAATGAACTTTTTAATGTTGTATAGAAGGTGAGATTTTTGTTCATAGAATATTCTGAAGAGAATCAAGAAATGTTACTTTATTACTATAGTATATTGCACATGACTTAAGTCATTTCTTTAACATGGAATGTTGGATTTTATTAGCTTAAAGTCTATCCATCTGAAGAACCTTTAAATTTAATTACAGCTAATGTCAATATTTACTGCTAAATTTTTTCTTACAAGGACAGATTTTTTTATATTTCTAGAAAATTAAAAGATCATGTACTCGATTACCTGTAATTTTACTTTTTCAACAAATGTCACTGTTTCATCGTTCATTGGACAGAAGAGGAGCCCTGTTTTGTTGTTTTTCTTTCTCTCTATAATTGACTAGATTTTCTATTTCATTTGTGCAAGTCATTTTTGTTAATTTTGTTTTTGGCTTAATTTCTTTTAGAAACATGTCATTCAGGTTTATCAAAAGGTAGGATTTATATATACACATTATTTTTCAATCCTTACCCCAAAATGGCTCCTGCAATTAACATCAGGTTTGGCTTTCTAGCCTTGTTTTTGTTTTGTTTTGTTTTGTTTTGTTTTGTTTCTTAAAAACTAAACTTTCTGCTGAGAACTACATACTTACTTCTTTGTAAGGAGCCTCGGAAAGAAGTAGATTGACTCTGTCAGGCGCCCACATAACAACAGGCCTGTGCATGCTCTGTGCATTGTCTTTCTTTGGTAGAATTATTTAGCATCCAAATAATTCTGTCTTCATACTAATAACACTTAGCATGCTTCTGTTTGAAGAATGCAATGTTCAGTAATATTAATGTACAATTAATGGTTGGCCTCAGGCATGCAGAAGGTAAGTGGTAACTGTTGCCATTTTTTATTTCATGAAGGATTGAATCTGCAGAAGGCTTTAAAATGACGGGGAAATTAGCTAATATTTTTATGGGGGAAACAAGCATAAAATTCAGACCTACAGCCTCATTTAGTTTGAGGTTTTTGGAAACTAAGGTGTGGGCAGCTGCAGAGCAGAAATGCTTTAATATTTTCAGAGAGTTGAAGAGCAGTATTCTAAAAGCCGCTTTCCACCAACCACTGAAGAAAGTGTGTCTCGTTACTTTTATCTAAAGCACTGTAAGAAATCCTATTCCTACCAGGTGAATATGTTTTGATGATAACGAATCAGGAGACTAACAACACACGCATAATGAGGTAGAAAATCTGCCATTTGGCCTCCGTGTGTCCAGAAAGCCAGGCTATGGACTTTTTTCTATGTTGATGAAATCAGTGGGTCACTGAAAGGCTGTGTGAACGTGAGCTCTTTATCAAAAACTGGGAAGAGTGCTTTCCTCCTATGGGAAATTCCACTCCATGATTTTAATCTTCCCAGCAAATTTTTCCTCGGGCAGAAAATTTTGTAGTTGAATGTAGGATTTAACTGATAGAATTCATTTCCTTTTAGTTAAAAACCATTACACTTTGGGGGAGGTATTAAAAAGTCAGCAGACCTCCAATTCCAGAGCCAGGCAGAGATGCCCGGTGCGCGGTCGGCCTCCCAGCCTGCCTGCCAGCTCGCACAGAGAACAGCGGCCTGGGCCGGTCACCCCTGGGAGACTACGAGCTGAACAAGAGTTGGCTGGTGACCCCAAGTGCTTTGGATTTGTTCATATTATGACGTCTGTGTTTGTATGTGGGTGGTCGTGTATCGGTCTGTAAGATTTCTTTTCTCTTTCCCATTTCTCTGTGCTTCTGCATTCTGTTCGTTGAGGCTTCCAACTGAATATGAGAGGAACGGGAGATATGAGGGCTCAAGGTGAGGGGAATGATTTTTACTTAAAATATTTTATAGGTATTTAGCTCGTGTCTGTGGCAGAGACGATGCTCTTTTCTGACTATCCCGCATCAGATCCCTGCTCTCAATGTAGGGATTGCTTGGCAGAGTCCCGTTGTGTGGTTTGTGAAGCAGGAGCCTGTCGCTGCTGCCACCTGTTAGTGGCCACTTGAGGGCGCCAGAGCGCCATGGCTGCCCACTGGTGAAAGCCTTCCAGGTCCAGCCTTTCCACTGGGCTTCCACTGGGCATTTGGGTGCTAAAATATGCCGCCCTCCTGCCTGGGGGCTGATGGCCTGAAGTGAGCTCTGGGAGTCAGTAGGAGCACTCTTGCTGTGTCCATGACTCCTGCACCATCCTGCTCTCAAGGAATGAAAGCAGAATATGGAGTTGAATTTTCATATTTTAAATTAGATGGTTTTTTTGAAGAACAATTATGTAGTCAGATGTTTTGCTTTTACATCTTGTAGATCATTTTGTATTTCATTACACAAGTCCGGGGGGTGGGGGAGTTCGCCAGATAGGCCCAGGTAGGCTGCCATGGTTCTGGGTCTTTTCTACTCGGGCTCATTCCATACCAGTCGCCACCGTGCTGTTTTGGGTCCCCGTTAACCCATTTGCTCTCTTTCTGCTCTTTCTGAAGCCCAGCTCTGATCATGTGACTTTTCTGAATGAAAAGTTGCAGGGGCCCCATTACCTGACCCACCCTGGGTGGCCTCAGCAGCCCTGGCGTCCCCCACCCTCCCCACCGAGGTTGAGGCAGAGTGCCCGGATGACGGCCTGGCAGCGCTCCCACCCCAGGCCTGCCCATCCCAGCCTCAAGCAGGCTCCAGCTGTCCTATTTGCTTCCTGCAAGTACTCAGCGGCTGTTGTGGGGGTGATGCTGTGCCCCCAGTTCCAGTCCATCTGCACACTTGATTATACCCTAAACACATTCTGTGCTTTCCACACCTCCTTGCCTTTGCTTATGATACTCCCTCTGCTCAGCACACGATCTCTCCTTCCCCACCCCCGTTGTATTGGAATTCTATGGGCTCTTGGTAGCTCTTCCCAGATGCCCTCCCTCCTGGAACCCATTTCCTCATTTCCCCCGCCCTCCTCCCTTTAGAGGGCCCTACCTGTCTTTTCTGCCCCCGCCCCCTCATGGTGTGCTCATACCTTTCCTGTGCTAGTGCTATTTCCTTAAGTTGCAGTCTTCCCTCCCTCAACCCCAACGCAGCTTGAGAGCTTTTGCTCATTTTTGTAACCTATTTAGTACCTAAAACAGCATTTTATACACAGGAAGCTCCTGATCAACTTTAGTGGGTGTGAACCAAATTGAATATTTTACCAGCAGCCTGGCAGCTCTATCTAAAGTAAAACCTATAGCCCCAAACCCTCAGCTTTGATGAATTTGCCGATTTTGCCATTGGATTAAGTGTATTTATCATGCACGTGCAGGGTGTTTTTAAAACACAAGAGTGTTAGGTGTTCACCTTCCTAATTGAAACATTCAGATGTACACGTGAGAGTGTAAATAACGGGTTTGTGGCAATGATTAAATGCTGGGGAACGGCAGGATAGTAGACACCTGGTCTTGGGGTTCCCAAGAGAATTGTGCCTGGGACCCCGCTATGACATCACCTCTTAGATGTTGGGACCACAGCTTATACTCTGTGCATCGATACAGCTTGCATTCACACCAGTGGCTTCAGTGCTCAGCAGCAGATAAGCTTTAACGTTTCATTTTCCTGTTTCAGTAGTAAGATAATGTCATCTAAGAATTATTTTTAACTGTGACGTCAGAATTGTAACAAAATGGAAAAATATTCAGGTGGGCGGAGGGAACTGAGAACAGCCCACCCCGCACCCAGCTGTGTACTCAGCATGGGGGGGCCATTTGCAAGGAAAGTGATTTTGAACCATGTGGAGTCACTGGCTATCCTGAGTACCATCTCCAGCGAAAGGTCGTGATGAGCTGAATTAAAAGAAAAGTACTACTGGCCTGCCGACCCGTCCTCCCTGAGCTGGGCCTCTGGGGGGCCCTTTCGGCTCCTTGCCGCCTGCAGTCAGCCTAGAGGGGAGAGCTGGGCTTTTGGAGAGGCGCTCCGCCATGTAATTTGCTGATCTCCAAGGATTCTGTTTCACAAATTATCTTCTTAATTTTATTAAATATGGACGGCTGATGAAGATTTTCCAGCCAGGTAGAATTTTGCCTTTATGGGTTATGATTTGGAAGGGAGTCCGGGGGTGGGTGGTAGATGAATACTTCTCCGTAAAGGAACAGATAATCAGATGTGAGCCTGTGCAAGAAAAATGTGGAGGTCAGTCATGCTACATCGAAGATGTTGATTATGAGCTAGCTGTAACAGAAAAGGTTGGTTTTTCTGTGCAATTAAAAATAAACCTGCTACTGTGCATTTCAGTCGCAACGTATCTGCTGAGCAAAAGGAGGAAAACAAAGAAGCAAAACCTCGCTCCCTGCGCTTTACCTGGAGCATGAAAACCACTAGTTCCATGGACCCCAGTGACATGATGCGGGAGATCCGCAAAGTGCTGGATGCCAATAACTGCGACTATGAGCAGAGAGAACGCTTCCTACTCTTCTGTGTCCACGGTGATGGGCACGCGGAGAACCTCGTGCAGTGGGAGATGGAGGTGTGCAAGCTGCCAAGACTGTCTCTGAACGGGGTCCGGTTTAAGCGGATATCAGGGACATCCATAGCTTTCAAAAATATTGCTTCCAAAATTGCCAACGAGCTAAAGCTGTAACCCAGTAATTACGGTGTAAATTAAGTAGCAATTTAAAGTGTTTTCCTGAACACTGATGGAAATGTATAGAGTAATATTTAGGTAATAACGTCTGCATCTTCTAAATCATGATATTAAAATATAAGGACGAGAGCACGCCTGGGAGCGGAAGCTGGCCTTTTTTCTACGAATGCACTACATTAAAGATGTGTGACACGCGTGCCCTCTGTCTTATTTCCATTGCCCTGAAAGTCAGCGTGTGACATCATCGCCACGGGCCTCCTGTCTGTGTGGTGTGAGCGTGGACTGTGCGTGTGAAGTAGTGCATACGGAAGCATCTCCTTACACTGGCAGCCAGAGTTGTTACGAGTACCTCTGTGGGAGATCATTTGGTGCTAAAACATTAAAATTGCCAAGGAGGAAAATACTGAATTACTACTAAGAATTAACCTTAACCTTAAGACTAGTTGATAATTAATACAGGTTTACAGTTCATGCCTGTGGTTTTGTGTTTGTTGTTTTGTGGGTTTTTTTTAGTGCAAAAGGTTTAAATTTATAGTTGTGAACATTGCTTGTGTTTTTCTAAGTAGATTCACAAGATAATTAAAAATTCACTTTTTCTCAGTAAAGTCTTCCATTGTCTCCTAATGCTGTATTTAAGACTCAAATTAAGGCAGTGACTAAATGTTTTTGCCTCCGCCACCAACTTGAACAAAAGCAAATGGAAAGTGTATGAAGGCCTGGGGCCACTTTGTCCTTAGCGTGGATCCCAGCATTTTGTGATTACTAGCATCTTTTTTCTCCAAAGGAAATAAAGGGAGAAGTCGGCCCTCCTGGTGACCTGAGGAGGAAGGGAATCAGGAGCCTCGCGAGCCCATGTGGAGAGACGCCAGGTCTTGACGGTTCTGGGTTGGTTCTCCACGACGTATGTAATTCTCCTCTCTTGTTTTTTGATTCAGTACATGAATCAATCCTACAGCTTTTTCCCAGCACCCTGCATGGTTATACAGAGGGAGTAATGAATTCATCAGTTAGTGTGACACTTGAATCTCATGGGGAAACTGCCACATCGATTGGTGTGCTGTTTTGGGTTCTGGGTTTTTTTCTTGTTGGTCAAAGTGTGAAAGTCTAGACAGTCACTCGGTCACAGATATTTACTACCACAGGCAGAGCACTGTTTTAGGTGTTTGTGACACATCAGGGAAGAAAACAAAGATCCCTAGAGCCTCTTGAAGCATATGTCCTAATAGGACGGCAGTCAATAAGCATTAGTAAGTAAAGTAGGAACAAAGTGGTCAATGCCAGGAAAAAAATTGCAGGGCGGGTTGAGGCATTGCTAGGGACCTGAGGTTTGGTTGGTGCCACGTTACATGGGGTGATGGTTGGGGGGTGTGGCTTGGCCTCTCTGGGAGCAAGAAGAAGCCAGGAAAGCTGTTCAGAGGCTGTCGGCAATGATTAGGCAAGAGGTAACTGGCCTAGGGAGACGGTGGTCAGTTCTGGATTATGTCCTGAAAACAGAGTCAACCCATCTGCTCTTGATTGGATGTGGATGAGTTCTGGCCTGAACAGGAAGGATGGGTTTGCTGTCCATTGGAATTAACCATTCTGTGGTTAATCACCACTGCTGTGGCCGGGAGGGAGAACAGGAGAGCAGTTTTGAATGCCCGGAGTTTGAGGTGCCTTCAAGACACCGTATGGGCAGCCGGGACAGACCCCGGGAGAGGCCCTGGGAGCCCTCAGCCTGTGGGTGGGTGGATCCTATTCTGAGCTGGCAGAGCTGGCAGAGAAGCTCCCAGACAAGGGCGAGGCCTGGGAGAAGAGGCGGAGCCGGCAGGGAAGCAGTGAGTTGCGAGGGACCCCGGCAGCCAGGGTGGCGGTTGACCTGACCATGGAGCTCACACTTACCTTACTAGAACTTTCGAGCCTCCCTTATTCAACCCAGCAAGTCCCCTCTCCCTCCTCTTATCACCTGAGGCATTTTTGTTCCTTCTCTGGAACCAGCTCTCTTCTGCATCACGGTGCGAGGTCTCCTCTGCGCGGCCACCCTGTGGAAGCTGGCAGAGGTGAAGCAGAGCTCTGCCAAGCCAAGGTGTGGCTGCGGCGTGGTTCCTTCTGACCTTTACGCCTAGGAGACGTTCTAATAGTTTTCCATAGTTTTGTTCTCAAGGACAAATTGAATACTGGAAGTTGGGCTCCTTTGAGAGCAGGTAGCTTCCCCCACGTCTGATGAAATGGCCACTCTATATGCAGACACAGGTAGATGCTCATATTGTTTTCAGTTGTTGATTTGTCGTAAGTGGTGTCTGCATTAGTACGTTACTGGTCCGAGGAGAGACGGGTGTTCACCCGCAGAATTCACCTGAGCTGTTCATATTGAAAAGCCGCTATCACTGATTGACATCAGTTTGATTTTTTTTTTTTCAACATTTATTTATTTTTGGGACAGAGAGAGACAGAGCATGAATGGGGGAGGGGCAGAGAGAGAGGGAGACACAGAATCGGAAACAAGCTCCAGGCTCCGAGCTATCAGCCCAGAGCCTGACGCGGGGCTCGAACTCACGGACCGCGAGATCGTGACCTGGCTGAAGTCGGACGCTTAACCGACTGCGCCACCCAGGCGCCCCGACATCGGTTTGATTTTAATGGCAACATAGGTAGTGTTACCTTTACTGCAGTTGGAACATGAATTCAAGTCGATTATTAAGGGCCCCATGCCCTTCCTTTAGAGAGTACTTTTTTTATAATATGATGTTTTTATTCTGCATACAGTGAATTTTGAAAAGGAATATTCTAGAGTACTTCATAATCACTTCAGACGCAATGACAAGGCCACATTTTTTCCTCATCCGCTCCTCTGGAGTCCTTCAGAGGTGAGGTAAGGTACCTTGTGGGGGCGGTGCTGTTCCTATTTACCTGACGACCAGAGTGCTGTCCTCCCCTAGTACTCCAGTATCGCCAGCTCTCGTCCAGATCAGGCAAATCCGAGGGACCAGGACAGCATTCCTTAATGACATGCCTGGCTCTTGGGCCATCCGTCCATCTCTGAGAGTGAAGAAAGCTGGCAGGAAACATGACTAACTTTGAGAAGCACAACCGTGATCGTTTTCACAGCATGTGTTTCTCAAAAGCCCAGAGAAGGATGATATTTAAAAGAAAGATCTCCCTGTGTGTGCATTGTGAACACGTCACTGTCGCTGTGGAGACCGTCCCTAGAATACCCTTTCCTGGCAGTTCCTGCTCTGTGAGTGGTGCACGGTGACCTCCGTGTCCACGGAGCAGGCGAGCCCCTGGGGCAGGGAGGTGTGTCTGCTCAAAACTTTGTTTTTTGTGGGAGTTTTTTGTTCTTTGGGGGGCTTGGGGTTTGGAGTTGTTTTTGCCAATTTGCCACGAGACCCTTCAGAGAGCTCAGCAAGCACTTTGCATCGGGGAGCGTGGTGGCTCTCGAAGGGAGCGATGGTGAGCGAAGGGTGGTGTGCCTCGCAGGTGTCCCGACACTGCACGCAGGAGTCTAAATGTGACCGTCCCCAAGAGTAGAACCTGGGCATCTTCTCCGGTCAGCAGGGAGGACAGAGTTTAACAGCTTTGCAAATGGGTCTTTGGTTTACCACTTTGAGAGACAGAACCTAGGCAGGGGTGACACTCCCTCAGAGGTAGTGCTCGCCATCGGTGTGGCACCCGAGGGTGGCCACTGGGCACGATCAGCGTCAAAGCGGCACGTGTGCCTCAGGAGTCCAAGCTTGAGAGGGACGTCTGGGCCCAGCCCCTCCCCCGGGGAAGGAGACGTTTGCGCGCGTGGAGATTGAGGCGGGGGTGGGGGGTCTGAGACTCAAGGAGGAACCCAGCCCACTAAGGCAGCAGGGTGGACATTGGAGGGAAGACCGTGGGAATCACAGGAATAGCACTCCACCAGGAGGGGAGCCGCTGGCTGTGTGGGATGCTGAGGTCCACACACTGGTTTCTGCAGCAGGGCCTAGAGGGTGAAGACCGCTGGATGCAGTGTGGTTTAGTGGGGGAGGGGTGCGTCCTGATCACCGCAGCCTGGTTTCCAGGCTCGTGATCTCAGGTCGCCTCCTCTATAAAGGCAGCACGGTGGTGATAGTGCCTCACTCTGCATTCTTGGCAGAGTCTACCAGGTGACAAGTGCAGGGTGCCTGGCACAGGCGAGGGAGACGCGAGTTTTCTTGGGCGCCCTTCCACCCAGCTTAGCCAAGACACCGAAGTCCGTGAACAGCATGCTCTCTGCCCTCCCAGCAGAGACTTGATAAGAAAATTCGCCCAGTTTCTAAAGTGTAGAGTGCTGGTCTCTGAGCTTGCGGTGTCTGGGAAGCTGACCAGCCTGCACTGCCACCTTCTTCGCCCCAAGTTTTGGCCTGTGTCCCCAGGGGACAGGAAGAGCGTGAGTCTGGTGGGAGAGTCTGGTGGAAGGCGGGGGTGGCTGATGGTACCCTCCCCTCCTCGGATTGCTGGTCACCTCTCTTCCAACAGGCCTACCGTTGCCATTACATTTAAGATCTCATTGGCTTAGAGCATGGGACTCTTAATCCCCAGGTCATGAGTTCAAGCCTCACGTTGGGCATGGAGCCTTCTTTTTTTAAACAAATAAATAATAAAATGACACCCTCTCTCCTGGACTGCTTGCCCAGCTCTGCCCTCCCACTCTCTGCTGCTTCCTGTCATGCTAAGAGTCAGCATCATGGACAAATGTATTTGTCTCTGTATCTACCCTCCCCACCCATACTTAGAATGAAAGCCGCACGGGGAAGGGCTTTTTCTTCTCTATCTTAGGTACCTAGAATAGTGCCGGGTACTTACTTACAAAGTAAGTATTCATTTAAAATGATGATGACGATGGGGCGCCTGGATGGCTCAGTCGGTGAAGCATCTGACTTCAGCTCAGGTCATGATCTCCCATTTTGTGGGTTTGAGCCCCATGTCGGGCTCTGTGCTCACAGCTCGGGGCCCAGAGCCTGCTTTGGATTCTGTGTCTTCCCCTCTCTCTGTCCCTCCTCTGCTCATGCTCTGTCTCTCTCTCTCTGTCTGTCAATAATACAATAAATAAACGTTAAGAAATTTTTTAAAAAATGATGATGATGATGGAGGAGTAAGTAGTAGTAGTATGGGCAAGAACTATCTGGAAGGCACAGGCTGCTTTAATGGCTTCAGTCAAAACTCTTAACTGAGGTTCCCCTATAGCCCAAGGCCCAAGGATGAGGCAGGCACAGCCATAGGAAGCTGTGTTGGGATTTGTGGTCCCATTTTCCTCGGTCTCCAGCAGCGCTCTGAGCTGAGCCCTTCCTGTTTTACAGACAAGGCTCAGAGGTGGGCTGGAAATGTACTTCTCACTGAGCTGCCTGTATAGCTGATGCCCTGTTGTGTCATTCAGTCCAGTCTGGGACGAGAGCATGCAATTGCTGTGGGTGTCCAGGGGAAGTCCTGAATCACATGACATTTGCCTTCAGATATGAAACCGGGGGTTAAAACGCTTGGTTTCGAGCCTTAATCTGTGTCCCCCACCAGAGTCATGCAGTGTAGTGCTTGGATTTCAGTCCCTCAAGAGAACAGCCACCTGAGGCTTGGCCGCAGTGTGTGAGCTGGAGGTCACGGAGGCTTTGGGGTATTGACAGCAGCTCTCCACCCTGAGTGCTTGCTTGCAGGCACCAGGCCGAAGGTGAGACCTGCTGAGCACAAGTCCTGGCTCGCAGAGCTTGCACACCTCGTGCCCAAGATAGGGAGGCTGGTCCTTGGGGGTCACCTTGGGGCGAGGCTAGAGTGCAGCTTGCTGAGATGACCCAGATCTCTCAGGGAAGCCTGGAGAGGCTGGGGCCACAGGAAGCACTTTTGCTGCTTTTGGCTTTGGTTTGATTGCTTGGTTTGTCTTGTTTCTGTGGTGGGGCTGATTGGTTACAGATTCTGAGGGTCTCACGTCTTTTTCCAGTTCCCTAGATATTCACGCCTATGGTTTGCAGCTGTGGTGAAGTATCTTCTTACCATGTGGGTTGACAAATAAGGTGCCTTCCTGGGGGGCGTCACTGAGAAAGGGGACAACTGCTCATCTTGCAGCCCTTCCCCCCAGCCTGTTCCTTTTGCAATTTCCTGCTCTCTACCTCCCACCCACTTAACCCACCTCTAAGTGTTATTTTAAGCCAGAATTCTAGAACTCCTCCCTCAAGCAGGAGGGAGATCTGCAATTGCTCATCAGGAACTTCTCCAGCTTCTGCTGGGGCACCTTCAGTGCCAGGGCATGCGCGAGCGCGCGCACACACACACACACACACACTCTCTCTCTCTCTCTCTCTCCTCTCCCTCTCCCTCTCCCTCTCCCCTCTCCCTCTCCCTCTCCCTCTCCCTCTCCCTCTCCCTCTCCAGCTTCTGCTGGGGCACCTTCAGTGCCAGGGCACGCGGGTGCGTGCGCACACACACACACACACACTCTCTCTCTCTCTCTCTCTCTCTCCCTCTCCCTCTCCCTCTCCCTCTCCCTCTCCCTCTCCCTCTCTCCCTCCCTCTCTCTCCCTCCCTCTCTCTGCCTCCCTCTCCCTTCCTCTCTCTCCCTCTCCCTCCCTCTCTCTCTCTCTCTCTCTCTCTCTCTCTCTCTCTCTCTCTCCCTCTCTCTCCCTCTCCCTCTCCCTCTCCAGCTTCTGCTGGGGCACCTTCAGTGCCAGGGCACGCGCATGCGTGCACGCACACACACACCCTCTCCCTCTCCTCTCCCTCTCCCTCTCCCTCTCCCTCTCCCTCTCCCTCTCCCTCTCTCCCTCCCTCCCTCCCTCTCTCTCCCTCCCTCTCTCTGCCTCCCTCTCCCTTCCTCTCTCTCCCTCTCCCTCTCCCTCTCCCTCTCCCTCTCCCTCTCCCTCTCCCTCTCCCTCTCTTCCTCTCTCTGCCTCCCTCTCCCTTCCTCTCTCTCTCTCTCTCTCTCTGTCTCTCTCTCTCTCTGTCTCCAGGGAACTGGGGGAAGAGTTCTGTCTGGTTCTGCATTTTCCTGGTGCTCATCAGCTTCTTGCACCACCTGGTGGCTTCCTACTCTTGGAACTTTAACTGGTCAGGGTTCAAGTATTTGAAGATAGAAATTGTGTTTCCTTCTCAAATTTTGCTTCTCTCAGTTAAACTGCCCCAGTTCTCTTCGGGTGTTTCGGGACAAGAAGAGTGAAGGTTTTTCGTGGTGGTTTGTTCCTATGTTGATTCATCGACATGCATTTTTTGGAGGGTTTAGAGTGAGGCAGCTACTCTAGAGGGCCCTGTGCTGAGCTCTGTGGATCCAAAAATAACCAGGGTAAAACCCAAGTCCTCTAAAGTCTCCAGGGAGAGGGGCACAGACACAGTCTGGAAGTCTGGGATGGCCAGGGCTGCATGGTGGAAACCCAGGCAGGAAGCCCAGTCTGAGTGGGAGGCAGCAGAGGTTACAGGTACAGCCCGAAGCACCCCTGTTCTGCTCAGCGGAAGAGGAAGCTGTGGTGTTTGCAAAGGAAGGCATGGAAAGGCTCCTCCTGCTTCGGACTTGGGGCGTGTGTGGGGGCAGTGACAGGGCCGGTGCGCTGCTGGACAGGCTCTGTCTTCTCACCATCCCGATAAAATATGTCTCCAACAGTGCACCTCTGTTCTGTTTAGAGGACTTCAGTCCAGTACTTTCTTAGGAAGTGGTGTGGCAGGCTTTGGGTAGAGTTCTGTCACCAAAAATAGACCTCACGGCACTAGGAAGCCAGGTTCTAGGGACCAGAGAGGAAGCATCCCGGCCAGTATGGGGCACCTGGTATGCCAGCTCCTTCCGGAGTGAGGTCTGCATGGACTTGCCTCTCCCTCACTCTCGAAAGGGAGCTGCCAGCAGGCGTGGGTAGGTGTGAATACATTCTCAAATCAGACATGTTTTGCATGGAAATAAGCTGGGAAGTAGGAGCCTATGCAGTCATGTTCATTAATAAGGAACCCGAAATCCTTTGGTAGACTGGTAGACGGGCCCCTGAGAGCTGCTTCCTGATCTGACACCAGGAGCTGCTCTGCGCACCCTGGGGCACTGCTCAGGCCGGTCCCTCCTCTGTTTGTGTCCTATGACCAGCTTCTACTTGCCCTGCAGCACCCGGCTCATTGGTCACCTGCTGCCTCCAATCTTTGCAGTTCCCGCCCTCTCAGCCCCGGTGCCCTGGGGCCCTCTCCCCGCATTCTCTGAACTCTGGAGAATCCTGTTGTCTCATCAGGTATCAGCTCAGCCCGTGTGTAGTGGGAGTCCTGTCACCCAGAAAGGCAGTGCCATATGCCTCTTTGTCCTGACGTCATAAACGCGTAGGTCACGTTTTGTTGGGCTCCATTTCCTAGTATCATATCATTAATAAGTTGGACCAAAACACCGGAGCCAGGCCAGAAGAGGAAAGTCCTGGAACAGAGGAAAGCAATAAACACCTTGACCCTCCTTTCTGGTCTCTGGGGAGGAGGAGGAGGCCTGGCCTGTGGCCTCCCTGTGCCCAGAGCCTCTCCTTTCCCAGCCTGGCACCACTGCTGTGGCTTCGGCTGCAGCGGGCGCCAGCACACGTGGGTCCCATCGAGCAGAGCAGCCAGTGTCAAGTGCGGGTGATGACGCATCATCTTTATCAGTTCTTGCAAGTAGTGATATGTTGGTCAGTTGATGGGTCAAAAGTATAGACAAAACTAGACTTTTCACTTCAGTGAAAATTTAACGGAAGTTGTCTTTTGTTGCTAGGTTGTATTTTTCCAGAGTAGCCCAGGCATGTTAACGCAGACCACCTTCACCAGTAATGGGAGCAGTCCGTTTGGGGTGGGGGTGGGGGTGGGGTGGGTGGGGGGAGACCCAAAGCCTGACCCCACAGTCCGTGTTCTCAGAGAGGACACTCTCAGTGAAGCAAGTATGTGACGGGGCCAGGGGGCATGCCTAAAGGGTGAAGCCCGAGGAGAATGATAGAGGGGACTGAGGTTGTTCTGGAAAGGAGGGCTAGGGCAGGCAGGGAGGTGGGACCAAAACCAGGAAACAGGCGTGCAGCAGGGGGCTCCAGGCTAGACCAGGTCTGGAGGGGTTGGCACCTCTGCTGTGTGTCCCTGGTCTCACATGTGCCATCTGCAGTCTGCATGCACATCAGCATGGGGGGTGGATGCGGGCAAAGCCAGCCTGTGTTTCTGGAGCCACTGGATCTAGTTCCAATGACAGTTTTGGACAAATTGACCTGTAAGCCCTGCCACGGCAGCAAGCACCAAGCCAGGCCCCACTTCGCAGTAGGGTTCGTGAGCGGCAGAGCAGCGTCCCAGCCCCAGCCCCCACTGCCCCCTGAGGAGTGGTGCTGGCCGCCTCACGTGTGTACACCGGGTCACGCACATGCGGGCGTTCCGTTTGCTGGGCTCAGGTGGCGCTTGTCTCCCATCCCAGGATGGCTGCTGGAGCATTTCATGCCCTTGGTTACAGCTGCCTCCGGGGCATCTTGAGAATGTGCTTCTAGCCCGACGGCCGCATGCCAGCCTCAAAACCAGGGTTTTGTTACCAAAGCGGAAGGGAAAAATGGCTGCTAGGAGACAAGCGGCAAATTCCACACAGATTCATCAGCAGTGGGAAGAGCTACAAATACTTCTAGCTCTTCTGGGTCTTAAGGGTCATTGTTTAATTAAGTTGAGCGTTAGATTTTACAAGCCCCAACCCGGAGAAGGATATGAAAGTCAGGACTTCTAAAACTGGGAACATGGTCTTTGCTTCTCTGTGTCTTCAGTAAAGCAGAACGAGCTCCACAAAGACAGGTTTGATGGGGGGGGGGGGGGGGGGGGGGGGGTGCGGGGAAGAGTCCAAACACTGTGCACGGATCCCTACAGAAAGTCTCTAGCCTTGGGGCGCCCTCAGTTGGTTAAGCGTCAGATTTCGGCTCAGGTCACGATCTCGCGGTTTGTGAGTTCGAGCCCCACGTCGGGCTCTGGGCTGACAGCTCAGAGCCTGGAGCCTGCTTCGGATTCTGTCTCCCTCTCTGTCTGCCCCTTCCCTGCTCTCACTCTGTCTCTCTCTCTCTCAAAAATAAATAAACATTAAAAAAAAAAAAAAAGGCTCTAGCCAGACTTAGGAACCAAGGTTTTTGTCATCCAATCCACATGTAAAATTCATAGCTCCAAACTGAATTGCTCCCCCCGCCCCACCCCTGCTCCATGGAAACCTCTCAGCCAGAAAGATAACTCTTGCCAATCAAAAATTGCTTCCTTTTGTCACCTATAGAAAAGGAAATTAGTTCAGACTCTGTGTGGATGCAGGGTGCAGCCCCAAGGGTGCTTCGGGAGGCCTTACTGTAGGCATCAGGCAGCTCCAAATAGAAATGCAGGATGAGGCACCTTCCAGGCACCTGCCGCCTATGCAGCGACTGCTAAGAGCAGCTCGGGCTGCATGCTGGAGGTCTGGATGTTCTGAAAAGTTAAAGAGCAGTCAAAAGAGCCCAGCACTTCAAACCGGGTGGTCTCAAACTGGTGACCCTGAGCCAGTCTTCCCTCCTCTCCTAGCATCCAGTTCCCTCCCTGCCCCACGCTGCGGGCGGAGGGGCAGTGATCCGTTCACACAGACTAAATGAGGGGTGGTGACAATGAAGTCCTGCCTCAGTGGGCTCCCACGAACTGTGACACATTAGAGCATCTTTTTAAACACCACTTAAAAAAAGAATTTGTTTCAGCTTATATAAGTAATACATGTTCACTGTAGAAAATTTGGAAAACAAAGTATAAAGAAGGAAATCACCTGTTACCCCACCACCCACAGTTAACTACTGTTCTTTGGGATTTTTCCATACATGCTCCGGGATCCACAGTACAAGCTGTTTTATAACTTGCTTTTACTTCCATTTTTTTAAGCATGCTGCCATCTCACTGAGTTCTTCATGCTGTTGGGATGCCTGCATGGTGCCTCATTGAGGGAGGTGGCCTGGATTTTTAACCAGCCTTTCTTGTTGGCAGTCCTGACCCATCAGTTCCTCCCTGTTCTGGAGTGATTGTACTTTTTCATTATTTCTGTAGGGCAGTGGTTCTCAGAGAGGCAGTTGGAGCATGGGGCACCTGGCTGGCTCAGTCTGAAGAGCATGTGACTCTTGTTCTTGGGGTTGTGAGTTTGAGCCTCACATTGGGCATAGAGCTTACTTTATTTTTTTTTTTATTTTTTTTTTTTTAATGTTTATTTTTGAGACAGAGAGAGACAGAGCATGAACGGAGGAGGGTCAGAGAGAGAGGGAGACACAGAATCCGAAGCAGGCTCCAGGCTCCGAGCTGTCAGCACAGAGCCCGACGCGGGGCTCTAACTCACGGACCGTGAGATCATGACCTGAGCCGAAGTCGGACGCTTAACCAACTGAGCCACCCAGGCGCCCCATTTTAATTTTTTTTTAACGTTTATTTATTTTTGAGACAGAGACAGAGCATGAATGGGGGAGGGACAGAGAGAGGGAGACACAGAATCCGAAGCAGGCTCCAGGCTCTGAGCCATCAGCCCAGAGCCCGACGCGGGGCTCGAACCCACGGACCGTGAGATCGTGACCTGAGCTGAAGTCGGACGCTTGACCGACTGAGCCACCCAGAAGCCCCGAGCTTACTTTAAAAAAAGGGAAAAAAAAGTGTAAACCCTATTCAAAGAGACAGGCGTGGATTCTGGCCCTCAGGGGACTTTTGGCCACGTCTGCCGATAATTTCTGTTGTTACAGGGTGGGTGGATAACAACTGCTGGCATCTAGAGGTTGGAGGCTGAGCTGCAGCGCTCAGGGGAAGCCCCTGCCCGGAGTCATCCTGCCTGACGAGAGTGGGTGCCATTGAGAAACCCTGCCATGGGGTCATGTCCTAGCTGGGCCATGGCCAAGGTGCAGGAACGGATGCTTCTAGTGCTGCTGATGGGTGTGGTCCATCCAAGACAGTGAATGAATAAAAGTGCGTTCATCTGTGTTGTGTGGTAGGGTGTTTCTTAGACTCCCCATGTTGACTGTGACTTCGAGGAAAGTTAAATTCACCCTGTGTAAGAGTCTTATGAATGCAGAGGAAAGGGAGGAGGTTGTAGGGAGTCTGGCCCATGGACTGGGAAGCAGAGGTACCCCCACTGAGGGGAGAGCATAGTAAGCCCTGCCTTGTCCCAAAAAGAATGGACTCAGCTAAAAAGTGTGTTCAATAGAGCAGGATAAAATAAATGAGAATAAAAGTGAGCAAAGAGGGGCGCCTGGGTGGCGCAGTCGGTTAAGCGTCCGACTTCAGCCAGGTCACGATCTCGCGGTCCGTGAGTTCGAGCCCCGCGTCGGGCTCTGGGCTGATGGCTCAGAGCCTGGAGCCTGTTTCCGATTCTGTGTCTCCCTCTCTCTCTGCCCCTTCCCCGTTCATGCTCTGTCTCTCTCTGTCCCCAAAATAAATAAACGTTGAAAAAAAAAAAAAATTTAAAAAAAAAAAAAAAGTGAGCAAAGAGAATATTACAGGTAGAAAAACAAGTGGCCCATAGAAGCACGTGTAGCTCTGGGCCCGTGGCGAGGCTCCTCCCAGAGGGCCGTGGGGAGCGGCTCGCCTGCTTGCCCAGCCCCCTGAGAGGGCCCAGCACTGTGTGCTGCAGCACAGGGGAGAACGGTAGGGGCCCTTGGGGCTCCCGGGAGCAGCTTTTACTGCCTGGAAGAAGCCTGGGGCCTCCCTGGGTGTCCTGTTGAGAGGTGATTGGAGGTTGCAGCTTGTCTTATGGAACCACTGATAGTTAAGGGACTGCCCCACTCTTAACGGTCCAGACAGTGTGGAGACGATCAGGAAGCCATGTGCCTGCCTGACTAGGCCCCCAGGTGCCTGTACGCACCTCAGGGTGGAGTGGGGACAGTGGCCCATCCCTGAGCCTGTGCAAGCAGGAGGGCCTTCTGGACAAGGGCCCCCCAGCATGGGCACACGCAGCCTGAGGCCTTTCCAGAGGACGTTCTTCCTGTGCTCCTCACAGCCCTTTCTCCCAAATTACCAGACTCCACAGTCTACAGTGTACTGTCTGCCCCGGCCCAGTGCCCACTGACCAGAGGAGGACACTGAAGGTGAGAAAAGGTGAGCCCTACCTGATGTGTGCCCCACACCGGTCAGCCGAGGAGGGGACCAAGTGCCAGCCCCTGACCTAAATAAAGGGTGGGTTCAGAGATCCTCTCCCTGCCAACCTTGTGCCCCAGGAGGCCTGCCCCCTACTCTGCCCATCCCACCCCAGCTTTCACTCACCTGGCTTCCGTGCCTGTGCCTCTTCCCCCAGCACAGGCTCCTGGAAACCCTCCCCTGCCAGCACATGGCCTGGGTGGGCCCCTCAGCTCAAGCCTGGCCACTAAGGCAGATGGAGCTGCTTCTACTCCACTGCTGTCCACCCAGCCTGCTTGTCCTGGGCCCCAGGGTCTGGGTTGGCCAGCTGCCCCTGCCCCTGGGGCAGGAAAGACTGCCCAGCCCAGGACACAGCGGGCACAAAGGCCGTGCCCTGTTCTCTTCCTAGTTGCAGGGTAACCTTGGTGGGGATTAGGGCCTGCTGACCCAAAGCGTGAGGAGTTGGGGTACCCCAGATTCTGATGGGGGTGGGGGTGGGAGACCAGGACAGAGGGGGCCCTGGCCGGCAGGTGGCAGCACAGACTGTCCACAGAGCTGTGGAGCTGGGGGACAAGCCCTGCCCTTGGCTGGCTCACAGGTTCCACCTCTACGGCCCCAGCCCACGATGGTGTGAGATCAGTCGGGAACTGTGGCAGCTGTAGAGTGGCTGGGAAAGCGAGACCCCAAAGCACCCTCCCGCCCAGGGACCTTATGTTGAGGACCCGCCATGGGAGGCCAAGGGGCGGAGCACCTGAGGGTCCTGGAGAGGGGACTGCAAGGAGGAGGGGGCTCCAAAGGGGCCCCAGGGCTTTCTGAAAGGGACTGAAGGGCTGGGCCTGGGGGCAGCAAGAAGGGGGTACTGTCTGCCCTGCCTGAGGCTGTGAGGAAGGGAAGCTGAGGAGAGGGATTATTTAGGGGCTCTTGTAGGTGGGGAGGAGAGGTGGCAGAGAGCCTGACTGGAAAAGGAACTAGATTAGGGGGGCAAGACCCACCCTCCCCTCACGGCATCCACACCTCCTCCCACACTGCGGGATGGGGTTGAGCAAAAGTGCCAGGCTCCACCTCCCAGGGCCCAAATGCCCTTAGATGCTCCAGCTGGGGCTCTGTCACCCTAGAGCTCCTCCCCCTCCTGGCCCCTTCCCCCGCCAGCCCATCCCAGGGCTGCAGGGGAGCCAAGTAGACAGGATGGCACAGTGACTGCCTCCTGACTTTGTCCCTTCTTAAGGAAAGTGAAGCAGAAAGGGTAGATCCAGGATTGAGGCCCTCAGATCCTGGCTCCTGGGTCCCAGAACAGCCTCGGGAAAGGGGAGCCACTACTCGGAGACTCGTGGCAGGCCGAAACCCTAGTTTATTCCAGCATCAGCAACATCTTAGCCATCACAAAAATAAACTCTACCAAGGGCGACGGAAGTCTCTACAGCGAGGCTAAGGGCTCAGCCGCCAGGCGGCGGACATCAGGGTGCGTGGTGGGCACTGCCCGGGCAATAAGTTAGGAAGCAGCGGGGCTGGTGGTGGTGGCGGCAGGTGCAGGCCAGGGTTTCACTTCTGGGCAGGCACGAGGTCATCGATGGCCTGGCCCTGCTCCAGCCGCTGCTCCATCTCGATGAGCAGCTTCACGCCGTCCACCACCATCTGTACCAGCTCCACCTCCGAGAAGCCCAGGCGGTCTGCGTTGGAGACATCGAAGACCCCACCCACGGCAGCTGTGTCCACACCACCTGGGGAGACAGCCAGGTCAGCAGGACTGCGGTGGGGGGCTGCCCCAGGGGGAGAAGACCACCCGCCCCATTCACCTGTGCCTCGTTTCTGAAGCCGCAGCCGCTTGAGCACCTCCGGGAACTTCTCATGCTTGCCCAGGTGGGGCAGCTTGATGTGCACACCTGCCCGCAGCCCTGTGCCCAGATTGGACGGGCAGGTCAGGATGTAGCCCAGGTGAGGGTTCCACATGAATTCGTAGTTCTTAGACTTGAAGAGCGTTTCAATCTGGAGGTGGAGAAGGTGAGACAGGGTTGGCCTGGCTGAGGGGCACCTCCAAGGCACCAGGTGGGGGACACCCTCGGACCCAGGAGTCCCCTGGCAGGACCCTGAGGTAACGGAGACCAGGGCTCCCAGGGGGACTGATGGGACGCCCACATCCTGGCCTGAGCTCTGGGGCTTGGCCCTGCACCCTCCCTGGCCCCAGACCCCACTCGTGCCAGCCCAGTTTGGGGGTGGTCAGGCCTGACCTGGGTGAGGCCATTGCAGAAGCGAGTGAACACCTCCTTCATGTTGCCCCCCTTCTGCATGGAGATGACCCGAAGGTGGTCTTCCTCGTTGATCCACACCAGGAAGGTCTTATTGTCATTGTGCCTGGGGGAGGGGCACGGTCAAGCCTCCTCCTTGGAGGTCTCAGAGCACATCCAAAAAAAAAGCTCTAGGGGGTCCCCAGACCCCAGGAACTTTGCAAGTCCCTGAGGTGTTCCATCCGGCTGTACCCAGAAGCTTGGGCTTCTGCCAGGACCACACTCTGGAGGTAGGCAGGGAAGCCAGGACACCTCAGAGAGAGTCCAGAAAGCCCGGAGCTGTGCCCTAGCCTCTAGCCAGTCATGTGCCGCGTGGCCTGGGTGTGGGGGAGGGACGAGGGCCCCACCTAGGAGGTAAGGGGCAAGAGGACCGCTGTATCTGGGCGCAGAAGCCTCCCTACGCACACAGGGGAGGCAGGAGCTGTAAGCCTTCCCCACCCTCACCCCCACTCCCACTCCCACTAGGAAGTGTCTGCGTCACCCAGCACCTGGCAGAGTCCCTGCGGGGAAAGGGGTGAGAAAACCAGAAGCTCCGGCTCCCAAGAGGAGGGTGGAGGAGAGCAGTCAAAGCGACCCAATGCCCACCTCCAAGATCCCACGAGGCCTCAGCCTCTACCAGCTGGCGTTCCTTGATGCACCTGTGTGGTCAAGGTCACCTGCGAGGAGGCCTGGGAAGCACCAAACCTGTCCTAGGAGCACGGCTCCTCCCTCTTCCTTCCTCCTCAGGCTGGCCTTGGTGTGGGGAGGGCCAAGGGGAGGAGGGGAAGGGCGGGGGGGGGGGGGGGGGGACCCGCGAGAGGAGTTGGGCACGCACCAGATGCCACGGGCATCGGGCCAGTCGCGGGCCATGCCGGAGGCCAGCAGCAGGGGCGACACGGGCTTGTCGAAGAGGAAGTGGTCGTCGATGAGCTGCTGCTGCTCTGCCTCGGTCATGCTCTTGAGCGCGTAGTACCTGCCGGCCAGGTCGCCGTCCAGGCTCGCCAGAGCTGCGGAGGGGCGCGCTCAGAAGGACACACGGGAGCCCCTGTGCTCACGCCCGCCCAGCTTTGTGGGAGCCCAGGCCGGGCCGGCCCTCGCAGGGCCCCAGGCCGCCGTCCCCCCGGGGAAACCGGACCCGGCGCGCAGATAAGAGCGCGGCAGCGGCGGCTCAGGTGACTGGGGTGACTGGTTAACAAGCCGCACGGGGACAGAGGTGCGACCCCTACCTTCCACAGCGAGCTTCTCGATGGCTCGGCGCTCCCCGCGGCTGCAGTGCGGGGGGAGGCAGAAGCCGCGGATGCTGCGACCCGTGCGCACCCGCGAGCTCAGCACGTAGTTAGGATCCAGGTCGTCGCCGCCCTGGGGGCAGAGCGGCGGTGAGCGCTGGGGGACCCCTCCCCAGCCCGCCCCGCCACCCGGGGCCACCTCGGGGCCACCTCGTACCTGCAGGTTGTCGGGATTGAGGTCGGTCTTGTGCTCGTCGCTGGGCTTGTAGCCTCCGTGCCGGTCCTCGATGATGGGGTCAAAGAGCTCCTTGAACACGTCATAGGATTCCTCATCGCCTGCCACGCAGCCCACGGTCATGATATAGGGGTGACCTGGGGGGAGCGCGGAATGGGGACAGTGGCGTCACTGCCAGGCCTGACCGAGCCCCTCAGGACCCTGAGGTTATTCGCGGGAAGGGGGCGCCGCGGGAACCCTAGCCTGGGAGGGGTTCTAGGGGAGGCGCTGGGCCCGAGCCCCAGGGGAGTGTCTTGCAGATAAGGCGACCCGGTACCCTGACCCCGGGACCGAGGTGCGCGTACCCGGGTTATCCACGCCGGTCTGGATGACGTCGTCCAGTGTGAAGCCGCTCGGCGTGCACTTGGCGCGCAGCTCCGCGTACAGCTCGGGGGTCAGCACCTTGGCCATGTGGTTGTTGTGGCCGCTGAGGTCGGGGAACTCGTCCTCGGCCGGGAAGCGCAGCTTCAGTGCGTTGTGGCTATTGGAGAAGGGCATGGCGGCGGCGAGCGGAAGGCTGCGGGGAGACTCGAGGGTCAGCGGGGACCCGGCACCCGGCCCCCCAGGGACCTGCGGACCATTCAGGGCCTCGCTGCCCCTGCTCCTGGTCACCCTGGGGCGCGCGGCCAAGGTCAGAGGGGTCCGCAGCGCGCGCGCGGGGGAGACTCCCGCACCGCCAGGACCCCAGGCCCAGCCGGCGCGCGCGCTCCGGCCGGCGGACCCCGGCGTGCACGACTTTGCTGCCCACGAGCTCCTTCCGTGCGCAGCGCCCCCACCCCGGCGCCCAGGCGGCCGTCCCCCCCTCCCCCCAGCCCTCGGGCCCACTCACCGGGCAGCCGGGCGGGGCAGGGGCGCTCTGTCGGTCGGCAGCTCTGGGCGCGGCGCAGGCGAACAGCGGTGGCTCCGCGCTCCCGCGGCTCTTAAGGGGCGCGACGCGGGCCGCCCATTGGCCGCTATTTATAGCCCATTCATTCCATTGGTCCGCGCTGCGGGGTGGTGCCGTCGCTTTGTCCGCCACCCGCAGCCCCCGACAACCCCCCCACCCGGCCGCCCACCCCTGTTATCCCTTTGCTGGGACCCCGCGCAGCCCGCCTATCCGACCCGGCGCCTGCCCAAGACCCCGCGGCTGAAGCCTCAGGCCCTTGGATATTCTGTAGTTCTCCCCGCGCTGCCTCCGGGCGGGAAACTGAGGCAGAAGAGTCACTGGACACTTGAAGACGCTCGGGCTCATCTGCAGCCCTGCTCCTGCCCTCCCTAGCCCCGCCAGTCCCTGGATCTCGACGAGGGTCCAGGAGTGACCGGCCCAGGCTCCCGCAGCAGGTACTAACCCTTCCACCCACCCACCCCACCCCCACCCCATCCGAGCTGGCCCGGAGATGCCGACCTTCCTCAAGGTGCCCGCAGGCATCTCCCGGGCGATCTTGGTGCAGAGCTAAACTCGAGGGAGGTGCAATCTGGCTGCGGCCCAGTGGGGTGGCACCGGTGGTGCCTTGACCTTGGGCAAGTCCCCCGGCGCCAGGGGACCCAAGCCAGAGACCCCCGGGGCCAGCCTTTCCTGGTAGGTGAGAGAACAATGTGGCCCTGGGAGGCCGCTGGGGAGTGCGCGGTCTCAGGGCCTCCAGACCCCAGCCCTGGGCCCTTTCCACAGGGGACAAGTTCATCTCCCCACCCCACCCCCAAAGGTAGTCCCCCAGAGACTCTCAGCAAAGATGGGAGGAAACACAAACAATAAGCATATGTGAGATTTAAAAAACGAGTCGCTAGAAATGAGGATCGTGCAAATTAAAACAAGGACTTCCACTGCCCCCAAAACACCCAGATGGCAAAAATGTGAAAGACACACCAGCCAGTGTCGGCCATGGGTTGGAATGTGGAGAGACAGACGGTCACACGCGGCCTGCAACTGTGAACTGCTACATCCTTTCTGAAAAGTAATTTGGCAGTATCTATTAAAATTAAAAACGTTTGTACTCCATGACCCAGCAATCCCACTTCTAGGAATCCAGCCTTTAGAAAGGACGGTCTCATCCCTGCAGGTAGAGATGTGCAGTGGGGAAAACACACAAATGAACTCGATGCCCATCACTTGGGGACTGGCCAGGGGTAGGAAGTCACATCCCCAGTGTAGAGTATTAACACAGCTATTTTTAAAAGTGAGTTAGGGGGCGCCTGGGTGGCTCAGTTGGTTGGGCATCCGACTTCGGCCCAGGTCATGATCTCACTCACGGTTTGTGAGTTCGAGCCCCGCATCGGGCTCTGTGCTGATAGCTTGGAGCCTGGAGCCTGCTTCGGAGTCTGTGTCTCCCTCTCTCTCTCTGCCCCTCCCCAGTTCATGCTCGCTCTCTGTCCCTGTTAAAAATAAATAAACTTAAAAAAATTTTTTTTAAATAAATAAATAAAAGTGAGTTAGACCCTTAGTCACTGAGCCACCAGCAAGGACTCAGCAGCCTCCCCCTCGGCCCCCTCACCTCTTGAAGATCCATCTGCCTTGTCCCATGAGAGCCTTCTGCAGGCCACCTTCACGGCGGAAAAGAGAGCCTATCCCACGTCCACTATCTAGAACATCCCCTCTTCCAAACCCTTTGCCGACGTGAGTAAGAGTGACGATCATCCTGCAGACACTGAAGATCTTGTCCACATATGAAGCCAACAGAGAAATGGCTGGGAGACCCTTACTACTATCCAAGGGGTCATTGATGATTGCAACAAAAAGGAACTAATAAGGTGTTTAAGAAATTCCCCTGCAATGGTGATGTAATTGAGCACCCAGAATATGGAGAAGTAATTCAGCTGCAGGGTGACCAGTGCAAGAACATACGCCAGTTCCTCATGGAGACTGGAGTGGTGAAGGAGCCCTAGTTGAAGTTACCCACTTGGTTTTCTTTTTATTATTATCATCTCCTTTTTTTTTTTTTTTTTAAGTAATCTCTTCCCCCAACTTGAGGCTTGAACTCACGATCCTGAGATCAAGAGCCGCGTGCTCCACTGACTGAGCCAGCCAGGCGCCCCAGTTTCATGGGTTTTAAGTGCTTTTGATTAAGCTTAAGTGAGGATTTCCTTGCAACGAGTAGAATTTCCCTTCTGTCCCTTGCCACAAGTTTAAAAACCCCACAGCTTGTATCATGTAACCGTTTGGGGTCTGCTTTTAACTTGTAGTCGTGCAATTCCTTCATGCAATAAAACGAAAAGAGAAAAAGAAGAGTCAGTTGGAGCTTGTGTGTGAATGCGCGCCATGCATCGTCTTGTGAATAAGGCAAGAAAGGAGGGGACACCCTTCTCTGTGTGTAACAAAACGCCTCCAGGACCACACCGTGAGCTCTGGGGGACAGCAAGGTGAACATCACGCTGCTGCTGGAAGGCTGGCCATGAGTGACCAGCCACGTGAATGAAATCACGTCGCCATCCGGGAGGAGGCGGGTGCTGCGGGGGCTGGGGGCAGGGCAGAGGCGGAGCAAGGAGCTCCAGGGGACTTGGTACCTCTGAGGAACCGGCACTGGAGCAAAGAGGCACAGGATGAGCAAGCCCCTTCACCTCCGCCTGTGTGCGCACCAGAGGGTGTGGAGTGTCGCTAGGCTGTCCCTGCGGTTACCACGCACGGGACTTCTGTCTCTTCCCTTGCTCACCTTGGCGTGCTTTGACCTGTTCCCAGTCAACATTTTCTGAGACACATAAAACAAACCAAGGTAAAGAGGCAAATGGGCAGGACTGCCCAGACAGCAGGTGTCCCTTAAGCCTGGAATCCCTGCCCCCTGTGCCCCTTGAAGCCCCTTCCTCCCATTTTAGAAATAATCTGCAGTTGCCTTTTCCACCTCCCCACCCCCAAAAGCCTGATGGGCTCAAGTTTCTGTTTCTGGAAACCTGAAGGCAGACTTGGCTTTCAGACATGGGGTGAGGGGCACTCAGGGCTTCCTCTTTGTCTTCAGCCTCTGCAGCTTCTCAACCCATCCCCCACGCCACCCTCAGGCCACCAAGGGCCTGACCTGCTGGGTGGGAGGAGGGAAGGGTCCTATCCCCTCTCCCCCCAAAAGCAAGGTCCAAGCTAGAGAGGTGAGGTCCAGAGGTTTGGGGTTGCCTTGCTCAAGGTCAGGCCCTGTGATACTGCTGCTTGAGGCTCCAGAAATCCTCAGCCTCTGAGAGGGGTGTTTTAACCTTTCGCAGATAAGCAAAGGCAGATCAGAAGATGGGTGACAGAAGAGACAGGTCAGAGGTCCAGCAACCCCTCACTGGTCCTGGAGTGCCTGGCCCTGAGCTAACTTAACCTGGGACCCATCTTGGGGACCCCCCCCCACCCCCCGCCCAGGGCTGGCCAAGCCCAGGCTGCACTAGATTGACAGCATGGGTGGTCAACAGCTGCGATGGGGGAAGGGCAGGGGGCCTTCAAGGCCTTTAGACCCAAATGTCAGGGGATGGCTCCCTACCAGGGGCTGCTTGGGAGCCTGTGTGGTTTCAGAGCAGAGGAGCAAGGGGTGGGGAGGCCTGGACGGTGCCAGCCTCCACCTCACCAAGAATAACATTGCCCCAGTGACCTGGCTCTTGTCTGTGGACCCTCCATTTTCCCCAGGGCCCAAGGAGCCGGTTTGGCAGCGTCTGGGCAAGAAGCTGGGTGACATCACCCAACGAGTTTATGGTCCAGGTTCCTCAGAAATCACACCTGGTTGCACATTAACCAGCCAGCCCTAGAGGGGGAGGGGAGCTTCAATGGAGTCCCCAGCTTTTCATCCACAAACTCAGCCTGCCCAGTGGGGTGCAGCGCCGGGCATGCAGGGGGGGTAGGCCAAGTGGGAGAGACAGGCAAGGAGCCAGAGGTCATTCTCAGAGCCTGTGCTTAAAAGACAGGATGGGCATTGCTTGCTCCTGGTGCCCCGTCCCTGAGCCCTGAAGAACCCAAAGGGGAAGTTGGTTGCAGTCAGGAGAAGGGTAGGGGCTGCTTTGGGGTCACTGAGCACCATGGGGTAAGAGCCTGGGCTACTCAGAGAAAGGGGGACATCAGGGCACCTGGTCCAGGTGCAGCCTTCCCCCTCCCCCCCCCCCCCCCCCCAGTGGACATCTTCAGCTTCTCTCTTCCTGACAGGGTGCCTGTGACCCTTGTCTCCAGGGTCTTTTTCCTGCTCGTTCCCACCTTTCTTCAAATCTGCCATTGGTTCTCTCAAGTTAGGTTTACTGGCTTTAAATCCCAATCCCCCAGTGGCTGTGACCTCAGGCAATTACCTAGCCTGAGTTTCCATAAAGTGGTCCCCACCCTGACAGGATTGTGGAGAAGGTTTAATATAATGATACTTACCTGGGATTCTTTAGAACCAGTTCTTGGTAGGGGAGTCCCAATATACAAACTCTGCCCTGGGCAAAGTGTCCACCTGACCTGAGTAATCAGCTGGGGCTTGGGGGAGCAGTGCTAAGGATGCCGCTCAGGGCTGGGGCAGCCTCAGATGGAGCAGATGGGCAACTCTGGGTAGGCTACCTAGAGGAGGGGGCACTGGAGAAGCTAGCCAACCAGTCACAGACAGAGAGGCAAGTGGGAAGTTGGGACCACAGGAAACCACTGCCGAGTCACTAAGTCCCAATTTAGGCTCTTAGTAGGCACCCAACCTCAGCTCCATATTACAGCTGAGAGGCTGGGGAAGAGGAACCCCCAGAAGTGGAAAGTTGAAATCTCCCAGTGGAGCAATTAGGGGGTGATTCAGGCAGGTGCATCACCAAGAGAGTGAAGCAGAGTGACCTGGAACAGAGGTTGTCAAGCTATAGATGGGGCTGGCTTGTCTCCATGTTAAGGGGAAGAAGCAGCAAGGCCATAATGAGCCACGTGGGCAGCTGGTGGCCAGAGTGCTGGCCGAAAAGGAACAATAACCCACTTAGGTGGCCACCTAAGTCCCCTTACCTTCTTACCCCTGAGAGGTTCCCAGACCCAGACCCAGCCAGGGCAGAGGCATGGTGGGGGGAGCTGAGGTTAGGCACCTGGTTTCTACCCTGGACTCTCTGAGGGGCCCATGGCAAGGGCCACAGGCACCCTGGCAGTCCTGGCCCCAGAAAAAGGAGAATTCAGAGTGCCCCAAGGACAGGCGGGCCCTGCAGGGGCCTGGCCACTCCCATTTTGTCAGGCTGGGGTGTGGCCTACAGTCACTGCTGTAGTAGGGCCTACAGTCACTCGATTTAGTAGGGCCCAGACTAAGCCCAAGGTGGGCTTGAGAGGCTCTATCAGAATGAGCCCAGGGTGCTGGGAGCTGAGTGCTAGAGGAAGGCTTTCCATATCCCCTGCTGTCCACCCCTCCGCCCCACGCCCTCTCTACAGAGGAACTGGCTCTGAATCAGCCCTGCTGAGACAGAACAGGGCTGCCGCTTCCTTTTTTTTTTTGGCCCCTGTGTTCCCGCTGCCCTTCCCCCAGTGTGCCTGCTCAGGCTGCTCACCTGGTCCTCAGCACCCCCAATGTGAGCCCGGTTCATGCAGCTCTCATTGTGCCCCGGGTCCGGGAGGGGACCGCCCGCCGCCTCCCCGAAGTGGAGAATGTGCCCCTGCAGGGGAGGCAAGGCTTGGCCTAAGGCCACTTCTGCAGACCCTTCGGGCCAGAGCCTTCTGGGACGACCCTCTGATCTGCAATTCCATTTTCTGGAATTCATCCTGGGGCCCAGTGTGAGGTGTTCCCAGAGTGGTTTGCTGGGACAACACGGCCAAGGCAAAGTGTCCTCGTAGGGCGTGGGCAGCTAGCAAAGGGCCAGCCTTTCCCGGGACTTCAGGGCTGCCAAAAAGAGTGCGTTACGAGGCCCTGCCCCGGTCCCCGCCCACAGCAGCCCGACCGAGGGGACGCTGGAACTTCTCGTTTGTGTCCTTTGCACGAGCTTGTAGAAACAGCGAAGTCGTAGCGAGCAGAGGCCGCCCAGGAGGCGCGCTCCGCAGCCGGGAGGGGCTGCCCCCGGGTCCCGGCACCCCGCGCGCGAGGGGCGGGGCGCCGTGACGCCATCCGCGGGCGCCGCGCCGGAGCCGGAAGTGCGGAGGCAGCGTCGCGCGGCCACGTGCGGAGCGTCCGGCAGCGGGAGCCCGCCGAGCCTGGCGGGTGAGACTCGGTGCGGCCCCCCCCACCTCGCCCCGTGCCGGCCCGGCCTGCCGCGTCCCCAACCTCTGCTGGGGGGGCCCTTACCTCTCCTGCATCCCCCCCTTGCCGCCCGTCCGCCTGGAAGCCCGCTCTGGGGGAGACTGGGGTGAGGGGGGTTCCGTGGAATGAAGCCTGGCCTGCAGGTGATAGCACAGACCGCTGACTGCTGCCCCGCTGGTGGCCGGTCCCTCCTCTCACACCCGGAGAATGGGAGCCGGTGTCCCGGAGAAGGGTGATGAGAGGGTCTGATCCTTAGTAGGAAATCGTGGGCTCGTCCTTTGCCATTGCCCCGCTTGAGTTTCTCCATCTGTGATTTGGGCTGATGACTTCTGATTCATGACCTAGACCAAGAAGGGCTTAACACGTCAGTGCAGGGTGCAGCCTGTTGGTCGTCCTGTTGGACAGAGCCAGGGACGGAGCCAGCCTCCCCACCCTCACCGCTTGGGACCTGGGCCTCGCAGCCCTCCTCCCAGATCCCAGGTGCACCCTCTTGGCACCTTTGCATGCTCATGCCCACACACATTCTCCCAGGTCTCAGGCACCTGCCAGATAGCAACACCATGAGCTTCGTGGCATATGAGGAGCTGATCAAAGAGGGTGACACGGCCATCCTGTCACTGGGCCATGGTGCAATGGTGGCAGTGCGTGTGCAGCGGGGGGCACAGACCCAGACCCGGCATGGCGTCCTGCGGCACTCAGTAGACCTCATCGGCCGCCCCTTCGGCTCCAAGGTGACCTGTGGTCGAGGTGGCTGGGTGTATGTGCTCCACCCCACGCCTGAGCTCTGGACACTGAACCTGCCACACCGCACCCAGATCCTCTACTCCACTGACATTGCTTTGCTCACTATGATGCTGGAGCTTCGGCCTGGCTCTGTGGTCTGTGAATCCGGTGAGTTCTTTGGGCTACCTCAATCCTGATTCTGAAAAATTGACTTGAAGATGAAAGTCTGACCCAGCATCCAGACAGCCTCCATCCTGCCCTTTCTGAAGACAGGCGTGGTTGCTCAGCTTCTATTTTACCAATGTTTTGGGGGGGGGGGGGGGCTGACTGCAGGGAGTGAGGGCAGAAGCAGGAGCATCAGTTAGGAGGCAGGTGCTGTAATCTAAATGAGAGTTGATGGCCCTGGACCAGGGATTTCCCCCAGAGGAGCTGGTGTTCAGTGAGAGTCCTGCCTGCCTTGGCGAGGCAGGGCCAGAGTGCCACTTGGCTCTGGCCTAGGTGCTGACTGCCAGTCGCTACCCCTGTGCTGACAGGAGGGCAGAGAGTGGCTGGCCCAGCAGTCCCCGACCACCCAGCCCCAGGGCCGAGAGTTTCCCCTTCCTGGAGGGAGACCAGGGCTGCTCTGAGGTACTCATTGTAGGTGGGGAGTCTCTATCTCAAGCTCATCATTGGCCAGCACTGCTGTCACTGAGCCCAGGGCCTGAGATTGTTCTGGCCCTTACACACACACACACAAACACACACAAGTGCTGGGGCCACCTGGGGTGGAGACTGAAGCATACAGCCTGGTCAGGAACAGCCCAGGCCCGATGCACCTATATTTCCAGCATGTGCCTCATGGGCTGTGCAGCTGGGCTCCAAGGTCACAAAGAGTTCCCAGAACCATTGCTTCCAGGTCTGAGGACTTGAGGCCATCTTGTCCCTCTCAGGCCTCTTTCTCCGTGTTGGCCAGCCAGATACTTTGAAACGGAAAGAGTCAGGTGCAGAACCTGGGCTGTGGGTCAGAGGGTTAGTGGGGTCTAGGCAGAGGCCTGCTGCTCAGCCACTGGGGACTTGGGGGGCCGGTGGCAGATGGGCAGCAGGCCCTCGAGCCAGCTCCATCCCCTACTGCTCTGTGCAGTGGGTGTGCTTCTGGGCTCTAATATGCCAGCTGCCCTCTAGGAACTACAGGTACAGCCGTGAACAAGACAGGCCAGGTTGCCCCTTCCCCGAGGGGACAGTAAGCCCAGTGTCACTGTTTCAGTGCTGTGATCGCTGTGAGCCTAGTAAAACTGGACTGTGTGTTTGAGGGTGGCTCCAAGAGGTCCCTACACCTCGGTCGGTCCGGGAAGACCTCTGGCATGGGGACATTCAGTTGGAAACGAGAAGGAGGAGGCGCTACCAAGAGCCAAGCAAGCGAGAGTGTCACCCCAAGGGTGAACTGTGCAGAGGCCCTGAGTGAGGACCCAGCAAGGAGGCCAGCGTGGCAGGGGCAGGAAATGAGGTCGGGAGGAAACGGGCACAGCTCGGAGGGTGGTCGGGTCTGACTGTGCCCGTGTGGAGAGGCGAGAGCAGGGCCTCACCGAGGGGAACAGAATTGCCTGTCTGGTGGTGGTTACAGAGCCAGGAGGAGGGCCCAGGCTGCATGGGGGCAGGGTGGAGGTGGGGAGGCAGGAGCTACCTGTGGACCGAATGTGGGGTGGGAGAGGGGAGTCTGGGGCACCCCTGCGATGTCTGGTCGAGCTGTGGGTGTCGTTGACTGGGCAGGAAGGGCCGATGGGAGGGGTTCGGGCTTGGAGCGGATCCAGCTTTGTCCTCGTTAACGCCGAGCGCTGTCAGGTGTTGGGAGGTCGTGCGTGTGTGCTGGACAATAGGAGTCTGCAGCGAAGGGACCTGGCACTGGGGAGCGTGCATCAAGACTAGCACCCGAAACCGCAGGGCGGGGGAGGTCATGGGGGGACGCAGCCCCAGCTGGGCACAGCCAGGTGAGAAGCCAGGCGGAGGGGCAGCACTGACGGGAGCCGGGGAGTGGCCAGGGCAGGTGGAAGAGAACTGGCGGACGGCGACGTGGGGGAAGAGTGGGGCCCTGTGGCAAGTCGGCTGCCGTGTCTTGGTGCCGTGAGACCAGGCGAAGCGAGGGCGGAGGCACACCACACTCCCGCTGCACGTGGCCTGGAGGTGGGCAGACCTCTGAGTGGGCAGCGAGCTTGGGGGACTCGGGGCCAGCCACCGGGTGGGGGGTGGGGAGTAGGGGGTGTGGGGCGGGGACGGGGTTTGCTCCGGTGCTGGGATCGGGCAGGGCGGCCGCTCTGCCGCCCGGACCCACTGCAGACCCCGGAAACGAACCCAGCCGGTCGCTTCCCCACCCAGCCCCAGTGCAGACTCGGTGACAAAACCGTGGGCAGCCCGGACCTGCTGGGCAGTTCCGGAGTGGTGCCCACTAGCGACCAGGATCGTCTGACCCATGGGCCCCGTGTGGGGTTTTCCAGAGTAAGGGTGGGGTTGATTCTTAAGTGTCCCCGGCAGTCCTGCCTGACACCCGTCCCTTCCTGCCAGGCACTGGCAGCGGCTCCGTGTCCCACGCGCTCATCCGCACCATCGCGCCCACGGGCCACCTGCACTCAGTGGAGTTTCACCAGCAGCGGGCAGAGAAGGCCCGGGAGGAGTTCCAGGAGCACCGAGTGGGCCGCTGGGTGACGGTGCGCAACCAGGACGTATGCCGCAGCGGCTTTGGTGTGAGCCACGTGGCTGATGCTGTTTTCCTGGACATCCCGTCTCCTTGGGAGGCTGTGGGCCACGCCTGGGACGCCCTCAAGGTTGAAGGTACGTTGGGGGTTCTGGTGTGGGCCTGGCCTTGGGTGTGGGTCGTCTGAAGCCCAGAGAGGTCAGAAGACAACAGGCCACATAGTGTGGCCAGGCCAGGTCCCCTTTTGACCTGAAGTCGGGGTGGGTCAGGCTGGCTGAAGGCTCGTGGGGAGGTGGAGAGGAATAGGAACTGGGGAGAACGGGGCTCCAGCTGAGCCTGTGTTCTTTGGCCTTGCCCCGCTCCCCCCCACCCCCCACCCCCTGGAGCTGGGAGGCGTCTGAGTTCCCTGGGGACTGTAGCAGCCCCACCTTAGAGGTGCCACCTCTAAGGCACCTCAGGGCACTCCAGACTCTGACCCCAGCTCTTGCCCGAAGAGTCTCCCCTCCCCCCACCAGCCACAAGCCAGCAGAGTAGCCCCTTTTAGGGAAGATACAAGATGTGCAGGCGGCGGGAAGGAGGCGGGAACATTGGCTCTGAGCCAGGGAGGCGCTGGTGAGGCCCTGGGTTTTTCCCTTTTGTGGAGAAGGAGCCAGCCCAGGCAGCCAGGGCCCCTTCCCTCCTCCCTGCAGAGCAGAGCAGGACAGAGGGTGGGGAGGAGGGTGGAGAGCCAGCCCAGGCACCCGCAGGGGGAGGGCGCCCCCCCCCCAAATACAGGTGCCAAGGCGTGCCTCAAACAGCAAGGCAGCAGCAGTGGGTCCCAGTGGGTCCCCTGCCGTGTCCCTGCTCTCTGCCAAGGTGGCCTGGGGCTCGGGAGGAGCTGAGCCCAGCTTCCCGCCCCTCCACCCCTTCTAGCTTTGCCCCCAGATGATGCCAGGTCCACGTGGTCACCCTCCCGAGCCTTCCTCCTGTCGTTGGGGCTCCCTCCTGGTGCTTGGCCGGGGGGAGCTGCACCATCCGTGGACCCCACCCCCTGTACCCCTCCAAGCCCCTCCCTTGGGCTCTCTCTGTGTCTCTTGCTCATGGGCCTTGTATTTTCCGATACCTGCCTGCTCTGTGAGCCCGACCCCAGCAAAGTGCAGTCCCCAGGCTCCCTGGGACTCGGGCCGGCCGGAAGGCTCTAGCCCTCGTCCAGAGGGTCCTGTCTCCCCAGCAGTACGCTCAGGGGCCAGGTGCCTTCTTGGGGTGACACTGTGCCCTCTAGGTTGCCATCAAACTGCTCGTGCTTCCTCTAAACTCACCCCTTCCCGAAGATCCATCTGGCGGTCCCTGGGTGTGTCCCCAGGTGTGGCTGAGATGACCAGGCCTCAGGGACATTCCAGGACTTGCCCGGCCACATCCCTTCCCCCACCTCGCATTCCCCACACCCTCCTTGCTAGGATGGGGATGTGGGCTGGACGCGGGCCAGGCCGAGGGACACTGCAGGTGGGCCCTGGTGGGAGGTGGCAGGAAGGGGCTGTCAGCTCCCGCCTGCACCCTGTCATCCTTGGCCGTCGGCGCCTCCTGTTCCCCAGAGCGGGTGACAGCCTCTAATTTCCTGTGACAGCAACAGTCTCCGCCCGCCGGTGAGCCCCGTCCCCTACTGCCACCGTGCCGTGTGGTGAGTGCTCTTCTGGGCACGCGCTCCTGCAGCTGGGACAGGGCTCTGCCCTGACCCCTGACCCCTGAGCCCGTTGTTCCTCCTGTCCCCGACCCTCCGCTTTCCCCGTAGAAGCGCCTGCCCAAGGCCAAAGAAATAAGGGCCGTGGGCTTGGTCTAAGTGGCCCCTTCCACGCGGCTCCCGGAGAGCCCCTGCCCCGCCGGCCTCTGCCCCTCCTCCACCCTGCTGCCAGGCTCTGCGTGGTGGAGGACTCGGCCGGCCTCGGGCCCCGGGCTCTGCACCCACACGCCCGGCCCACAGTCCGCAGCCCTCAGGCTGCTGGCTCCTGAGCCCCCACCCCACCCCCCGCCCGGCTCCCCTGACTGCGCGTCTGGCTCCCCGCAGGTGGGCGCTTCTGCTCCTTCTCGCCCTGCATCGAGCAGGTGCAGCGCACGTGCCAGGCGCTGGCGGCCCGCGGCTTCTCAGAGCTGAGCACCTTGGAGGTGCTGCCCCGGGTGTACAACGTGCGCACCGTCAGCCTGCCCGCGCCCGACCTGGGGGCCGGTCCGGGCCCCGAAGCCGGCCCCGACGCCAGCCCCTTCCGCAGTGGCACACCCATGAAGGAGGCCGTGGGCCACACCGGCTACCTGACCTTTGCCACCAAGACCCCCGGCTAGCCAGCGGGCCTCCCCGGAGCCCAGGCAGGGAGGTGTGGCTCAGCCAGAGGCCGCCTTATACGGTCAGCGGGTCAGCGGGCGACCGCCGGGCCGGGCCTGTGTTTAGAAAGGCGGGGGGGCGGGGCGGGCGGGCAGGGCTGGGGGGCCCCAGGGGGCGGCTCCAGGAAGGCCTCCTGCCCCAGTCACTGCTGGGCTCTGCTTCCCCGAGCTGCTGCTGTTCTTTTTGCCACAGAAAATCTCCACCGTCGCAAGCTCTTCTGGGTGTTGAGGCCAAGGGGTGCCCCTTCCCAGGTGGCCCCAAGCTGGCAGGGAAGGGGGAGCAAGGACTCCGAGGAGAAGGACCAGGGGCTTGCTGCCCCACTCGGTGTGCGGCCTGGCTCGTCCTCTCCCCGGGGCAAGGCCTGGCGCTGCCCTGGGCACCCCCCCCCCCCCCCAAACCCCACCAGAGCTGCCCGTGCCAGGCCGGCCCGGAGGCCAGGGAGAGGTGGTCTTGCCGTGTGGCCTCGAGCCTGGCCCAGCCTGCCTGGCGATATACAGGCCAAGCGGCAGTGTCCTGTGGCCCCTCCTGGTGGAGAGACGGGGGAGGGGAGCCCTGCCCCCCTGCTGAAGTGCCTCCTGTGGCCGCCGTCCCGCCAGAGCCCCTGACGTGTCAAGAAGCGAGACCGCGGCATCACGTAGCCGGGAGCCTGAGGAGGGCGGAGAAGTGCTTCAAGTGATCCGGCTGGCGGTCCCTCTCAGCCGTTTGAACCCCAGCTGTCCAACCCCGGAGCTGCTTGGGTGCCCCACCCTCACGGGAGCCCTGGGGACACTGGGGCACATCCAGGGGGGAGGCCACCCCTCCAGGGCAGGCCTGCCCCGCTCTCTGGCATCTGTGCCTGCCACTGCTGCGTGAAGGGCCCGGGTGTGTGCCCTCGGCCTCAGCTGTCATCAGGAGCCTCAGTTTTCCCATGTTGGACGAGAGCCCCAGGGTGCTGTGCTGGCAGGGGGCAGGGGGCCGGCCCCTGACCATGCCTGGCGGAGAAATAAACACCGTTGCCCCTGCCGTGCACCTGGTCTGTTTGGTGCCGCTCGAGTCAGACCCTCATTCCCGACACCAGCCTCCGGGCTGGGCCTCCCCACACACAGCCCTGGGTCTGCTCCTTCCTCTCCCTGTCCCAGGGCGGGGCGTCTGGACAGGGGCTCTGGACTCCAGGACAACAGCCTGGGACATGATGGACAAAGGGGCGAGTGTGTGGCCACCCCCACTCAGCTGCAGAAAGGGCCACTTGTCCTAGTAGGGGAGGGGGGAGAGGGTCTGCCTGTGTGTGTGTGTGTGTGTGTGTGTGTGTGTGTGTGTGTGTGTCCGTCCATCTGTCTGTCTGTCCTTCCGTCCCAGAGCACTGGACCCTCCATTCACAGCACGGTCTGTCTCTTATGCTTTCTGAAGGGTCTAGAGCTCAAGAAAGACCCTCCAGGCCTGAGTCCGTGGGAAGATGCCAAAAGAGGGGGGCCTACTGGGGGGCAGGAGACTCTGCCCGTGGCCCGTCACGGGGGGGGGGGGCTCCCTCTTCCTCCCAACCTCCTGGCAGGACCTGAGCCCCACCAGATTTCCTTGGGGCCCTGGGACCACTGTCCCAGCCTTCTGCCTCCCGGGACCTGGCCCGACCTCTGAGCGGATGCTTAGCTTCGGGGACAGAGGAGGACCTGTGCCTTCCCCTGGCCTTTGAGAGAGAGGCCTGCAGGAGGTCTGGCACAGGGCATGGCCCGCCTCAGCGAGCTCCACTTCCCAGATGGGGCTGAGGATGGCGATCTAGACCACGGCCCTGGTTTGTCACTGGGCCTGGGGATGCCAGAGGACTGGGGTCGGGAGACCTGCACCCCTCCCCATGGGCACACCAGGCACAGGGCAGCTCTCAAGTCTGGGTGGCCCTCTGGCCCCTCATCTGTGCCGCCAAGCCCCATGTGAGCCCCTGTGACCCCACCGGGCCTCCAGGCATCAGCCTTGCCCCAGGTAGCCCTCTGGGCCCAATTCAGCCTCAGTCTGGAGCCCCGTGTGGTCCTGAGCCCCCGGTGAACTCCTCTGCACCCTTAAAGACCGCACTCAAAATGTGTCTCAGTGCCGCCCAGCCCCAGCCTCAGGCAGGAGCATCCTGGGGAACCATTCTCTGCTCCCGTGTCTCCTGGCAAAGGAGCCAAAGCCAAGTGGTGTCCCAGTTCTGCAGAAGGGGAGCCCAGTGTCCAGAGGCAGGGCCAGGGCCCGTGATGAGTGGCCGGTCAGCAGGTTGGTGACAGCCACCTCTGTGAGTCAGCAGCACGGGGCTGGTCACAGGGCAAGGATTCACGGGGACGTCCCCTGCCCAGCCCCAGACACTCACTCTGACCCTCAGTTTTTCCTGGAAATTCCTATACCTGCCCTGCCGCCACCCAAGATGCGAAGATGTCACACGTCTGACTGCCTCCCCTGCTGCCCCCCTCGGGCATTCGAGCCCTCCAACACCTAGAGACCCTGGCTCACTTGCTCTGAGGGTCACAGTCCAAGATCGCACCCTTCCCCCAGGAAGCCCCCTGGGCCTTGCCCTCTTCAGCCCTGGTGTGTTTTGCCCCTGCCCTCGCTATGCTTCACCCTCGCCTGCCTCTGAGGGGCTCACCCCCTCCACCAGAAGCCCCTGGGCTGGGGTGGGTTGGGGGCCCAGGGTGGGATTTTGGATGGGCAGCAGGTGGCACAATGGATGCCAGGCTGCTGGGGGCCACACCCTGTCTAGCAAAGTGATGAGGAAGGGTTGTTTGCTCCATGAGGATAGGACAGCAGGTGGACTGCCCCACACCTGCCCCCCTCAAGCCACCTCCCCCCCCCCAGCCTTGTCTGCCTTCGTTACCTGGTCTGTCTTCTAGGGACACAGGCCCCCCTCTTCAACCTGTTGCTGAAGGCAGGCAGACAGGCTGTGTGGGACCCCAGGCCGGAGAGATGATGCTGTTCCTACCCGGCTCTAGCTCACTGCCTAGGTGGAGAAGCTGAGGCCCAGAGGAAATGGGACTCTCTGGGGCCCAGGCCGCCAAGCTTCTGCATGCTGACCGGGGACTCCTAGACGCTCTCCTGCCCTGTGTGGTCCCTTGGATTGTAACCACAGAGGCCAAAGGGGAGAGCAATTTCCACTGGAATCCTGGAAGGCTCCTCAGAAAGAGGGGACCGCTGTGCGAGGTGTGGAAGGGCTGGTGGAAACTGGAGGAGGGTGAGCAAGGGTCCTTCCAGGTGGGAGTGTACAGGCCTCAGACAGGAATCCCACGGGCAGGCCTGGGAGAGGGCAGCTTGATGAGTTGTAGAGGGCAGTGTCCCCACCTCTGAGACTGGTAGCCGTCTGCCCTGTTTGCAAGGCTGCTGTGCGCACAGGCTGGCCGCCCAGACGCAGTGTCCCACTCTACCCAGAGGCTGTTGGGCTCACAGGCCAGGCTGGGGGTGTCCCTGCCTCCTGGTGGGGCCTCAGGTGGGAGGGTCCCCAGGGGCCTCCCTGCTGGGGGTCTTGGCCCCTGATGCCCCAGGAGGGATGTGCAGGTGGAGGCTAATGTTGCCCAGTCCTCAGCACTCTGCCCTCTTGGCCAGCCTCGCGGGGTGTGTCCGCCGGTCCGGCAAGTGCAGACCAAGCCCCTGCTACGGGTCACGCCCTCCCGGCGCCGGCGCCGGGAACCAGACGTTCGGGCAGCCCTGCCTGCCCCTGCGGGGCTCCCGGGAACCAGGCACCAACGGTGCAGGTGAGAGCCACGAAGTGGAAGCAAAGCAAGGGAAGGGGGTTCAACCCGTGGTGTGTAAGGGGGACGGAGGGTTGGGACCATCAGGAAGGCCTTGCCAGGAGGTGGCCCCCTGCAGTCGCCGACGGACAAGGATATTTGGACTTGATTCTTAGGGAGGCCAGACTCCACTGGGCCCTGCACTGGGGGGCTCGGGCTCTGGGCCCACCTGCTTCACATCCTCCCCCTGGGCGCCGTGGTGACAGTCCCTTCCCTCCTGGCAGAGAGGAGGACACACACAGTGCCTGCCTGGGGGTGGGAGTGGGGAGGAGCTGCCATGGGATTGAAATATCCAGTTGGCCTTTGCCCAGTTGGTGCTTGTACGATGTTTTGGATTGTAAGTTAGAGGGGTGTTTGTGAAATAATCTCTACGCCCATGGTGGGGCTCAAACTCCTGACCCCAAGATCGAGAGTCGCACGCTCTTCTGGCTGAGCCCTCCGGGCACCCAGAACATCTGTGATTGTCATCGCTGGTGAGAGCCACTGCTGCCACCGCCTCCGGGAAGCCGTCAGTCTCCGTCTCAGATTCCAACGCCAGAATCTTGGGGCCACTCTGGGTCTGAGAATGTTCTTTGGTGTTTGAGGTCCTCGAATAGCTTTTTGCTTCAGGGGCACTTGGCTAGTCTCTCAGGATAATGGGAGAGAAGATTTGACACTGAGACTTCTCTGGAAAACCCAGCTCATCCGCCCGCTGTGCTCACGGTTGTGTAATAAAACTGAGAACCGCAGGAACATCAGGCCAGCGGGGTGGGGGTGGGGGGAAGGAGCTCTTTGGGTGACCTCACGGCCTTTGAGGTACGTGCATGGTCAGTCAGCTGTCACGCAGGCGTGCTACATAACAAATACCTATCCCCCCATGGCCGCAGAGGCTGCCAGCAGCAGTCCCTTTCGCCCTCAGATCTGCGGTGTGTTTGCTCTTGGCCGACCTCAGCCAGGCCTGTTCACGTGCGGGGCCAGCTGATGTCAACTCAGCCCGGCCCCCCGCTTCTCTGCTCCCTCTGGGGCTGCGGCCTGGCCTGCGTGCAGGGAGGGGGGCGGGCGGGCCCTTTCCGAGCCCTGCATCACACGGCCTGCCCTCTGGTCGGGCGGACAGGGGGGCCCTGCGGTTCGGGTGGCGGGACTGCGTGGCAGGGGCGGGGTGGGGGGCAGGGCAGGGCGTGGGACCGTGGGTCTCTGCCGGCCTCCTCGCCTGCCCTCCCCGCCTCGCCCCTCGGAGGGAGGAGGGCATTTCAAAGTCAGGCTGCCTCGGGAGCGGCGTCGGCGTCGGCGGGAGGGAGTAGCTCGGCTCCCACCAGGCTGAGAATAGCTCAGAATTGGGTCATGCTCACCGAGAGCTCCGGTCGCAGCCTCCAGCCTTTGACAGTAATCAGCTTTCTCCCTGACATCTGTCCCTTCAAAGAGGGTCGGCCGGGTGTGGGCACATTTTTAGAAGAAGCAGAGGGGCCAGGAGGGGAGGAGGGTCCGGTAACGAGTTGGCCCTACATCCCTCCACTCTCCCCGCCCCGCCAGGCGGGCCACCTCCACCCCTCCCCCGACCTGCGCCGTCCCCACCTCTCAGCCGCCAGCCACCAGCCATGCCCTCCTGCCTGCGCTCTGGCCGCCCTTGCCCTTTACCTCCCGAGTCTCCCTCTTTCTCTCTCTGGGGCCCTCTTTCCTTCCGTGGAGGATAGAGGCAGCAGTGGGGGGATCCTGGGGCTCGTGTCTCTCCAAGCCCTCAGGCCTCTCTTCAGCAGCCCCTTACCCCCCAACTTGAGCCCAAAATAGTACGCAGCCCTTTTGCCCCTAATGTCCTCAAGTCCTCCCCACGTGCCCACAAATGCTCCGTGCGTGCGCCAGTCACCAAGCACTTGGCACAGGGGGACCCTCTGAGTCTCAGCCCTCAAGTCCCTCCCAGCCTGTCCCCACAGCCAAGCGTGGACCCTAGGTCTGGCACCCCAGTGAGAGACAGAAATCACTGTGTCCTGGGACAGGAGGTGGACGGGGTTGTCTGAACTCCAGACATTTAGGGAGATGCTTGAGTGGCCTTTACTTTGCCGGGACCCAAAGGTCGGCACCCCCTCCTGACTTCCTGTCTCTGTAGCAAAATCAGGATGTGTCCGCCCAGAATGAGTTCTGCCAAGCTGCCCTCCCCCAGAAGGCAGAAGTGACCTTCCACGGCCAGGCCTCGGTCCTCTCTGCTGGCCAGGCCGTCTTTCCAAACCCACAAGGCAGTTCCCGTGGCAAAACATTCCTGAGTTTGGGCGGGTGTGTCCAGGAAATCTCCCCGGAGCTGAGGCCGGCCCTTGGACCAGCCGTATCAGCATCGCCTGGGGCTTCCGTGGAAATGCTCTTCCCTGGCCCCACCCCAGGCCTGCGGCATTCTCGGAAGCTGGGGGCATGGGGCTCAGTGATCACTGCAGAGACACCGGCAACTCTGGAACTTTCTTCCTTCTTTTGTTTCTTGAAACGGCGCAAACGCATCCCGATTACTTGAGCAGCAAGGTCAAGTCCGTGGAGGCTTCCAGCACCATGGATTCACTCCTCCAGGCCGCGCTGGTGTCAGTCAGAGCTTCATTTTGCCTCAGCCTGCTCCTGCTCGGAACTCTCGTGTCGTCCCCAAACCCTTCTCTTGAGATCCCTGTGTCTCTGGAGGCTCATCTTGCCGGTGAGCTGGGAGAGGCAGCGCACGCGGACCCCTTCGAGTCCTGACATGAACGAACCAGAGGTTTTATTTTACAAAATGAGACATTTGGGAAACTGAAGCCTGAGTGCTTATTTCGTGGGTTTAAGGAATGACACCTTTTTTGGGTGTGCTAATGGTACCGGGAGGTGGCCCTGGGCCAACGGAGTGGAGGCTGGGAGAGAGGAAGCCCCATACTCCTTGGACGTGGAAGGCTTTGCATTTTCTTATATTTATTTTTGAGAGAGAGACAGAGCGTGAGCAGGGGAGGAACAGAGAGAGAAGGAGACACAGAACCCAAAGCAGGCTCCAGGCTCCCAGCTGTCAGCACAGAGCCCGACGCGGGGCTCGAACCCACAGACCGTGAGATCATGACCTGAGCTGAAGTTGGATGCTTAACAGACTGAGCCACCCAGGTGCCCCTCTTTTTTTTTTTTAAGTTTATTTATTTGTTTGTTTGTTTGTTTATTGAGAGAGAGAGAGAGAGAGAGAGAGAGAGAGAGAATCCTGAGCAGGCTCCATGCTTTCAGCCCAGAGCCCAAATGCAGAGCTTGATCTCACCAACCCTGGGATTGTGACCTGAGCCAAAATCAAGAGTCAGATGCTCAACCGACTGAGCCACCCAGGTGCCCTTGACATTTTCCATAATACATTTTTTAAAAGGAAAAAAGTGCCCCAGTCCGTTTCAACCATTTCTTTGCTCTAGACTCTCCAGGCAGCAGGAAGAAGTTCCTGTCTTTGCAGGTACCCTGGACTTACTTCCCTCCGCCTCCTTTGAAGTCAGGGCCCTGGTGTTTCTCTAGGGTTTTCCAGCATTGGGGCAGGGGGCAGTGGGTCACACGCTGTGGGGCAGGTGGGAGAAGCAGGTGGCCCGTCCCTGGCAGGGGACTCTCTGCTCCTCGCATGGATCCAAGGCCACAGACCCAGGAGTGGGTTTGCTGTGGTGGAGGGTGGGCCTTGCGAGTGGTCCCAGCACAGAGGGAGGGAGGGCCCTTGCTTCCTGCCCTGGAGAAGGCTGTGTCCCACAGCTCCCAACTCCAGAAGACCACCCTGTTTCCTCCTTCCACACCCTCCCTCAGCCCTGCCCCCGCCCCACTGACCTTGTCCCCCAGAAAATAGCCCAGAAACCCATTTCATTGCAGCGTAATTGACATGTGATGGATGGCGCCCATGTAACTGTCCCGATCCAGGAGTCCTGTGTGACCCCATCCCCTTTCCCGCCGTCTCCCCTGCCCGGCCCTAGGCAGCCGCTCTTGGCCACTATCATAGCATTTTCGAGAAAGAGGCTCTAAATGGGACTGAACCAGCGACTGAGGTGAGGAGTAAACGTGGTTTCAGAGGCACCCTCGGAGCAGGTAGCTGGCACATGGCGGTCGGTGGCACCCCAGCTGCCCGCACCAGCAGCCTTAGGCTCCCAGGATGCTAGGTGCATGGGCCAGGGCTCTGAGCTGCTAGATGCACAGAAGAGGCCTGCGGACTCTCGGACTCTCGGAGACTCAGGCCGCCAAGGAATGCGGGCTGCGGGCTGCGGGGCGGGGGCGGCAGGGGTGACCGGGGCCTGTTGCTAAGCTACAGGCACAATGGACATTCCCGGCACTAGGCAACGGGGCCGGGGCCGTCGCTGAGGGAGAGGTGGGGACTGGAGGCCCAGGCCTCCCCATCCCCCAGCTCTGTGCCCCCCCAGGACGTGAAGGTGCACTGGCTGCCTGGGCCCTCGGGGTAGAGTGCCTGCCCTGTGCCCGCCCCAGGCGCCCTCCGGGACCCAGGCCCACTGGCTCGGTTCCTGCAATGCCCTCCCTGCCACCCCCTCCCGGCCTCTGCCTCCTCCGGTCCTGCTTCCTGGCTGGTCCCCCACGATCTTGATGCAGGAATTTCAGGGGTCCTGGCAGGTCTTCGAGCTTTCGGTGGGACCCCAGTCCTCTGCTGTCTGCTCTGTTCCCCAGCCCTCAGGCCCGGCACCCCCGCCTTCAGCCCAGCCTGGCCAGGGCTGGCTGTGCTTGCAGGCACTTCTGGCAGGGCCGCGGGCCCCCAGCGGCCGTCCCCCAGCGTCCAGCCTGGCCTCTGTTTGTCTGGGACAAGACGAGGGCTTTTGTGTTGCCCTTCAGGCTCCACTTCCTCCCTCCGCGGAGAGACTGCTAAGGAGCTCTGGGCCCAAGTGCCACCAGCTGGCCCTGGGGGGTGGGGAGGGGACGGACTCAGCAGGCTGGGGACGGAGGTCCACGTGGCTGGCCCCCGCCCCACGGCCCTCACTGAGCTCCTGGGTCAGGCCACCAGGCCTTTGCCCACGCAACTCCCCTATCCAGTGCCTTCTGCACCGTGGGCCCCCTCCCCCCAGGGCTCCCCCGCCTCCTCTCTCAGCCTGGAGAGACCCTCGGGCCGCCGGGCCCTCTCCCCCCACCCCACTCCCGTGTATGTACACACAGCAGATATACACACGCACAGGCCAGGCCTCACGCGATCCAGAAAGAAGCTGGGTTTGGCGGCTGAGTGCGAGGAGCGTTGCCCTGAGCCTCTCCCCGTGACCACGCACCCCCAGGCCAGGGGACCAGCTGCCTGCCCCCTCGAGGCTGCCTCCTAACACCTCAGGCTCCCTCTCACCTTCCTGCAACCCCTACTCCTGAAGGGAGCTCGCCCGCCAGCCTGGGGGACAGCTAGACACAGACCCCCCCCCCCACTAAGCCGAGACCCCTCCAGCTGCCCTGCCATGCCCAGCATGGCATTTGGGAGGGGGGGTGCTGCACCTCAACTGCTGCTGTCACTCTTCAGGAGCGAAGCCAGGGAAGGGGCCCGCTCCCGTCCCCTCCCCCACTCCGTCTACTTTCCAAGGAGGCCCAGGCCCGGCCTATGCTGAGCTGGGGGGCTCTTCTAGGCTGAGAGCTGGGGACAAAGAGGCAGCTGCCGGTGGGGGGTGGGGGGGTGGGGGGTGGCATGGCCTTTGTGCGCGTCCGGCCCCTCCTGGTGACCTCACTGCCGGCCAGAGAAGGGCCCTTTCTTCCCAAAGGCGGCTGTTGGGAATCCGCCTGGGGACAAAGCCGCTGCCAGGCGGGGAACAAGTGAGCGGATGGCCCCCCTCATGGCATAAATTAGGGGGCCTGAGGTGGAGGAGGGGATGGCGGCTGCAGCTGGCGCCCAGGGCGGTGGGGGAGGCGCGCCGTTCTCGTTCTCCTGCGCAAACGCACAGCCGACCCTCCCTCCCCCCCCCACGGGTACACGGGGCTGCCCCCTCCAAGGCTCATTCATTCATTCCTCACGTGGTCATGAGCGCTGGCCTTGCGGACACAGACCACCTGCTAGAGGAAGGACTGGATGCCTGTTTGCCGGGCGGGGCCTCTGGTCCCCAGGGGAGGCTGGGGCTGAGCGTGCACGTCTGCGGGTGTCCGAGGTCCAGCAGGTGCCCCTCAGCCTGGCCAGCTCATCAGGTGAGGTCAGGAAAATGTTTGCTTTTAGATGAGTGGTGTCTTATGACATCCCCCCCCCACCCGCGCTGTGGGGCCAAGGGCTTCCTGTCCCCAGGGCCCCTGCCACTCCACAAAGTGTCCTCACAGCCTTATTGGCCCTTAGCCCTCAGGGCGCTGCCCCAGAGAGGACTCCTGCGGGAGACCCCGTTGGGTCTGGGTAGCCCAGGGCAGCCAATGGCAGCAGGGACATGTGGACAGACGTCACAGATAAGGCTCAGCCAGCGTGGCTCACCCAGGTGGTCCCTCAGGCTGCCCCACGAACGCACCCGGGTCTCCTCTGGCTACTTTCTTAGCCTCCCTGGGCATCGGAGACGCTTGACTGTCCCCAGCCCCACAGTTCTGAGTGCACCTGGGCTCCAGGCCAGATGGGTTTCCTGTAGGTGGAGGCAGCGGGCGTGGCACTGGCCCTCGAAGGTCAGAGTGGGCCAGGAGGCAGGCACAGGTGAGCTTAATGTCAGGCCCAGGGGGTGTCCTTTGAAGGATGAACCTCCCCACCTGCCCCACCTGCTGCGAGTGGAATCTGGCCCTGGTGTCACAGCCGTGCTGTTAACAGGGGCTGAGGTGTCTGAGCGAGTGAGGGGCACCGGCCCTCCTGTGGGTCCTGTCCCATGAGGGGGCATATGGGCGGCTTGGGGCTCTGTACCCAGTGCTCCGGGCTGCCCCCTCCCACTGAGATGCTGTCCTGACTTGGGGAGGCCCAGGCCTGAGGCCTTTGGGGTACAGAGAACCTCACGGCTGGCTGTCAGCACAGCAGTGCAGAGAGCCCTGAAGTTTGGGGGGGGGGGCTCCAAAGGTCTTTAGCAACCACTGAGTCCGCAGCTCACCAGGAGACGGGGGTGGGGGGGTGGGGGGTGGGGCTTGTGTGGCTGAGCACCTACTATGCTGGGCGTTTCTGCCCCCGTCACTCTCAAGGGACAGGAAATGACCCCCACGGGCCTGGCCCCACATCCACGGTTGAGTGGGAGGCTCGGAGGAGGCCAAGGCTTCTAAGGCACGAGCCCCCAAAGGCCAGGGTGTGCAGCCCCCCCAGGAGGCCTGAGAGCCCCGCACCCTCTCCTGGAACAGAGAGCCCGCAGGCGGCGGGGGCGGGGTGTAAGTAGGCCAGCGCTCTGTGCCACGTTGCCATGGTGCCGCAGCAGGCCTCCTGGGACGTTCCCAGGACACCTCTGGCCGCCTCCAGAGCTCCCTCTCCAGCCCCGCCCAGGCCCTGTCCCCAGGCTGGGGCTGTTCCAGTCCCCAGCCCCTCTGCCCCCAGGCCCCTCGCCCGCCCACCTGCCAGCTGCTGGGGGGTCCGTGGCACAATGTCTCAGTCCCACCTTGTCACACACACAGCACACACGTGCATGCACACACAGGCACACAGCGTGCAGCACACGTGCACACAGGCACACCCATGGCACACGTGCACACATGCACACACTCACAGCCACACAAGGCGCTCACTGGAGCTGCAGGAGCCATGGCCCTAGAGTCCCCGAGAGCTCCACCCACGTTCAGCCCCAGGCAAAGTGGAAGTGAGATGTCTGTGCAGAGCTTCCGGCTCCAAGACCCGCCTGGGCTCCAGGGGCCACTAAGCCCAGAGCTGGGCTTCAGAGGCCTTGGCAAGGAGCCCACCTCGCTTCATCTGCTTGCTGACGGTGGAGAGGAGGGGAGGGGGCTCTCCTGGCCTAGGATTTAGGGGACACGCTGGTCTAAAGGGAGGACACGAGTGGCACCGAGTTCAGATGAGGCCGCCTCTGGGAGGTATTGGGACCTGCTGGGCTCCTGCCCGCATGTTGGCTGTGCTCCCCCTCGCCCAGGGCTCCGTGGGCCACACTGGACTCGCCACTGCTCGCTTCACAGACAGTGGCCCAGAAACACACTGGTGCACAGCTGCCTTGGCAAGGCCGCGGGCTGTCTCGGGGGCTCATTGGAGCACAGAGAGGCCCTGGGGCCCTAGGCGGCCCAGCCTGGCTCTCGTTGTCAACTGATGTCAAAGAGTGGAGTTTGGGCATCAGGGGAGAGAGCGGGGGTCCCTGAACCTCTGTGGGACCCTACTGAGGGGGCAGGGAGAATGGCAGAGCCGGGAAGCTTCCCTGGGGAGGAGTGCTGGGAAGGGGCCAGGTGGGAGAGGCTGGGGCCCCTTGCTGGAGAACGCCCAGGCCCCCTTTGAGGGTCACAGCTGGGCCCCTGGATCCCCTGCCGCAGCCTCTCCATCTGACAACACAGGGCTGACCAGGGGTCATCCCCAAGCCCCCCCCCCCCCCGCCCAAGTTTGAGCACATGCAGGCCCCTGGGAAACGGGACAGCCGCCTTACAAAGAGGCACCACTCGACAGAAACCACACCTGTGCGGTGGCTGTGGCCTCCACGAGCGCTTGTGTCCTTTGGGGGGAGAGTTTTTGTCTGTCAGAATCTCAAGGTCCCTGGGAAAGGCCTTGAGCTCTTAGCAATGTCAAGGCCTGAGCCAAGGACCCAGCAGTGCCAAGGCTTCCAGGCCTCTCTATGGCATAAAGCCGTGTGAGGTGTGCTCACGAGAGGCAGGGCTGAGTGCAGGGTCGGGGGGTGGCCGCTGAGAGGCCCAGAAAGCCTCCTTGGTCAGGGGCATGAGAGGCAGGGCAGAGGGGGGCTTCATGGAGGGGCAGGTGGATGGGCTGGAGCCAGGGCACTTGGGTGAGGCAGGAGGCAGCGGATGTCAGAGGTGGAGGCAGGGAGAGGGCCTTGTTCCTGGGGCTGAACTGATGGCAAGGAGGCTTCCCTTGCGCCGAGGCCACTGCCACAGTGAGGCTGGCCAGGCTCGAGGCCAGGAGTTAAGGTCCCCCACTCCCCAGCTGTACCCTAGGCCACCCGCCAGGCTCCAGGGGAGCAAATGAGCCTGCCAGGGCAGGTGCCATCACCCCACACACCCTGCCCCACCGGCTGCTTGTGGGCAGCACGAAGCCAGCGTCCAGAGGCCTGCCTTGCTCGGTGACGGTGACCTTTGCCTGGCACACCATCGCCTGTGCTGCCCTCATGGCTGCTGACCCCACAGCACAGTGTGGGGACCCTGTCAGCCTGGGATGGCCCTGGGAGGGCTGCTGGGGGAAGCCCAGGCCTGGAGAAGGACAGGGGATGACAGGGCTCCTTGAGTGCCAAAAGTACCAGGGGGAGGCCCAGGGAGGGTCAGGACCAGCCTTCCCTTCCCACAGCAGCCTTTCCTGACCCTGAGGGTCCAGACCGCAGCCCAGGCACACTTAACGTGCTGTGGGTCTTCTGGCTCCTTCCTCCTTTCCAGCCTTCCTTGACTTTCTCCACCCCTCTGCCCTAGGCCCCAGAACACAGGAGCTGTAGCGGGGCTTGAAGACAGAGGATGGGATGGGGATTACCCAGCTCCAGGGGGTGTCTGTCCAAGACCAGAGCATCACAGAGCCCCAAGGGGCCAGCACATGGGCTGGGGCAGGGAGGTCAGCGGGAATTACCTGGGGCAGGGGGGGGGGGGGGGCGGGGGACCAGCCTGCGTGGAGAACTGGACAGACAGCATGGGCTCCCCTGCCTGCCAGGCGCGGGGGAGGGCTCCACCTTGATGGTGTGGGGCGATGTGGGCTGTTGGTGGGTGGCCCTGCAGGCCTGAGAGGGTCCGGCTGGACCCCAATCCGGAGCCGTGCCTCAGGAGCTGCGAGAACCTCCATCGTGGTGCATAGTGGGGGCGTGACGGGTCACAGAGCCCCCACAGGCACCAGCGGGGGGCAGAAGCGGCGGCCAGGCGGCGCCGCGGCCACCTGTCCACCAGCACGAGGGCAGGTGCGCCCGGCGGGGGCCCAGGCGCGACAGCTGCGACGCCCACTCTGTTGCTCCCTCCACCCGGCGCGGCCCTGGGTCCGCCGGGCCGGGTCGCGGGCGCCGCCTGGCGGCCGCTGTCACAACAACAATACACGACCGGCTCCTCAGGCCTCCAAGGTCAAGGGGCCGCGTGCTAAGCAGGGGCACCGTGCGCAGTGCTGCAGGTGCGGCTCTGCGGAGGGCCAGGGGCGTAGAGGGGGCGGGGAGGGTTTTGTGGAGCCCTCCTTGGCCCCCCGGCCTGGCAGGCCCCACACGCAGTGGGGCTCAGGCCTCTAGAGAACTCGTCGGAGGGATCCCCTGGGGCGCCCTCCCAAGTCTGCTGGGGTACAGGCCTAGCATCTGGATAGACACCCAGGCTTGGTGGAGCTGCAGTGGGCTGGGGCTGGGGGAAAGCACCCGGTCCCAGAAGGCCACCTGTACCCGGCCCTCCGTGCTCAGGGACCCTATGGTCCAGCAGGCAGTCCTGCCACCCGAGGCACCCACAGCTCCCCCCACAGCCAGCAAGGTGCCATGGGATCCAGCCCTGACGAGCTGCACCTGACCTTCCCCCAGGGGCTGCTGCCCCTCTGGGCCTTTGCCTTGGCCACCGGTCTGCCTGCAACCTCTACCCCAGATCCTCGCATGGCCCCTGCCCACAGGGCCGCCCCGAGAGCCATGTTGGTCCCGGGACACCTTCCTTTCCTTTAAGTGGCTGGGTGGGGGGTGAGAGCAGGAAGATGGGGCCTGAATGTCCCGGAGACAGGAAGGCTCCCAGGAGCCGAGGGCTGCGGGGAGCGCCCTGTCCTGCAGGGGCGGCCCACAGGGAAGGAAACACGAGGAGGCCTGCAGGGGACGCCTGCGCAAGACCTCGGGCTGAGAGCGGGCTGCGGGGCCTCCCTGCCCCAGGCCCCAGGGACGGGCTTACAGTCTCCACCCACTCACCCATCAGGTGTTTACTAGTTGAGCCAGGTGCCGTTCTTGGTGCTGAGGGCACGGCCAGGAAGAAAACAGTTTCGTGTCCTCGGGGTCTGGATGGAGACAGGAGTGACCCTCCACGTGCTGCAGCATCGCACTGGGTGACTCTCCAGAGCCGACGGACCGGGACCGCGGCCAGTCTCTGGCACGAAGCGCTTGCCGTTGGCTCCCGCTGCCCCGGCGGGTTCACGGGGCTCGGTCTGAAGCCTGGGGTGGGTGCCGACCCCTCAGCGGTCGGCCTGGCCGTGCCGAGGACCGGGGAGAGCGGCCCAGAAGCTGATCCCTTCTGCAGGGACGGCCGTCAGGTGCTCGTCGATCTGCCTGTGACCAGGCACCAGACAGGAGCGATTCCATTCTCCGCCCTCCCCGGGGGAAACAGAGACGGGGAGAGAGGCGGGTGGCCTGCACCCAGACCGCAGGGGTCCCGGTAGGACCCTCCACACCCGTCTCCATCCCCGTGAGCCTGAGCCGTGGCCGTAGTGCCCCTCCGGGCAGAAGGCTCCTGCCTCTGCCTGACATGCTGGGCCTGGGGCACCTTGCTGTCTAGTCCCGGGCCTGGCCGGGAAGAGGGCAGGACGGAGGAGGCCACAGTGTGCACCCCGCGGGGGCTCCCTCGTGTGGGCGCTGCCTGCGTCCCTTTGGCTCATCACCCAGCGAGGCGCTGAGCCAAGGGCCGTTGGTCGGAGGCGGTGCCCTCTCCACACAGGCCCTGGTCTGGGGCACTCTTGACCCTGTCCGAGGGGTGAGGTGGGTATACGGCGAGTTCCTGACAGTGACACCAGGATCCTGGCTGCAGATGCAGCGAACAGAAGTTCTTTGAATCCTGATGAGCAAAAAGGCAGCTGAATTTGTTTTTATTTAAGATTCTATTATTTTTTTAAAACTTTTTTTTTAACACTTATTTATTTTTGAGACAGAGAGAGAGCATGAACAGGGGAGGGTCAGAGAGAGAGGGAGACACAGAATCTGAAACAGGCTCCAGGCTCTGAGCTGCCAGCACAGAGCCCGACGCGGGGCTCGAACTCACGGACCGCGAGATCATGACCTGAGCCGAAGTCGGCCGCTTAACCGACTGAGCCACCCAGGCGCCCCAGATTCTATTATTTTTTAACACTTTAAGTAGGCTCCACACCCAACATGGGGCTTGAACTCACGACCCTGAAAGCAAGTCTCGTGCTCTACCGACTGAACCAGCCAGGAACCCCAGGCGGCTGATTTTAAAACTTCATGTAGCTATCTGAAAGCTGAGATTCTCTACTCAAGTTACTCAGCAAGGTTTTGAATATGTCTTAAGCGCCAGAAGCTGAGGACACTACTTCTAAAGAAGCGTTCCTCCAAAGGACACTTGAGCGCCTATCACTGCCAGGGCCTGAGGCCACAAGCACCGAGCGGCGGCTCGTCGGGAAAGGCAGTGTGGCCCGGCCTGGTGTGGGGGTGACAGGTGAGGCAGAGGCCAGGTAGCAAGGGTTCGGGAGGAAGGGGACAGAAGCCACCTAGCCCTGCGTCCCAGGACAAGGAGGGGGCGCTCACATCAGCATGAGGGTTGGCAACGTTCGTGGGGAGACAGGTGCAGGGAAACGGCTCAGGGGTTTAGAGGGTTATTGTACGAATGGAACACCGGCCTGTGCTGGGACCAGGGAGTGAAGACACGACATGGAGGCGTGCAGGGCTTCTCAAACTGGGAGCCACGGCCTCCCAGCAGCTCAGAAAGGTCTATGGGTCCGAAGAAGACAAGCGTTAACTTCACTGAGATAAATAGGATGTATTTTCGCAGTTATAATTCACGGCAAAGAGACATTAGGACAGAATAAGACGCTGGTTTAAGACACTGTTTGTCCCATTTCAGCTCAGGTCATGATCTCGAGTTTTGTGGGGTTGAGCCCCATGTCGGGCTCTGTGCTGACAGTGTGGAGCCTGCTTGGGATTCTCTCTCTCTCTCTCTCTCTCTCTCTCTCTCTCTCTGCCCTTCCCCTCTCAAAATAAAACCTTTTTTTAAAAAGACAGTATTTCTTTTTAATTAAAAAAATGTTAACGTTTATTCATTTTTGAGTGAGAAAGAGAGAGCGTGTGCACGCACGCATAAGCGGGGGAAGGGCAGAGAAAGAGGGAGACACAGAATCCGAAGTAGGTTCCAGGCTCCGAGCTGTCAGCACAGAGCCCGACGCGGGGCTCAAACTCATGAGACCTGAGCTGAAGTCAGACACTTAACCGACTTGAGCCACGCAGGCACCCCTAGAAACGACAGTATTTCTAATGAAGTTTTCCCATTAAAACAGATGCAGTGGCAGGGGTGTCTGGCTGGTTCAGTTGGTTGAAGCATACAACTTTAAAAACTTAAGAAAAAAATTTTTTTAATGTGTATTTTTGAGAGAGAGAGAGAGAGAGAGAGAGAGAGAGAGAGAGAGCATGAGCCAGGGAGGGGCAGAGAGAGAGAGGGACACACAGAATCCGAAGCAGCTCCAGGCTCTGAGCTGTCAGCGCAGAGCCCGACGCGGGGCTCGAACTCATGAGCCGTGAGATCATGACCTGAGCCGAAGTCGGACACTCAACCAACTGGGACCCCCAGGCGCCCCTGAAGCACGCAACTCTTGATCTCGCAGTTGAGAGTTCGAGCCCCACATGGGGTGTAGAAATTACTTCACATCTTTTTTCTAAAAAAGGATGCAGGGTTTATCGACGTCGGCGCCCAAGGCGGCGTGCATCGGCTAGGAGTCCTCAACGCCCGGTGCGAAGGACCCGTGCCGTGGGAGCCAACTGAGGCCCAGCGGGAGAGGGGGGAGCAGCAGGGCTGAGATCCGGGGCGCTGGCCCGGAGCACAAGGTCAGGAGCCCTGCGGGGAGGAGCCTCCAGGTGAACCAACACTCAGCAGGAGCCCTGAGCCGGTGCCATCCCAGGCGGTGATGGAAGGCGGTTCCTGGAGCAGGTGACACCGGAGTGTCTGAATCACCAAGGAAACAGGAGACTAAAACCCGCCTTGGAACAGTTCCAAGAAGTAAACGTGCACGTAAATGCTCCACGCGGGGCCTGACACGTAGAAAGGCCCAGCCTGCGATGGCTTGAGAAATGAAGCGTTTAAATTACAGCAGAAGCGATGGAAGCCACCGTCAGACACATCCTGACAGCCTGGGTACCTCACACTCCCCTCCAGGGGCCCAACTCGGGCCCGGCTTGCACCCCAGCTGGCGCTTTTGCTCGCCAGGGCCTCGCCCCAGCCCGCTCCGGGGTTTCTGCCGCCCAGCTCCTTTAGGGGCCCCCCCGAGCCCCCTCCCTCAGCCTCCGGGCCCGTGGCGCCCCCTGGCCTCTGCGAAGCACACTCAGCACCTGCCCCGCCCTCCTGATGTCCAGACGTTTAGGCGAGAGACAGCGCCGGGGTGCCCAGTACATGTCCTCCAGCACCTTACCCACCCTGGGTTCTTTGGGGCAACACGGCCTGACGGGTATGTTCCACCCAGCAGCACAGCATTCAGCACACAGCACGAGCTGGACCACCCGGGTTCGAGTGTCCGGAAGTCATCAAAGCCCGACGCGGTAGGTATACGGTGCAGGCAGAGGCAGAGGTATACGGTGCAGGCAGAGGCAGAGGATTTGTTACTCGTTTCAAATTTCCCCCAAGGGTCTTTTTAACCCGTACAGCTGGTTTCTTTTCACTTCTGGGCCTATGATGCATCTGCACGGCCGAGGACACGCCTCTGCTTCTGTCGGGACCATCTGAAGACGCCAGCAGGTAGACGGGAGACAGCAGGGAAGTGCTCGTGGAAGGCGAGCAGCAGAGAAACCAAGCTGCCGCTTTCCTGTAACAGGCGGAGGACACGCGGGGAGGCTGCCCCGAGCGACAGGGACTTGTCCTCGCGGGAGGCAGAGCGGGGAGGCGGCCGAGGGCCCCGGAGGCCACGGCGCGATTTCGGGAGCCCCGGAAGGACCGACAGGTCAGAACTCCGAGCTCCCTCCGCAAGAGGTGAGCTTCAGTACCTCAACTCAAGCCTTTGCTCCGGGGGGAGGAGCTCCCCAGACTCTCCCCTTTCCTAGGGGAAGGTCAACTCCTGCGCGCGGGCCCCGGGGGAGCCGCTCTCCGGCGCCCACGCTTCCGGGGCTTTTTACACAGGTACCCCTTCACCTGCCACAGGACCCTGGCCTGTGCTTAGTGCTGTCACCTTCTTAGGCCACTGCCACCAAACGGACCTACGGAGCCCACCTTCCCCTCGCCTGGGCCGCTCGGGCAAGACCTTTTCCTCCCCAAAGCAGGCAGTCAGTGAAGGTGAACACATCAGAACAGAACTCACACCTCAGACTCGTATCCTTTCTCCACTGCGAAGATAAGCTAGGAGATTTTTATTTCATTAATAATTAAGGGCACACTAATATCTCAAAATACTGCATTATTTCAGACATACGGTTACAATAGTCACACAACGAATAGAGAGGGGACAGGAACCAACACGCTGGGGTAACACATCTGTATTGTACATCAAAATCAATGGCAAATAGTTCTTCGGTTATTCTTAGAAAAATAAAAGCTGAAAAGCTTTGCTCAAAAATAACCTGTGTGTATAGGGTAAGCTTAGACTTTCAAAAACCAGTTAAAAACTGGCAAAGTAAAACGTGAGAAAAAGCGATGCCCCCCCTCCCCGTCTCACACACGGTACCTTGTAACAGATACACCACACGCCAAGGCAAAATAAAGCATCCCACTGTACTGCGGAGACTCCCTACCTTTACTTTCACAACTTCTTCATTATAGGTCGTTGACTTTAATCTAATTTGGGTAAGGACCGCCCTGAAGGCAAAGATGTCTTCGCGGGAGGTAATGAAAGCAAACATTCCCAGCCAGTTTTTGCTTGAACATGGACTATACCGTTTAATGCAGACCCAAGGCCAAACGTTTTGAGGGGTAGGATTCACTTCCAGGACAGGTTCTCCTCACGTCAGGTCATGAAAATACAATACAATGTAACGAGCCCAGTTTATGGTTACATGCGGCAGGCCCCATTAACAGACACCGCCCTGCGGGGGACAGGAAGCGTAAATCCCGCGTCACCAGGGTTCCTTAAGGGAGAATAATCAGGCGTAAGGAACTGGAACAGGCTGGGAGACAGGAAACGTCGTGCCTGAACACCCACTCAAGGCATCGGTGCCCTCGGACCAGTGCTCCGGGCTTAGCGACACGGGCCAGCGCCGCCAGAGCTACGGCAAACCTTGTTTGAAATGAACAGCACCGGAAGGTCCCTTTTCAAAGAACAATGGATGCTTGCGAAGGAAACGCTGACGCCAGACTTCCAAATCTGACGTTGAAATTGAAGTAGAGCCTTGCGCAGGATACACCCAATGCGGCGGAGTCAGCCCTGATCTCCCGGCGGGGTGACTGTGACGGCACCGAATTTAAAAGCTCCGAGATTTAAAAGGGCCCTAAAATTAGCGTGCAGAACAGCAGGCCTAAAAGGACTTTGGCCAAAATGAGCTGCCAGTGACCTGCACTGGGAACCCGCAGGGGCCGGGGGCGGGGTGTGCACAGGGAGGGGCTCAAGGTCCCAACACGCGAAAGCCCTGTGCACATGTGCCAGTGCCTTTGACCCCACCGCCCACTGCATCTAGAACACTTGTAGCAGGAAAGACACATCAAGGGCTTTTCATTATGGGACAAAGTGAAAATCTGTTAGGGCCACACTTTTATCATTTTTAGGTATTTAGGGCTATTCCCTTCTCTCCTACTCTTAGCTGCTTACACAGTTACCAAATTAGTATCTCTGAGAGAAAATTACAGACTATAGGGTCCAAAAGATGTGCTCTAACAGGATTCTTCTGTGAAAAGTGGGAACAGAAAAAAGAGTAGTCTGTCTGTTATAATACTGGGACCGACATGTTATGGAGGCACTTCAGAACTTTGGGAAATTCTTTTGTTCCCATAGACTGGCAGCCATGAAACCGAATCCTCAGAAAGCATTGACAGAAAGACGCATGCCTTCAGCAGGAGGAAAGACACGTCCCGCGTGGACAGACCTGACTGGCTCTCGCGGGCACTAGAGAAACACCCGGGGACCAGGGACACGAGCTAAGGAGTGCGGCAGGTGCTCAGAGCTGTTTTGCGGCTTCGTCCCAGAGTGCGAGGGTGTGGGATGCTGTGAGTAGCGAACTTCCTCAGACAAGCTGGAAACATCTGGTCCCACGCAGCTCCCGGCGGGTTCTGCTCTCAGACGCTGTATGATAGCAGCAGGTGGGTTCAGGGAGTCTGTCCATCACACGGTCTCGAACGACAGAGGCAGCCCATGCCGCACCACGTTCAGACGCGCTGGCTTAGTGTTAGCAGCCTGACATTGGTAACTAATCTCCGGTTTTCATCACCCTGCTACACGTAAGGGTGTTTCCTTTTCTCTTTCTTTTTTTTTCTAAAGGTCTCTTAACCTTACCTAAATGTTCCCATCCTTACTAACTACTACGGAAAATTATAGATTCAGGTTGTGCAAACAAGGGCAACTTGAAGGCAATTTGATGTTTGATCCCTTCTTCGATGCAGTCTCAAAGGTTTCTTTGCTACTAGCTTTCATAATTGTCTTACACTGCACACAAAAATAAGATTTTCCCCTCTAAGTGCAGAGTATGGGGGAAAACACAGACACCATTTTTCAAACAAAAAAACGCTTATGAGAAAAACAGAAAATCTGAAAACAAACAGAAAAACCCCCACCCTATTAACTTGGGTTGGACCAATCAGGCCTTAGAAATTAAGGGGGAAAAGAAAGCCTTCTGCTCTACTCAGCATAATAAAACACATCACCGCATTGCTTTTGTGTTTGGACGTTACTTCCACTTAACCAAAAATCTTCCCCCTTCTCATAATTGTTCTAGTATCGTATGAGGTTCTGCCTACATGTAGATCCTGAAATGTCTGCATTTTAATGCCTGCACAACCCACTTAGAGATCACAAGAGCTGCCCAATTCCACTTTCTGATGAAAAAAACCGCCAAAAACCACACAACATACAAATAATGATCCAAATGGAAAAGTTAATGTGCTGTAATCATATTCGTTTTGCAACATCAAAAGCAGCAGAGATACCGAATAGAATTTGCTTAAATCATAAATAGCGAGATTGAAATATGCACGTATAAATTCCATTTCGGCTCCACGAACCGAAAGCTCTCTCTAAACACACGGAAGGATATATAAAGTGCAGAGCAGAACTCGCCACCGTGAGGCCTGTGGTACGTTAGTACTCCCATTCGTCGGATTTCAGGTCGAGATAGCTGAGGATGTTCTGGGCGAGCTTCACCGCCTGCTTCCTGGCGGCTTTGCACTGCTCTTCCCCTTGAGGGTCCACGGCGTCCAGGGCGAGCAGCTGCTTGGTGAGCAGCTCTTCCAGCCGGATGTAGTTCTTGTCCGTTCGGTTCCCATCAAATGAAAGAACCTCTCCCTGGATCTCGGACAAGTTTCCCAGGATGTCCCAGACCGCTTTATGGGACGGGTGCTCCTCGGAAGCGAAGGACCTCCTCTTCTCCAGGGCCTCCTTCAAGTCGATGTAAGTGATGAGGGTCTGCACCTCGATCACCGCTCTTCTCCGAGCCTCCCGGATGCAAGGGTTCTTCTCCAGACTTACCTCGTCCAGCTGTCCGATCAGCCCCTGCAATTCTGTTTTGGAGCTCAGGTACAACTCAGGAGGATTCTGTGCTCGAAGGAACTCGTTTTTTATTTCTCTCATTCTCTTGAGGACCTTTTCTATCTTTAAGATGGAATGATTCTGTCCCAGGTCAAATGCGTAGGTGCTATCTGCTTCCTCTTCTAAATCCAAATATTTCAGTAACTGGTTGATATCTTCCACTACCTCCCGGCGGTAATTTCGGATCTCCGTCCGCCCGCACACATCCAGAGCGTCCAGATCCGCGATCAGCCCCGAGAGCACACAAGATAAGTGCCTGCAGGTCTCATTATTGTTCACTCCCATCAGCAGTGCAATCAGAGTGCCCCTGGCCTTGTTCACCTCACACATCACAGAGTTAATTTTGGCAACCGAAGGATGCGCGTCCTCGGAGAGCGGCAGGGAAGGCTGCCTTTTCGTGTAGTCTTCGATAATCTCTTGCACCGCACAGATTTTGGTTAAAGTGTGATACCTTGCTTTGCGCAGGGAGATCTTCCCCCCGGTCTTGACGTGTGTCAGCCTCAGAATGATGTCTTGGATGCCTTCTTCAAATTCATCGGTTACACAGTTGCCCCCACTGTAAAAGGGCACAATCTTCTCTTTCACCAGGGACTGGGCTTCTTGAAAAACGGTCTGTATCTCGATCCGGTGTGGGTGGTTTGCATTCTGCTCTAACTCTTTGAGAAGACGCTCTGTCTCTTGTGCTGCCCTCTTCCTCGCTTGCTGAATGTCTCCTTTTCCCTCAGTATCTACAGAGTCTATTTCAAAAAGCTGTTTTGTTAAAATCCTCTCCAGTTTCTTGTAATTCTTGTCATCTGACAGACCACTGAAGCCAATTACTTGCTGTTCTATACTTTTCACTTCCTTTTGGATTTCCTGCAGCCTACTGATGGATGGATGTTGATTTCCCATATCCATACTTTTGCTGTGTTCAGTTTTAGAAGCACTAAAGAATGACAAGAATGACAAATTACACAAAGCCTCTTCAGAACGGTGACTGTATATTTATGCTGAGATTCTCATTTAAAAAAATACATTTAAGAAATAAGGGCCCGGGGCCCCTGCATGGCTCAGTCAGTTGAGTGTCCGAACTTCGGTTCAGGCCATGAGCTCATGGTTCGTGGGTTCGAGCCCCGCGTCAGGCTCTGTGCTGACAGCTCAGAGCCTGAGCCCGCTTCCGATTCTGGGTCTCCCTCTCTCCCTGCCCCTCCCCCTATTGTGCATAATCTCTCTCAAAAATAAGCATTGGGAAAAAAAAAAAAGGGCCCGTCATTGCTGTGATCCAAACAACAATCATACTCAAGTGCAGAAAGAGTGACTAATCCACCTTCCTGAAAATCACCTACACAGCAGAGATTAAGAACAACGGCTTACTGCAGTGTGGACAGAGTTGGAGCTCTGTGCCTGTGAATTTCGAGTTTCCTCAACTGTCAGAGAGCAGCCTATGTCTTTATACCAACAGAATGAAATCAACTATCAGCTTAGAAACAGCACAAGTATCTTAGGTATTAACATTGGAACCTGGCTGACGGCAACAGCAGGCACCTTTGGGGGATGTAAAACAGTGGCCTCTTATCTTTTTACCTTCACGTGGGAACAGTGCCATCTAAGCACCCACCTGACCAAAGAGCTATGCTTAGTTTCCAGAAAAAGGTAATTAAATAAAACAAATGCCACTGCATCCCAATCGCCACCAAAAGTCCCCACTTCTACCGTTCCTCGCCACCCTTCACGCACGTGTACAAAGTTACCCCGTTTCTCCCCGCACCCTTCTAGCACCTCGCAAACCTTCCCTGCAGAAGTAGAAAATTGCCCGGAGAGGGACAGGTGACTGGTACCGTGTTAAAAGCAGCACGCTGGGCTTTGGAGGGCTAGTACCTCCCCAGCCCCGGTCACGTTCGCCACCCCCTCCCCCAAACATGTGACAGCTAGGAGCAATTCGTTCATTAGCCTCCCATCAGGAGTCGAGAATGGCTTAACGCATTTCCCCCCCAAGCTCTCGGGTCTCCGTCACGGCTCAATGGGAGAGTGGGTCATCAATCGAAACCGACCCCCGGTGGGTGTCCCGGCCAGGAACATGCCTCTGGCGCCCCACGAAGGGCGGGCTGCCCGGCTTCTTCCTCTCCGCCCCCCTCGCCCTTCTCTGCCAGCACTTTACCCAGAAGAGTCTAAGCTGGTTTGGTCTTGGCTTCCCGAGGTGAGATGGCGAGGTGGAAGGTCAGCCCTTTACGGGGTGCGGCACCGGAGCTGAGCCCCTGGCTGCATCCCTCTCACCCCAGCCGGCTAGGTCTGAACCGGGCGGCCGGTGAAGGGGCCGGCGGTGGCGCGGCAGCTACTGGCCGCAGCGGCCGCTCCGGGCGTCTCGCCCGGGCCCCCAACGCGCCCGCCGGCCCTGACCTCACAATGGCCAGCGCGGGGAGGGGGCGACCGCTCTGGGCCGGGGCCGCGGAGCCCCCGGGCGGGAGGAGGCCCCGGGAGGGAGGCGAGCGGGCCGGCCCGCGTCGGACGCGAGGACGGCGCGGCGCCGAGGCCCGGCCGGCCGGGCCGGAGCGGGGGTCGCGCCGGGGCCGGGGTCGCCCACGGGCCCGCCAGCCGCCGCCGCGCCGCGCTCACCTGTGCCGCCCGCGCCATCGCGCACTCCGCCGCCGACGCCCAGCGACTCCGCCGCTCCCGCGGTCGCCGGCCCGCGGCCCCGCCCCGGGGCCGAACAGCCCCCGCCCTGGGAAAACGTCCTCCGGCGCCGCGCCGCGCCCGGGCCGCGCCGGCCGCTATCGCCTGGCACAACAGCCCGGAACTGCCGCGGCCCAAGAGCTGCCGCCGGCGCCCTGCGCCCCCGCCGGGTCCACCCCGCGGCCGGTGCCACGCTGGGAAAGCGCACCGTCGGCCGCGCCGCGCCGCTCCCTCCCGCCGGCTTTGCGACCGTGCCGTAACGCAGCCGCTCGCGCCGGCGCGACTCTGCCGTGCGCCGCGGCCGCCGGGGGACGCGGGCGATGGCCGCCTTGCGGCCCCGTAGGAGGGCTCTGGTCTCTCCGCTCTGCCGCGCCTTCTCTGGACCAGGCTGTCGGCTCGCTCCCGAGCGAGCTGGGGAGCGCAGGGATACGGCGCCGAGCCGGGTAAGCGGGATTCCTGCAGAGGGTGGGCCGGGACGGGGGACCGCAGGTGGCGACACACCCAGGCGGCGCTCCTCAGGGACACCTGTGGGTCCCGCACCCCTTTGTGCCGGGCTGCGGCGTCAGCTCTCCGGGAGCGGGGTCCTCGAGCCCGTCCGGGCCTGGCGCGGAGCAGCGCCCGCGGCCCGCGGGGGACAGGGGCGTGGCGAGTGGGGAGTCCCCGGCGCGAGGGGCCCCCAAGTGCCCTGCGTCAACTCCCTTGGTCTCTAGGAACTGAGGGTGTCGCTGTCGCGCCGGGGACTGCTGGTGGTCGGAACTTTTGTTAATTCGTACCTCCGAGTCAGCTGTAGCGAGTTTGTTACGTACCTTATTTCTTCCCGAAGGTTGTTCTTTCTTAAACAGCTCTTGATGTGCACAGCATGTTTTTGTTTTGTTTTGTTTTCGGTCTGTGTTTTGGCTTCGTCGAGATTATTAGTCCTTTTCTTCAAGCTATGGCACACGTTATCATCGACTTTTGTGGGACTTCACGTTGAATAGTTTTTCTTGTTTGGAAGCTATTTGCATACACGCATGTTACAGGTTGAAGGTCCACAAAGATCAATATCTATAGCAACAAAGAATGACAGTTTTTATCAATTGCACTTTTTTGGGAAAGGATTGTTGTTTTGTTTTTTGTTTTTTTTTTTTTTTTTGGTCAGTGGAGTTCTAAGCCTTGAGTCCACCTGTCACAAGAAAATGTCGTCTAACTGTGGAATGCGCTGCAGTTAAAATATTTAAACAAAGCATACAAATACTAACACTTCCATTTGCCAACAGGCTAAGGAGGGGGCCTGGAAAGCCCGGGATAAAAAAGCCAGTTAAGAATTCCAAAATGAGCCTGCCTGTCAATTTTCATTTATTTTAGCCTGTTGCCCGTTAGCATTCTTTTATAAATGCAGCTTTGAAGTTCTGCCTGGTTTATAGTTTAGAGAAGAAGTTAACAGGGCAACTGGTCACCCAGAGCCCCGGTCTCTAGCTCAGCTTCCTGTTACAGTGGCCACAGCGGGGACTTTCATTCCTACAATATAGAAACCCACTCAGCATCTCAGTCTTTGGGCAGCAAGGTATTCAACAGGTATCTGAAAATGCTCCGGGCAGGCAAACGTAACATCAACCAACTGTCCCTAGGATGAGGACTTACCCTAGCTTATTTTGTGAACTAGGGTGCCCAAGGGGCACCTGGCTGGCTCAGTCGGTAGAGCATGCGACCTTTGATCTTGGGGTTGTGAGCCCCACACTGAGTGAAGAGATTACTTAAAAATAAAATCTTAAAAAAAACACCCAAACAAGGTTTCCTTTATTGTCACCTACCCTTTTGCTGAAGTCAGTCTTACCGTGGGTCTAATCCTTAGGATGAGACCTTTCTTCCTTTTGTTGTCCAAGTGACAGTGGAGCAGGGGGCTGCTCACCCGCTGGGCCGCCTGAACTTGTGAAGGTGTGGATTGTGATGCCGACAAGGGGATAAGCTGCCGGTGAGTCAGACCTGGCCCTGCTCTCCTGCGGAAACTGCTGCAGTGTTTTTGTAGGACATGCGCCCCATTGTGCTAGACCTTGCACAGAACTTACAGGATCAGTTTTTACTTCAGGGCGATTTGTGTTTCCTGTTTGTTTGGGCGTATCTCCCTGTGCTCGCTGAGTACATGGCTGGCTCTGTCCAGGTAGTTCAATTCCTGCTGCACAGAGAGATTGTTGTCTTTCAGACTTTGATTTTAAATATTAGGCCTTTTTTTTTTTTTTTTTTAATGGTTACTTATTTTTGAGAGAGAGAGCGTGAGCGCAAGTGGGACAGGAGCAGAGAGAGAGGGAGACACAGAAACCAAAGCAGGCTCCAGGCTCTGAGCTGTCAGCACAGAGCCTGACATGGGGCTTGAACCCACGAACCGTGAGATCGTGACCTGAGCCGAAATCTGGCGCTTAACCGACTGAGCCACCCAGCGCCCTGCCCCGTAGATATTAGGTCTTCTTAAAAGTAACAGGTCGAGAACCTTCTGTTTTCTTTATTTAAATAGATATATTTTAATCCTGCATGTCTAGTTCACACAACATATTTTTTATTAAGTTTTTAATTTTATTATTTTTTTTTAACGTTTATTTATTTTTGAGACAGGGAGAGACAGAGCATGAACGGGAGAGGGTCTGAGAGAGAGGGAGACACAGAAACCAAAGCAGGCTCCAGGCTCTGAGCTGTCAGCACAGAGCCCGACGCGGGGCTCGAACCCACGGACCACAAGATTGTGACCTGAGCCGTGGCCGCCCAACCGACTGAGCCACCCAGGCGCCCCAAGTTTTTAATTTTAATTTCAGTATAACATACACTGTTATATTAGTTTCAGGTGTACAATACAGTGATTCAACACTTCCTTACATCACCCAGTGTTCATCCCAACAGGTGCCCTCCTTCATCCCCGTCTCCCCCCGCCCACCTCCTCTCTGGTGACCATCGATTCTCTACAGTTAAGAGTCTGTTTCTTAGTTTTTCTGTCTCTCTTTTTTTTCATTTGCTTGTTTTGTTTCTTAAATTCCATATATGAGTGAATCATATGGTATTTGTCCTTCTCTGACTTATTCACTTAGCATTATACTTTCTGGATCCATCAAAGTTGTTGCAAATGGCAAGCTTTCATTCTTTTTTATGGCTGAATATTCCATTATATACGTGTATCCCTTCAATTTAGTGTTTTTGTATTTTTTGGATGAATACCCAGTGGTGTGATTACTAGACCATGGGGTAGTCCTATTTTTAATGTTTGAGGAACCTCTGTATTGTTGTCCAGAGTGGCTATACCAGTTTGCATTCCTACCAACGGTGTAGGAAGGTTCCCCTTTCTCCACATCCTCACTACATCTTTTTCGTTAATTCTTTGTTCTCCACTTGAGTTCAGGAAAGCTGCTTTAGGACCTACGTGATTTATTCCCATCTGCTGTCTCTGGTACCACTTTTTTCTTTGAAACCCAACTGAAAAAGTCAGCTAGGACTCTTGATTTCAACTCAGGTCATGATCTCATGGTTTGAGAGATCGAGCCCTGCATCAGGCTCTGCACTGACAGTGGGGAGCCTGCTTGGGATTCTCTTTCCCTCTCTCGCTCTCTGCCCCTCCCCCCTCAAAATAAATAAACATTAAAAAAAAAAAGTCAGCTCTAAAATTAAGTGCTTTCTAGGCACTTAACACCTCTGTATTCCTTGTCTCTGTAGTTTACATCATCGGCTCCTAAAAGTGTTTGCACATTTGGAATCATCTGGAAGACTTTAAAAAATACCTCCCCCTCTCCCCACCCCCTGAGATTCTGAGGTGATAGGTCTGGGATGTGGCCCCGGGCACCAGGATCTTTAATTATTTATTGGTTTGTCTAGTTTCCCCTGCCCAGGTTTATTGAAGTATAGCATCAGGATTTTATGGGGGAGTCTAAAAATGAGCTCACAAGGGGTGCCTGGGTAGCTCAGTCGGTTAAGTGGCCGACTTCGGCTCAGGTCATGATTTCACGGTCCGTGAGTTCGAGCCCCGTGTCAGGCTCTGTGCTGACAGCTCAGAGCCTGGAGCCTGTTTCAGATTCTGTGTCTCCCTCTCTCTGACCCTCCCCCATTCATGCTCTGTCTCTCTCTGTCTCAAAAATAAATAAACGTTAAAAAAAAATAAAAATGAGCTCACAAGTTAGAGAAGCAGTGGTTACATTATACACATTACTGTTTGCTTGTAGTCCTGGGACGCCTGGTTGGCTCAGCAGGTTAAGAGTCCGAATTCGGCTCAGGTCACGATCTAGCTGTTCCGAGTTCGAGCCCCGTGTCAGCCTCTGTGCTGACAACTGGCAGCCTGGAGCCTGCTTCAGATTCTGTGTCTCTCTCTCTCTGCTCTTCGCATGCTCATGCTCTGTCTCTCTCTCTCTCTCTCTCTCAAAAATAAGTAAACATTGGGGCGCCTGGGTGGCGCAGTCGGTTAAGCGTCCGACTTCAGCCAGGTCACGATCTTGCGGTCCGGGAGTTCGAGCCCCACGTCGGGCTCTGGGCTGATGGCTCGGAGCCTGGAGCCTGTTTCCGATTCTGTGTCTCCCTCTCTCTCTGCCCCTCCCCCGTTCATGCTCTGTCTCTTTCTGTCCCAAAAATAAATAAACGTTGAAAAAAAAAAAATTAAAAAAAAAATTATTAAAAAAAAAAAAAAAAAAAAGAATATCTATATTATAGTTCCTGTATCTAGAGGACAGTGAATTAACATTTTTCTTCTAGTAACTTTTGGATCAAAAAAAAAAAAAAAAAAAAAGCCCAAACAGGCCCTCAGCAGGAGAGGTAATATTTACAGATAAATAGTGGGAGTCCTGATCCCATATTTTGCTTAGATTTTCATTAAAGAGAATGATTTTCAACAGTCCCCTCCCCTCAAATGTAGCTTCAGAGTAAACACATGAGGGAAGTTAAATGCTAGACAAATGAGAAAGTGGTGAGTGGTCTCATCAGAGGATTTTATTTATTTTTAAACAAAATAAAAATTTAAAAATTTTTTTTTTTTTTTTTTTTTAGAGAGTGCACGTGCCCATGAGCAGGGGAGAGGGGCAGAGAGAGAGAGAGAGAGAGAGAGAGAGAGAGAGAGAGAGAGAATCTTAAGCAGGCTCCACACTCAGCACAGATCCTGATGCAGAGCCCAGCACAGGGCTTGATCCCACAACCCTGGGATCATGACCTGAGCCAAAATCAAGAATTGGATGCTCAACTGACTAAGCCACCCAGGCAGCCTCATCAGAGGGTTTTAAAATAAGCATGGATATTTCTAGTATTTAAAAGGCTTTCGATAAATTAGTTGGAAGAAAATTAAAGCTGGGGCAGAGGGCTTTAAACAGCCCAGGGCCTGGCTGTGACTGGCCTGGTGTTACCCAGCAGAGTCAGGGTTGAAAGGGGCCTTTCTCACTCTCTGCCTCCTGTTCAGATGTCCCCACACGCTGTTTCTTCATGGAGTGAAACAGTTACAGGGTTTCCCCTTGTCCCATGTGGAGAAATACATTCCTTTATTTTCTATTTTTGTTATTTATGGGAAATGTTAAACTTGCAAAAACAGAAGAGTGTAAAGAATGCTGTGTGTCCAGTACCCTGCTTCTACCCCTGTCTGCTTGGGGGTGTTTATTTCATCTTTACCCATCCATTCCCGGCTCCCAGATTACTTTGTGGCAAATATCAGATTTCACATTTCATTTGTGGAGCGCCTTGGTGGCTCGGGGTTAAGCGTCTGACTTCAGCTCTCACTTCAGCTCGGGTCATGATCTCACGGTTCTTGGGTTCGAGCCCCGTGTCAGGCTCTGTGCTGACAGCTCGGGGCCTGGAGCCTGCTTCTGATTCTGTGTGTGTGTGTGTGTGTGTGTGTGTGTGTGTGTGTGTGTGTGTGTGTCTCTTTCTCTCTCTGCCCCTCTCCGCTCATGCTCTGTCTCTCAAAAATTAAAAAAAAGGAACATTTCATTTGTAATATTTCCTATGTATCTTTTTTTTTTTTTAATGTTTTGAGAGGGGAGGCGGGGCAGAGAGAGAGAGAGGGAGAAAGAGAATCCCAAGCAGGCCCCACGCCCAGCGTGGATCTGGATGCAGGGCTCAGTCACAACTGTGAGATGGTGACCTGAGCCAAAATCAAGAGATGGACGTTTAACCGACTGAGCCACCCAGGCGCCCCAAAGTTCATGTTTTTTTAACTTTTTTTTTTAAATGCTTACTATTTTTTAGGGTTCAAAAGTTTGTATCTTTTACAGTTACATATGGGGGCGTCTGGGTTGCTCAGTCCGTTAAGCATCCGACTCTTAATGTCAGCTCAGATCATGATCTCATGGTTCATGGGTTTGAGCCCCGTGTTGGGCTCCGTGCTAACACTGCAAACCTGCTTGGGCTTCTCTCTCTGTCCCTCCTCTGCTCACTCTCTCTCTCTCCCTGTCCCTCCCAAAATAAGTAAACTTGAAAAAAAAAAAAAAGAAATAGGGGCACCTGGGTGGCTCAGTCGGTTGAGCGGCTGACTTCAGCTCGGGTTATGGTCTCACAGTTCATGAGTTCAAGCCCCGCGTCGGGCTCTGTGCTGACAGCTGGGATCCTGGAGCCTGCTTCAGATTCTGTCTCTGTGTCTCTCTGCCCCTCACCTGCTCGTGCTCTGCCTCTCAAAAATAAATGTGTTAAAAAAATTAAAAAAAAGAGATATGAACTTTAAAATATATATATAAACATAACAACTAAAATACAACTTCAGCAAATGTTCAGCGTTCAGTTTTTTTTTTTTTAGATTTCTTCAGTTATCGTAGAAATGTTTTCTGCTTTTTTTTGTTTTGTTTTGCTTTTACAGTTTTCTTGTATCAGGATTCACATTAGGGCTACAGATTGTGATGTATTAACATTCTTTTGGTTACTTTTTAATCTATAGGTTTTGACTCCGTCCCCTTCCTTTTTTCAAAGTAGTTTATGCGGGAGGAGGGGAAGGATGTGTCCTTTTGAATTTTCCACAAACTGTGTTTTGCTGTTGCTTTCCCAGGGCGTAATGTACCATGTTCCTCCGATCTGTGTGTCTCCTGTAAATTGACAGCTGCAATCTAGAGCCTTGACCACATCCAGGTTTGACTTTGTTTTTGAGAAGACTAACTTCGTTGGGGGATTGTGTTCCTCTGTCAGGATTGGCTGATTTCTGATGTGAAGCCAACGTTTCACTCAGTATAAACCCTGTTTGGTCCTGATGTGCTGGTCTTTTTATGTACTGCTGAATACGGAATGCTGACGTGTCTACGTCTGTCTAGAATGGGAGGCTGGGATCCCAACCCTCCAGAAGGAAGACTTTCGGTTGCTGGCCCCGAAGTGTCAGGACTGCAGACCTGGGGACACCACGTTTTGCCAGCATCTGTTCCTCTCATCGTTGCCCACCGCTTTCCCCAGTGGTGTAGTGTGACGCCTTCACTCAGGAGCTTCGTGTTCTGTGCAGGCACTTCCGGGAAGGAGGGCCTAGGGGAAAGTCTTTGGTTCCAAATCCTGGCTCCTCGTGGGGAGGTGGGCCCGGGACTGTGCCGGGAGAGCCCAGGAGCCTGCTGTAAGCGGGAAGGGGTGGAGAAGGAGGCTGGGCCTGCAGAGCTGGAGGAGGAGAAGCCCCCCACGGGGCTGCCTGGCTGGCAGTTTACATAGAAAGAGAAAAAACGGGAGGGGTTGTTCCCTCCCAGACGCGGTGATGAACGCTCGGTGTGACAAGTACGTACACGCACGTTCCTTTCCTTGTCCTGGCTGCTCGCCAGCAGAGCTGATGGGTTCTAGCCTGCGCGGCCCCGCCTCCTGTCCCGCCCGAGAGACAGCCACTCCACCGTGAGGAAGCCGTGCATTCCATGCTGCTGCTGTGACAGCCGTAAATTACGGTAATTATTGTAACCTCAAAGGGAGTCTTCCTTTTACAGAAGGACTTTTTCCTCCCCCAAGCTCCTCCTCCTCCCTTTTAAATAGCAGTTCTGGGGTGAACAAAAACAGAACATATATTTACTGGGGAGCGCAGAAGAGCTAACTCTGCTGCGAGTAAGATAAAATCTCTCAAATTATAGTGGAAAACTGAGGGTGGTTGAGAGAGCTGGTTGACAGAGTTCACCTGTAAAGCAGATGATTTAGGCAATAGCGAGGTGACAAATGAGGGAGGGGGTCACTGAACACTCCTGGCGCCTCCTGGCGCTTCTTCATGTGTGGGTAGCTCGGAAAAGCCGTGAGTTGTTGGGGTGACTGCTTTAAGGCTTCCTGATAAGGAACCTGTAAGAAGACAACACTGGGGTACAGATCTGGAGGGTGGTGAACCGGTGGAGCACTGCGGGGGTGACACCTGCCCTTTTGTCCTTCAGCGTCCTCGGTCGGCTTGGGGGAGGGGAGGGGTCCCCATCTTGGGATGCAAGTCCGTGGGGCGAGCCTGGGCCAGCTGCCTGTTGCCACTCACTGGGTCCCTGTGTGAATCACCTTTGGTTTCTAAGACTGAAGGCTTTGGGGCAGAAGTCCAGGAATATTTGTGGAAAGGTAGGGTTTTAAAAAAATGCTTTTTTTGGAAAACAAAAGGAAAATGTAGAGATCATATATTGTTTTTAGAAGGATGGATGAGAGGGGCGCCTGGGGGCTCCGTCGGTTAAGTGTCGGACTCTTGATTTCAGCTCCGGTCACGATCTCGCAGTGCGTGAGTTCACGCCCCGTGTTGGGCTCTGCACTGTCAGTAAGGGACTCTCTCCCTCTGTCTCTCTGCCCCTCCCCTGCTCGCTCGCTCGCTCGCAATAAATAAATAAATAAATAAATAAATAAATAAAGGATGAAAGGTTGAAGATCTACACACTGCAACCCTGGAACGATTGTTCAGTCTGGTGTCCAGTCGTATTTGACGACGACAAGTGGCAGTTTCAGGTCTTAGGTAAGCAGATGAGGGCGTCTTTCTGCCAGCGGGGCCCTGTTGCTATGGCACAGGAAGGAGGAATTCAGTCCCTTTTGTGGACCAGCTGGCCCTTCGTTTGGAACTTTCCACCTTGGCTGTGCCCCTCCTGGTCCAGCTTTGCGTGAGAGAGACGCTTCAGAAGTGCCAGACAGGAGTCACCGTGATCAACTGTGAGGACGTGTGAGTCTGCGAGAAGTGGATGCAGGACGAAGTGAACACCTTGGTAGGTGCCGCGGCTGTGGCCACGTGGACGTGACCGCTGTGTCTAGGACCTGTCCCCTCTCCCTCCTGGCCAGCCGGCCAGCCTGGCTTCCCACTTCGCCGCAGCTCGGCCCGGCCACCGACACCAGCTCCTCCCAGTTCTCCCACTGTGCTCCAGCTTACTGTAGAACAGCCCGTGAGGCGCGCCACTCTGACCGCACAGACGGGAAAACCTGGAAACTCGGCGGGATCTAGCAGTGACGGACCCTCGAGAACAGTCTTGACAGCCGATGGTGTTTGGCTCGCTCACAACTTCTGAAAGTTCTGGCACCAGTTCATCAATAATGGCCATAACTAGCTTGTCAGGTGTCCTTCCGGCAGAAAGTTCAAGGGCTTTTTGACGTTGAAGCGCATTTCTTGCATAAGCAGAGAGTCAACAGGAAAGATTAAGACTGGGAAGAACAGGGGCGCCTGGGTGGCTTGGTCGGTCAAGCGTCCGACTTTGGCTCAGGTCATGATCTCATGGTCCGTGAGTTCGAGCCCCGCGTCGGGCTCTGTGCTGACCGCTCAGAACCTGCAGCCTGTTTCAGATTCTGTGTCTCCCTCTCTTTCTGCCCCTCCTCTGTTCATGCTCTGTCTCTCTCTGTCTCAAAAATAAATAAACGTTAAAAAAAATTTTTTTAAGACTGGGAAGAACATTCCTCCAACAAGCGCAGTCCTGCCGCCTGGGGCTCGAAGGCTCCTGGGAGAAGCAGACGTGCCAGTGCTGTGAGGAGCCTCGGGAGCCCGCGGAGAGGTGCCCTTGGCTGTGAAGATGAGGGGGGAGCCCGCGGAGAGGTGCCCTTGAACCCGGGGCCGTGAACATGAGGAGGGAGCACGGAGGAGAAAACACGCAGGCGGAGGAAGGACAGAAGCCAGCTGGCGTGGCATTAAAGGAGCCTCCTGTGGGTGGAGGAAAAGGAGAGATTGGGGCCCCAGCAGGCCCGGGCTGCCAGACCACAGGAAGGGGTTAGGTTCTCTCCTAAGGGTAATGATAATCACCGAGGAAGATTTTACATTTTACGGGAAGGGGCGGCACAGTTCGGTCAGGGGTGTGGGAGGCATTGCTTCGCAGCAGGGGTGGGTATGGGGACAGAGTAGGCGGGGAGGGAGTAGGCGGGGAGGGGGCAGCCTGGAGGCGGTGGCGCTGCTCAGACCAGCCCATCAGGAGTTGTCACGGGGCCAGAGACCTCACCAAGGCGGAGGCGTGTGTGTGTGTGTGTGTGTGTGTGTGTGTGTGTGTGTGTGTGTGTGTGGTGGGGGGAGGTTGCTGCAGCCGCCCTAGCCGAGTCCTTCAGGTCCTGGCAGGGGGGTGCCAGAGTCCGGTGGCCAGAATTCTGCGAAGCTTATTCCTTCAGCCACAGAGAAGGCTTCTCAAAGGACAGGGTGTGACTCTTTTTAATTCTGATCACTGCGGCCCTCGCCTTTGCTGCTGTGAGAAAAAGGGCCGTAAGTAAACGTATTGGCAGTGATCACGAAATAAGTTAACTTGAAACAGGTGGAAAGTTTGCATTCCAGCGGCTTCCTCCTCCAGAAGTCTGAAGGTGATAAGAACGGTCAAGTACAGGAAGAAGCAGCAGGGCCTGCCAACAGACACGCTCGGAAAATGAGGCGGACGGGACAGAGCTCTTGTGGCAAACGCTGCTTGCAGGGAGTCTTAGAAATGTTTTCTTTAAAAACGTTCAAGGGGCGCCTGGGTGGCTCAGTCGATTGAGCGTCCGACTTCAGCCAGGTCACGATCTTGCGGTCCGTGAGTTCGAGCCCCACATCAGGCTCTGGGCTGATGGCTCAGAGCCTGGAGCCTGTTTCCGATTCTGTGTCTCCCTCTCTCTCTGCCCCTCCCCCGTTCATGCTCTGTCTCTCTCTGTCCCAAAAATAAATAAAAAACGTTGAAAAAAAATTTAAAAAGACACACACTTGGGGCACCTGGGGGACTCAGTCTGTTAAGCGTCCGACTTCAGCTCAGGTCACGATCTCACAGTTTGTGAGTTTGAGCCCCGTGTCGGGCTCTGGGCTGATGGCTCGGAGCCTGGAGCCTGCTTCTGATTCTGTGTCTCCCTCTCTCTCTGTCCCTCCCCTGTTCATGCTCTGTCTCTCTCTGTCTCAAAAATAAATAAATGTTAAAAAATTAAAAAAATAAAAAGTTCTTATATTTTTCTCATACACACACTTAGTTAGGTTTGCTTGCTTCTAGAAGACGTTATAGGAAACCTTTTCATCATGTTGATAGCTTTGGAAGTTCTATTTGGTTTCATCTATTTTCTCATACATACTGGTAGAAGAGCGAAACCACCTTGGGTGCTTAAACCACTGAAGCTGCTGCTCTCTACAGGGTGCCGAAGGGTGACGGCGTGGGCCGCTCTTGGGCCGCTCTGGTGTGAGGCACTCGGGAAACTGCCGACAGGGTGGTCTTCCCTCCTTGCCTTCCGAGAGAGGCCCAGAGGAAGCTTCTGGAGAGGCGCCACCCCCACCCCCAGGAGGAAAGAAGCATTCTCACCACCAGGACTGAAGGGACTCTACAGGAACAAACCTTGATTAAAGTAGTTCCTGCCCTCCTCTGGTCTCCATATATTTCTGTTCCTTGCCACAGCTGATGCTTCTAGTGCAGCCTAGTGTATCAGCACCGGGCTGCTGCTTGGGTCCTCATTTCCCTGTGGGGCCCACGCCTGCATGACCCCTGGGGCTTTCCTCTGTGGATGTGTCTCCCGTGGATTTGCGCCCCAGGTCCAGCTGCAGACCCCAGGGTGGGGCGGGGGGGGGGAAGCTTGGCCTCACCTACGGCTCAAAACTATAAATACTTAAGCTACGTTTTGACCACCATTTCCAGAGAACATCTGTTAATAAGTTGGTTAAAGTGGTGTGGAACATGTTATGAACCCTTTTGAAAAGCAGTAGGGAATTGAGGTGACTGGGTCAGTGCATTCGTGATGGGGTCTGCAGTGAGGGGTGTGGCCTGGTGTGTCCCAGCTAGCACTGACGTCCTGCAGTGAAGAGAGCTGCTTCCTACGTTGTTAAGTTTTTATTTATTTTTGAGAGAGAGCGTGTGCCGCCCCCCCCCCCCCCCCACCATGTGCAGGGGAAGTCCAGAGAGAATCCCAAGCAGGCTCGATGCTGAGCTTGATCTCACGAACCCGTGAGGTCATGACCTGAGCCCAAATCAAGAGTCGGACACTTAACCGATCGAGGCACCCAGATGCCCCGCTACATTTTCAGGAAGTTTGCTAATAAACAGCTATTACTAAAAATTATATACTAAAATAAGTTATATTAAAGATAATACATATTTAGACTTTCACATGTGTTTATTTTGTTATAGTTTACAATCATCTCTGCTTTTGAGGTTATTTACGACTATTGTACCTACGTGGCAGAAAAACCACATAATGGTATACTGCTTGAGATTGTCCACAGTGGAAGGATTTGCACCATGGAAATTGGCAAATGTGCTAAATCGGGGCTTGAGTTACTGTTTTGTTGATTGTCTTGACTTAGGGAGGCAAAGGAGATGATGTTAGTAATAGAAGTTAAATTAACAAGTGTATCTTGTCTGTTGCCATTACCTCGCGAATAGCCCCAAGTTGAGGAAACATTCTTCTAGTATTCAAAAGCAAAGAAATTACTCCTGTCTTTGACAAATAGGGCTTGTTTCACTTTTCTCCTGTCCTCGCTACCAAGTAGCCTTTGTGTCTGAAGGACACTAACGAGTCACTTGCAGCCACGGGCTGGCTAGTGATACAAGGTTGTGGCAGAAATCTGAGAAGGAGCCACAGTGAGACAGCACTTGGTGCCCACTAGAGTGGCTACAATGAGGACAAGATGCGCGGTGACAAATGCTCAGCAGGGAAACTGGAACCCTGCACCCTGCCTGAGGGAGTGTCACCTGGTGTAGCTGCCGTGGGAAGCCGCGTGGTGGCTTCTCCGAAGGTTAAACATAGAGTTACCATGTGACCCTGCCATCCTGCTCCTGTGTGTACCCCCGAGAGAATTGAAAACAGATGTCCACACAAAAATCTGTACACCAGTGTTCACAGCAACACAATTCATAGCAGCCAAAAAGTGGAAACAATCCAGATGCATTCAGCTGACGAACAGATACAAAATGTGTTATGGCCACGCTGGGAAATACCGAAATACCTTTTGGTTCAGCCTTCAGCCGTAACAAGGAATGAAGTTCTGACACGTGCTACCATGTGGATGAACTTTGGAAACATATTATGTGAATGTCAGTCACAAAAGAGTACATACTGTGATCTTCCGTTTACACAAAATGTCCACAGCAAGCAGATCCACAGAGGCAGAGATAGAGCGGTGGTAGTGGGGACTGGGGGACAATGCGGAGTGACTGCTCATGAGGACAGCTTTCTCTTTGGGGTGGTGACAGTGTCCTGGAATTAGTAATGGTTGCACACCTCTGGGAACATGCTGAGAACACGGAATTGTACGCTTCGGTGGGGTTAATTTCACAGTACGTGAATTATTTTTCTCTAAAGCCGCTGTCAAAACAATGAAAGCAGTTTGTAAGAATCGGTTGGCTGCGTGGAGTTTATCAGGAAGGGTGTGTGTCATGTTTCATTACTGTTTGTAAAGTGCACGGCACACCCTTGCACTTGTATACCTCCCTCAGCCGTATTAATCAGGGACTGTGTGCTGCCCGGGGTGGCTCATCGATCCCTCACCACTGCATGCTTCTCCCTGTGCCTCTGCCTTGCACCCTCCCCCGGTGACAGCAGAGAAAGGCTCCTGTCCTCCCTGCCCCCACAGTGTGCTCGCACCGCCCTCCCCTCCCCCCCCCCCCCCCCCCGCCCCGCCACAGTAGGCCTGGGGGTCCCTCCCCCCACTCCTCTGGAGCCTCCGATATGTTGCTTGAACTTGAGGAAGCATTCCATGTTGTGATAGTAACTGTCACCATGTTTTTTGTTTTTTTACTTTTGAAAGAGAAAGAGAAAGCATGAGCGGGGGAGGGGCAGAGAGAAAGGGAGAAAAGATTGGAAGCAGGCTCTGCACTGTCCACGCAGAGCCCAACGCGGGGCTCGAACCCACTGAGCCACCCAAGGACCCCAGCACCACAGCTTTAACTCATTACAACTCCTTTTCGGTGATGGTGCACTTCCTGTCCATGGTTTTATTTTTTCACTCAAATGTTGTAGCTTCTTTTACCTAATCTGTCAAGTCTTTAACAGTTTGAATTTATTTGTTAAAGTTTATTTGTTTTGTGGGGGAGGGGCAGAGAGAAAGGAAGAGCGAGAGAGTCCCAAGCAGACTCCGTGCTAAGTGTCAGCACAGAGCCGGACGCGAGGCTCAAACCCACCAACCGCGAGATATGACCTGAGCCAAAGTTGGATGCTCAATAGACTGAGCCATCCAGGCGCCCCTAAAGATTCTTTTCTAGAAACAGTTTGAAAGTCTGAGGAAATCCCAATATACTTTCCAACCGGTCCTGCTCATTCACTTATTCCAGACTCAAGATGGTTTTCTAAGTGGTAAGCATTCTGAAGCTGAGGTGAACACACCAGATTTTTAATAAACGGTTACAGGTGCCAGTGTTGTCCTGAAGGAGGAGCTATAACGTAACTCCAAAACCGCCTGTGGAGAACACAGGTCAAGGAAAAGGCTTTTTGCATGAATAGCTGTGCCTGCGTATTTTACAGTAGAACTTGGGCTTCCAAATTCACAGGAGGATTTCAGAGCTCTTGTAACCTGAGACGCTCTCTGCAGCAAACTTGGGAACGACCCTTCCAGACCCAACCTGCTGCTCCTTGCCATGCTTTAAGTTCATCCTATTTGTAGAATGCTTGGGAATTTAGAAAATGTAGGAAGGTCCTAGCATCCAAGAAAAGGGGCAAATGGGCACACCGCTGGTGGGTTTGCTCGTAGCAACCTTCTTCGGCAGCGTCGGGTTCTTGAGACGTTTGGTGTGTTGGTGGTGATTCGCGGGGCGCATCGAAGCCAAAACTAGCAAGCTGTGTTTTCAAGGTTGAGTCTAGGGGCCTAAAGGGATGTCAGCCCACACTGGGGAGGGTGCCTGGGGGCAATGTCCCCAGCCGAGCAGACGTCCGCCTTCTTGCTCCGGCCCCTCCCCCTGCCCCTTGCTGCTGCTCTTGCCGCCTGACCTGCCGCCAAACACTGGCCACATCGTATTTGTAAGCTAGCTGTTATTTCTGCTTCAAATGAAACGATCAGTGAGTAGCCAAGTAGACAAAGCTGTTTCATGTTAAAATTTGCAAACCCTGCCTCTCTGGTTTTCGTTCCTTGGAAGTCGCATCTTGTAACCGTGATGCCGAAGAACTGAAATATCCTGAATGAAGTACCTTCCAAAGGGAAAAGAAATGTTAATTATGTGCAGTGTGGTAGTTCCTTTGGTCTTTGTCAGCTTTAACCATTCTTTTAATTGGCTTTTTAATTTGTATGCAGTAAAATGAATACCCCCCACTTAAAGTGTACATTTGATGAGTTTGGACAAACGTGTGAATGTTTGCAGTCACCACTGACTTCGAGGATGCGGCACGGAGGGCTCCCACGGTACATCCTCTCTCCTGCCTGGCTCTTTCCCTCTGTATTTTTCTAAGACTCGTCCATGCTGTGAGTCTCAGTGGTTTCACTCCTTCCCGTGGCTGGGAGTTTTCTAGTTGTTGGTGCGGGGAGGGCGCATGGGAGGCACTCTGTTGTAGCTAGAGGTGGAAGTCATGTTCAATAGAGCTTATTTGTTTGTTTTAAATAATGTATAAGAGATTTCTACATTGAATGGTACTTTTCCCCCATGAGTTTAGGTTACATTGATCTTTTTTTTTTTTTTTTTGAGTTTATTTATTTATTTTGAGAGCGATAGAGACCACGTGAGCGGAGGGAGGGGGGCAGAGAAAGAGAGAATCCCAAGCAGGCTCTGTGCTGGCAGTGCAGAGCTGGATGTGGGGCTCAAACCCATAAACCGTGACCTCACGACCTGAGCTGAAACCAAGAGTCGGACACTTAACTGACTTGAGCCACCCAGACAATGGATCTGCATCGGTCTTAAAGCAGACAAACGGAAAGCTAGTCTTTCGATTACCCAGCTGATCCTTTCATTTTAATGTCACGTTTATTGAAGTCCAGTTGACATACAGTGAAGTTCACTCCTGACGAATGTGTGGACAGCACCACAACTCAAGATAAAGAACATTTTCTGTGTCTCGGTGTAGAAATTCCTGGGTAGTCAGCCGCTTCCTCCACCCCCACGCCTGTTCTATCCTGCGAGCGATGGGCCGTGAATAGGATCCCGCGGCGGGCGGCCTGTTGGTGTGGCTCTTTCAGTCAGCAGAATGTACCTGAGATCCATCGCGTGCTGCCTGCCGTTGAGAGTGTCGCGCTCTGTCGTTGACAAGCACCGTTGTGTGGGCCACACTTGGTTTTGCCATTTACCAGTGGGAGGACGGCGCGTAGGCTGCTTCCAGATTTTGGCAATTTTAAATAAAACCACTTTTCGCAGCCACATACAGGTTTTCGTGGGAGCATATGTATTTATTCATCTTGGATAAGTAGCTAGGAGCGGTGCCAGATTGTGCGTTAGGTGTGTGTTTACCTGTGTGACGGACTGCCAGCCTTTCTTCTGAAGTGGCTGCACCATTGTGCATTTCCACCAGCAACATATCAAAGCTCGCTTGTTTTACGTCTTTGACCGCACTTGTTATTGTCAGATGTCTTTGTGGGTTATTTTAGGCGTATAAAAAGGTGTGAGGTGGTATCTCACTGTGGGTTTGATTTGCGTTTCCCAGTGACTTGTGATGTTGAGCAGGCTTTTATCCATATGTGTTCTTCGGAGAAAGCTTTATTTGGCCACTTTGCCCATTTTTAATCATTTTTTTTTAACTTTTATTTATTACCGAGAGACAGAGACAGAGCATGAGCATGGGAGGGGCAGAGAGCGAGGGAGACACAGAATCCGAAGCAGACTTCAGGCTCTGAGCGGTCAGCACAGACCCCAACAGAGGGGCTCAAACTCACGAACCGTGAGATCATGACCTGAGCCGAAGTCGGACGCTTAACCGACTAAACCACCCAGGCGCCCCCACTCTGCCCATTTTTAAATTGGGTCGTCTGTTTTCTTATTATTGAGTTTTGAGAGATTTTTATATATTCTGGGAACAAGTCCTTTTTCGGAATTGCATATATTTTCTCCCAGTCTGTGGCTTATCTTTTTTGTTTCATGGATCGTGCTTTTGGTGTTGTATCTAAATAATCTTCGCCTGGTCTCAGGTTGTGCAAATTTTGCTGTTTTACACGTTTTATAGTTTCAGATTTTATATTTAGGCTTTTGATCCATTTTGAGTTAGTTTTGTATACAGTACAAAGTGCAGGCTTAAATGCTGGTTTTGCATTAGGAGTTGCATTATTCCAGTGCCATTGTTGAACATGTTCCCTATGGTATTCACGTTAATAATATTTATTGTAGTTCTTTTAATTTGGGTATTCTCTGGCACATGGTCTTAAAAAGAGAATGCTAATGAGGGGCTTTAATAAATTTATACTATGCATTTTACAGTACTGGAGATTCGCTTAGTTTATATTCACCCTGTGCATTTTGTTAAAGGTCTCAGGATTCTGCCCTCCAAGAAAATCTTGCCATGATTGGATAGGACCCCCAGACAAACATTCAAACCTTCGACCTGTTCATTTTTACGTCCCCGAAAATGAATCACCATTGGAACAAAAGCTACGAAAATTAAGACAAGAAACACAAGAATGGAACCAACAGTTTTGGGCAAACCAGAATTTGACATTCTGTCGGGTAAGCTTCGATTTAAGGTCTGAATGAGAAAGAGGTACCACAAATGGCCACGTGGGGGTGCTAAATCCTTACTATTTGCCTTTCTTCTACTCAGTCCAGACTTGGTCCCTCCCTCCCTCCTCTCTCCCTCAGCCTCCCTCCATCTCCCTCCCTTCTCTCTCTCATATGTATGCCTGTATGTAAACTAACATATGCATATAATTTTTTATTTTTTTTAAGTTTATTTATTTTGAGACAGACAGACAGACCGAAAACCAGTGGGGAGGTGCAGAGACAGGTGGGCACAGAAGATCCGAAGGGGCACAGAAGCCCTATTCAGGGCTTGAACTCACAAACTGTGAGATCACGACCTGAGCCGAAGTCAGACACTCAGCTGACTGTGCCACCCAGGTGCCCCCTGCATACAGTTTTTAAATCTATATGTAACTGTACATAAATACTGATCATTCATAAAATCATAGATCTCAAGACTTTCAAGTAGTTTTACCTTAAAAGGAGTAGCAGAGCCAGAACTAGAATGTGTGTGTTTATGTTTATGAAATATGGGTTTTTGTGATGTGATTTCATTCTGAGAATTCAGAATTCTTAACAGCATATTCATAAATAAACTATATGAGAAAGAAGTAAAAATTCTCTAATCCAGAAGAAAAGCTTTATATGTCTATCCATTTGCGTAGGCTGTGTCACGCGGACTGTACTTATCTTATTCTGTGGATTTATAAACAGTTCATGAAACATCTTCTTTTGAAATCCCTACTTCAAGCATGGGACTTTTAACCAAATTCAGATGGCTTAGCCCAGGTTTGGAGATGGGCCCATGCAGACTCCCCCAGACCACTCTGGGCTGTGTCCCACCCAAGGAAAGATGGAAAGACGAAGAAAGAGCGTTCTGATAGTGGTCTTCTTTTAGGAAAAAGAAGAATTTATTCGCTCAAGACTAAAAGCTAAAGGCCTGGAACTGAGAACCGGATCAGGTTAGTTCATTTGTCCTTTTCCTCTTAACATGGTGTTTGTTTAACTGCATGAGAAGATAAAAAGAAAGGATTTCGGATGAAGGGGAGAAAGCTCTGGGGCAAGTCGTGATCTCCTTTGGGACAGGTGCTCTGAGGGGGTCCTCATACTCGTACATGGGACACACGTGTGCCTTCCTCCTGGTCTCTTTCCTCTCTTTGGGTGAGGTCATCCCTCGAACACTTTTAGGTCTTTCCGAGATCAATGACTTCCCTCTGACCTTTGGACTTCTGTCCCATAGTCCCCTGGCTTCTGCACCCTTTCTCCTGTACTGGCTGGACTTCCCAGATTCCTGACCTCAGGTCACGCCCACCAGCCTCCCAAAGCCCCGCCCCTTCCCATCTGTCTGCAGTCACCTCTTAAACATTTTTCAGCGCTTTTGCCACTCCCTGTCCCCAGGCCCTTGTTACTTCTGTGCCTATTGTAGTAACTTTCTAATTGGTTCCTTGGCCTCCAATCTTTAAATCAGGGATGGGCAAGCTTTCTGTCAAGGCTAGATAGTAGATAGACTAGTCCTTCTGGGCCAGATGGGGTCTCTGTTTCAGCTGTTCAGTTCTGCTGTTGAAGCGTGAAAGCAGACCTAGAAAATACATAGACTGGGCACCTGGGTGGCTCAGTGGGTTAGTTGGGCTCCACGTTGTGTGTGGAGCCTGCTTGAGATTCTCTCTCTCCCTCTCCCTCTGCTCTTGGCCCTTGCTCTTTTAAGGAGAGGAAGGAAGAGAGAGAGAGAAAAAAAAAAAGAGAAAAAGGAAAAGAAAAGAAAAGAAAAGAGAAAAACACATAGATTAATGGGCATGAATGTGTTCCAATAAAACTTTATTTACAGAAGCAGGGGCGGCTGGCCTGCAGGCTGTCGTTTGTCAGCTCCTGCCTCAGACTTACCCTTGGCAGTGTAACCAGACTGTCCTGCCCCAGATGCACAATTGACATTTGTTGCCCGGCTTGGGTTTTTAGACTTGTGTGACTACGGAATGACAGCTGCGCTCTCTGTCTGGACTGAAGGCCTCCCCGGCCCCTGCCTGTCCTGTCCCCTCTTTTACATCTTGTCCCCCATGCTGTGCGACATGCCAGGGATGCTGGATGCACTCAGTTCCCTCTGCCTGCTGTGCTGCCTTTCCTGTTTTGGATAGAAGGTCTGGTGCCCAAATGACCTTTAATCATTTTCTCTTGCTGTTGACGTGAGGTCCAAATAACGCGTCATAGTGTTTGTTAAACAGATGTCTGCTGTCAAAACATTCTGATGGAAAATCTGGAACCGTTGACCCCAAAAGCCACATCTGTTCTTGGGCTAAAGCGCTGCCCCTCCCTTAGCCCCGCTTGACTCCATTTGGGAGAAAGAGCTGGGAGGGTGGATGCCGGACATGGGCTCTGCTGTTTGCCGACGGCTGCAGGGTCCCGTCAAGGTGCCATCGTGGAGGGCCGGAGCCAGCAGGAAAGGGTGCAGAGTCCTAACAATAAGCGTAGCGTAATTGCGCACAATTTCAGATGCTGACTATATGCGCCAAGTCCTTTGCCTGTATCGCTTTTGTTTCCCACAATGACCCAGAGAAACGGGTCCCACTGCTCTTACCACCTCAGAGATGAGGAACCTGAGGGCAAGGCATTGAACCAAAATTACACAGGAAGTGGAGGGCCTGGGTTCTGGCCTAGTGACTAGGGTTCCCGGGCCCGTCTGATGTCACCGTGCCACGGTGGCTCTCAGCTCACCCTGTGCTGTCCCGGCCCTGCTGACGAGTGAGCGGGCCCTGGGCTGTGGTCACAGATGCTGCAGTCCTAAGGGAGGGGCACCAGCCTCGTGAGTCTCACCAGGATCAGGCAGGGTCAGGGAGGCTGTGGACATGCTTCGGAGATAACCACTCTCTTAACACGGGAAGGGTTGTTTTGAGTCCTGTTATCAATATCAGAGTTTCTCTTGCTGGCGTTTCTAAGAACTGAAAGGTTGGCCTTAAATCAGACTTTTAAATGAATTTGGTAATAAAACAGGAAGGAATGTATTGAGGACAGGACACATGAAGGGAGGTTCCCACTGTGTCAGCTAGTTAAACAGTTTCCAGGCTGCAGTGATGGAAACGGGGCGGGGGGGGGGGGGTGACAGTCATGTCACCTCAGTGGGCCAGAATGCGTGCTGAACACGTGATTATAGGGGTCCCGCAGGACCGAGGGAGGAGGAGTTTGTTTAATAAATGTTAATGGAAATGGGGCACCTGGGTGGCTCAGTCGGTTAAGCGTCCGACTTCGGCTCAGGTCATGATTTCGCAGTCTGTGAGTTTGAGCCCCGCATCGGGCTCTGTGCTGACAGCTCGGAGCCTGGAGCCGGCTTCTGATTCTGTGTCTCCCTCTCTCTCTGCCCCTCCTCTGCTCAAGCTCTGTCTCCATCTATCAAAAATAAATAAAATGTAAAAAATAAAATAAAAATGTTAATGAAGAAACTATTTTTGACTCGAGAGTAAATTTGGATTCATGACCCCTATAATACAAATATATTCCAAATGGATCACAAAGCTAATTATGAAAAATCAATTAATTTAAAAAACCGCCTGGGTGACTCAGTTGGTTAAAGTGTCTGACTCTTGATTTAGGCTCAGGTCACGATCTCATGGTTTGTGGCTTGAGTCCCACATACTGGGACCTCATACTGGCCCTGTGCTGACAGCTTGGGAGTCTGTCTCTCTCCCTGTCTCTCTGCCCCTCCCCCTGCTCTCAAAATAAATACATAAACATTTAAAAAAAATCAATTATTTGTGGGTTAAGAGTTAAACACGTAGCTGCCAGTTGTAGAAGGTCTGATGGAACACAACTGAGTCTCCGTTGTCTGGAGGAATGGTGGTTCTTTAAGCTCGACAGTAAAGGTAGAAAGACAGGAGAACATGAAAACTGCCTTCTATGTAAGTGAGGACCTCTTTTTTTGTTAAGATTTTATTTTTAGGCCGTCTGTACCCTCAGTCAACGTGGGGCTCGAACTCACAACCCCAAGATCCAGAGTTGTGTGCTCAATTGCAAGCGGTGTCTGGGAAAGCAGAGGGCTGGAACAAAGGGTCAGCATCCAGGAAGCAGGTTAAGCGTGAACAGCAGATGATAGAACAGAGGCGACAGGGGCAGTCTTTGTGAAGAGCGTTAACGGGGTCGTAGAAACAACAAAATACCTGTAGGTGAGTAATGTGACTGCAGATTACGATGTGTATCAGAACAGCAACTGGGCATCATTTTGTGCTTGCTGAATTCAGGGGGTGCCTTCAGTGGTTACACTCCGTGCTGGTGGAGTTAGAGTTATAGTCCAATACAGTGCTCGTAGGTGGTCCGCGGCAGGGGAAATTTCCAGCCGTCTTTCCAGAGGATGCCCCTGTAGGCAGCACCCCTGCCAAGAAGCAGGGAAATTGTGACGCACAGGATATCTAAGAATGCATTCTAGAGGAAAACCGAAGAGGTAGCTGTAGGTTCCTTGCAGCATTATCTTTTAAAAAAGGGGGGAGTATATAATTCTAGTAATCGCGGACTGGGTAAGGCTAAGGTGGCCCACTCAGTGGATGTTCACTGGAATATTCTGCAGCAGTGTAGAAAATTACTGAATTTCCAGTGCAAAAGCGGAATACCCTGATTTCAGCTCTGCATGTCCCCAAATTGAGTCTCATTTGTAGGGCAGCAGTATGGTGGGAAGATTCTTGCCTCTAATTTCTTTGGTTGCTAAAGTGTTCACGCAGTGGGAAGAAGGCACGCCATGGAGATAGATTTACTTGCAGTCATAAACCCCCACGTGGTTTTTAGCAAATGTGTAATGAACTGGGTTATCCTACCTCCCTTTCTTTGCTTAGTTTCATCCGAGCGCAGTAGCCCGCTGCAGTGTCGATAGACGCGGAAGCCGAGTTGCTCAGCAGACATTTACGTGGCTTCTGCTTTATGCTGAGCTCTGGCTGTGGGGTGTTTGCACAAGACACCAAACCAGACCAGCAGCTGAAGCTGGCACCTGCCTGTCCTTAGAGCCCGGGGCTCCTGCTGTCCCGCCAGCGGTGGTGACAAGGGTGCGTTCCGTGCCAGGCCCCGTGTCACCCGTCACACTGGCTGCCACCCATTCTGTCTCAGAGCAGCCTCACGATGCGTGCTGTTCTGACCCACGTTCTAGATGAGAGAACCCACAGTCCTGGGCCAGCAGCCAGCGAGGGACGGAGCTCCGCGGGGCCGCTAACCGCTGCCGCTGGGGCGCCTCGTCGGGTCCTCACGTGGGGGTGCAGACAGATGTGCTGGGATGCTGACTCGAGCGTGCACACGTGCTGTCCCTCCAGGACCCATCGTTCAGAGGACACTAACGCTCTTGGGCCGGCCTGGCTGCTCCTCCTGCCTGAAGCCGGGGGCTCCTCCCTGGTCCCCTCACCACGCTCGAGCCCTGCCCACCCTCCTCCTCGCTCACTCTGTTCGGCCACATCTATGCCTCTCCAGACCCTTTGTTTCCCTCTGTGCCGGTCCCCGGCTTCTGACCCATTCTCTCCCTTCTCTGCCTCGTGGGCTCCTACTCATCCTTTAAGACCCAGCCTACACGTCGCCTTCTCTGGGAGCCTTCGGCTACCCTCCCCTCCTCGGGCGGCTGGCTGTTCTCTTTCTTGTCCCACTTAGCATCTGGCCATGTGTTGATGCGAGGTAGCTGTCGAACTCCTTCTGTGTGCCACACTAGGCACTGGGACCTCATACTGGATGAGACAGCTGTGGCCTTGCCCTCAGGGAGCGGACATTCCAGTGTGGGCTGGGAGTGGGGCCAACCGACAGGTAGCCCTGTGAATACTAGGCCTCGGGGTCTGTCGTCGGCCCCTGGAAGAAAAACAACCTGGAATTGAAGGGGAGCGGGCATCTTAACAGGGCCTCACAGAGGCCTGTCTGAGGAGAAGACAGCTAGGGGAGATTTGAGAGAGAATCTTCTAGATGAGGGAAGAGACCCCAGATGGAGGATTTGAGGAGCTGCAGGAGGCTGGGTCAGAGGAGTGAGAACGAACATGTGGAAAATACTGCTGTTGACTCAGGCAGGTCCTTGGTTATGTTGTGGAAGGGACGTGTCCTTGTCCTCTGTGCGCCGACAGACACACGCTTGGACCGTGCCATCTGAGGGCTTGCTTCCGTGTCATATGCGTCAAAGGTCAGCACCTTCGCTCCTGTTTCTGTGGAAACGTGCCCTTGGGTTACCCTCCCAGCCCATCCCCCCCAAACCCCGCTGGGGTTGCAGCATCGACCTCGGCAGTGCGGCCGGGAAACGTGGCCTCTGCCCGGAGGCGGCGTCTTCCAGGGGCAAGCGTGCTACACCTGAGGCAGGAGCTCGAACGTGGGCCTCTCTACGCGTGCAAGAGCCCGGGGGCAGAGGTCCGAGCGCCTGTTTGGGCTTCAAACACTCTGAAGCCAGAGTGTCTTCACCTCCGAGCCATCACTGGGTGTCCTGAGACTGGCCTGTGGGCTGCTGTCTGGCCGCATTTCTCTTGGCAGGCTGGTTGCTGTCCTGTGTGGCCTTTTCAAACCTGGGGGGGATGGGGGAGCCCTAGGGGCCGGCGCCGCGGTCGGCATCTCCCACCACACAGGGAGGACCATGGAGGTGGCCGGGTTAGTCCCCGTGTGTCACCTGGTTGAGCGTGTGCTCACCGACTCCCAGATGGACTGGTTAGGCCGGCACCTACCCCGGGCCAGGGCGGGAGGGTGCGCTGTTGAGCCAGGATGCATTCCCCTCTACGGGTGGCTCACGTTTCTCGTTAGAAGCTTCAAGGCATTTGAGGGGACGTGACGAAGCGCGTCGCGGGCTGTGTATTGGGAGACGCACACCTGTGCTTGCCTCAGTGGTGAAGAAATTGAGCCGTGGGGTCATGATCTGAGCCGAAGCTGGACACCTACCTGGCTGAGCCACCCAGGCACCCCTTTTCTTTTTCAAGATTGTGTCGGCTGATGGGTTTCTCTGCATTTTCGGATCTGCTCCTCAGTTTCTGCCAAAAAGCCAGCTGGGATTTTGATGGGGATTGTATTGTATCTGTAGGTCAGCTTGGGCGTGCTGCCCATCTCGGCAGTCTGCAGTCCTTAAAACCATGAACGTGGAACGTCTTTCCGTTCAGGTCTTTTATTTCTTAATGTGTTTTGTAGTTTGCAGTGTGTAGGTCTTAACACTTCCTTTCAGATTTATTCCTAAGTCTTTTATTGTTTCTGGTGATATTGTAAATGGTATTCTTTTTTTTTTTAATATATGTACATTTTTATTAACTAAACTCTATGCACAATGTGGGGCTTCAACTCACAACCCCTAGATAAAGGGTTGCATGCTCTACTGACTGAGCCAGCCCGGCACCCCTGAAATTATTGTTTCTTGATTTCATTTTTGGATTGTTTATTGCTAGTGTATAGATAGAAAGATGCAGTTGATGTTTGCATTTTGATCTTGCTGACCTCCTTTGTTAGATCAATAGTAGTTTGTGGGTCTCTTCTTCTTAAGTCTTAATGTTTAAGTTGAAATTAATTTTCAGGTCAGAAAGCAACATTAGATGCAGAAGAAATGGCTGACTTTTACAAGGAATTTTTAAGTAAAAATTTTCAGAAACACATGTGTTATAACAGGTAAGTGCTTACTTTTTTTCTAAAATTTTGAATATCATATTCATATTGGGTAGGATTATTTTCTTACCTGAATTTAGTGACATTGATGTTTATGTTAAAGGTAGACATTGCTGTAAACTTAGTTTTCGTACTTTTATTATTTTTTTTATTTATTTTGTTTGTTTGTTTGTTTTTAGTTTTTTTAAATTTTTTTTTTAGTTTTCGTACTTTTAAATAAAATGGACGGCTTACAGTTATTTGCGTGGCCACCCCATAACGGTTTGCACCCCTAGTGCTCTGACAGCAGGTTCTTTTTTTGAAGTTTATTTTACATTATTTAATTTATTTGTTTACTTGTTTGAGAGTGTGAGCAGGAGAGAGGGGCAATGGGGGGAGAGAATCTTAAGCAGGCTCCACCCCAGCATGGAGCCCAACGCAGGACTTGATCCCACGACCCTGGGATCAAGACCTGAGCGGAAATCAAAAGTTGGACGCTCAACGGACTGAGCCACCCAGATGCCCCTCGACAGTTCTAAACAGCACTTTCCACTAAGGGGAACCTGGACTCCTTAGAGAAGCAGGTCTGCGGTGGGAACAGCACACGACGAGGCAAGACACCTTGTGTCAAAGAGGAGGCCCAGAGACTGGCGGGGTCACATGAGAACGGCACAGGGGCCTACTGGAGGGGCTCCCTTAGGCTAGGGGTGAGGCCGTTTCAGCCGCACAAAGGAAATGACCGTAGTGGATTAAAAGTATACCGAATCTGCAGAGACCTTTGCCGTCATAGCGAGGCCGAGGAGCTCGGTCCCCTCCGCACACTGCTAGTCCGCCAACTCGTTCTGCAAATTGATCAGTAAAAGCACCCAGAGAATTCACACCTTTCCTGCATCGACTGTTTCAGGGGAACCACGTGAAGGAGCATTTTTCTTTGTGGGTTGACAGCTGATGCAGAAGGAGCGGTGGAGTCGGAGAATTAACATTTTCCCAGGGAAATAATAGGTGTGGGCAGCGGTGCCCCACAGCTGCTGAAACCAGCGGGCAGGAAGGCGGGCGGGGCTTTGCAGGGCGCGGGATGGGGTGATGGCCCCTCACCCCGTGTCTTCTCTTGCTGCGCACACTGGGCCAGCTGCCTCTGCACGGTGCAGGACGAAGTATTGGGCAGCACCTGTGAGGCGTTCTTACTAGAACACGGAGCGAATCTAGGCAGACCCCCGTACTTAGTACCAACCAGATCACAGGAAATATGTAAAGGGTGTATGAGTCGGGGGTGAGAGGGGTTCATAGAAGACCTCGTTTAAAATGATAGCCTGGCGGGGGACTCAGTTAAACATCTGACCCTTGATTTCGGCTCAGTTCATGATATCACCGTTGGTGAGTTCGAGCCCCGCATCCGGCTCCGTGCCGACAGCACGGAGCCTGCTTGGGATCCTCTCTCTCCCTCTCTCTGTGCCCCCCACCCCACTCTCAAAATAAATAGAAATAAACTTAATAAAATAGAAGGTGACAGTGCCGGTGTCAGTCAGGCAGGGCAGGTAAGATCTAAAGGACGGTGGTGGTGGGTGAGGCTGGGCGAGCTCGAGAGGCCGCCCCTCGGACAGGGGTCTGGCAGCACGAGCACAGTGGCACTCCTGCGGTCCCGTGTTACTCTGAACCAGCTAGGTCATAACGTCAGGCCAGTGTGAGTTGTGATGTGGGCCCGAGCGTGTGTGCTGAGAGGAGAGGAGGACCAGCCCCACCCCGGGTCAGGCGGCAGGGGAGCGTCAGTGCCCCCTTCCGCGCCCACGCCACCCTGCCCCTGCCTTCCCCATGGAAACAGGGAGAGTTTAGTTTCCCTGCGCTTTGTCAGAGCGTCGGTGGAGTGGAATCTGGCTTTTCCTTAGTAACCCAGGAACTGCCGTCTCGATGGGGTACCGGTTTTCTCTTTCTGGAAGCCGTGTTTATTTAGGGCACTGCTTCCCATTTATAACATCACTTAAGTGGATAGAAACGCAAGATCGTTCTCGCGAGGAGGGAGATTGTCTCTTCAGCCAACACAGAGGCTCCAGAAAACGAGCGTCCTTACCTCTTGCTGTCGCTTCTTTGGAGCCCGTGGTCGTTTTGCTTCCTTTTGTCCTGGACTCAGTAAGTCATTTGCGTCCAGTCTGGACTAGAAGTTCCGTGTTCACTCATGAGTTCATTTGGCTGAAAAGCATCGGTACTTATGGACATTTCAGCTTCCAGAGGCTTAGCATTGAGAGTCTGGAATGTGTGCCTTCTGTTGTGGAAACTTCCCAAGCTTTGCCCATTCAGCAGTGGGGCGAATTTGCAAGTTTTGTACAGTAACTCACAGGCAAGTGAGCCCGTGGCTGTTGGTGAACTCCACCCCAATATTTAGAGGAAGCCCTGGAATTCTCTATTTAGAGACACAGAAGCTCAGATTGTTTAGAAAAAGAGGATGTGCAGCTTTATGACGTTGGCACTTGTGACAGATTAACTTCTCCCGATGGAGTACTTTGCGCTTCTCACGCAAATAAGGCCCCAAACCAGGATGGTCCCCACGGAGTCCTGCCACACTCAACGATTGTGGCTCCCCAGGAATGCCACGGAAGTCTTGAGGCCCCAATCTCCTTTTCTGGAGTCTCTTGGCAAAAACCAGAGGAGGATTGCAGCGGAATGGGCAAAGGTGGGGGTTCACGTGCTGAGCCTTACTCTCTTGTGATAGCCTGGGGGGCCCTGATGAAAATCCAGGAGAGGGGCGCCTGGGTGGCACAGTCGGTTAAGCGTCCGACTTCAGCCAGGTCACGATCTCGCGGTCCGTGAGTTCGAGCCCCGCGTCGGGCTCTGGGCTGATGGCTCGGAGCCTGGAGCCTGTTTCCGATTCTGTGTCTCCCTCTCTCTCTGCCCCTCCCCCGTTCATGCTCTGTCTCTCTCTGTCCCAAAAATAAATAAAAAACGTTGAAAAAAAAAATTTAAAAAAAAAAAGAAAATCCAGGAGGAAGGAGGGAAGGCTTTTAGGGACAGGTTAGCTTTAATGAGGGCAGAAAAAGGAAGAGGCAGTGAGGAAAGGTGGGGATAGTCAGGAGGACTTGCCTTTTGGCTGGGAACTCCCCTCAGAGGCTGGGGTGCTGGTCCTCAGTTACTGGGGCATCACGTGTGCTCGTCTGGTTCCTCCACAGAGACTGGTACAAGCGTAATTTTGCCATCACCTTCTTCATGGGAAAAGTGGCCCTGGAGAGGGTTTGGAACAAGCTGAGACCAAAGCAAAGGAAGACCAGCACTTAGGAGCCCACCCTGACCCCCCACTGGTGTCCCGAGTTTCCACCAGAAGCAGCTGCTTGAGCGGTTCATTTTACAAGGGCTCTGAAAACCTGTACGTGAACGGACGCCCGCACCTCCCCTGTGGGGGCCCTTGGCTTGTGTCAGGACAGGGTGGACCGGGAGAACGGGGGTCCTGGTGAGCCGTAGGCCGTGTGACTCTCCCGACTGTGGATCCCAAGCTGGCCCTGGGTCACGGACATGCTATTAAATAAAACCAGTGTTTTTGTGTACTGTTTTCTGTGTTTTGAATTCTACCAATTTGAAATAGAATAATATAAAAATATTCGTGTACTTGATCTGCAAATTTGACTCCACTGACGGGAGTGATTTGGAAGCTGGCTGCCGAGTGAACCGTACCCCACCCTCACGTGACCAGCGGCCGGGGGTTGCTGGACAACCCCGGTCAGTGCTGACGGAACGCAGCTGTCCTGGGACACTTGCACCTGCGGACGTGAAAGCAGGCGCCGCTTCTGTGTCAGAGAGACGTCAGGTGACGGCAGAGGCACCTTCGGAGAACTTGCCTCTGTTTACCCCAGTGAGGTGGAGCCTCGGTTTCCAAAGTTTTCCTGAACACCTTGCTGATGGACCACATCCCTTGTTTTCCAAATTCTTTTTAAATCAGCATTATTTAAAACAGGATTGCATGGGGGCACCTGGCTGGCTCAGTCTTTAGAGCATGTGACTCTTTTTTTTTTTTTTAATTTACATCCAAGGCAGCATCTAGTGCAACGGTGATTTCAGGAGTAGATTCCTTAGTGCCCCTCCCCCATTTAGCCCATCCCCCCTTCCACAACCCCTCCAGCAACCCTCAGTTTATTCTCCATCTTTATGAGTCTCTTCTGTTTTGTCCCCCTCCCTGTTTTTATCTTATTTTTGTTTCCCTTCCCTTGTGTTCACCTGTTTTGTCTCGTAAAGTCCTCATATGAGTGAAGTCCTATGATTTTTGTCTTTCTCTCACTGACTCGTTTCACTTAGCATAATACCCTCCAGTTCCATCCACGTAGTTGCAAATGGCAAGATTTCGTTCTTTTTGATTGTCGAGTAATACTCCACTGTATACATATACCACATCTTCTTTATCTACTCATCCATTGGTGGACATTTAGGCTCTTTCCATACTTTGGCTACTGTTGATAGGGCTGCTGTAAACATGGGGGTGCGTGTGTCCCTTAGAAACAGCACACCTGCATCCTGTGGATAAATGCCTAGTAGTGCAATTGCTGGGCCCTAGGGTAGTTCTATTTTTAATTTTTTGAGGAACCTCCACACTGTTTTCCACAGTGGCTGCACCAGCTTGCATTCCCACCAACGGTGCAAAAGAGATCCTCTCTCTCCGCATCCTCGCCAACATCTGTTGCTGCCTGAGTTGTTCATGTTATGTGAGCCATTCTGACAGGTGTGAGGTGGTATCTCATTGTGGTTTTGATTTGTATTTCCCTGATGATAAGTGATGTTGAGCAATTTTTCATGTGTCAGTTGGCCAGCTGGGTGTCGTCTTTGAGCACGTGACTCTTGATCTTGGGGTTGTGAGTTCGAGCCCCACATTGGGGGTAGAGTTTACCAGAAAATAAGATTACATATTATAAAGTGCCGAGGCTCTCTTTGTCTTCTCTTCTGGAGCCCTGTGACATGGGGGAGTCACAGCCGGCAGGAGGGACACCTGCCGCAGCAACAGGGAGGTGGCCTTCGGAGCCAGGCCGCGTTAGGGAGTGTGTCCGCTGAGGGCAGATGGGGACTTCACTGAAGCCACTTGGCAGACAGTCTGTCACAGGGTGAGGCATGATAATACAGTCAGAAGCCTAGGTCTCTGTGGCTTCTAAGCTGCTGCCGGCAAAGACGGTTTGCCCCGAGAAAACGCGGGAGGCGGAGGAAACATGGCACCCCCCCACCCGTGGAGGCCTTAAAGGCCGCGTGGAGGAGTGGGGGTCACGTGAGAGCCTCGCGGGCCTCGTGTCTGCCCAGGAGAGCGCTGCCCAGGTGTTCATGCTCCGTGCCCCGTTCGCCAGCTTCCTGTTAACAGGTCCCTGCGGGGTGGAGTGCACGCACCGAGCAGCGTGGACCTCGGGGTGTCACAGAAATAACATCACGTCGTTTCTTCACATCACACCTCTGCTCCGCTGGGATTCTCAGCCCGTGGCCGGCGTGGGTGGCACTGTGTGCGTGCTCAGACAGCCGGCAGGATTGGGGTCCCGTGTGAGCGAGTTTTTAGTTCTTCCTTTATCCCATCAAACTCACTGGCTGACCGTCAGGTTGTTTGAAGATGGTCTTTGCCCTAAATGCTGGGACATTGGAATAAACAGCAACTTGCAGTGGTATTGTTATGAATTATTTTTGCACATCAATTTTTTTTAATTTTTAAAAATTATTTTATTTGCTTATGTATTTTTAATATGTATTTTTTTTTTTTGAGACAAAGAGACAGACAAAGAGACAGCACGAGTGGCGGAGGGGCAAAGAGAGAGGGAGACACAGAACTTGAAGCAGGCTCTGGGCTCCAAGCTGTCAGCACAGAGCCCGACACGGGGCCCGAACCCACAAACTGTGAGATCGTGACCTGAACCAAAGTAGGACGCTCAACCAACGAGCCCCCCAGGCGCCCCTGCTGGTTTTCTTGACATGCTCTTGGCTCCTAGAGGCGAGCCTCTTGAGGCTTCGAGGAACACAAGCTTATTCAAATGAGCTCCGGGCACAGGTAGGGGGAAGGAAGTCAGATGTCTCCAGGGGCTCCTGGGTGGCTCAGTTGGTTAAGCGTCTGACTCTTGATTTCCACTCAGGTCATGATCTTGTGGTTCGTGAGTTCAAGCCTCACATTGGGCTCTGTATGGAGCCTGCTTGGGATTCTCTCTTTTCCTCTCTCTCTGCCACTTCCCTGTTTGCAATCTCTCTCTCAAATAAATAAGTTTAAAAAAAAATGATTTCCCGTCATAACCATATTCAAGTAAATTATTTTTGTGGACTTCAAATAATTATAGAATGAAGATTAGCTCAGGGACATATTTTATACAGCTTTTCCCTGAAAATGTCTCTGATATATTTAATGTTTCTGTTTTCTGAGTTAAAAAATAAAATAAAATTGGGTCTCTTTCCCCCTCTGTGTGTTAGGTGCCATTTGTAAGCATTCGTGTTTTGCGTTTTCGTTTGTTGGTTTGTTTTAAAGTTTATTTGTTTATTTTTAAGAGAGAGAGAGTGCACGCGTGTACACACGTAAGGGAGGGGCAGAGAGAGAGAGAGGGAGGGAGAGAGAATCCCAAGCAGGTCCTGCACTGCCAGCACGGAGCCCGATGGGGGGCTCACACGCACAAACTGTGAGATCATGGCCTGAGCAGAAATCAAGAGTCAAATACTCAACGGACTGAGCCACCCAGGAGCCCTAGTGGTGTTGTTGTTGTTTTTTTTTCAAAGATTTGATTTTTAAGTAATGTCTACACGTAACGTGGGGCTTGAACTTAAGACCCCAAGAACTTAAAACCTTAGATCTACCGACTAAGCCGGCAGGTGCCCCAACATTGGTCTTTTCATTGCTTGTGTTTCTCCAAGAAAAGCAGGTCCAGGTGTAGCCATCAGAAATGCAGGGGCCTCAGGGGTCAGTGACAACAGGAAGTCTGATCACGGTGTCGTTCCTTGTCTTGCCTCAGTCCTAATATATTGGGGAAGTCCGCCTCTGGGAGGGACAGCCAGGTGTCCTTACGACATAATAGCACTGGAGTAGCCCTCCGGAGCTGGCTTGTCTGCCTTGCGGCCCATCCCTCGGCCTCCGCTCCCTTGGCTGGGAGGATACACACCTGGCACCCTGGCCGAGGTGGCCGGGTGGGTTCGGCGTGCATCTGGCCTCTCACAAGTGCTTGCTCAACTCACAGTGACTAGTAAGGGTGTCCTTGAGCCAGCTCCTGGGCACCGCGGGGCCTCTGCAGGGGAAGGCGGAAAGCCAACTCCCGCTGGGTTGGGAACCCCCCAGTCCAGAGTCTAAGTAGGAAATGCCTTTGGTTCCCTTTGGTTCCCTGCATGTCCCATAGCTGTCAACACGCAAGGGATCTTCAGGAATTGTCCACGGAGTATCAGGGTAAGAGAGGGCTCTCCTGAGCCAGTTTCAGCTCAGGTCGTGATCTCATGGTTTGTGGGTTCAAGCCCCAAGTTGGGCTCCACACTGACAGCACAGAGCCTACTTGGGATTCTCTCTCTCCGTCTCTCTCTGCCCCTCCCCTGCTCGTACACATACGCAACACTCTCAAAATAAACTAAAACGACAACAACAACAAAAAGAGTTGCATGCTCCACTGACTGAGCTAGCCAGGCATCCCTGCTTTTTTCTGTTTTTAAATTTTATTTTTATTTTTATTTATGTATTTTACTTTTGAGAGAGAGAGAGCACGTGAGCAGGGGAGGGACAGAAGGGGGGCGGGAGAGAGAATCTCAAGCCAACTCCCTGCTGTCAGCACAGAGCCCAACTCAGGGCTCGATCCCACAAACCCTGAGATCATGACCGGAGCCAAAATCAAGAGTCAGACCGACTGAGCCACCCAGGCGTCCCTTTGTTCCGTTTTTTTTTTTTTTTTTTTTAATTTTTTTCAACGTTTTTTATTTATTTTTGGGACAGAGAGAGACAGAGCATGAACGGGGGAGGGGCAGAGAGAGAGGGAGACACAGAATCGGAAACAGGCTCCAGGCTCTGAGCCATCAGCCCAGAGCCCGACGCGGGGCTCGAACTCACGGACCGCGAGATCGTGACCTGGCTGAAGTCGGATGCTTAACCGACTGCGCCACCCAGGCGCCCCTGTTCCGTTTTTAAAAACAAAAGTAAAACACGATTAGCCATGTTCTGACACTTAACAAAGGTCTCTGGTTAGCAAATTAAAACTGTGCAGGAAGGCGTAGACTGCTACTCTTTATGGAGAGTCAGTTTCCCCAAAGGGGAGGCTGGGGGGTTCTTGCTCACAAAGCCCATGTGACAGGGGTCCCAGTGGGGGCTGGGGGTTTGTGTCACAGCCACATTTCCCTCTCCGCCTAGCCAAGCCCGCCAGGCTGCTGCTGTCCCGCGAGATGCCCCCTCAGCAGCGCGGCCCCACGGCATGAGGCACATTCCCACTGTCGCGCTCCTGTCACCACCTTCTGTCTCCAACACCCTTTCCTCTCCCCAGCCGGAAGCTCTGTCCCCATTAAACACTAACTCTCATCCCCGTTTCCAGCCCCTGGCAGCCAGTCTTCTCCTTTCTGTCTCTGTGAATTGGAATACACTAGGGACTGCATGTGAATGAAATCATACGGTATTTGTTCCTTTGTTTATTTTTATTCTTTTTTTTTTTTTTTTAAGAAAGCTCTGTGCCCAATGTGGGGCTTGAACTCATGACCCTGAGATCAAGAGTTGCATGCCCTACTGACTGAGCCCGCCAGGTGCCCCTGGAACTGGGAATCCTCAAAGTTCACGCGTGCTGCACCCTCGCAGCAAAGGGCATGTGATGGCGTTCCGTCTGGGGTTCTGTGAGGACAGCGGGGTCGTTCCTGCCACATCGATTCGACCTACTGCGTGCCAGGCCCTGCTCGAGGCACTGGGAATAGAGGAGCAGTGGAGGAGAGAGCCCTGTTGGGCCACCCACCCGTCTCGTGACCCCAGTGTCCTGTGCCCATGGTGGGGACCGCCATCCTCCTTGCCGGACAGCACCCCTTCTCAGATGTCCTGCTCACCCCACTGGTCTTCCAGGAAAGTCATTTCTTTCCTTTCATGCCATTGAAAACGAATTGATCAATCTTCCAAAAATGTGCAGGCTGCTTCAAGCTACATTTGTAGCCACTGGCTATTGATTCGCAGCGATGATCGTCTACTTTGTCCTCAGTCAGTCCTTGGGTGGAAAAGTACAGGAAGAGCCCCTGGAGGAGGGGACGAGATGGAGGGATGAGGTCGGCAGATTTCCAGGGGTGGCTTCTGTCCAGGTATTTGGGGTTATTCGTGCTCCCCCAGCCCCTGCACACACGCGCCCAGAGATGAGTTTGCCATCAAAACAGACCCCACGGTTTGGTGCAGAGTGGAGATGAACTCACAGCCAGAGGTGTAGGCAGTGGCACTGGCTCGTGGAAGGTTAGGTAGGCCATTTGCCAGAAGAACCAGTGGGCGGACAAGATTTTTATTTTAGAGAGAAACCAGCATCCCGGCACGTCCTCAGCACCTCCCAGGCCTGGCTGTGCTGCTGGGGACGTCCACCCCGGCGGGGACGCCTCTCAGAGCCACCCCTACGGCCCCAGCTCCTGCTCCGTGGCCGGAGTCCGTCCTTCCAGACGGCAGGTGGGACCTCCTCACGGGGCCCCTGGGTGGCTCAGTGGGTTCAGCGTCGACTCTTCATCTGGGCTCAGGTTGTGGTCTCACGGTTCGTGGGATCGAGCCCCGCATCGGACTCTGCGTTGACAGTGCAGAGTCCGCTTGAGATTCTCTCTCCCTCTCCCTCTGCCCCTCCTCCACTCGTGCCCTCTCTCAAAATAAATAAACATTTAAAAAAGAAAAAAGAAAGAAAGCGGGACCTCCCGTCAGCACAGGGTCCTGCTGCGTGTGGCTGAAAACCCCAGAATCTCGCCATCCGTTGGACGCGGCCTCCGGAGGGGCAGTTGTGTCTGTCTTTATCTCCGTCTTCCCCGCCCCCACCCCTGCCTCGTCTCACCGCCTGGCACAGTGGACCTGGGCCAGTAGATGTGCTGAGCGAGTGCGGTTGTGGGCCCGGCCCTTTTACCAAATAACGCTAACAGGAAGCGAGTGTTGCGGTCTGCCAGACATGGCTCCCAGGGCTTCCCTTACAGGGATTTGGGGCACCCTTAGAATACCTCGAGGGGCCCTGGGGGGTGTCTCCACAGAGCACAGGGCCTCTGGCCAGCCCCCCCCCCCCAGGTGCAGTTCCAGCTGGCTCAGTCGGTGGAGCATATGACTCTGGATATCGAGCCCCACGTTGGGCATGGATCTTACTTAAAAAAACAAACAATTTCTGGGGCCCCTGGGTGGCTCAGTTGGTTGAGCATCTGACTCTTGATTTTGGCTCAGGTCATGATCTCAGGGTCATGGGATCCAGCCCCCCTTGAAGCTCTTCACTGAGGACGGAGCTTGCTTAAGATTCTCTCTCTCTCCCTCTGCCCCCCCCCCCCCGCTCGCTCACTCTCTCTAAAATAAAAGATTTAAATAAATAAATGTTTATCCATTTATTTGGAGGGAAGGAGATGGAGGGGCAGAAAGGGAGAGCAAGAATCCCAAGCAGGCTCCGTGCTGTCAGTGCAGAGCCCGATGTGGGGCTCAATCCCATGAACCGTGAGATCATGACCTGAGCCAAAGTCAAGAGTTGGACGCTCAACTGACTGAGCCACCCAGGCGCAGTTTAAATAAGCATTTAAAAATAAATAAAACTTGCTGAAGAAACAATATGTGTATATATATTACTAAAGTTAAGTTCACTTGCTTATCTTTACCTTATCTTTACTGTGGCGACTGGACCATTTTAAATGGCACCGCGGCTCGCATTGGTTTCCCACTGGCCGGTGCTGCTGCAGCGATCATGGGCCACAGAGGTCGCCGTGGTCCAAGGGAGGGCTGGGTGAGTGTGACCAGTACAGAGAGCCATCACGGAGACCAGGCTGTACTGCTGGGATGGGCTCGTTCTCACAGAGGAGTGACGTTCCAGCTGGGCCTTGGCGGGTGAGCTCATTTGCTTGTTCAGGAGGTCGGGTCAGTGAACATTTTCTGAGCAAGTCCCCCACCCCAGGCCCTGGCACCCACCATTCTGCTCCCTGTTTCTCTTACGAGTCTGACGACTCCACAGGCCTCGCCAGCACGAGAAACATGGCGGCCTTGGGCTCACCTTCCGGGAGCAGGTGATGCATCTGGCTCGTGTTGTCTACCCCAAAACAGCACCTGCCAGAACAAGGCAAGGACAGTCCGCCTCCTTCCCCCTCCCCTCTCACAGGCTCCAGGATGCATCCACACTGAGAACAGAACGGTGTTTAACCCTTCCGCACTTCCTTTGCCTCATCTGTAAAATGGGGCATCAGCAGTCTGCCTCTGGGAGACGGGCTGACCATAGTGAGTGCTCCCAGAAGATGTGTCCCTGTCCTAACCCCTTGTACCCAGGACTGTGCCCCTGTTTGGAAACAGGGACTTTGCAGATGTAATTAAGGTTACCAGGGTGAGATCACCGTGGGTTTAGGAGGGGACCCTACATCCAAGAAAGGAGAAGGAGAAGGACAAGAGGGAAGGCCACGTGACCATGAGGGAGGCCGGGCCGGTGCGTCTTCAAGCCCTGGGGCTCGAGCCACTATTGGGGTCTGGCCAGGGGCCTGCACACCCCTCCCTCGGAGCCCCAGGGGGAACCAGCCGTGCCCACACCTCGGCGTCTGACTTCTGGCCTCCAGAACTGTAAGAGAATCTACTTCTATTGTTTGGCACCCCCTGCCCCCACCTCGTCTGTGGTCACAGCAGCCCCAGCGAACATACTGTGGCAGGCTCCAGACTTAGCGCTGATGACAGCGGCAGGAGGAATGGAGCATTTTGGAATGAGGTTGAGTGCATGTGCAGTCCTGGGAGAGGGGAATGAGATTTGTGTCTGATGGATCAGCAGCTTCTCGAATGAATCAATAAATAAAAATTTCCAGAGGCCCTGCTGAAAGTCTCCTCCCGAGTGGCATCTCTGGAGCCGAGAACCCGGGTACGAGCTTTCGTCTTACTGAAGCATCAAAGTGGGCACTTGACTTTGGTGCAGCGACTGGATGTGAGTCAGACTTGCCGCCAGTCTCCCCTCTCTTAGCCTCAGTTTCTCCATGTGTAAAGTGGGATGGCGCTCCCTGCCCTGGCAGGTGCTCACGGAACGTGGGTGTGGACCCGGGGGACAAGCTTGGTACTGAGTTTCTGTGCAGACAGGGATCACGGATGCGGGGTGTGGATTGGGGCCCAGACACAGCTCAGACGGACACACCCAGCACGGCCAAGACAGGCTCACCCCAGACGCTCTGAAGGCTGGGACGTCTCCCTCTTTCTCCCATTGTGATGATAGATGCATCTGTGCATTTCCTTACTCAGCGTCTGCCTCGTCCTCCCTTCTCCGCAGAGCTGAGCAGAGCCTGGCAGACTTCATCCCAGGGCACTGAACGCACGCAGGCCTGAGAGCCTTTCCTGGGGTGGGCAGCCTGGGTCCCTTCAGGCCTGGCCTTTGCCTCCGCACGGAGACGGGTGCCGTGGCTGTCTGGGCGGGCTGGGACTCTACTGCTCCTAGGGTGGCCCTCTAAGCCCGTCTTTGGCTGGCTTCCAGTCCCGAGATCTCCTTTCTCCTGAGCATTTCTGGAGTCGTGTGGCCCAGGCTGGGCCAACGCAGAGGCAATTCTGGTGGGAATAGGTGAGCCTGTTCTCCCAAACGTGACTGTGAATGCAGCAGATCATATGGGGACCAGGACATCTACTAAGAGAAGAAACCAGTGCAAACAATGTTCGTAATCGCACTTCCTATGTAGACAGGTGTGAAGGGCAGCCGGGAGCTGGGGAGGGAAAAGAAGGAAGCCGGCTCAGAGGGTGGTGGACCCGAGCCCCAGGGAGGCTTACCAACCTGACTGGGTGAGCCAGACCGGTGTTGGTGTGGACAGTCTGAGCTTGGAGGGGCCCCCCTGCACCAGCCCCCGGGGGTGTGAGCTCAGAGAGCCAGAGCTCTCTGGCGGCCCCCAGCCCCCACCCCCATCCCCGATCCTGCAGCAGCACTTTCCCCGGGGAACCCCCCATCAGGTAAGCCAAGCAGTGCAAGGTGTTCTGGGCAGGCGGGGGTCCGGTGGGCTTGTCGCCTGGGGCATTTATTGATGGGCGGGAGGTGAGGGTCTCTCTCCTCCCGGGTGGTGAGGTGCAAAGATGTGATGTCTGGACCACTGCAGCAACTTCTCCTACAAGGGGAGCCGGGCTGAGACTCGATTATATGCCAACTAGAGGCAGAGGTAAGAAAGCCGCAAGACACGGAGCCCCCCCAACCCCCATGGCAGCATCCGGAAGTTCAAGGCCACCCACAGGTGGCACTGGGGAGGGGTGAGGCAAATGAAGACCAGGATTTCCACCTGGGATGTGTGAAAGCCGGCATCTGGGGTGTTGAATGTTTCCTCGTTCGTTCGTTTGCTTGTTCGCTCATTTATTCATTCAGCTTAGCTCCATCTATTAAGAGCCTGAACTAGGTCCTGGGGAGGGGCAGCAGGAACTTCCAGGGGGATTCAGGTGGGGTCTGTGCCTCAGAGCGCTCAGCCGCTGTGAGGCGAGCCCGGTCCTGCTGGATGAGGCTGGGGACCATGGAGAGCAGGCAGGAGGCTACGTTCGGTAGCGGGAGCACCTCGGAGCCTGTGGGCAGCTGCTGTCAGGCATCCGGGGGTTAAAGTCCCCAAACAGTGTCCTGCTCTTAGAGGGGACTGTCTCCAAACAGGAGCAGCCTGTGCTGATTCTGGGACAGACTTGGCACCTGCGTGGCTATTTTTATCCAAAAGCTGGAAGGAGATCTCCATCTGCCTGTCCGAGGAGCCCCGTATCCGTGTCCTTGAGCAAGTACACCCCCTTCTGGAATCACAGCCATCGAGGTGGAAAGGGGGTGGCTAACATAATGTGGGTCCCTGGGCTCCAGAGTTCTACAGAAGCAGGGCCTGTGAAGAGCCTGATCACCAAGAGAATCGCCCCTGGAAAGGCTTGGTGACCCCCTCCCTGGGGTGCCCTTCTGTGAAGAGTACAGAGCTGAGGCTGGCAGGGCCCCCAGGAGAGAGAAGTACTGGGGGGCTGCCTGGAGGAGGCAGATAGGTGCAGCGAGGGGAGGGGACACGACACAGTCCGTGAAGAAGGCACCCCCAAGTTTTGGCCATTGGCACAGCTGCCCCCCAGGGATTGGGGTGGAACACAGGACCGGCTCCCATCCGCCATCCCCTCATGATGTTCCTGGGAGGCAAATGGACAGGCTGATGACCCCCACTTTATGGGGAAAAGGCTGAGATTACACCGAGGAGGAGCCTGGGCCTGGGGCCCAGTCTCCTGATTCCAGCTGAGTGTGGCTCCTCATGGGACCCAATTCAGTTCCGTCCTCTTTCCCCACTCCTTCCTTTCACACTGTCTGTGCCTGCCACCGTGCTGTGCATCACACCAGGAGCCACAAAGATCAGCCTCACCTCAGCAGCTGGGGGGCGGGTGCTGCTCGCTTTTGGCAATGGTGTGGAGGGTGCATTCCTAACCTATGCCCCTCCACCCCCGGGTGCCAGCTCATGAAGGCCCATGAGTTCTCAGAGGAACGGATCGTGCTTGGGGACCCGAGAAAACGTCCCAAGATGCCCCAGTTACTGGTGCTGTGTAACAAACAACCCCAAAACTTCACGGCAGACCTCAACCATTCTGTTAGGCACATAGACTGTGTGGTCAGGGGTTTGGATTGGGCACATCAAGGATGGCTTATCTCACAGGAGACATTTTCACTCACGTGTGTGACAGTGACACTGGCTGTCAGCGGGGACATCTGCACAAGTGCTCTCTGTGTGGCCTCCCCATGTGGCTGCTTGGGCTTCCCCCAGCAGCATGGCAGCTGGGTTCCAACAGTGAGCTTCCCAAGAGAGCCAGGGGGAGGCAATATCACCTTTTAAGGCCTGTCTTCTGAAGTCCCATAGTGTCACTTCCACTGTGTCACAGGCTTACCCAGATTCAAAGGAAGGGGACAGAGGGGCGCCTGGGTGGCCCAGTCAGTTAAGCATCTGACTTCGGCTCAGGTCATGATCTCACAGTTGGTGAGTTCGAGCCCCGCATCGGGTTCTGTGCTGACAGCTCAGAGCCTGGAGCCTGTTTTGGATTCTGTGTCTCCTTCTCTCTCAGCCCCTCCCCAACTTGTGCTCTGTCTATGTCTCTCAAAAAATAAATAAATGGAAAAAAATTAAAAAAAAAAAACAAAGGAAGGGGACAGAGACTGCAGCTCTTCACGGGAGGAGTGTCAAAATCTCACTGTAAGGAGAATGTGTGGTGTGGGAGATACTGGTTGGCGTGACCATTTCTGGGAAGTGGAACCTGCCACAGGAGCCTCAGATTTGAGCCGTCCCTGCTGGAGGGCCGTCTTTTCTCCAAAGATCGTGGCTGTGCGTCCTCCCCGGTCTCCACCACATCTCTTGCTGCATATTTGGAGCACATAGGCCAACATTTTAAATCATTTTTTTAACAGCAGAATCCTTGGTTTACAGGATGTCTTATGAAGGAACTTTGCGCCTTGGGGGCCAGGCTGCCACTGAGGAACTATGTCCCTTGCCACCTCCCAAGGCCCCTCTGTAATCCAGGTGTGGTGCCCCTACGGGTGTAGGTGTGGCTGAGCATCGCCTCTCCACGCCTCTCCCACTCCTGCTGGCTTGGGAGCCTAGTGAGCGGAGGCACTGACCGTCCCTCGCGGCAGACCGTCTCAAGGATGTCTATACAGCAATTGCCATGCGTGAGTGCTTCTCCATTGCCGCTGGGGCAGAAGGTGGTCAACTGCTTAGGAAAAAGGTCTACAAGGTTCTGATGAAGCTAAACATACACCTACCCTATAGCCTAGCAGTTCCTTTCCTGGGTATTCACCCAAGCGAAAAGAAAAGTCCGCATTTCCCAGAGACGTGCAAGAGAGCTCAGGTCAGCTTTATTCCTATCAGCCAGAGTGGAGGCAGCCCAAGGTCTCATCCACAGGGGAGCGGCAATCAACCTGGGTGAGTGTAAAAACTGCCAGTTGGGTGAAAGGTGCCAGACATGAAAGGCAGATACTGTATGATTCTATTTATATAACACACTAGAGCCAAAGTAAACTATAGTAAACGAAACAAAGCAACAGAACAGTGCTTGGGGGACTGAGAAGGGGCACGAGGGAATTTTGTGGGGTCAACATTCCATTTCTTGATAGAGGTTCCATTACACATATAAACATTTATTGGAGTGCCTAGATGGTGTCCTTCAGACGTGTGCATTTCACATTGTGTAAATTCCCCCTGAAAACACAAACATCGAACACCATTAATGATACGCATGCCAGTGTCTAGGGGGCTGGAGAGAGAGGTTTGGTTAAATGGAGAGACAGGAGATAAATAATGCAAAATGTTAATTGTACAATCCAGGTGGTGGGTATGTGGTCTTCACCGTACATTTTTCCTGCATGTTTGAGTATTTTCATGATAAAATGGGCAGATTCCCAGGGAGAATTTGTTTTCCATGACATGTGCCTAATTCCAGGTCCCCAGTGCTTTCTTTTTTTCCTTTTCTTTTTCTTTTTCTTTTTTTCTTTTCTTTTCTTTTCTTTTCCTTTCTTTTTTTTTTTCTTTTCTTTTCTTCTTCTCTCTTTATAAGATTTTGTGTTTTTTTTAAGTGTACTTATTTTGGGGGAGGGCGGGGGATGGAGAATCCCAAGCAGGCTCTGTGCTATCAGTGCAGAGCCTGTCACAGGGCTTGATCCCACGAACCTTGAGATCATGACCTGAGCCCAAATCAAGAGCTGGACACTTAACCGACTGAGACACCCAGGCGCCCCAAGATTTTATTTTTAAGCAATCTCTATACTCAACTGTGGGGCCTGAGATCAAGGGTCGTGTGCTCCGCCCGCCAAGCCAGCCAGTTGCAACCCCGCCCACCCCCACCAGTGCTTATTTCTATCTTCCTATCCATCAAACCACATTGCAAGTGTTTCAGTAACAGCTGCCCTCCCCTCCTCCGGTTTCTGGCATTACCCTTTGTAGACAGCCACATAAAACAGGTCAGGCTTCCAGGCCACATACTGTGGGAGGTCCAGCACTTTATCTCCTACGTCTGGCAGTTCGTGGAGAGGGTGTGTAGTCGGATAGTCTCCTGGGTCTGGGAATGTTAGGGCTGCGGCTCAGAGGCACGTTTGGGCTCAATGGTGAGTGGTGTGTATGCACCCACACACGGCCGAGGTGCTTTCTCCACCAGACTCAGTTGCCCTTCCTGCCTGTGTTTGAGCATCACGTCTGCACGTGGAGGCATCCTGGGCCCCACACGTGGCTGTGGGAGGGGCTGGACCATCCAGGATAGTTTCCCTTCTGGCCCGGCCGGCGGCTGGCTGGCTGGCTGGACGCAGGCTCAGGGCACTGGGGTGGCTGGGCCTTTCCGCGGAGCAGCTGGTCTTCTCGCGGGGGCAGTGTAGGGGTCCCCAAAGCACAGAAGCGAAATCATCCCGGCTTTCTACTCGGGGCAACAGGCTGGCCCAGCGCGCAGGTGGGCAGGGGCTTGTCAGGAATGCTGCGGGCCTGGGTCAGGTGGCAGTCTGACTTCGCCGAACAGGACCCAGGCCCAACTTTCCCGCATTCAGAGTAAACTGTGTGTGTGTGTGTGTGTGTGTGTGTGTGTGTGTGTGTGTGAGAGAGAGAGAGAGAGAGAGAGAGAGAGAGAGAGAGAGACTGATGGAGCTGCCCACTCCCCATCCTGACCTGTCCGCCCAAAGTGCCGCGGTGTTCCTCGGATTGAGGGGCGGTCCCTGCAGCTTAAGGTCAGCAGCTCGAGCTCCTCAAGGAAAAAAACACCCTGCAAATCTGATAAAGGTGGTTCTCAGAACCGAAGCCGCAGACCATGGCGGGCGTGGCCTGGGCGGAGAGCAAGGCCGCAGAGCACCAGTAGACCCCGGCCCTGGGTTCCGGTCCAGATGCCAGGCCGCCGTCCGGAAGCCTCTCTAAGACGGGACGGTAGCTGGAGGTGACGTGGGGGCGGTGCCTAGGCTGGTTGGGGGTGTGGGGGGCGGTGCCCAGGTGGGAGGGGAAGGCAGTGGCGTCCAAACTGAAGGGATGTGGGGGGTGGCGCCCAGGCTGAAGGGGGCGTGGCGGAAGCGCCCAGGTCGGGGGGGGGGGGGGAGGGGGGGCAGTGCCCAGGCTGGAGGGGCAAGGCGGTGGCGCCCACACTGGAGGGGGCTTGAGGAGGGGTGCCCAGGCTGAAGGGGGCGTGGGGGAGGTGCCCAGGTCGGGGGGCGGTGCCCAGGCTGGGGTGGGGCGGAGGCGCGGCCACGGGATTGCGTGGGGTGTTGGGGAGGAAGCACAGCGGGGCTGGCGCGAAGCGGGCGGTACAGGCCACACGGCCTGTGCTTACCCTCCTCCCTGCCTGTCCCTCCGAGGGTGCGTGGGCCTGTCTTTGGCCAGGACGACCCGGACAGGTCGCCCCCTCCTGACGTGAGGACCCACGACCCAGGATCGCTTCTCAGCGCCGCTACGCCGCCAAAGGCAGGCTTCCGGTTCCTCTTCCCTCCCTTCCGCCCCTTCCCTCCCTCTCCTCTTTAGACACTAATGGACTGGGGCTGGCCCCGGGACTGCACACCCCTCGGGAAATCTACCGCAAAGGGCAGCTCCTGGACGGAGACATCCACAGACAGTTATAGTGAAAAGATGAATGCTTTTGAAAAAAGATGGGAGCCCTATTCATTTTCCAATGGAGACAAATCACTGTGTGTGTGTGTGTGTGTGTGTGTGTGTGTGTGTGTGTGCGCGCGCGCGCGCGCGCGCGTTCTCTGTTGGGCACTGTTTTTTCTCCCTAAAGTTCCATCACTTGGACTCATCTGCTTTATCCTTACCACCGGCCACATGAATGCCCTTCGTCCAGGAAGCCCCCTGACCCTTGAGGGACATAGGGCTTCCCCGCTCGAAACCTGACCTGGGCCTTCTGTCTCAGCTCCACAGGCTGTCTGCCAGTGTAGGGGTGTCTGTTCTCCCATCACCCAGCCTCACACCTGACACCAGTAGTTCTCAGTAAGTATCAGGAATGAAGCGAGTACCAGACTGTATGTTCCTGATTTCTCTCTGACTCCCAGGTGCTGGCCATCTGCAGGAGGTTGGCATTGGATGTTTTCGCTCTTACTTTTTTTGCTTTTTTAAAAAAATGTTTATTTATTTATTTTGAGAGAGAGAGACAGAGCACATACAAAGGAGGGGCAGAGAGAGAGGGAGAGAGAGGATCCCAAGCAGGCTTTGTGCTTCTAGCACAGAACCAGATGCGGGGCTCGATCTAGAAAATCGTGAGACCATGACCTGATCATGATGCTTAACAGACTGAGCCAGCCAGGCACCCCATTCTCACATTCTCTTTTCCTTGACCAAGGGACTTCAGTCTTGGCTTCATCTGGGTCCTGTAGGTTGCCTCCAAGTCTTTACACGAGCCCCAGCCTTTGTTTAGATAGATCTCCAGGCTGCCTGTTGATCTCTCAGGTTTCAGAACAGGGAAGCGAATGGTTAGAGAAGGTGGGGAAGGAGACGGAAATAGAGGAAGGCAGAGCACAAGGCATCTACTTTGGGGAAAGCAGGAGACAGACAGGCAAAGAGGAGGAGGAGGAGGTGGCTCACCCACACAGGCTGCCTATGTTCAGAATGGAAGAGCACTTAAGGGAGCAGGGAGAGAGCCTGCTCCAAAGGTCCCCCCACTGCCCCCATTGAACACAGCCTCACCCTCCAGGACCCTGGCTAATGTCCTGGGACCCTGGCTAGCCCAGCAAGCTGGTGGCCACAGGGATGCTGGAGGCCAGCAAGCCTTGTGCAGATAGGTGTGTGCTTCCCAGGGCCCTGGTCCTCTAGGTTTGTGGTTAAGGACAGATCATGGATGTGGTGCCCCTGGGTAGCCTTGCTGAGGCTTTTCCACCACAAGGGCTCTCCTCAGCTCTGCTAGTGCCCACATAGGAAGGGCAGAGCTGCTCCCTTCTGATTCCTAAAGCTGAGTTAATCCCTGTCCGGGAATCAGTTAGCAAGCCAGGGAGCCTGCAGGGCCTTAGCTGCAGTAAAAGGGGAGAGCAGTGCCTCTCTTGGAGCTGCTGTGAGGACCAGAGGGTCGAAAGCAACTGAGAGGGGGCCGCCTGGGTGGCTCAGTGGGTTAAGCGTCCGACTTCTGCTCAGGCCATGATCTCACTGTTCATGAGTTTGAGCCCTGAATTTAGCTCTCTGCTGTCAGCACTAAGCCCCCTTTGGATTCTCTGACCCTCCTCAGCTTGTTCTCTCTCACGCGTGCTTCAATAAATAAATAAACAAACTTTTTTTTTTTTTTTTTAAAGCAAGGATTTGAAAGCTGCTGAGGATGGCCAGGGCTGCTCAGTGAGGGTGGGGGATTACAAGTCTCAGTGTGAGGCTCTGAGCGAGGATGGCCCCAAATGCCTGTGCTCCAGCTTCTCGCCCTGAGCAATGGGTGCATTGAAGCCTTTCCAGGAAGGAAGTGGCAGGATCAGATTCAGGGATCTGTGGGTGTGGTGGATGAATCGGCCTTTTCTCTCTTTCCCCAACACTCCGGACTCATTCCTGCCTCAGGACTTTTGCCTTTTGCTCAGTTGGCTTCTCCCTGTCAGTTAGGTCTCAGCTCACTTGCCTGTGTCAGAGTTCACTCCACCACCTTGTCATTACCTTATTTTTCTCCGCATAGCACCGTATGAGCAAGAGCAAGTATCTTGTCTATTCTGTTTACCAGCGCACCTTGGCTCTTATAGTGGGATCACCACAGCTCAACAGATAATTGTCCGAAGGATAAAAGAGCATGATGATAAAGCCTCAACAGAGTGGCAGGAGTGGGGACGGAGAGGGGAGGGACTAAAGCAATATTAAGGAGGTAGGATCTTGGCCACTCATTAGAAGAGGACATTAAGCATCTCAGATTTCTGGGTGAGTGGAGCGAACAATCACTAAGCCCAGATTTACAGAGAAAGGAGCTTCGCTCAGCCTGTTTGTTTCTCTCTTCTCGAGAGCACTTTGGTTACAGCAGTGTGGCCAAATCACTCAGGGAGTGTGGAAAGGTTTGACGCACTGCCTCTCCCTCACCCCTTTTAAGCTGATCTTTGCATTTATATGATACTAAAGTAATTGGACCTCCCTGTGAGAACCTGGGAGCACTTAACTTCCCTAGTGACTGTGTAATTCCAGGGTTAAAAGGGCTGCTGGTGCTGGGCTGATACATCTTTAGAGCACAGCAGTTCAAAAGCAAGTGTGTTGTGTAGGAACACCTCCTGGTTAATACTGCCACAGGGCCCCCGCACTTGGGACATCTGCAGGCATCTGGTGGGGGGGGGGGGGGCGGTGGTTCTCCCAAGCTGGTGGCAGGCAAAGAAAGCTGAGCCTTGCCCACTGAATCAGCATGCGTCCTCCGGGCCCGACTGCTGAGTCAGGCCTGCATAGCTGGCGATGCAGCAGTATGAGGCCCAGGAGCGCTCTCTGACCTGGAAGCACTGCCCTTCAGGCGGGGGCTGGAGGTCGTGGCACTGCGGCCAGGGGTGTGGGCTGGTGAAGGCTGCTGTTGGGGGGCGGGGGAGGGGTGCAGCAGCAGGAGGTGGCACGTCTGCCCTTGCCAGGCACTAGAGGTGCAATTTGTGCGAGGCCTTTGTGGCTGAGGGGAGCGCCTGGAAACTCCGCTTGAGCTCTAATTCTTGAGGATCCGACGACACTAGGGCGAAGGAACAATAAGATGGGGAGGGTCAGCACGTTAACCAAAGACTAGATTTCTCTGGAGAAGAAAGAGAGGCCTCGTGGCTTAGCCTAGCTCCTCAGGATCCTTTGGAGGAGCTGGGGACCCCTTCCTTTGGCCCCTCCTTGTGGCTTCCAGAGCGACTGAAACGCGCCCATAAAACGCGTGAATAAGGGGCATGGCACACAGTGACCATCATTCCGGACACGGGAGAGCAGGAGGGCAGGGCCGGGGCGCAGGCTGGGGCAGCCGTCGGGCGCGCAGAGGTCTCGGGCGGTGGCGCAGCGCCCCAGCGCCCTCCTCTAGCGCGTGGGCCGGGACCCCGGCCGCGCGCGGGCCTCAGTTTCCCAGGCAGCGCCTCGCCTCGCCTCGCCCCGCCCCCCGGCAGCGGGCGAGTGACGTCACGGGCGGCGCGCAGCATTGTGGGGCGGGAGCGCCGAGTCGGGGGAGGGACGTCGAGACGCCATTTTCGGCGGCGGGAGCGGCGGAGCCGGAGCAGAGCTGGAGTCGGCGGGCGCAGGGCGGCGGCTACAGGGAGGAGCCGCGGGAGACAGCGCTCGCGGGCGGCCGAGGATGCTGCGGGGCGGCCCCGCCAGCGCCCCTCGCTCGTGACCGCGGCGCCGCTCCTGAGGCAGCCGAGGCGGAGGGCCCCGCGCAATCCTGCTCCGCGCACGCGCCCCGCGACCTCCCGGTGCTGACAGCGCGAGCGCGCGGCCCCGCGGGAGCAGCACGGTGAGTCCGCGGTCCCCTTCAGGTCCGCAGCCCGGCCGCACCCCCCTCCTCACCCATCTCCCCTCCCCGGACCGCGGTCCTCAGTCCCACGCCCTCAGCCACATCCCCTTCGGCTCCTCTTCCCGGGCCCAGCCCCGCCCGGCTCCTCATCCCCGTTCACTTGTCGTCCGTGCCCGGTCCCTTCCCGGCGCCACGGCCCTGGGTCTTCATCCACGTCCCGTGCCCGCCCCCGCCGAGACTTCATCCCCGGCCACAGCCCCTTCCCCATCTCGGTCTCCAGTGCAGGTCCCGGCCCCTCCCCGTGTACGTCCTCCTGTGCGCATCCCCGGCCCGGGCTGCGGGCGGGCGGGCGGGGGCGGCGGCCCCGGGGAACAGCTGCGGACCCCCGGAGCCGCGCGACAGGGGGATAGGGCCGCCCCCGGGAACGCGGCGCGCGGGGAGGGGCGGCCGGCCCGGCTGGCTTTGTCCGAATCCTCCCTCTTCCTTCCGGCCCCCGCCCTCTCCGGCGGCACCGCCCTGGGCGGACGCGCCTGTCATGCTCACCGGCAAAGGGCTGCCGGGCGGGTCGGAAGCGTGCAGGGTCTGTTTCTTGCACCGTGTTCACCTGGGCTGGCGTTGCTCTGGTGCGAAACTTGCAGCGGCCCTGGTCTTGGAATACTTACGCTGTTGTCAAATATGGTGCGCCTCTTTCCTTAAAAAACAACAAAACAGAAACTAAAATGAAACACGAAGGAAGTAAAATTGGTGCCTGGTGGGTTGGATGGTTTTATAACGTAACGTTTGTAGCTCCAGGTGATTTTGTGATAGAATTGTTGCTCCTTGTTGTTTTGTCATTCAAAAACACACTAAGATTTTACATGTTACACGTTTAATAAGGAGTACCTGCAAAAATGTTTTTAAAAAGTGTGAGAAGAGAACATTTGAAATACGCTATTTAAACTGGTATGTAAAAGGGCAGTTCTTTGATTCTTTGCATTAAATTCTAAGGCCTTTTTTTTTTTTTTTTTTTTTTTTTGGTACAGCATGACTAAGCCATTGGTCCGAATGATTAGCTCAGAATACGTTGTAATAGTTCAGTGAAAAACCCATTAGGAATTTGGGAAACCTTCTTAAGTCTCTTGGTCTTATTACTGAATTTACTTCTTTCAGGGATTGGCAGCAAGCCTTCTTTGGGGTGCAAAATTTGATTCGTTCTGTTTCTTAAATATGTTTAGGAATACAACGAGACTAAATATTAATTTCAGATTGTGGGGAATTACACGTGGGAAGCAGTCTTAAGAGCCAGCTTCTCCAGGTCATCAGAGAATGCAACATCATGATGCAGTGGAGCCTTGGCAGCCCTGTGATGTTGCTGAGGGTGTGGGAGACCCCGGGTGGTAACTTCACTGTGACCTGGCTCATTCGCTTTGCTTGCGAGTGCCTTCTAAAAACGCTAGACAACACATAGTTAAGCTAGAAAGACATGCATGGGAATCAAGACCGTACCTGCAGGAAGAAGAGAGAAAATGCCACCGGGGAGGGGCGTATAGTATCGTAAGTATTTTAAAATAAATAAAACGTTAACTGTAGTTACTTAAAATTGTACATTAAAGAATTATACGTTCTTAAGCGTGTTCTGTAACGTTGAAAAATAGGTAAGCCGATGTGTAACTTTCCATATGGGACTATAAAAGTTGATTAATTTGTAAGATTCATATAACATGGAAACATAAGTGGAATATGATAAGAAACCAGGACTTTATGTAACAAAGAAGTCATCAGTAATACCCTCAACAGAAGTACAGGCCAGTTTTAAGTGTCAAATTTCAGGACATAGAATAAAAATGATTAGCATGGTAAATGATGAAAGCTTGGTCTTTTGTTTTGTTTTGTTTTTTTAAATCAATGAAACCAAGAGTTGATTCTTTTTTTTTTTTTAATTTTTATTAAAAATTTTTTTTTAAAGTTTATTTATTTTTGAGAGAGAGAGACACACACACACACAGGGCACAAGCGGGGTAGGAGAAGAGAGAGATGAAGTCACGGAATCCAAAGCAGGCTCCAGGCTCCGGGCTGTCAGCACAGAGCCTGACACGGGACTCGAACTCACGAACTGTGAGATCATGACCTGAGCCAAAGTTGGATGCTCAACCGTCTGAGCCACCCAGGCGCCCCGAAAGCTTGTTCTTAAATGTCTATCACGAACCAGCTGAGTGACACCTGAGTGGCTCAGTTGGTTAAACTTCCGACTTTGGCTCAGGTCATGATCTTGCAGTTGGGGAGTTTGAGCCCCGCATCAGGCTCTGCTCACAGCTCAGAGCCTGCTTTGGATCCTCTGTCTCTCCCTCTTTCTGCCTCTCTCTCTTCTCTCTCAAAAACAAATAAACTTAAAAAAAAAAAAATAAATAACCCAACTGAATGGCAAGTGCTGTGCTAAGTAGTTGGGGAAATAGAGACTGTTCTCTTGGAGTTCAGTCTGGTGTGGAGACAGAGGAAAATTGATGGGTACTGCAGGTTAGGTTAAATGCTGTGCTGAGTGTCCTGAGAAGGTGATTCTGGATATGAGACTCAAAAGTACCAAATGCCAGGGATTGGTAGTGGCCGTTCTGGAGGACATAGGCCCTGAGGCGGCATTGCAGTAGAGGGGAGTGAAGTTGGGGGGGGGAGGGCAGGAGTGGAAAGGGAAGATGAGAGAAGGAAAGCAGGAAGGAGGATTGGGGGATTCTTGAGAGTGTGGTGACACTTTAGAAAGCGCAGGTAGTGTGGCAGGTGATTTGAACCAAGGTGAGACTTGATGGGAGGTTTTAGCCCCACATGCGGACTGAGAGCTCCTGAATTGGGGCCGCGACAGTAGGAACGGTGATACAAATGGACTAGAGATGGCTTCAAGGGTTCCAGTGGCCCTGACTTGGGAGTGAGCAGACCAGTAAGAGTCGGACTGCAATCTGGAAAGCACGGAGTGGCAGTGTCGCAGCCAGAGCGAGCTGCTAGGGCAGGCGTTGGATCGGGTCACTCCGCCGCCAAGTCCTGAAAGCACTCTGCCCCCATGCCTTTCCTTCATATTCTGACTCTGGCCCTCACTTAAGCACACCCAGGCTCCTGCCGAGCCTGCTCTTCTGTATGTCCCCGTGTCCCCACTTCCCCATGTTCCTTAGCACTTCTGTCATTGTTACGGTATGCTTTCATTGTATTTAATTTCTTCGTTTATTGTCCGTCCCTTTCACTTCATGTCCACGATCTCCATGAGGGCAGGGATTTTTATAAGCACTTAATAAATGTTTATTGAAGGAATGCATCTAGAATTACTTCCTTGTCACTAACGGGAGGCTCACTGGCTGGTAATACCCACCAAGATGGGGAAAATGAGAGGAGGACGAGATGGTAAGCTTGGTTTTGGATAGGTTAAATCTGAAGTGTTTGTGGGGTGCCCAAGTGGATGGTGGGCAGCTGGAGATTTAGGTTTGGAGTTCAAGACAAATATTTAGGCTGCAGTCAGAGATTTGGAAGACCTTATCATCTTGTTGAAAGCCAGTGGTGGTGTCTGTAATGACCTCTCTGAGAGCTTCTGACACTTGTAGAGACTGTGGAGTTGACCCTAAGATAGGTGGAAGAGGAGGTCGACGTCCAGGTGGCTAAGAAGTCAAGGAAGATTTGGATAGATCTACTGATTTGGCTTCTAGCAGGTTATCAGCGACCTTTCAAATTTTTCCTGAGAATATTACCTCCTAAGGCAGGTGTGCTAATTCAGAAATGATCTGCATGCTGTCTCCCAGGGCATCGTTGTGTCTTTCTGCCCTGAAGTCTCCCAATTAACATACTCTTCTGTCAAAATGAATTCAGATTTTATTTTTGTCTTAACTATTAAAAAATTTTTTTTAATGTTTATTTTTGAGAGAGGGTGAGTGGGGGAGGGGCGGGGGGGGTGGAGACAGAATCCCAAACAGGCTCCAAGCTGTCAGCACAGAGCCCAACACAGGGCTCAAACTCACGAACTGTGAGATGATGACCTGAACTGAAATCAAGAATCAGACGCTTAACTGACTGAGCCACCCAGGAGCCCTTCCCCCCAATTAAAAAAAAATGTTTATTTTTGAGAGAGAGACCAACAACGAGTGTGTGTGTGTGTGGGGGGGGATGCAGAGAGAGAGAGAGAGAGAGAGAGAGAGAGAGAGCGCGAGCGAGAGAGAGAGAGAGAGAGAGAGAGAGAGAGAGAATCCAAAGCAGGCTCCAGGCCTTGAGCTGTCAGCACAGAGCCTGATCCAGGCTCCGACCCATGAACCGTAAGATCATGACCTGACCCAAGTCAGATACTTAACTGACTGAGCCAATGCAGGCACCCCAGTCTTAGCTATTTTTAAAAATTCACTTTTTTTTCATTTTTTTTTTTTAAACTTATTTATTTTGAGAGAGAGACACACACAGCGTGAATGGGGGAGGTGCAGAGAGAGGGAGAGAGAGAGAATCTAAAGCAGGCTCCACACCATCAGCACAGAGCCTGATGCAGGGCTCGAACTCACAAACTGAGATCATGACCTGAGCCAAAACCAAGAGTGGGACATTTAGCCGACTGAGCCACCCAGGCACCCCCAAAATTCACTCATTTTAATTGAAGTATAGTTGACATACAGTATTAGTTTCCGGTGAACAACATAGTGATTTGATGGTTATAGACGGTACAAAATGCTCACCACGATAAGTGTACTTATCATCTGTCAACATACAAAGTTATTACAATACTATGTTTTAACTAAATTTTGAAGGCAGATGAAAACAGTTTGGATCTGTGCTTTTAAATATGCTTGGGGGTGCCTGGGTGGCTCAGTATGTTGAGCATCTGACTTCGGCCCAGGTCGTGATCTCACAGTTGGTGGTGGGTTCAAGCCCCTTGTCAGGCTCTCTGCTGACAGCTCAGAGCCTGGAGCCTCCTTCGGGTTCTCTGTCTCCTTCTCTCTCTGCCCCTCCCTGCTTGCACTCTGTCTCTCAAAAATAAATAAATGTAAAAACAATTTTTTAAAATATGCTTTGTATGATGTCCATACTTAAAAAATAAAGCAGGTAGGTTAATATCAATAGAACAAGCATTTTAAGCTGAGTTAAGTGCATATGTAAAGTATAAGTTACTTCCTTGGTTCTAAAATATCCCAGTTACTTAAGTTTAAGCCTTGGATTGTTCCTTGATTGTATAAGGTGTATATTTATGTCCCAGCCTCTCTGAAGTTCCCTATACCACTACTAATAAAACTGATAATAGTGAAGTTAACCCCAAACCAGTTAAAATTGGTGCAGTAGTACTCCTCTCCATTCTACTGTGGAGGAAACTGAGGGTCAGAGAGGGCGAGTTACTCAAACCAGAGGTGCGCAGCTGTGAAGTCAGGCCTCTAATTCAGGTATTTTTGCTTGTACACTTCAAGCTTTGAGCCGCTTTGCTGTCAGGAATCACAGTAATGCTAGGCTGCAGTTGCCTTCACCTGGGAAGTCCTTGGCCAGTTCCACTTCGGAAGCCCAAGTGATGCAGTGTCCATGGTGACTCCTTGGGGTCTCTGGCTAATGTGTACCGTTTCAGCCACCACATTGGCATTGTAGTGTTTGTGTTCTCCACAGAGTCTGGCGTGGAGTAGGTGACCAGTAAAAGCTGCTTGTCAGGCCTTCATTTTTAGGGTGAATCCAGGTGGGCTGTTTTTCCTTAAATGCACTTATTCTGCCTGCTTTTTTTTTGTTTTGTTTTGTTTGTTTATTTATTTTTGAGACGAAGAGAGACAGAGCATGAGCAGGGGAAGGGCAGAGAGAGAGGGAGACACAGAATCCAAGGCAGGCTCCAGGCTCCGAGCCGTCAGCACAGGGCCCGACGCAGGCCTCGAATTCGTCAGCTGTGAGATCATGACCTGAGCCAAAGTCGGACGCTCAGCCGACTGAGCCACCCAGGCCCCCCTTATTCTGCCTGCTTTAAAAGGATTTGTAGTACTGACCAAACGGGGAAAATGTTAATTTCTTTTTTTTTTTTTTTTAATTTTTTTTTAACGTTTATTTATTTTTGAGACAGAGACAGAGCATGAATGGGGGAGGGTCAGAGAGAGAGGGAGACACAGAATCTGAAACAGGCTCCAGGCTCCGAGCGGTCAGCACAGAGCCCGACGCGGGGCTTGAACTCAACGGACCGCGAGATCATGACATGAGCTGAAGTTGGCCGCTCAACCAACTGAGCCACCCAGGCGCCCCAGTTAATTTCTGTTCTTTTACAGATATGGTAAAAAATTAACTATATTCACATTGTTGTGCAACTGATGTCTAGAACATTTTCATCTTGCAAAACCAAAACTCTACGGCCGTTAAATAACAGCTTTCCATCCCTGACCTCCCCATCTGCAAACACAGTTCTTTCTGATTCAATGAATTTGACTACTTTATTATTTTTTTAAAAAGTTCATTTATTTTGAGCGAGCGAGTGGGGGAGGGGTAGAGAGGGAGTGAGGGAGAATCCTAAGCAGACTCCATGCTGTCGGCGTGCAGAGCCTGATGTGCGGCTCAAACCCATGAAACTGAGATCATGGTGTGAGCCAAAATCGGGATCTGACACTTAACCGACTGAGCCACCCAGGTACCCCACTGGTCTGATTTTTATAAACACAGGTTCTTCCTATTCTAGAATTTCATGTAAATGAGATTATACAATATATGTATTTTGCAGCCAGCTTCTCTCAGCATACCATTTTTGGAATTCATCTGTGTTGTTGCCTGTGTCAGTGGGTGGTTCCTTTCTGTTCCTGAGTAGTGTTCTGTTGTATGGATGTGGACCACACATAGTTTAGCCATTTTCCTCCAGATGCACATGGCCGGGGTGGGGGGGTGCTCTTTCCTGTGTGAGACCATGTGGACATAACGTTTTCGTTTTTTTGGATAAATAAGGAGTGGAATTGCCCGTAGCATAGCTGTATGATTAACTTTTAAAGAAACAGACCCAAAGTGCTTGTACAGTTTACGCTTGGACCAGCAGTGTGTGAGTGTTCTCGTTCTCCGCGTCCTCTCTGGCCTTTGCTATCACTTGTCTTTATTTCCACAGTCTAGTGGATGTGTAGTGGCACCTTGTTTTAGGGGCTTTGTGAGCATTCCCTGATGACTGGTGATGGGCACTTATAGGTACCTGCTTTTGTGACATGTGTGTTGAGTCTTATCTGTGTAGAAAGGTTGTCTTTTTACTATTGAGAATAGTAATTCCTTACATATTGAGTATGAGTCTTTTTGCCAGATGTATACGTTGCAATTATTTTTTCCCAGTCTAGGACTTAACTATATGTTTTTTGACTGTGCCTTTATTTTTTTATTTTTATTTTTTCCAACGTTTATTTATTTTTGGGACAGAGAGAGACAGAGCATGAACGGGGGAGGGTCAGAGAGAGAGGGAGACACAGAATCGGAAACAGGCTCCAGGCTCTGAGCCATCAGCCCAGAGCCTGACGCGGGGCTCGAACTCACAGACCGCGAGATCGTGACCTGGCTGAAGTCGGACGCTTAACCGACTGCGCCACCCAGGCGCCCCTGACTGTGCCTTTAATAACCAGTAATTTTAAATTTTGATGAATTCTACTCTGTCAGTTTTTTTCTTTTATGGTTCTGGCTTTCTGTTGTTTTAACTGTTTTTAAATCATTAAAAGATGTATGCTTTTTCTGGAAAATGAAAGATGTAAGGTATAAGTAAGTTGTCTATCTTCCCATTTCCTTTCTCCCCAGGGAACTGAATAAAACACATATATATTTTTTTATTTAAAAATTTTTTGAAAACTTTTTTTTTTCTTAAGTTTATTTATTAATCTTGAGAGAGAGCGAGAGGGAGAATGTAAGCAGGGGAGGGGCAGAGAGAGAGGGAGAGAGAGAATCCCAAGCAGGCTCCGCATTGTCAGCCCAGAGCCTGATGGTGGGGCTGAAACTCACAAACCGTGAGATCATGACCTGAGCCAAAATCGAGTCAGATTACTTACCCAACTGAGCCACCGAGGTACCCCCAAACATGTATTTTTTTAAAGATTTGATTAAAAAAATTGTTTTTTAATCTTTATTTATTTTTGAGAGAGACAGAGCATGAGCAAGGGAAGAACAGAGAGAGAAGGAGACACAGAATCCGAAGCAAGCTCCAGGCTCTGAGCTGTCAGCACAGAGCCTGACGCGGGGCTCAAACCCATGAACTGCAAGATCATGACCTGAGCTGAAGTTGGACGCTTAACCAACTGAACCACCCAGGCACCCTGATTTGATTTTTATTTTTATTAAAAAAAAATTTTTTTTTAATGTTTATTTTTGAGACAGAGAGAGACAGAGCATGAATTGGGGAGGGTCAGAGAGAGAGGGAGACACAGAATCTGAAGCAGGCTCCAGGCTCTGAGCTGTCAGCACAGAGCCCGACGTGGGGCTCGGACTCACGGACCGTGAGATCATGACCTGAGCCGAAGTCGGATGCTTAACCGACTAAGCCACCCAGGTGCCCCCTGATTTGATTTTTAAATATCTCTACACCCAGCGTGGGGCTCAAACTCACAACCCCGAGATCAAGAGTCTCATGCTTCATGGACTGAGCCAGCCAGATGCCTCTTAAAAATCTTTTAATTGTGGGTGCGCCTCGGTGGTTCAGTCAGTGTCTGACTCTTGATTTTGGCTCAGGTCATGATCTCATGGATTGTGGGATCAAGCCCCATGTTGGACTCCCTGCAGACATTGTGGAGCCTGCTTAGGATTCTCTCTCTTCCTTTCTCTCTCTGCCCTTCCCTTGCTTGCGTACGCTCTCTCAAAATAAATGTAAAAAAAAAATTTTTTTTTTTTTTTAATTATTTTAGAGGGGCCCCTTGGGTGGCTCAGTCAGTTAAGTGTCCGACTTCAGCTCAGGTCATGATTGCACTGCTAGTGAGTTCAAGCCCTGCGTTGGGCTCTGTGCTGACACTACAGAACCTGGAGCCTGCTTCCAATTTTGTGTCTCCCTCTCTCTCTGCCCCTCTCCTGCTCATGCTCTGTCTCTTTCTCTCAAAAATATATGTTAAAAAAAAAATTTTTTTTTTTTAAATTATTTTAGAGAGAGACAGACAGAAAGTATGTGTGCAGGAGCATGAGCAGAGGAGTGGCAAGAGGGAGAGAGGGAGAATCCCAAGCAGGCTCCTTGCTGTCAGTGCAGAATCCTACGCGGGGCTCAAACTCATGAACTGTGAGATCATGACCTGAGCCAAAATCAAGAGTTGGACACAGCCGACTGAGCCACCCAGGTGCCCCTGTCCTGTTTCATTTTGAAATAAAAATGCTGTTTTTTAACCACATCATGAATGCTCTATTTTTTTTCACCCAGGCTCCCATAACACCCTGTTTTTTGTATTCTCTTAGTCACACGGTCCGATGAAGCTGTTTTTCCTTTTTGTTTGTTCAAAGACTTGTAATAGAGACATCTGCATCATTTGGGCTTACTCATTATTGATTTAGGAAAAAGCATGTTCTCCTATATTTTCATGTAGTACCCTTTTCTGTGGTTTGTCATGCTTAAAATTTGCATCTGAAGAGATGTCTCATGGCAAACGGAATGACCTAATGCACTGCCCATCTCTGGCCAGGAGCCCTGCTTGGCAGCGGGGTGGGCCCCTGACCAGCTGGTGGGGGACACGGCCTTCTTGTAAAACTCTTTCTTTAGGTGCTGTCTGGTCATTGACAGGCAAAGCCAGTGTGCACACTGGGATATGTGCACACTTCACATAGTGGTGTGGTTAGGTTATTGTGGAGTTAGAAGATCTGTGTACTTAGAGGTGGACTGATTTCAGAACAGAACCACAGTTGACTTTTTTGAGCATGGCTGTGGGGAAAGAACCCAGGGAGTTCTGACTGCCTTCGTGTCTCGAATTCTGCAAGCACATCGATAGATTCATCAAAGAGGCAGATGCATGCCTCCTGTTTTATCCAGTGGTTTATAGTTTTAAGATGGAAACAAATTCCTAGATGTTACAACATCTTGGAGTCGTTAGTATTGAAACATCCACCTCACAGATTTTTGTGATTTTTAGGCCAGCACAATTCATGCATTCAGCTTATTCTTGTGATTTAAGTTTAGAAGAGGAGATGAAAGGATTAGATTAAATTTTTTTTAATGTTTATTTTTGAGACAGAGAGAGGCAGAGTGCTAGTGGGGGAGGGGCTGAGAGAGAGGGAGACACAGAATCCGAAGCAGGGTCCAGGCTCTGACCTGTCAGCACAGAGCCCAATGCGGGGCTTGAACCCATCAACTGTGAGATCATGACCTGAGCTGAAGTTGGATGCTCAACCGACTGAGCCACCCAGGCGCCCCGAAAGGATTAGATTAAGTTAGGTTAGGTTTGAGGAAGATTAGATTGGAGGAGGTACAGTGTACAAGAAGAATATGATGAGTCCATAAAATTTCCATTTTGTAATGGGTTTGTGGCAAGCTCTGGAATTGTCTCTCTCAGCTGTCTCTGTCAGTTCATGGCCCAGAGATGAAGTTTCTCATTAGGAGGTTCCTGATGGAGCATATCCTCCCTTGAGTAGAATTTAGTGATTGGTTTTTTTTTTTTAATTTTTTTTTTAACGTTTATTTATTTTTGAGACAGAGAGAGACAGAGCATGAACAGGGTGGGTCAGAGAGAGAGGGAGACACAGAATCTGAAACAGGCTCCAGGCTCTGAGCTGTCAGCACAGAGCCCGACGTGGGGCTCGAACTCACGGATCGCGAGATAGTGACCTGAGCCGAAGTCGGCCGCTTAACTGACTGAGCCACCCAGGCGCCCCTGTTTTTTTTTTTTTTAATGTTTATTTTTGAGAAAGATAGAGTAGGGGAGGGGCGGGGGGGGGGGGCGCGTACAACAGAGGATCCAAAGCAGGCTCCATGCTGTCAGCACAGAGGTGCTTGAACCTTTTGTGGGACTTGAACTCACGAACCATGAGATCATGACCTGAGCCAAAGTCAGACGCTTAACTGACTGAGCCACCCAGCTGCCCCAGAATTTTTTTTTTTCCTTCAGTTAATGATACATACCAAAGAAAATAAAACACAAAACCCCACTTTGGAACCTAATCTATTTAGCTTTGTCAAGAAATCATAGAAAACTTCGTTTTTCACTATTTTTATCCTATGTTCCCCTTTTGTTAAACAACTAAAATCTCAAGTCCTCTTCAGTTTATTTAGTGACTTCCAAAAACAAAACACATTACCTATTGTGACTAAAAAGCAAAGTGACCAATGGTAATATTAGAGGTAAAAATGCACTTATGTTTTGGCTCTGAAGTTGCAGGACAAAAATTATATAGTGCAGAATCAAAGGGGGAATATTACTTGACTTAGAAGAGGTGAAAGTGGGCGCCTGGCTGGCTCAGTTGGAAGAGCATGTGACTCTTGATGTTGGGGTTGTGAGTTCAACCCCCACATTAGGCATTTGGATTACTTTAAAAAATGTGAAAACAAACAGTGATTCTTGAGTTATTTATTATTTTGAGAGAGAGAGAGCGAGCGAGCAGAGGAGGAGAGAAACCCAAGCAGCCTACTTGCTGTCAGCGCAGAGCCTGATGCAGGGCTTGAACCAGTGAACTGTGAGATTATGACCTGGGCCAAAACCAAAAATCCGATGCTTAACTGACTGAGCCACCTAGGCACTCTTGATTCTTGAATTTTCTGATGTTTGCTTTTCTTTTTGGTGGAGGCAGGAGAGGGTAAACGGTGGGGAGGAGAGGTGTTATTCCCCTAGCTTGTATAACAGTTAAGGTTCACATTTTAAGCCAAATCCAAAAAGGCCTCCTAGGGTCTTTCAATCAATTTCCAACCATGACATCTTTAGATAAAAAGGCAAATGATACACCCCTTTATAGGCTCACAGTTGTGAGTTATTTTATTTTCTAAATATAACACAGTATTATAATAATAAATATATTTTAGACAGCTGCATATTGCCTACTCTTTCCCAAATAAGAATCACTAAATTTGGGGCGCTTCGGATTCTGTATTTGCCTCTCTTTCTGCCCCTCCCCTGCATGTGCTCTGTGTCTTTCTCAAAAATGAGTAAACATTTAAAAAATTAAATTCTGGGTATATTATACTGAAATGTTTCTGTTATGAAAAAATTCACAGGGTCACACAAACTTCTGATTCTAGAATATTAAAAAAATTTTTTTTAAGGTTTTTATTTATTTTTGAGAGAGAGAGTCAGAGCGTGAGTTGGGGAGGGGCAGAGAGAGACACACACAGAATCTGAAACAGGCTCCAGGGTCTGAGCTGTCAGCATAGGACATGATGCGGGGCTTGAACCCACAAACTATGAGATCATGACCTGAGCCAAAGTCAGACACTCAACTGACTGAGCCACCCAGGCGCCCCTAGAATATTGTTTTTCAACTGACTGAGCCACCCAGGCGCCCCTAGAATATTGTTTTTAATGTTTATTCATTTTTGAGAGAGGGAGAGACAGAGTGGGGGGGGGGAGGGGTAGAGAGACAGGGAGACCCAGAAACCTAAGCAGGCTCTAAGCTCTGAGCTGTCAGCACAGCCTGATGTGGGGCTCGATCCCACGAACCATGAGATCATGACCTGAGCCGAAGTCAGACACTTAGCTGACTGAGCCACCCAGGTGACCCTGATTCCAGAATATTTTTATAACCCCAGAAAGAAACCCTGAACCCATTAGCAGTCAGTCACCACCCTGCTTTCCCTCCAGCCCTTGGCAACCATGAATCTACTTCTGTCTCTGTAGACATTTCATATAAATGGAATTATGCAATATGTGGCCTTTTGTGTCTAGCTTGGCTCACTTAAGTATGTGTTTGTGAGGCCCAACCATGCTGTAGCATGGATCAGTATTTTGTTCCTTTTTATAGCCAAATAATACTCCATTGTGTGGATACACCACATTTTGGCTGTTACGAATAATACCAAACTACTGGTGTGAAAGTTCTACATTTGTCCAGCATTGGTTTTGGACCATTTGTGTGCAGAGTTTTTTTTTTTTTTTTTTTTTTTTTTTTTAATTTTTGGGACAGAGAGAGACAAAGCATGAACGGGGGAGGGGCAGAGAGAGAGAGAGGGAGACACAGAATCGGAAACAGGCTCCAGGCTCCGAGCCATCAGCCCAGAGCCTGACGCGGGGCTCGAACTCACGGACCGCGAGATCGTGACCTGGCTGAAGTCGGACGCTTAACCGACTGCGCCACCCAGGCGCCCCAATGTGTGCAGGTTTTTATATGTAAACATGTTTTCAGTTTTCTTGGGTATTTACCCAGTGGTGGAACTGATTGGTCCTTCACTTAATTAAAAAAATTTTTTTTTTTTGAGAGAAAAAGCGTGTGTGTGTGTGTGTGTGTATGAATTGGGGAGGGACAGAGAGGAGAGAGGGGAGCCCAGGCAGGCTCCACGCTGAAAGTGCAGGGCTCAATCTCATGAGCCATGCATGAGATCATGATCTGAGTCGAAATCATTTTAAAGTTTTGACACTTGTATTACTTAATGCACAACACACTCTGTAATCTTGAGTTCCATGATACTGAATGTCTTGGTCTGTTTGGGTGGCTATAACAAAATACCATAATCTGGGGGACTTATGAACACCATGAATTTATTTCTCATCGTCCTGGACTGGGAATTGCAAGACCTGATGCTGGTAGATTCAGGGTCTGGTGAGGTTTGGTTTTTGCTTCATAGATGGCTGTCTTCTCTGTGTCCTCACTTGGCGGAAGGGGTGAGGGAGCTCTGTGGAGTCTCTTTTGTAAGAGCACTGATCTCATTCCTTAGGGCTCCACCCTCATGACCTAAGTACCCACCTCAAAATAGCATCACCTTCGGGGTTAGGTTTCAACATATGAGTTTTGTCGGGACACAGACATTCATTCAGATCATGGCACTGAATATTTCCGTGAATACAACTTCAGTCATTTGCTGTAGGCTCATTAGAGGTTCTCTGGCTGCTTCTCGTTTCTCCCTCTCTGTGCCTAGTGCTCAGTCCGGCGTATGGTTGTGTGTAGAGAGATGGGCTGTGAGTCTAGCTGGCTGTGTTTCCCACTGGTTCAGCTCACAGATCTCTTGGGAAAACATCTCGGTCGTGATGTTCTGCTACCAGTATTGGCAAAGTAAACATTTATCTGTTCTTCTATCTTATTTTTCTTTTTCTGTGCTAGACTTTGTTTTTGTAGGAACTTCATTTCATAGTCAGACTGTCAGGGGCGCCTGGGTGGCTCAGTCCATTGAGCATCCGACTTCAGCTCAGGTCATGATCTCGCAGTTCGTGGGTTCGAATCCCACGTCGGGCTCTGTGCTGAGAGCTCAGAGCCTGGAGCCTGCTTCAGATTCTGTCTCCAGCTCTCTGTGCCCCTCCCCTGCTTGTGCTCTGCCTCTCTCAATCTCTCAAAAATAAATAAAGGTTAAAAAATTAAAAAAAACCTGTCAGAATAATTCATGTTTCTTTCTTGGCTGTCCTTCACTCTGTCGTTTTTTTTCTATCACATTCTTTAAAAAAATTGAAATTTAAGTCCCGTAAAATAAAAGTTATTATTTTAAAGTATACAATTTGGTGAATTTTTTCTGTATTTTGGGCAACCGCAACCACTGATCTAATTCCACACGTCTTTTAAATATATTTACTACATTAGCTCGCTCTTTCTTTCTTTCTTTCTTTCTTTCTTTCTTTCTTTCTTTCTTTTTTTCTTTCGAGAGTGTGAGCAGGGGAGAGGGGCGGGGAGGGGGAGAGAGAGAGAGAGGGAGAGACAGAGAGAGAGAGAGACAGAGAGAGAGAGAGAGAGAGAGAATATCTCAGGCAGGTTCTGTGCTCAGTGCACAGCCCAGTGGGGGGACCGTGAGATCATGGCCTGATCCAAAATCAAGAGTCAGATAGATGCTCAACTGACTGAGCCACCCAGATGCCCTTTTTTTGGTTAATTTTTGAGAGAGGGGGAAGGTTTGTTAAAATTTGTCAAACTATTGAAAATTGTATTCCCTGTTTGTAGAATGTGCGTGTATAATCTCATTGTCTGTAGGCAGTATAAATCTCATGTAAGTATAAAGGGAGTATAAATGTATGAAAAGATCAGGTGGTAGAGATGGGAAATAGCATTACATGAAAATTGATGATTTGGTATGACAAAAATTCAGTATGTATGATCGAGTATAATCTTTAAAAAGTACTTTTAGCGTCCACCCAGTTCTGGTTTAATTTCTCTGTCTTATAAAATATTCAGTGTATTCAGCATTTCTATTCTTGTCTCACTTAGGTTGGTCTATTTTTATTGTGGCCGAAGTTTCAAATCCTTTCTATATTTGAGGGTTTGAGATGTTCCTTTGCCTGCAACCCCAGGCAGTCCGGAGAGGTGCTTGTCTGTTTTCTTGGTGAACCAGCAGAAGCACAGGGTGCCTGTGGTGTGTGTACGCGTGCGTGTACAGCAGTGTGGTCACTAAATCAAAGGTGCACCTGAACGCGGTGGAGGGAGCTTGGATTCTGTTCCTGTTCTGGGTAGTGTGGGCTACGTGTCTTCAACGGTCCGTCTCCTCATCTGTAAGTGGGAATTGTAATGATTGTTGCCTAAACCACTCACAGACTTTGTCTTTTGTTCTTCTAAAACAATACACGTGGGGCCCCTGGGTGGCTCGGTTGGTTGAACGTCTGACTCTTGATCTCAGTTCAGGTCTTGGTCTCAGGATTGTGAGTTTGAGCCCCGCGTTGGGCTGCATGCTGGTAATGAACCCTATTAAAAAAAAACAAAAACCATACCCCTATGGAAATACTCCAGAAACTAAAATCCTGCACAGATGTGAGTTCTTACTATGCAGAGCACGTGTATGCTTTCCTGGTTTTGTCTTTATTAAAGTTACACGCATACTTTTTTGTATTCTTTGTAGGTAGATTTTTAAAGAACAAACTTTTTAGGATAGTTTTCTGTTGACAGAAAAGTTGGAAGACAGTACAAAATCCCTGCATGCCTGCACTCAATTTCTCTTAATGTCAACATTCTACATTACTATGGCACATTTATGACAACTAAGGAACTAGCATTGGTACGTAATTTTAACCAAACTCCACATTTTATTTGGCTTTTACTAGTTTTCCCCTAATATCCTTGTTCTGTTCAGAACCCCATCCAGGACACCATATCACACGTAGCCGTTGTTTTTCCTGGTCTGTGAAGTACCGGTCAATATTTTGTAGAATAGCCCTCAACTTGCGTTTGTCTGACATTTTCCTCACGGTTGGATGGGTTTGCAGGTTTGAGAAGAAGCTCGCTGGGCCCAATTTTGGATTCCGAAACCATTTTACCGTCAAACAAACCAAGGCCCCTTCAGATAATGGCTGATTCTAGGGCTGGGGCAGGGAGAGGACAAGACGAGCCTGGGACATCTTGTGGTGCTAGAAAGTACGGAAGTGCTCAAAAAGCAAAGGGGTAGGAGCGTGTCAACAGAACATGAGAGCCGGTTGACAGAACTCTCACTGGCCCAAACTGAGACAGTTTGAGCCACAAAATAAATAACATGGTGTGTGTAGTAACGAGTATTCTTTAGATAAAACCTGGGGTATAAAACAAACAGCTCCTGTCCATATTGACATTAATGGTTAAAGAAGTAAATGAGGGATGAGGCAGAGAGGAGACACTGTCCTGTACAGAAGAACTCCAGACACCTTATAATCCCTCTCCACATTCGCTCTCCCCACCCCTCTGGGGGTGGGCTGCCCCCCTAGTGACGTGCTTCCTAAAGATGAGCGTCGAAAGGACAGCTGGAGTGGGCGTGTCTAGTGGAGGTAATCCTGCCCAGGGGAGGCCTGCACAAACCATGTCAGCCGGTGGTCAGGACTGGCACCGTTGCCTTTTAAGTCAGGCGGAGCACAGGGACTCTGGCTGTGATGCAGTGAGAATGGGACCCGTGGGTTTCAGAGTCACATAGTTTCATAAGTGTTGGTTTTTGCCCCTGGCTTGCTCCCCCTTTCCTTCTTCCTAGAAGTAACTTTTTGTTGTTGTTGTTGTTGTTGTTGTTTTTTAATTTTTAATCTCTTTCGTTCTCTTTCTTTCTTTTCTCTCCCTCTTTCTCTCCCTCTTTCTCTCCCTCTCTCTCTCTTTCTCTCTCTTTCTCTCTCTCTCTCTTCCTCTCTCTCTCTTCCACTTCCTCCCTTCGTTTCTTCTTTCTTTATAATGTTTATGTTATTTTTGAGAGAGAGAGAGAGTGAGCGAGCCCAAGCGGGGGAGGAACGGAGAAAGAGGGAGACACAGAATCTGAAGCAGGTTCCAGGCTCTGAGCTCTCAGTACAGAGCCCGATGCAGGGCTCGAACCCACAAACCACGAAATCATGACCTGAACTAAAGTCAGATACTTAACCAACTGAGCCACCCAGCCCCCAGTAAACATTTTTTTAAAGTTTTAAAATTTATTAGGGGAGGCGAATGGGGGAGGGGCAGAGAGGATCCCAAGCAGGCTCTGTGCTGTCAGCGCAGACCCCACCTGGGGCTCGATCTCACTAACCCTGAGCCGAAATCAAGAGTCAGATGCTTAACTAACTGAGCCACCCAGGCACCCGTTTTCACTTATTATTTTAAAATTATTTAAAAAAAAATTTATTTATTTTTGAGAGAGAGTGCAAATGCACGAGCAGGGGTGGGTGGGTAAAGAGAGGGAAACAGAGGATCCGAAATGGGCTCCACGTTGACAGCAGAGAGCCCGACATGGGACTCGAACCCACAAACCGGGAGATCACGACTTGGGCCAAAGCTAGAGGCTTAACTAACAGCCACCTGTGAAACGGTCCCGTTTTCACTACTTTTAAGTGAAATACAATTTTTACATAATTACTGCTGTTTCTAAATAACAGGCTTATGTTGCTGTCTGATGATTTTTTTTTTAAAGATTTTACTTTTAAGTAATCTCTGCACCCAACGAGGGCCTCACACTTACAGCCTTGAGATCAAGAGTCCGTGCTCTACTGACTGAGCCAGCCAGGCGCCCCTGATGGTTTTTCAGTTTTTGACTTCCCGTTCTAGATAATTGGGACTGAGCTCTTTCTTTGCTTCGCTTCACCACACAGGTGCTCCCCCTTTGCATCTGCATAAGCTCCCGCAGAATTTAAATTTTGTTTAGGTGTGTCTTTACCGTTTATGTTCTTATGACCGTATAAATGCCAGAGCTGATTTATGTAATGAACTGTGTGATTGCTTTTCCTATTTGACCTTTTGTTTCCTTAGGAGTTAATTATCTTGTTTTCATTTCCTTTTTAAGTTGGTGCTGATTCACCCGCCGTCTCCAGCACTCGTCCGGTGGTGGGTGCAGAGAGCCCCGTCTTCCCCCCGGGGGACCCTGTGCCCTGTGTTCCATGTTTTCTTCTTGACTTCTCATTTTGCTTGAGCGCATCTTCCTGTAGCCTGAGAAATGGTGCATGAGAGGTAAAAGTTTGTGAGACCTTGTATGTCTGAAAATGTTATTATTCTGTCCCCATGGTTGATGGAGAGTTTAGCTGGCTTTGGAATTGGAAATTGGAAATAATTTTCCTTCAGAGCTTTGGAGGCATTTGTTTAATTGCCTTTTGCTCCCAGTTTTGCTCTTGAGAAGTCTGAAGCCATTCTGATTGTTTAATTCTGTCTATATGACCCCTACCCCTGAGCCCCTGGGAGTGTGTAGGAGATATAGATATATATATATATCTATATCTGTTCTGTATATTTAAGTTTATTTATTTTGAGAGAGACAGAGACAGTGCAGGTGGGGAGAGGCATAGAGAGGGAGACAGAATCCCAAGCAGGCTCCGCACTGTCAGTGCAGAGCCCGACCTGGGGCTCCAACCCGTGAAACCATGAGATCATGACCTGAGCTGAAATCAGGAGTCAGATGCTCAACCGACTTGAGTCACCCAGGTGCTGCAGGATATTCTTTTGTCACCACATTTTAATTTTCTTTAAAAAGTGTTTTTTTCATACGGTCCACATCCTGTGCTTAGGACAGTGTCTGGCATAGGTAGAGTTGGTGCCCAGTAAGTAATTAACTGTCACTGAGCTGGTTGCACCTCTCACCTCCTCCTTTGGAGGCCAAGGCCTAGCTGTTGGTGTTCTGCAGGCCAGGTCGTAGGTGACCGTTGGATCCTCCAGCCTCTCATGTTGCCTCGCTCAAGTTCCTGCCGCTCACCCGCCATGGCTCAGTGGACATAGCAGTCCTACTTCTCAGTTTGAAGCATCAACTTCTCATTGCACAGAATTGTCCACTTAATTTTTTAAAGATTTATTTATTTATTTTGAGGGAGAGAGTGAGCATGAGTGGGGGAGGGGCCGAGAGAGAGGGAGAAAGAGAGAGAACCCCAAGCAGGCTCTGCGCTGTCAGCACAGAGCTCGATGCGGGGCTCGATCTCTTGAGTGAGATCATGACCTGAGCCAGGATCAAAAGTTGGACGCTCAACCGCCTGAGCCACCCACATGCGCCCAGAATTGTCCACTTTAAATTTGTCAGTTTTCATCATCCCTAACAGGAGTTGATTTTGTAACACTGAAGATTTCTTTTAGTCACTGGTGTGTTAGAGCAAGTAAACTCAGTCTTGGAGCACTTAGCTGGCTCAGTTGGTAAACGTGTGACTGTTGATCTTGGGGTCATGAGTTTGAGCCTCATGTTGGGTGTACAGATTACCTAAAATCAATAAATAAAATTTAAAAAACTCTCAGTCTTTGCCTAACAGACCGGTTATGTTAAAGGACAAATTAAGAGAATAATTTTAGTATTAGTAGGGGCTATTTTCAATTTTGCATATTACCTCCGCTTGGAGTATTTCAGAGTAGAAGTAAAGCAACAGAATATGCAAATTAATATTGCTGTCTGGTATTTTTGTCATACTTGAGTAATGGTGCCTTAGTGATATGCCGGTGTGTTAGTTACTGCTAGTCATATCTTTAGTTACTGTCAAGGTCTAAATCCTCTCCTTATGTGTATTCCGAGAAATTCATGATACAGATGAAGATGGATGGTTCAGTTGCCTTGTCCATTTATTTCAGATTTGAGCATGTAGGGATTTAATTTTCTTTTTCTTTTTAATTAAACAAAATTTAACGTTAAAATTATTTTAGAGGGGAGAGAGAGCATGCAAGGGGGGGAGGGGCAGAGGGAGAGAGAGAGAGAGAGAGAGAAAATGAGAATACCAAGCAGGCTCCACACTCAGCACAGAACCCCATGCAGGCCTTAATCCCATGACCTGAGCCGGTATCAAGAGTGACCTGAACAGAAATTGACAGTGGGCTCAGTGGACAGGGTGCTCAACTGACTGAGCCACCCAGGCACCCCTAAATTTTTTTCTGGGAGGGGGTTGGGAGGGAAGAGGGAGAGGGAGGGAGAGAATCTGAAGCAGGTTCCTGCCCAGCATGGAGCCCTGTGCAGGGCTCGACTTCATGACCATGGGATCATGACCTGAGCTGAAATCAAGTCAGACGCTTAACTGACTGAGCCACCCTGGCGTCCCTAATTTCTTTCTTAAATCAAGGGCCTGTTTTGGTTTCCTGTATTTCCAAAGGGAAGTCAGGCCTTTGAAAGGACAACATTGTATAATTGACCCTTCAATAACACAAAGGTTCTAGGCCCCGACACCCAACACCTGACAGCCCCGTACAGTCAGAGATCTGCCTGTAACTTTGGACTCCTCAAACACTTAACTACTAATAGCCCACTGTTGACTGGAAGCCTTGCTGATGATATAAATAATTGATAAACATGTATTTTATGTTACATATGTTATATGCTATATTCTTACGATAAAGTAAGGCAGAGGAAAGAAAACTATTAAGAAAACCGTAGAGAAAATGTATTTACGTTACAACACCATAAAATATCCACGTAGACGTGGACCTGCACAGTTCACACTCGTGTTCAAGTGTCAGCTGGACTCCCTCACTTCTGCCCTCTGGTAGTTCATAAGAGAGCATGTCTGTTTTATTGTTTTTCAACTGGCATCTTAGAAATAAATATTGCCGGATTTTTGGGTTACAAAATGTTACATGTAGGATTTAACTGGGGATCTGAATGTGGAGATAAACTAGGTTTCTTGGGTGTTGTGTCACATGAGTCACATGAGTGATGTGAATCCTTGGATATGAGAGTCGTGTGTATTAAAAATACACATCAAAACCATTATTCTACCCAATAAAAATAGCAAAGATTGAACCATGATTTAAAATAATGGAGGGGCGCCTGGGTGGCGCAGTCGGTTAAGCGTCCGACTTCAGCCAGGTCACGATCTCGCGGTCCGGGAGTTCGAGCCCCGCGTCAGGCTCTGGGCTGATGGCTCAGAGCCTGGAGCCTGTTTCCGATTCTGTGTCTCCCTCTCTCTCTGCCCCTCCCCCGTTCATGCTCTGTCTCTCTCTGTCCCAAAAATGAACGTTGAAAAAAAAAAATTTAAAATAATGGAGACAAAAGTAGTTCTAAAATTAAAGAAAGGTGGAAGATTAAGCTTTAGGATTATTTTTCTCTTTATTATTTTAGGTAGTGACTTTTGTAATCTGTGGACACAGTACAGACTTTGTTGAGGATTTGAATGAGACAAGCAGCGTAATAGACCATAATAGCTTTGCCTGTTGAACGGTGGATTTGAGAGGTTTGACCATAAGAAGGGCTTCTCTTGTTTAAGGAGCTTAATTCAGATGTCAGATTTGTCAGGTGCTGTGTTGGAGATTATGCATTGAGCACTGAGTTCTTTTGCTTTCACAGAGCAAATAATGGGACTTCAAAGAGTTCTCTCTCTCTCTTTTTTTTTGAAGTAAAAGCATAGACATAATTTTCCATGGCTAGTAAGAATAACCTGGGGCCAGATATTGAGTGTGTTACTCAGAAGGGAAGCGGGAGGGGAGTATTTGAGTACCATGTTCCAGGTGGGTTGGCTGTCTGTTGCCCCTTACATGTGGGGATTGAGGCTCCAAGAGGTTCCATGATAGGTGAGGGGATAATAGGGAGTTGGAATCAGATGTGCTGGCTCCCAAGGCTGGTTTATTCATTCATTTTAAAGCTTTTGTTAGGGGCGCCTGGGTGGCGCAGTCGGTTAAGCGTCCGACTTCAGCCAGGTCACGATCTCGCGGTCCGGGAGTTCGAGCCCCGCGTCAGGCTCTGGGCTGATGGCTCGGAGCCTGGAGCCTGTTTCCGATTCTGTGTCTCCCTCTCTCTCTGCCCCTCCCCCGTTCATGCTCTGTCTCTCTCTGTCCCAAAAATAAATAAACGTTGGAAAAAAAAAACAAAGGAAGTGTACCATTAAAAAAAATAATAATACAGTTTTTGTTAGGTTGTTTAAGTAATCTCTGCACCCAACCTGGGGCTCGAACTCACAACACGGAGATCAAGAGTCTCACGGTCTTCCACCTGAGCCAGCCGAGCACCCCGTGTTTCATTGATTTATTGAGCACATACTTCCTGCATGCCTGTGGAGCGGCAGGCATTGTTCTGGCTGACTCATTGTTCCAGAATCACTGGGAAGCACACACAGCCCAAGAGTTGCAAGAAAGTCTTAGGGATGCTGTGGTTGCTAGGCTGACAAAGTGTGGTGTTTGAGCAGATGTAGAGTCCCGGTGTTTTACCCTTTAGAAATCAGTGTAACCGTTACAAGAACCCTTTCAACTGAGAGCTTATTTGGCAAACTTGAGAAGTTTCTTATTTTAAGTGAACTCTTACCTATCCTTTTAGTTTTCTGCCATTTTGTTCAGGGCCCGCTCTTTACCTTCACCTAGATGCATATATGTCTTCGCCTGAGGTTTCTTCTAGTTTCTTGTGGCACTTTCTTCACTTAATTTTTTAAATCAAAATGGAATTTAGTGTACAGTGACGGTAGGAATACAACACCTTTTTCCCCCTAAATAGCCAGTTCCTTTAGCACTCTTTTTTATATAAGCTATCTTTGGTCATAATGACTTAGCCTGGAACTTAAGAGAGCTATGGAGCAGTCTAAGCATGTATGCTGCTGTGGGTTTCCCTCTGAAGAAGTGGCATGTGTAGGTCTATTTATAGGATGGTGGGTTGGATGAGGGGGTATGGAAACTGCTATGATTGAGGGGTACCTGAGGGTGGCATGAGGTATGAACTCGGGAAACGGAAGATTTGGAGAGTCCTCTGACTGAACCACAATATTTGAAATGTCTTGTAAGATAGTAAATATATTCTTTGTTTATATTAGAGGGGAGAAGTTGCCTCAATGGATAGAAATTTAAGGAGGGAGATTGAACTCAGCAAAAGGAATAACTTTCTAACTAGCTATCCGAGCAGTCTAACAAGGAATCAGCTGTCTTGCAAAGTACTGAGGCCCATGTTAGAGGTGTGTCTGCAGGTGTTGAGCGGTCACTTATCAGGGATGTTCCCGATTGCTTAGCTCCCAGGTGGAAGCTGCACTGATTACGGTCAGCCACTGTGCTTGGTGACTCAGCTGCATTCTCCTGTGCCTTGAACTGCCCGGACAGTAGGCCCCCTCGAATCCCTGGGACCCAGGGTAGTTTGGGGACTTCGCCCGTGCTGTGGTGGTGGAGCCAGGCTCTGCACCTGCTTGCTCTGGATTCTGAGGCCCATGCTTTCCACATAGCAGCACCCTGTCCTCTCAGTGCCTTTTTTTTTTTTTTTTTTTTGTTTATTTATTTTGAGAGAGAGAGAGGGTGTATAAGTCGGGGAGGGGCAGAGAGAGAGAGAGCGAGAATCCCAAGCAGGCTGCACACTGTCAGTGCAGAGCCCAGTGTGGGGCTCTAACTCACAAACCTCGGGATCATGACCTGGGCTAAAGTAAGCCCTGTAGGCGCCCATCATCTCCGTTCTTAAGAGAGCTAAGTGCCTCCCAAGAGCATTTGGATTCTTAACTGATTTTCTGTTAAGAATAAGTTAAAAAGAAATCTACCTTAACTGCTCCCCCACCCTTTTATTTGTGCACGTCCAGATGACATTTGTATTTATTATCCTTGTCTGTGGTTAAAGCCTCTACGAGAGTGTGAGCATGCGGTGCAGTGTCACCAGTTCTGTTGCATATTCCCTGAGGAATTAAATTTGGATTTCTTTTTTTAAGTTTGTTTATTTTTAGTAATCTCTACACGCAACGTGGGGCTCAAACTCATGACCCTGAGATCAAGAGTCACACGCTCTACCGACTGAGCCAGCCAAGTGCCCCAGATTTGGTTTTCTTCAAATGTGTTGACTTATTCTTTAAATGTATTTACTTACTTGAGGTATCACCTCAGTTAAACGATTAAATTTCCCCATTTTGTTGTGATTTTTTTTCCTGTCTATGAATCCTTACCTGGTAGGATTTTGCTATTCCTGTTTAAACTCTTTGCCCCTCCCCATTTTTTCTCTTTTGCATAAGCAAAACTGCCCTCTCTTCCCCTTTTATCAGCCTCCACTCGAACCTCTAAAGATAGGACAATGACCATCTTTGTGATTGGTTGGGATTTAATTTTTTTTTTTTTTAAGTTTTAAATGTTAGATCTGCTATAGTTAACATGCAGCGTGATGTTAGTTTGAGGTGGAGAATATAGTGATTCGACAATTGCATAGGTCCCCTGGTGGTCATCCCAAGTGCACTCCTTAATCCCTATCACTTACTTCTCCCATCCCCCCATCTACCTCCCTGCTGGTGGCCATCAGTGTGTTCTCTGTAGTTAGGAGTCTGTTTCTTGGTTTGCCTCTCTCTGTCTTTCCTTTCTTGTTTGTTTTGTTTCTTAAATTCCACATATGAGTGAAATCATATGGGATTTGTCTCTCTCTGACTTATTTCACTTAGCGTTACACCCTCTAGATCCGTAGAGGTTGCAAGTGGCAAGATTTCCTTCTTTTTTTTTAATGGCTGAGTAATACTCCATTTTTGTCCATTCATCAGTCCATAGACATTTGGGCTTACCATAATTTGGCTATTGTTGATAATGCGGATGTAAACATTGGGGTGCGTGTATCCCTTCAAATTAGTGTTTTTGTATTTTTCGGGTAAATACCTGGTAGTTCAGTTACTGGATTGTAGGGTAGTTCTGTTTTTAACTTTCTGAGGAATGGACAGGATTCATGGACATTGACACGATTTACTGCCCATTCATGCCGAGACAGGTGGTTTGAGTAATGAAGTTGCTCTCACTTCTCACTAGAGTCTCCAGACTCTCCTTTGCATCCCCGAGTTTAATAGTGTCTGAAAAGACTGAGAAGGTGCTGGCTGGGTGTTTTGCTTTCCAGGGAGAGGCATGAGCCTCATTCTGGCAGAGGGCTAGGGAAGAGAGTGCAGCGTATCTGCTGGGCTGTGATCATGCCACTACCACCGAGTTGTCTTCCCTTTCCTGGCACTGCCCAGCCCCATTCATTCTCCCCGCAGGCTCCTGCCTTCAGAAATGCAGCTGTCCTCTGGCTTACTCCCCTGGACTCTGGCCTTGTCACCACGAGCCTCGAGCACCATGACCTGTGGCCTGACGAGGCTGCTCGCAGGCAGTGGGTGCTTTCCCGCCTCTGCCCTGGCCCCTGTTGCTCCCCTGGCTGGGAGTGCCCTCCGCACTCCCGTCTGGAGGAGATGGGCTCATCTGGTAAGACTGCCTTACCTCACTCAGGAGCGGTTTCTTCGTGTGTCTGGCCTCCCCTCTCCAGTGGAGGTGCCTGCTGTCCCCCCCCCGCCCCAGTTCGTGCTCCCACCTCTCAGGTCCCGACAGTGCCTTTAGCTCTTGCTGCTCGTATATGCTTAGTTTATCTTCTGGTAGCCTGTGGGTCCCAGCTGTCTGCATTCTAGGCCCTAGCTTGGAGTTTCATAAGACACTTGGATCTTCTAGTTTGGGGAAAAAAAGACTAAAATGTTGCATCATTTGGAAATTGCTGCCAAAGGTGGAGAGGGAGGTCTTCAGTTTGATTTTCCTCTTTTCTCTAGAGACGCCTGCTCTGGACATCCACCTCTTCACCATCCTCCTCACTGTGCATGGCGATCAGGCTGACACTTTGACGTAGTGCCGTTGAGATGTGAGCATTGGAAGCTGCTCCTGAAATGTTTTGTTAATTTGTTCAGCAAATATGTAGTTAGCATTTACTGTGTGACAGACTGAGACCGAGGCGGCCTGCTCTCCTGGATTTGCAGTGGGGTTGGAGAGCCATAAAGTAAATATATGACAGATGTAATGGCAATACAGACTGTCAGGTAGAGGAGTTACCTCTGTTCTTTTGTTGTTTTCTGAGTTCTTTGTGGTACAGAGGTGGATTTCTCTGAATAGTCCTACAGAGATAGCCTCTAAATTTCAAGAGAAGTTGGCTCCCTTTATTTTCAGCTGGTCAGTTAAAAGGATTACTGTTTTTTTTTTAATTTAATTTTTAATTTTTAAAAATTTACATCCATACTAGCATATAGTGCAACACTGATTTCAGGAGTAGGTTCTTTAGTGCCCCTCCCCCACTTAGCCCCCCCCCCCACAACCCCTCCCATAACCCTCAGTTTGTTCTCCATATTTATGAGTCTCTTCTGTTTTGTCCCCCTCCCTGTTTTTATATTATTTTTGTTTCCCTTCCCTTATGTTCGTCTGTTTTGTCTCTTAAAGTCCTCATATGAGTGAAGTCATGTGATTTTTGTCCTTCTCTGACTAATTTCACTTAGCATAATACCCTCCAGTTCCATCCACGTAGTTGCAAATGGCAAGATTTCATTCTTTTTGATTGCTGAGTAATACTCCATTGTGTGTGTGTGTGTGTGTGTGTGTGTATATATGTATATATATATACACATACATATACACACACACACACACATCTTCTTTATCCATTCATCTGTTGATGGACATTTGAGCTCTTTCCATACTTTGGCTACTGTTGATAGTGCTGCTATAAACATGGGGGTGCCTGTGTCCCTTCGAAACAGCACACCTGCATCCCGTGGATAAATGCCTAGTAGTGCAGTTGCTGGGTCGTAAGGTAGTTCTATTTTTAGTGTTGTGAGGAACCTCCATACTGTTTTCCAGAGTGGCTGCACCAGCTTGCATTCCCAAGGAATTGACTTTTTGCAGTTATGCAAAAATAGCAATTTTCCACTGTAAAACTGTGTGTAGTTGTTAACATGGCCCTTTCATTAACTGCTTGGAGCCTTTACTCCCGAATCCTGGAATGAGTGGCCTGTATTTGGTGCTTTGACACTGCTTCCCTTCACGCACCACTATCAGTACCTGCGTTCACCAGGTGGTCTGCCAGGGCTCAGGAGCTGCCCTAGGGCCTGTGATTTAGTGGGGCATGAGATAAGGTCCCTGACCTTTTTTTTTTTTTTTTTAATGTTTTTATTTATTTTTGAGAGAAAGAGACAGAGTGCCAGTGGAGTAGGGGCAGAAAGAGGGAGACAGCCGATCTGAAGCAGGCTCTGAGCTGACAGCAGCGAGCTCAGTGTGGGGCTCGAACTCATGAGCCATGAGATCATGACCTGAGCTCAAGTTGGACTTCTAACTGACGGAGCCACCCAGGTGCTCTGAGTCCCTTGCTTTTTATTTTTTTGTGTGTTTTAAGAGCTTATATATTTGTTTTGAGGGAGAGAGCAGGAGAGAGTGCACGGGGGAGGGGCAGAGAGAGAGGGAGAGAGAGAATCCCAAGCAGGCTCCATATGGTCAGCACAGAGCCCGACGCAGGGCTCCATCCCACGAACTGTGAGATCACGACCTGAGCTGAAATCAAGAGCCAGATGCTCGGAGCACCTGGGTGGCTCAGTCAGTTAAGTGTCTGACTTCAGCTCAGGTCATGATCTCACAGTTTGTGAGTTTGAGCCCTGTATCGGGCTCTGTGCTGACAGCTCAGAGTCTGCTTCCTATCCTCTGTTCCTCTCTCTCTGCCTCCTCCCCCCCCCCCCCCCGACTCACTCAAAAAATAAACATTAAAAAAAAAAGTCAGATGCTCAACCAACTGAGCCACCCAGGTGCCCCCCCCACCCCCCTTGCCTTTAAGTAGAGCTTACATTCAAGGCTGGAAGGCAGTATGTGGAAACAAACAAGATTTCAGGTGGTGCTAAGTGCTCTGGAGGAAATTACTTTGATGTGTAATCTGACTTCAATCCCTGTCCGTGAACAACCTTTCTTTTTTAAATGTTTTTTAAATTTTTTTAAGGTTTAAAAAAAATTAAAAATTTTTTTAATGTTTATTTACTTTTGAGATAGAGCGTGACCAGGGGAGGGTCAGAGAGAGAGGGAGACACAGAATCCAAAGCAGGCTCCCGGCTCTGAGCTGTCAGAGCCTGATGCAGGGCTCGAACTCAAGGACAGTGAGATCATGACCTGAGCCCAAGTCAGAGGCTTAACCAACTGAGCCACCCGGGTGCCCCATAAAAATCTTTTTTATTTAAAAGAGGGAGAATGAGGGAGGGAGGGTCAGAGAGAGGGAGAGAGTGGGAGAGAGAATCCCAAGCAGGCTCTGCACTGTTAGTGCAGAGCCCAATGTGGGGCTCAAACTCACGAACTGAGATCAGGACCTGAGCTGAAATCAAGTGTCCGATGCTTAACCAACTGAACCACCCAGGTGCCCCCTGAACAACCTTCTTTAATATTCACTGTGGCTTTTTCTTTTCTTTTCTTTTCTTTTCTTTTCTTTTCTTTTCTTTTCTTTTCTTTTCTTTTCTTTTCTTTTTTTGTTTTTAATTTTTTTTTTTGTTTATTTATTTTTAGAGAGAAAGCACAAGTGGGGGAGGGGCAGAAAGAGAGAGACACAAAATCTGAAGCAGCTCCAGGCTCTGAGCTGTCAGAGCCTGATGCAGGGCTCGAACCCACAGGCTGTGAGATCATGACAGACGCTCAGCAGACTGAACCACCCAGGCACCCTGTCCCTCTCCTTTTTCTCTTTCTCTTTCTCGTCCTCGTCCTCGTCCTCGTCCTCGTCCTCGTCCTCGTCCTCGTCCTCGTCCTCGTCCTCGTCCTCGTCCTCGTCCTCTTCCTCCCTCCCTCCCTCCCTCCCTAAAACTGAGTTATGGGATTTAAAAACATCCACAAACCTAGACAGTTGGTAAAGTGGGGACAGTTGCTTAGTGTCCACAGTCACCGTGATTTTGCTGATGCTGTTTTATGCCCCTTTCATTTTTCTTTCTCATTGTAGTATTTTAGAGCCCGTTCCAGACACTGTATGATTGCATGAAATCTTGTTGGCCTCTCGGCTATTCCGATCCCAGAGGCCCGCGGGGCCCCCGTTCTCCTTGAGTCTTTACCGTGCTGATGACCCTGCTCATGTCACTCTCTCACCGTGTTTCAGACGGACCTAGTCCTTCTCCTGCTACTCTGATTGTTCCCATGTTCCTTTGCTGGTTTTCTTCCTTCTTCCAACTGTGACCACTTCTCAAGGCTTTGTCTGGTAAATATGTTACCAAGAATTTACTGTCCTTTCTGCATTTCATTAAGGGGGAAAAAAGCTTGCAAACATTCAGAGAACTTTTGTTCACTGAGGCTTTGTGCTTTGGAAATGCCATTTGGTGGTTTTGCTGCTTTTAATCTTTGGCATTAATTTCAGTTGCTGTCATTTGTTCCATTAAAAAGAATCCAGACCTAAGCCAGAAAAATAATTAAATTGGTCTGCACAGGGAAAACAAACAGTACAGTATTTCAACAAGTCACAAATACATGTTTATTATTCACCTAAAAAAATGTTAATTTAAGACTCTTCACACAATTTTTTTTATTAAAGATGTAACATAAATCAAACCTGTAATGAGATACCTAATTTGTTTTCCTTTTTCCATTCTAGAATGTATGACAACATGTCCACAATGGTGTATATAAAGGAAGACAAGTTGGAGAAGCTTACACAGGATGAGATTATTTCTAAGACAAAGCAAGTGATTCAGGGGCTGGAAGCTCTGAAGAACGAGCATAATTCCATTTTACAAAGTTTACTGGAAACACTGAAGTGTTTGAAGAAAGATGATGAAAGTAATCTGGTGGAGGAGAAATCAAACATGATCCGGAAGTCACTGGAAATGCTGGAGCTTGGCCTGAGTGAGGCACAGGTATACGTGAGGTCGCCTCAGACAGGAACATGCACTTGACAGTCTGGAGAAATGGAGACTTCATCTGAAATACGTAGTTTAATTAAACTAGAGGGAAGATACTTACAGAGTAACAGAGATCAGCTTGTATGTAATATAAATGATGATTGATTTGGGTACGTCGTAAGTTTTAACAAGCAGAGGCAGTAAAATAGAGGTAACCCTGTTTGTCATTTAGGATTTGATTTTGGCTGCATAGGTCATAAATGAAAACAGTGGCTTAAACATCACAGACATGTATAAGAGAAATACCAAGGTAGGCCGCCCCAGACAGGTTGTGTAGCTGCACAGTCCTCAGGGATGGCCAGGCCTCTGCATTGTGCTGCACACAGCTTTTTTTGTGGAGTCAGAGCTGCAACCTTTTATGGAGTCCAGCTGCAGCCACGTGGCCACATTCTAGGATAGGGAAGGGACAGGAAGGGTGTGCCTCCTCCCTTTACTTCCTCCAGCTGGTACACAGCATTGCTTACATTTCTTTGGCCACACCTTGTTTCATGGCCACACCTAGTTGTGAGGGAGACTGGGGAATGCTGCCCTGCCCACTTACATTTCCACCTTCTTAAGCCTAAGGAAGAAGGGAGAATGGATATTGCCAACAGCTAATAGTCTCTGCAGTACCCTAAGACAAGATTGCTAAACCTTTGTGGGTTTGTTTGTTTTTTAAGTGCTTGAATTTATTTATTTTTGAGAGAGAGAGGGCAGCGGAGGGGCAGAGAGAGGACAGAAGACGCCAAGGGAGCTCTGTGCTGATAGCAGAGAGTTCCACATGGGCCTCAAACTCACAAACCGTGAGATCATGGCCTGAGCCACCCAGGTGCCCCTAAACCTTTGTTGTTGTTGTTTTTTTTTTTTTTTTTAAATGTTTCTTTATTTTTGAGACAGAGAGAGAGCATGAACGGGGGAGGGTCAGAGAGAGAGGGAGACACAGAATCCGAAGCAGGCTCCAGGCTCTGAGCTGTCAGCACAGAGCCCGACGCGGGGCTCGAACTCACGGACCGTGAGATCATGACCTGAGCCGAAGTCGGAAGCTCAACCGACTGAGCCACCCACGTGCCCCTAAACCTTTGTTTTTTGACTAAACCTTTGTTTTTATCATGCTGGACATACAGGTGAAAAATTAGAAACAGCTAGGTGGTAACTGTTCCCCTGATAACTGTTGGCTCTGCCAGCACATTTCAGGTAAATTTACATACACTGAAATTTGGCCTCTCTTTTTCTTGGCTTTCCTCTTGTGCGGTGAATGAAGAAAGAAGTGGGGCCTGCTAGGTTCCTAAGTCCCACATCCATGAAGAGGACACTGTTCTATTCCACAGTGACTATCCATACCCTCATTCTAGAGTTTTTCATTCCCACTGTGTGAAAGACTAATTGTGGAACTTTTGACTGTGTTTGCTTATTGTGAATCTGTTATAAGGCAAATTCTGTTGAAAAGTGATATGAATATGGACTTGCTTTTTAGTTTGGCAAGTACTAGGGTTAAGAACAAAGGAGAAAAAAGCCTTACTTTCTGGAGTTCAGGTTTGAAACTAGGAGGATGGTAGAGGGAAAGGCAGTTGCATGGTCTAAAGACAGAACGGACCGGGGCCGACTTTTCCCAGCTCACTCTGCGCGTATACTTCTAGGAGCTTGCTAATGCCTCAGGCAGGCCTGTCCCTGAAACTAATCAGTGTACCACAGGCAGAGCCCTGGGGCCCTCACCAGATTTTACAGCCTGGACTTAAGCTTATGAATGCAAAGTACATTCTGACAGCCTGGCGAGCTACAAAGATTTCTTCCCTTACCTTGGAACATCAAAGATTTGTCTGCCCGCCCTTCTCTAGCTCCTAGCTCCGTCACCAGCCCCTCCCCGAGTGACCCCCGTACACATATGCCTGCTTGGGCACACACTCTCAGATGTGGAAAAGGGTCTCTGAGAAATTATGTTGGATCCACTTAGATAGAAAGTAGAAAAGTAACAGTTTTGTCAGAAGAGTTAGCTGTGTGTCCATTGCTAGTCTATTTGAGATGCTGTCAAGTGGCAGAGCAGCGTGGGGTTCCTGTAGATGTTTTGAGCACGCGCCCCTGTGTACGTGAGACCGAGGGTGGGAAGGGAAGTGAGCAGCAGTGGTACTTGTCTGTGTCGCAGCACATCCCTGCCCGTGTGAGGAGAGCAGGCACAGAGTGTGCGTGGGCGGGAGGGGGACGTGTGGGCCGGACCCTGCAGTGCTGTCAGCGCTTCTGTCTGTCCAGGTTATGATGGCTTTGTCCAATCACCTGAATGCTGTCGAGTCGGAGAAACAGAAGCTGCGGGCACAGGTTCGTCGCCTGTGCCAGGAGAATCAGTGGCTGCGGGATGAATTGGCCAACACGCAGCAGAAGTTACAGAAGAGTGAGCAATCTGTGGCTCAACTGGAGGAAGAAAAGAAGCATCTGGAATTCATGAATCAGTTAAAAAAATACGATGATGACATCTCTCCATCTGTAAGTGGTTCAGAAGGAATGCAGTATTGACAGTTAACCCTGCTGTAGTTAGTAGGTTCTTTTAGTAAAGCCGTCGGTGTTTTCTGCCCCCGCTTTAGTGGTTGCATCATGCAAGACCAGAGATTCTAACTTTTGGGACTTAGTCCCTGGGCAAGTCATGGAGGTTCTCCTTGCCATGTGCTTTTCATATATGTGTTTGCAAGTTCTTTTTTTTTTTTTTTTTTAAGTTTATTTTTGAAAGAGAGAGAGAGAGCACATGCGTGTGAGCGAGGGAGGGACAGAGACAGAGAGAGAAAGAGAGAATGAATGAATGAGTGAATCTATCCCAAGCAGGATCCAGACTGTCAGCGCAGAGCCCGACGTGGGGCTTGATCTCAGGAACTATGAGATCATGACCTGAGCCGAAATCAAGAGTTGGACACTCAACCGGCTGAGCCCCCTGGGTGCCCCTCATGTGTGTTTTAGAACAGTGGTCAGAAACGTAAGAATACTTTGTAAATGTGAGGCACGATGCACAGAGGCACTTGACAAGGTTTGTCCCGGCTGGAGATCTCTTGGACATTTTAACCCATGGGGTCTGGCTTCCACACCCAGCGCACTGCTGGAGCTCTCTCAGGTCAGCGTGGGTCCCACGCAGTCATTTGTCATCTAGCCTTGTAATCTGTAACTAAGTCTGTGGCCTGTGGTGCTATGGGTCTTGACTTTCTCTTTGAGACTCTCTTCCCCCTGCTCCCAGGACACCACCTGGGTCTCCTGCTCCCTCACTCCTGCTTCCTTCTTGCCTACTTCTGCTGGGAATGTTAGGGTTCACCAGGGATTTTGCTTTTCTCCTTTTTTGTTGATTCTCTTTGGTGGTTCATCTCAGTCTTGATTATTTTCCATCCACCATTTTTATCTGTTCAGTTAACAACTTTAAAAGAAATTTTGGACTAATTTCATTATTATTTTTTATTATTAATTATTTTTTAAATGTTTATTTTGAGACAGCGTGCACGTGCACAAGCAGGGAGGGAAAGAGAGATAGAAAAACAAAGCAGATGCCAGGCTCCAAGCTGTCAGTGCAGAGCCCAATGTGGGGCTCGAACCCACAAACTGTAAGATCACGACCTGAGCTGAAATCAGATGCCTAACCGACTGAGCCACCCAGCCACCCTGTAGTAATTTTAGATTCACAGAAAAGTTGAAAAGATAGTGAAGAGAATTCCCATATATCCTTTACTCAGTTTCCCCTAATGTCACATCTCCCGTCACCACGGTGCATGTCTTCATCCACTCTGGCCACTCTGATGGAACACCATAGGCCGCGTGACTTACTTCTCCTGATTCCGAGATCAGGGTGTCAGCAGTCGGGTGCTTGGCGAGGGCCTTTTTCCTGGCTGTGTCCTCACATGGCCTCCCTTCGTGCGTGGGTAGAGGAGGAGAGCGAGAGGGCAGTCTAGCGTCTTTTCCTTTTTCCTCTTCGTGTGAGGAAGGACACCAGTCCTGTCACGACGGCCCCATCCTCATGACTTCATCTAACCCACGTTGCCTCTGAAAGGCCCCTTCTCCACGCGCCATCATGTTGAAGGTTAGGGCTTTAGTAGAGGATTTGGGAGGGGGCGGGGGCACATCAGTCCACAGCACCCCGTTTGATTAGGCTTGCCGTATTGCTCCCTCGTGGAGTAACTGAACGTTTTGCTATACACTGCTGTTGGAATGAGAATAAATGGAGATGCTGAAGCCAGCCAGCGATTCACCTAGAGTACTGGATAGTTTGGGAAGCTTTCATAGAGACTTTGAAAACTTTTTATTTTGAAAAATATCTGGCTTGGGGAAGTGAGCTAACAGTGAGCTAACTCTGTCCGTCAGCATCTACACAAACGACTGTTTCTTGTGAACTGTGTTCGAATACGCGGCATACCTCATGCCACGTTCCCCTGCTGCTGGGCCTATCCCCCTGGCATGAGGACAGACTCCTGTGGAATCCAGGGCCAGGTCAAGTCGGGCAGTTTAACACGGGCACAGTCGTCACCTGCTCTTCACTTTGTCCTGATTGTCTTGGCAGAGCCCTTCGTAGCACTGTTTCACCATGGCAGTGTCTGGTTCACTTAGTCGTCATTCATCTGAAACTGGTCTTTTTTTTTTTTTTTTTTTAATGTTTATTTATTTTAAGAGAGAGAGACAGAGTGGTGCGTGAGCGGGGAAGGGGCAGAGAGAGAGAATCCCAAGCAGGCTCCTTGCTGTCAGTGCGGAGCCAGACGTGGAGCTCAATCCCACGAATTCTGGGATCCTGACCTGAGCCAAAATCTAGAGTTGGACGCTCAACCGACTGAGTCGCCCAGACGCCCCTGTAACAGGTCCTTTTCAAAAGAAGCAAAAAACCCCACCTTTCTTCGCTTTTCATAACATAGGTATCTTTGAAGAGTATAGGCCAGTTGCTTCATAGATTGTTCTGCAGTGTGGGTTTGTGTGATGTTTCTCTGTGAGTGTATTTAGACGACGCATCCCAGACAGGAATCTTATCTAGGTGACTTCTGTGTACTTCTTAGATTAACCTGTCCAGATGCGAGTGATGTGACCTGCCCCCGGGGTGATGCTGATTTCTCACTTGGTCAAGCTGTTGTGTCTTCTGTCCATTGTGTAGCCCTGGTTTTGACCCCTGCGCTAATCTGTGGGGACACTTGAGTCACAGACTCAAAGCTGGCAGGTTTCAAACTGCTCTTAGGGATCTTGTGGTGGAGGCAGTGAGCAGGGAGGAGAGATCTAGCCTCCAGGTCTGTGGCATTCAGAGATGGGCCGTTTTGGTCTGTTTTTACATACTTGGTTTCCAAGTAAAATGTATTTCAAGTAAGAGTTTCCCCTTCTCTATTTGAATTTCTTCAGAATGCAGTGAAGAATCTAAGGCAGCCTTTTGCCCCCCTCGCCCCCCGCCCACCTTCCTTTAATGTTTGAGTTCTAGTCCTGCATGCTTTGTATTACTCTTTGCTAAATTGATGGATAAGCCAAATTGTGGATAATCCTGTGTTTTATTTTGTTTATTTTTTGTTGAATCATATTTATTCTCAGAAATGTCTAGTGTTTAAAACATAACTTTATAAGGTTATACATGTGAAATCTCCATGATGACAGTACATTTTATAGAACAAATATAAAATGTTTTTGTGACTTAACACAGTCCTCTGTTGTTTTTAGTCTTCCGATTTATTATCCACCATCTTTTCTAGGTTTTCCAAGTATGCACTATATTTGATTTTAAAAACTGATGATTTTTTCTAAGATTTTTTGTTAAAATGAAATTTACACTAATGATTTCCAGTATAGGATTTATAGCACTCGTAAGACTAAAGTTGTCCTGGGTTGATTTTATAGGAGGACAAAGACACTGATTCCACCAAAGAACCTCTGGATGACCTTTTCCCAAATGATGACGACGAACCCGGCCAAGGAAGTAAGTTGGCGAAGGGGAGTGGTTAAGTGGCAGCCTAGAAACAGAAGGTGGTTTGTCCTGTTGTGATGTCATTGTCACAATCAGTGGGCATCTTTGCGCCGGTGGCCTGCCTCACGGGAGCAGCCCTCTGTGCACTTGGATGGCGTTATGTTTCCCAAAAGAACTTCAGAGAGTTTCTTGGTGGGACACAGTAGTACGTTAGACCGGCCCCTGCGAGATAGGGTCGTGCATAGACGGTTCAGACGTGAAGTGTGGACTCTTACGGGGTTGGAAAGGCAGAATTAGTTTGGTGCCGAGGGCAGTCTGACTGCTCTGTTGGGGGCATCACACCACCCCTGACAAGTTACTGATGTTACGCAGCCTGCCTGGGGAGTGCTGCGTGGGTGTCCGTAGCGTGGGGCCCAAGTGCCACCCTGGACCAAAGCTAGAGAAGAAAGGTGTCATTCAGTGGTGTCGTCCGGATGATTTCCTCTCGGCACATCTCAAGTGAAACTCTGTCTGTGCAGTCCAGCAGCAACACAGCAGTGCAGCGGCCGCGGCGCAGCAGGGTGGCTACGAGATCCCGGCGCGCCTGCGCACTCTGCACAACCTGGTCATCCAGTACGCCTCCCAGGGGCGCTACGAGGTGGCCGTGCCGCTCTGCAAGCAGGCCCTGGAGGACCTGGAGAAGACTTCGGGCCACGACCACCCGGACGTGGCTACCATGCTGAACATCCTGGCCTTGGTGTACAGGCTAGTAGTTCTCATTTTCTCCTCTGGTCTTTCCTGGAGGCCGTGTTTTTAATGAACTTGCCCGTAAGCTGCTTCACCAGCTTTATTGTTCACTTCTCCTCAAACAGCCAGGGGGTTAAATTCAAAATACTCAGCGAGCTCTATGGCGAGGCTGTCACCCTGTGGAACAGATGCTGCCCAAAACGACCTAGGTCAGCCTTTCTAGAATAGCCCACATGCACCCTTCACTCTGGCCAAAGTCAACTCTTGATTTTTTCCAGCAGGCTCCGTACCAGGTTTCTTTTCTCCAGAACAGCCTTCCCACCTGTCTGTCAGCTCTCTCTCTTTTCTGAGTCTCGGATCCCACTCTCCCTTTGCCCCTGTTGTGTCGCCAGAGCCCTTAACCGCTGCCTTTCTTCTGGCGCCTGTGCACTGTGCTCGGCATCGGGGCTGTCTGCGCTTTGTTCTCTCTTCTCCCAGAGTCGTGTCCCTTAAAGGTGGGGACCAGCCTGTGTCTGTGTCCCTGTCTCTCCCGTCACTCCAGCACGCTTCCTCCCTTAGGAGCCCCTGGCGAACACTTTGAAGGGAATTGAGGAATTAGCCTTTATGGCCCAGGGAATGACATGTTGGAGCCCTTTGTGCGTGTCTCTTAGCTCACCTAACCTGAACTAGATCAGAGACGGGTGAGTGGGGACCTGAGGAGGGGAAAGTTACTACTCACATAGTAGGAGTGGTTTGCTGTGGCCCTTCCAGTTTTGTGGGTTGCAGATAAAGGGTTTGTGTTTCTTCATTGTCCCCATTCAACATGTTTGATACACACAAGTATAGGTAGGATTTTAGGCTGGTTCCTGTGAGGCCCTAAAGAGGAATATGTAATTCCTGTCCTCAAGGAGAAGCCAGAATACTGAATTTATTTTTTTATTAAAAAAAAAATTTAAAAAAAAAAATTTTTTTTTTTCAACGTTTATTTATTTTTGGGACAGAGAGACAGAGCATGAATGGGGGAGGGGCAGAGAGAGAGGGAGACACAGAATCGGAAACAGGCTCCAGGCTCCGAGCCATCAGCCCAGAGCCCGACGCGGGGCTCGAACTCACGGACCGCGAGATCGTGACCTGGCTGAAGTCGGACGCTCAACCGACTGCGCCACCCAGGCGCCCCCCCAAAATTTTTTTTAACGTTTATTTCTTATTGAGAAACAGAGACAGAGCATGAGCGTGGGAGGGGCAGAGAGAAGGGGAGACACAGAATCCGAAGCAGGCTCCAGGCTCTGAGCTGTCAGCACAGAGCCCCATGTGGGGCTCGAACTCACGGACCATGAGATCATGACCTGAGCCGAAGTCAGACGCTTAACCTACTGAGCCACCCAGGCGCCCCCAGAACACTGAATTTAAAGTCAGGACAACTCCGTTTGTATCTCTGCTAAATGGCCCCAAGACCAAAGATGTTGTCCGGAGCCTTTAACTTTTCTGAGTCTCGGTTTTCTTCCTGGTTTTCTTTCCTGGTGTGCTGGTTCAAGGAGTGCTGGCTGGGTTTCTTATGTGTTTGAGCTGAGGCTGCTTGTCCTTGGTTTGGGGACACGCCTGAGAACCAGTGTGGTTGCTCTTCGTGTGACTTCACTTTGGCCAATTGGTTTATAGTCCCTGACGTGTTATGGCACAGTTTAGAAGGGTGCTCAGTATACCTTGTCTCGTTTAGTTGTTGTTACTAATTATAAGTTTCTAGCAGGTTTTAAAACTGTCATACTTGCTGATTTTCGCAAGAAGTTTGAGCCAGTTCATAATGTGTAGTATAATTGTAGGATAATTGGAGGAAAAAATCTCAGTACGCTTGGCCAGAATTAGTGTGCTTCAGAGGTTCCATAGGCCTTCTGAACCCTTCCCATGTTTTGTAGGACAGACTGGATTCTGTAGGGCGAAGCCTTGCTGGGCAGCTCTTACTCAGTTAAGAAACATGTGTGCTAGCTTTTGTAATCACATTGTCAGTACATAAACCAAGGTGGGCAGAGGCTGAGTCTGGTCTGATGGTGTTTCTGTCTTACCACAGTCAAAAAAATATCCTCATTCCTCTTACTACAAGCAAATGGTGGCAAGTTGCATACCAGATTAAGACACTATAATGCACCATATTTATTTTTAACTAGCTTTTTCATTATACACATAGCATATCATTACCTTCCAAAGCAACTCTGTGAGTTAGGTCATACACTTCCTTTCTAGATGGGCTGATTGGGACTGTGGGAGGCTTCTTTGTGTCCCAAAGTCTTGTAGCCAGTAACTGGCAGAGCCTGGGCTCAGATGCTGGCATCAGTTCTATCTGTTAGAAGGTGAAGCTGTGCCCACTTTCTGGGCTGGCTCACTTGTTCTGTGTGGGGCAGCTCGCCTTGTGGGGGCGGCATTGTCCTGGTGATCTAGAGGGGAGGGCAAGCTTCAGAAACTAATCAGGCCTGGATTCCAGTTCACATTTATTGGTGGAAGCTTTTTCTTGTACACTAGAGGTGTTTTTATTAGTTTTAATTGTTGATTTATTTTTTAAATAGTTGAAGCTTTTATTTCTGTAGTTTCAAAATTACATTTTAAAAAGATGGAGTAAGCTATATCCAAAACACTTACTGTATGTCTTTCAATTTAGAGACCAGAATAAATACAAAGATGCCGCAAATCTACTGAACGATGCCTTGGCCATCCGTGAAAAAACTTTGGGCAAAGATCATCCCGCGGTTTGTATATCTGGTTCTTTCATTCTTTTTACATTTTATTTTCCCTATTTTTTTTTTTTTACCCAACTCATTTTAATATTAAACTCAACAGGGAAGGTTTAAGAGCTGCCTTTTCACTAGATGGCACAGGTAGGTGTCTTGACTTATTTGATAGCAGTGACAAACTTCAGTCCTGGGGACTCTGATATTTAGCATGTGCTGGTGCACACTCGTTCATCATCACCATCTCAAATGGATCACATACTTTTTTTTTTTTTGTCTTAAATCAAATTGCATGTACTTCTATAATTTTTTTTTCTGAAGAATTTATGTTACCTTCTTCTTAAAATCTGGTCAGATTTGCAAACAGATCTGTGTTTGCCTTGGTTGGGTTGGCTTTGTGGCTTCCAGTGAAATTAAAAAAAAAAAAAATCAAGATCATGTTGCTGATGTTGATTGTTGAATTTTTGTATTCTGCACTTTACTTCGTAGAATCTGTATATAGTGAATTGCTCTCTTGCTTTTAACCGAAGTCCTATTTCTTCCTTCGCTGAAGAGCACTTCACTGTGCACACTGGGCACCGACGGATGTGTGAGATCTGAAGTCCTGTCCGGTAGTCCTGTACCGCTCCTTGACGTTCCTTTTGTGTTGGTAGGTGGCGGCCACTCTGAATAACCTTGCAGTGCTGTACGGCAAGAGAGGGAAGTACAAAGAGGCCGAGCCGCTGTGTAAAAGAGCCCTGGAGATCAGAGAAAAGGTGCGGCCAGAGGAGTGGTGCTTATTGTCTTGAGATGTGGTGTTTTGTGTCTTCTAAGTATTTCAGATTTTAAGTTTTGAGAGATGACCCCTGTGGTATGCGGTGGCTGACCATTTCCTGAAAATAACTCATTGGATAAGGTATGAGGTGGACAGCCTGCAAAACACAGCCGATGGGCCCATTCACACCATTCACACCGGTGTTTAAGAGGGGTGGGGGTGTCCGTGTATGCCCGCCCTGCCTGATGTGGCCTGGGAATGCCTGCAGAAGGAGGAACTTCTGAGCACTGGCCGTGGAAGGCCTAAGGGCACACCATTTCACAATGGGGCATGTACCTGTCGAGAAGAAACACATTGAAATTTAAAAATAAAGTCACCAAATACGCTTGTAAAGCTTAAAAGATGAAGTTATTTTGAGAACTAAAGTGTAACTCAGAACTGTAGATGACGTCAGTGTCATGGATGTTAATTACGCCAGGAGCTACAGTTTATGGTAATTAGGTATTGGAAAAAATGTAGCTTGTCAATTCCAGCAGTAGGGAGGCTCAGGTGTCCGGTCCATTCCATGAATGACCAAGGGTAGTATTTTAACTTGGTATTTTTTGTGATTATTTACCCGCGATACTGCAAGGTCACTTAACTTTCAGCCATATGGCAAGGGGAAGTAAAAAATGGCTCATCATCAAATTATGCAGGAGAACTTCTTTTCTGCTGCTGTCTACATGATATTTATGAAACAAAATGGTCAGATTTTGAGTAGACTAGGGTTAAAGTCAAGGAGAACCCATAAGTATCAAATTAAGGATTATGAACTCTATACGGTGATCTACCAGATTCATTCGTACATAGTGGCTTTCATTTACTCATTTAGCAATGCGTGTTGAGTTCTTGGAGGCCCCTGCTTGGTTAGAGCTGGTGATTTACAAATCAGAGAGAAAGCTCCTTCCCGGGGGGCACAGGATGTAGTTGGCTTCCAGGATAGAATTCCAGGAGTGTGCAGAGAGCATGGGCCCCCCAAAGTCCCAGGAGGGTGGTGCACCGGGGATGGCTTCCCATAAGTGGTCAGTGTTTGTACTGAGTCTTAAACAAGGTTCACAGGCAGGGAGAGCAAGAGAGTGCAGAGAGGGAGGGAGGGGCAGCATGCCTTCTTGGGGAGGCACAAAGTTGAGAGAATGAATCCCTTGTCCAAGGTACTGAAGAAATAGTTTAGTGTTTATTCATCTGTGCGTCCATATCTCTGTGGATGCTGACATTTACACTGGTGAAGGAGATGTAACATTGGCACTCCTGGTTATAATGGGCAGTGGACTACATACATAAATGAGATAGTTTTGGTTAGTGATTCTTGCAAAGGAAAGAAACCAGGATGTTTGTGAGTTACCAGGGTGAGGGCGGGCCGGGGCTCCCTTCAGTCAGATGTAGGGAAGTGTGCCCTATGAGGGTTCTGCAGAGACCTGAGGGTTGATTAGTCAGTGGGTGGTGTGGTTGGGGGGACTGGGAGAAGGACGTCAGGCATCTGGGATGAGAGTTCGGGGAGCCCTGAAGGGGGAGTTTGCCACGTGAGGGGAAGTGGTTTGGGGTGACAGCAGAGGCTTAGTGCGAGTGGAAGAGTTGGAAATTCCCTTTGAAGGCTGTACACATCGGGATGAGTCTTGTGCAACAGCTGGAGTCAGAAAGGGCTCTTCCACACCTTGGCAGTTATACCAGCACAGCCTTTATAGAACAGTGTCCTCGTCTCTAGACCGTGCATGATCCACCACTGCCAGCTACTCTGTGGGCTTATTCTAAGAATTGAAGTTTAAAGCATGTACGGTTCCTTCTCACCCCCAAGAATAAGAGTTCTGGTGAAGTTATTTTTATTATTACAGGGCACAGGGAGGCATGGCATTAAGCCTGGAGGTTAGGCACAGTCCCGTTTCTGTTTAGAAGGATCTTTCTCGTAGGTGGAGAATGGATTGGATGGGAGTGAAACAAATCAGTGTTTCTAATACACTCTATTTTGTTCCAGGTTTTGGGAAAGGATCACCCCGATGTTGCTAAGCAGTTGAACAACTTGGCCTTACTGTGCCAGAATCAGGGCAAATATGAAGAAGTAGAATATTATTATCAAAGAGCCCTTGAGATCTACCAAACAAAACTGGGGCCTGACGACCCCAATGTGGCCAAAACAAAAAATAACCTGGTATGTTGATAGAGGCACACTCTGTAGATAGAGCCAGAATTCCTCTTCTTTGAACTTTTGAAGTTTGTTTTGTAATTTAGCCTGTAGGTAAGAGTGTATATTTCATTTATATATGAAGATTACTGAGTACTTTATTTTCTTTTAAGGCCTCCTGCTATCTGAAGCAAGGAAAATTCAAGCAAGCAGAAACACTGTACAAAGAGATTCTCACTCGTGCACACGAAAGGGAGTTCGGTTCTGTGGATGGTAAGAACTGCACTACTGCTGCTGAGCGTATACAGTTGTAGAATGCATTAAGAGCGATTTCCTGCTGGAACTTGGTAATACCCAAATCATCCTTATATTTTCAAGGGACAATGTAATTTGAATTTTAGAAATGATTTTGCAGATAGTGCTTAGAGGAGAGGACATGGCACAGTGTGCGTAGTCCTAGGCTCATTCACTCACCTACCAGCCAGTGAGCGTTGGAGAACACCCGCGTACTTGCTCTGATGTCACCAGTTACCCCAGGGTGTCGTGCCTCTTGTAGTGAGGGGTGATGGGCCACCCACCCCACATCTTGCTCATTGCCCTCTCCAGAGTCCAGCCTGGTTTCATGCACAGTTCAGAGCATTAACTCCAGAAAGTCTCTCTGGAGACATCAACGGTTCTGGGATTGTCCTGTTATCCTGGTTCTCAAAGTGCCAGCAGGGATCAGTAGCATCAGCACCACTTGTGACCTGTCAGACAGAAGTGCAAGTTGTCAACCCCATCCCAGGCCCACTGGATTATTAGACTGTCTTAAAGAGCCAAGGCCTGTCTCCATATTCCTTAAAGTATCATAGGTACTTAATACACAGTTTTGGAACAAATATTTTGTAGGATTTAAATTGCTCAATAAAACAGTATTTGTATGTCACATAAGGACCCCCCCCCCCCCCCCCACATCAGGTGTTACGTAAAGCATTTGGAATGAGGACAGTTGTTACTGGTGTGCAGGAAACCTCATAATGCATAGGGAAAGAGATTTTGGTTAATAAGTGTTTTCTTTATCCTTTATTTTTTATGTTTTTTTATTTATTTAGAGAACGAGTCGGGGAGGGGCGGGGGGGAGGGAATCAGAGGATCTGAAGCAGGCTCTGTGCCGACAGCAGAGAGCCCAATGCAGGGCTTGAACTCATGAACCATGAGATTGTGACCTGAGCCAAAGTTGGATGCTGAGCTAACTGAGCCACCCAGGCACCCCAATAAATACTTTCTTTTATAGAGAGTTCTTAGAAACCACTCTTGAAAGATCTTTGAAATGTATTAATACTATTTTTCTCCCGTTAGTAAGTGGAGCGGTAAATCTCTTTTACTCTGAGAATCTGGGAATGCCCCAGGCTCACCATTCTGAGCGTGGATTCTGTTTGCAGTTGACACAGGACGGGACAGCAAGTGCCTCCCCAGAGTCATACAGTTCACAGGGGCTTCCATATCTTCGCCTAACTGCGGAGGCTGTCTGGACTTTGTAGTGATTTCAGGTCCTTTCCTTAATGCTGCTTTTGCAAAATTCTGTTCTTGGGGAATATTTGTTTCCTTATGACTTGCTAGCTTCATTTTGCTAAAAACAGTAGTATAAAGTCCACAGCTAATTGGGTTCCAGTTAAAAAAGCAGTGTTCCTGTATTTGGATTTGCCTTCCATGCACATGTTAAAGTGTAGGACAGAAGGCATTTCTTTTTGGGCAAGATATGTGTGTCCTGTGGCCATCGATGTGTGACCTCCAGTCTCCCAGGGACCTGCTGCTCATGGTGCACGTACTGACATGTGCGACCTGTTGTGTTGTCTGGGAGTCGTGCTCTATAAGCTGGTGTGTAGTTGGCTATTCCAGCAACAGAATAGTTCGGAATAGTTCAGTTAGATACGGCTAACCCTGCACCCACAGTGCAGCCTCACATACTGTTCACTCTCTCAAGACCAGTATGTAAAATAGGCTTTAGTGTCCTGTGACATGCCAAGTAACAATCAGTTCTGTCGGGCAGTCTCGGTGTGTGATCTCGTTTCATTTTCTGAACATTCCTGTGAACTGGATCAAACCTTAATCCATTTTAGGAGCGAGGACACTGTAGACTAAGTGACTTGGGCCAGGGTAGGTGGTTAGTGAGCGGGTGACCTGGTGTGAGCATAGGTTTCTTCCTCGGGAGCCTGAAGCCGGTCCTTGAAAGGTTCCTGCGTGCAGACACGGAAGGTGAAGGTCACCCATGATTTCAAGTGTTTTCCTTCTTTCTGTGCCGATTGATTTACACGATTAAAACCATGCTTTACATATAATCACAAATACTGCTTATTTTTCTTCAGACTTGTACCCTAACCATTTTTCATGTCATAAAAATATTCTCATAAATGTCACTTTTCAGACTGCTTACCCTCCGTGGTGTGGTGTGGTGTGGTGTGGACACGCTGGTTGTCTAGACGCGCTGGATGGAGTGGCCTGGTATAGGTTCCGGAAGGTTAAGACCGTAAGGGAGTATCTCACATCTTTTGCCAGGTTCTCTCCAAGCATCTTATTCCTTTTTCTTGGACTTTTGTTTAATGCTAGCTTTGTCAAATTCTGAATACTCCCCAGTGTTACGTGAAGATTCGAGCACTAAAGTTTCATTGTAGGAGCCTCAGCATTCGTCAGGTTCGGTAGACAGTCGCCAATCTCTGCAGTTACGTCTGATTCTGCAGAGTTTCTACGGTCACTGAAACCTGGCAGCCTCCCCTCAGTGGGCTCTCCCGTGCTTCGATTTCATAGTATGTTATGTTTTCTCCTCTAGATGAAAATAAACCCATTTGGATGCACGCTGAAGAAAGAGAAGAATGCAAAGTAAGAACACGGTGTTTTGAGAGATTTTCTGAATTGAATACGTTGCTTTAAAAATAATTACTCATTTGTTATAATTTAGGGAAAGCAAAAGGATGGGACATCTTTTGGAGAATATGGCGGCTGGTACAAAGCCTGCAAAGTTGATAGGTATGTCTTTTTACCTAGAGAAATAGAACTACTTGGAAGGTGCTAGTGCTTTAAGGGCAGCCTGTAAATGACCGAACACGTAAAGTTCCGTAAGATGGTGTGCCTGCACAGCCCCCTGTTGTTTCAAATTCCCATCCAAAAACCTGTAATTTTGTGTTTTAAATGTTCATTTATTTAGAGAGACGGGGAGAGAGTGCTAGAGCATGTGCCTTGGGACGGGGGCAGAGAGAGAGAAAGAAAGAATCCCAAGCAGGCTCCATGCCGTCAGCACAGAGCCTGATGTGTGGCTTGAACTCACGAACCATGAGATCAGTGACCTGAGCCAAAATCAAGCATGGGATGCTTAATCTACACAGCCCTTCAGGCACCGTTTCTTTGTTTCTGTACCTTAAGCGCCTATTATTGTTAATAAGAAAGAAGTCTCTTGAAGTACTTACATATGCTGAAAGGAACTAGGTTTATTTCTAGTTTCTTAGTAAGGCTGTGGTTATGGGCAGAGGCACACTCTTCTTCACACACGTCGCACTCTTCCTGGCTCCCACGTGCTCATTCCGTCTCCCTCTATGTGGAGAGGAGGGAGACCGTGAACGGCAACGTTAGGAAAGCCGTGTCCTCTTTCCTGCCCCGCGCAGGATAAGCTCAGCCCCCAGGGGAGGCATGGTGGCTGCTAGCCACACCCGGCACAGCTGTTTCTGTTGCCAGAGGGCCTGGGGACAGCCACAGCCTGGAGGGCACACGGGCGTGTCCCAGCGGCAGCTCAGTGCAGCGTGCCCTGGCCCCTCAGAGAGTCTACGGCAAGGGTTGGAGTCGCCTCACTCTCTCACACAGCACTGGTAGGCAGGGGATCCTTGGCATAGAAGGACTGGTTTAGAATTTTGCTGCTTGAGAAAATACTGTAGAAACTGGAGTGTTTCTCACGAACGTGTCTTTTAGTCCTTTAGATTATGTGTTGTTGACAGTTCTGAAACTTGTATTTAATACTCTGTGTATCCTGGGCTTTCCTACAGTCCGACTGTTACAACTACTTTGAAAAACCTCGGGGCACTTTATAGACGACAAGGCAAATTTGAAGCTGCGGAAACATTGGAAGAAGCAGCCATGAGGTCCCGTAAACAGGTCAGTGACATGCCTCCTATTTTTAACTCGCCTGTTAGAGGTGTTTTTTTGTTTTGTAATTAAAAAAACTTTTTTTTTAATGTTTATTTTTTAAGAATGAGAGAGACAGAGCGTGAGTGTTTTTAATACTTACTTTTGAGAGAAAGAAACAGTGTGAGGTGGGGAGGGGCAGAGAGAGAGGGAGACAACAGAATCTGAAGCAGGCTCCAGGCTCTAAGCTGTCAGCACAGAGCCTGATGTGGGGCTTGAACCCAAGAACTGTGAGATCATGACCTGAGCCAAAGTCAGACACTTAACTGACTGAGCCACTCAGGTGCCCCAAGATATTTTTTTAAAGTTTATTTATGTATTTATTTTGAGAGAGAGAGAGAGAGAGAGCACACGCGCACATGAGAGGGGAGGGGCCGAGAGAGAGGGGGACAGAGAATACCAAGCAGGCTCCATGCTGTCAGCACAGAGCCTGATGTGGGGCTTGAACCCAAGAACTGTGAGATCATGACCCGAGCCGAAGTCGGATGCTTAACCAACTGAGCCACCCTAGACGCCCCTCACCGCTTAGAACTTTAATTGAATGGGTTGAATGAGTCTTTTTTTTTTTTTTTTTTTAATATTTATTTATTTTTGAGAGGAAGAAACGGAGTGTGAGTGAGTGGGAGAGGGGCAGAGAGAAGGAGACACACAATCAGAAGCAGGCTTCAGGCTCTGAGCCGTCAGCACAGAGCCCGACGCGGGGCTCGAACTCATGAGCAGTGAGATCACGACCCGAGCTGAAGTCGGACACTCAACCGACTGAGCCACCCAGACGCCCCGAATCAGTCTTTTTTAATATGACTTATCAAAAGCTTGACTTAGAAAATATTTAATATTTTAGTTTATACAAACAAAACTATATTATTTAAAAGGTCGTAACTATAGGGACGCCTGGGTGGCTCCGTGGGTTAAGTCCCTGAACTTGAACCAGGCGTTGGTCTCAGGATCTGGAGTTGAAGCCCCACGTTGGGCTCCGTGCTGGGTGTGAAGCCTACTTAAAAAAAGAAACAGACCATAACCATGACACCGAAAGCACAAGCAGCAAACGAAAACCTCGATCGGTTAGATTCACCAGGATTAGAAATGTGTGTGCACTCAAGGACACTGTTCAGATAGTGAAGATACCCACAGAATGGGTGGAAGTGTTTGCACATCACATCTGATGATGCTCTAGTGTCCAGAGTGTATAGAGACAGGAGGATTTCCTAGTTAAAGAATGAGCAGAGGAGGAGGAGCTGAGCAGACATTTCTCCAGAGATGGTGCACAGATGCCCACGGGCGTGGGCGGTGAAGTGCTCCCCATCGTCAGCCACCACCCTGCTTCACCCCCATGGGGACGGCTCGAGTGCGACACAGAATGTAACAGGTGTCGAGGGAAAGATGTAGAAGCTGGAGCCCCCATGCGCTTCTGGTGGGGACGCGAGGCGGCGCAGCCACCATGGACAGCAGCGTGGTGGCTTCGCAAGAAGGTGAACATGGGATCATCGGAGCGTTTTCCTTCATCTACTGAGGCGTTTAGTCATGTGAAATACGGTGTGAGGAGATGGAGGGAGGGGTGCCCTTCGTGCCCTTTAACGAGCAGCTTTCAGAGTAATGAGTAAGTGTGTTAACCCTGTGTGTGTATGTATTTTTGTGTTACCTTGTGGGCACACATGAGCGTGTGTATGTGTCTGTGTAAATATATAAAAATGTATGTAAAGATGGCACGTTTGGTTTTGTCTTGTATCTCTTTAGGACTGGAGAGGCAGGTGTGAGTTTTTCCCTCCACCCCCCGCCTCTTTTTTTAAGTTTATTTTATTTTTGAGAGAGAGACAGGGAGAGAGAGTCTCAAGCAGGCTCCGCACTGTCAGCACGGAGCCCAGTGTGGGGCTCAAACTCACAAACCATGAGATCATGACCTGAGTGGAAAGAAAGAGTTGGCCGCTTAACCACCCGAGCCACCCGGTCGCCCCAAGTTTTTCCCTCTTGAATGGTACATATGTAGGCGATTATGTGCTTGCTGGTTTATTGCGCTTTTTGTCTGGGGTTAAAGTGACCCGTGTGTACCTTAGAATTCTTTTTCTGAACAAAATCTGTGCGGACTGAGGAGAGAAAACCCAGGCAGAATTGGTACCAATGATGTGTCCCAGCCTGTGCCCCTGGAGGAGCCCCTTTCTTAAGTCTGGCCATACTTCCTGGGTCTTCTGACTCTGAAAGGCTGCTTGGGAGCTTGGCATGCACAGGGGAGAGCGCCTGGAGGCGTTGGGAGGCCTGGTGGGGGTCTGGCTGTGTGGGGCTGCATGGCATTCGGGCACAGTGCCCACGTTTGCCACCCCTGGGGATGGAAGGTGGCTTCCACCGCCTTGATGCTCATCCCAGCTCTAGACTTCTATGACCTGTCATCAGGATTAGTGCCAACAATCCAGGCTTTGTTTTAAAGTACCAGGATGATGTTTATCAACTGAGCGGAGTCTGGGGATCAGGAGTTGTAGAAGCTTAAGGAAGGGGATTGTCAGTGCTTTACTGAGAAAGGTCTCCTCCTGCCTGGTGAGGGGGCACGTCCGCTTTACCGTAAAGTCACATTAGTACATCATCTGTCTGAGATTTGTACCTTTTGAGGAAGACCCTGTGGGAGTCAGCACAGTATTTGCACGAGCTGTTGGGGTTGAAATCCCATTTAGAGTACAGATCGTTAGAACTGAAACGCACCCGGAGAACAATCTGTGCCGTGTTGAGTGCAGCAAGGTGTTAGCTCAAGTGTGGGGGAGGCCGTCCCTGCCGCAGTGAAGTGAAGTGAGCTTGCTGCTGCCCTCTGTCCCTGACACTGGGGCCGTCTGGGCGTTGTCCCGGCAATGTCTGATGACACTTTGCAGACGGAGAAGTTGAGAGGGTTCCGCACTCGTGTACCTGCCTCCTAGGTTCTGTCTTGAACGTGTCCTTGCTCTTCGGCACATCTGTCCCAACTGCCCATCCACAGGTCCTTTCTTGGGGAGGGCGTTTCAGGTTTGTATGTGTCAGTTCATTTCCTTGTAAATACTTCAAGTGTGCAGTTTGCTTGCTGGAGTCCAATGTTTGTTGTTTTTAATTTTTATTTTTTTATTTAAAAGTTTTTTTTTTTAATGTTTATTTATTTTTGAGAGGCAGAGAAACAGGGCACGAGCAGGGAAGGGGCAGAGAGAGAGAGAGAGGGAGACAGAGAATCCGAAGCAGGCTCCAGGCTCTGAGCTGTCCGCACAGAGCCGGTTGGGGGGCTTGAACTCACGAATTGCGAGATCATGACCTGAGCTGAAGTCAGATGCTTAACCAACTGAGCCACCCAGGCGCCCCTATTGTTTTTTAAAATTCGAGGTAAAACTAACCAAGTGGAATGCCTAAGTGTTAGGCGTACGTTCCTGAGAATCACTGCTCTGAGTTTTTCTTTCCAGTGTTTAAGAGCTGTTTTGTTTTTCTTTTCCTTAGTGAAACTTAACTATCTTAGAAATCCTTAACGAAACTTAAGTTCTAATGGATCAAACCCTTTCCCCCTTGCCTGGCTCACAGGGTCTTGACAATGTTCACAAACAGAGAGTAGCTGAAGTGCTGAATGACCCTGAGAACATGGAGAAGCGGAGAAGCCGGGAGAGCCTGAACGTGGACGTGGTCAAGTACGAGAGCGGCCCTGACGGAGGGGAGGAAGTGAGTATGAGCGTAGAGTGGAACGGGGTAAGTACAGTACACAGCCGCCGGCGTGCTCGGCCAGGCGCTCTGTCCCCGCGTCCCCCGGCCGCGGCCTGGGCCAGTGTCCTGCAGGGGTGCCTGCCAGCACTTTCCTCTTGTCTTATGTGCCAGACACTTTCCTGTTCTCAAATTACGTACAAAATTAAGATTTCTGTAAGTTTTTACCTTCTGCTAATGATGAAGTGTGTTATTTGTTTGAAGTGGTAATTTTCTTCTCCATAGGAACCCATGAAAGCTGTTTGGCTTAACTTTGAGCACTTAAATGCTGATTGAGTGTCCTGGTTATTTAAAGCATAATCCATAACCTGGATTTATTTTAATATTAGGATTAGCGTGGCAGATAACTAACTCGCTTTGTTAACTTAACCCATTTTCATCGCTAACTCCAGCGCTCCTAATTTCACTGACCAGGCTGCTGTCGATTTTGTTAGAAGTAATTCAGATTCCTTCAAGGGAGATGATGTTGTCAAGTAGAACTTGTCTCTAGGAAAGAACAGGTTGGGATGGCTGCTGTTCGTGTCCCACCTCAGTGCTGAATATCATGTTTCCCCTGGGGGTCCAGGGGCTCATCTCTCTCCACTGTCATCTGCCAGAGGTTCTCGGACGCAGAACTGCAGAACTCGTGCCTGTGTTTGGGACCTATCCCTCCAGGCTCTGCCTCTGGGTTTCACGACTTTGCCTTTATGGATGTTCTTGCCACTGCTGTTTACCCAGTGGTCGCCGAGGAGCGTGTGGCCTTCTGAACATTTTTTTTTCTAGTGTATTTTGGTCACACGTGGGTAATATTTTTGTCTATTGAGCTGGTATCTGTGGGATTTTGCTTTTATCAGAGAGGACTGAAAGCAGGATTAGCTTTAACGCATCCAGGTGCACTCTCGATTTTTTTATCATTATTATTTTTTGAAGTTGTGGTCCAGTTGGATTAGCTGATATGGTGCAGATGTTTTGCCAAATAGTAGTTTCGGGTTTTTCTATACTCCATCTTTTTGAGTGTATTTATTTGGGATTTTTCTATAGCTGTAGCGGTTTGGTAAGGATTAGCATTCTAAGCAGACACTTTGTACGTAATGTTAGGGGTCAGAGTTTCAGAGAGAACATCTTTTGACCGTCTTTACCTGGCAGCTGCCTCGCTTTGGGTTTTCCTGTGCCAAGACAACCAATCAGCATCCGCTTTGACCATCCCCCTGTCGGGCTGTAGTCCAAACAAAACGACGATGGCGCAGGCCCTCCTCTTGCCCACATCTGGCCACACTGTGTACTGTACTCTCCCCATGGTTCCTGTCGTCCTGCATGCCTGTGTAGAGGGCCACGTCCCTTCTCCGGCCTTTGGAAGCCAGGGTGCAGATTTGATACTCTCGAATGAAGTTCTGGAGGAGCTGTTTCTTGAGACAGTATTTCTAGGTCAACCTTCCTGTGAAATCCTATCATAAAGTGACTGACAACGTGGAGTTGTGTTACGTCTTCAAGACTGAGACTCAGGGATGAGGGAGAGGCGCTTCCCATCCAGGGTGGAGGGCTGGTAGGCAGCTAGTCAGGCCTGCTGCGGGGTCCCAGAGGCCGTGGGCACAACAGTCACTCCTCTGGAGCACACGCTTGGCCCTCTTTCCATTTCACATTTCCCGTCTCACTTTGGACATGCTCTCACTTAGGACGCTCACACGCCAGGCTTTGGACCCCTTTTTACTTGACATTAGACACTAGGAGCTCTGCATCTTTGACAGGATCCATCACAGGGCTCATCGATTGGCTGTGGGGTCCGTTGGCTGAGAGAATCTAGATTCCAGATCTTAAGTCCTTCCTAAAACTCGCTTTGAGCAGCAGAAGGATCCCTTTTTTCAGAGTCTCAGCTCAAACAGTGGCGACTTGAGAACTGCCCAGGTTAACCAGGCGGGGAGCCTCCCAGGTTGGCGTGAACACCGCTGGGCCCCCGAGGCTCCTGCTCACATTCAGTCCGCCCTCACCTTTGAGGGAAAGCCATAGCTCTCAGCTTCTGAGGTGGTGGTACTGAGCTGTCCTGATACATGGTCGAAGTTTCATTTTCAAAGCATCCTTGTTCTGCTTTAAGAAGAGACCTGATAAAAGGCAGTATGCACCCTTGCATTTTTTTTTTTTTTGAGTCAGCCTGGTTGAGGGGTAGTTTTGTGCAACCAAAGGAGCCCGGTTTAAGTGTCAGCTTCCAGTGAGAAGCTGGTAGACTGCAGTCCCCACGCTAGTCTTTGTTCAGGTGTGAGAACAAATGTCTCTTGCCCTCTGTGTATGAGTGCGGAGTTCCCCCAGATGACAACGGGTTTAAGGACCGTTGCCACCTGCAAGCGCTAACCGGTGTGCCGCAAGAGTTTCTAGTGTTACGCAGTCCAGATAAACTAGAAACGAGTTGGGAGTTGAGGTGGGTGTCAGGGCTAGGCCTGTCCTCTGTAATTTCACGCCACAAATCGTGAGTTTCTGTTGGTGGCTTCAGGGTTTTCCTGGCTTATTTTATCATCCCAAGAACCTGTTTTACATTTATAATGAGAAAATGCCACCTAGATTTTATGTTGGCGTTCCGCATTAGAGTTTTTAAGTCTTTGAAAAACGGTTTCAGTGCTCTTTAAAAAGTTTAAAAACCGCTACCTTAGGAAAAAGCATCGTGTCGCTCTGTCGGGCAAGTGCTAGTCTAGTGGGGAGGATGGCGGGCGTAGGCCTGGCTGCCCGGTTCCGTGATCAGAGCCGCTTATGCCAGACTGAGTACGTGTCCTCATTCTCCACCCTCAGAAGTAACGTCTAAAACAGAGGGCACCTAGTCCGAGATCAGGCACACTAGGCATAGTTGCTCCCTGCAGATAGTGAGAGTCTGGGTCTCAGCACAGGACTGAATTCTGTGCTATTAAAATGCAAGAAAAGTAAGGTTACTGGATATATTGTAACAATTCATAGGAAATTTTTGGGTCAAATTCTTAGGGAAGTGCAGTTCTGTTCTTTTAGGTATGTACCATAAAGATTGTGATTAAAGTGTGACTTCCTCAAACTTATTTTTGTACAAAGTGTACAGATCTGAAAAGCATTGTCAAGAGAAGCCCGAGTTCTCTTTTATGGTCCTGCTAAAAATGCAGATGCTGTGTGCACAGGAATGCTTCCTGATACATCGGATTCCCTTTACCCTCTGTCCACACGGCTTTGTGTTCACTGAGGGCTGGTTCCCTTCAGATACACGGGAGTCCCTGGGCTGCCTGGTTACTAAGCAGTCGTATCTGCAGCCATGCCACGAGGGCCCCAGGAGACCTCGCATGAGGACCCAGGGCCCCCAAGTCAGTCTTCTGCGCTCTGTCTCGATTTGCGCTGCCAGTGCCCTGCAGGCTCCTTCGGGGGGAGCCCGCCCACCTCCCTGTGTTAGTGCTCGTGAGAGCTTCTGATCCACTGAAGTCTTGCCTGAGATTATGAGGAATGGGACAGTACATGCTGTTAATTAGAAATAGGCTTTTTACTTTTAAAAGTTATATTAGGAACACAACTAGAATGTAACAAAAAATAGTAAATCACCTGAAATCTGTACTTAATAACTACTGCCCTGTGTTTCTCAGCCAATACGCTATACACTTCTGTTCAGAAACCCACTTTTTTGACGTAAATACGCTTTCATGGCGGTCAGTGGAAAGTAGTAGAGGCCCCCTGAATAGAAGCCCACCGGGGTTGGGGCGGGTTCCCACCGCACTTCCGCTGGTTCTGGATGGCGAGGGGAGGGTGGGCAGCCTGCCCCAGCGCCCCTTCCCCAGCGGGGGGCTGCTTCCGGAACCTGGGTCCTGCGGGCCTGCGGGGGAGGGGGATGTTCACCGTGAAGTCCTTCTCCCGAGGTCCGCGGAGGGTCTGGTCCGGGAGCGCTGCCAGTAACACTGCTGGAGCGTAGCGATGAGTTGGGGGGTGAACAGCAGGTGTACGGTTTGTGGAGTTAACGTTTTAATGTCCTTTTTCTGAAAGACCAACAAGAACTTATGTTTTCTTGTCCTCCCAGCATTCGTGGGGAGTTGGTAACAAATTTTATTTTTCCATTTTAAAGATGAGAAAAATGAAGCTCGGGCTGGTTAAATGACTTGCTCAGCGTCCCATGGTGAGTCAGAGCGGGCAGGGGCTCAGGTCCCCGCTGTCTGGGGCTTCGGTACAAGACCGTTGGGTTTCCAGTCTGCTGAGACCCAGGATGCATTGCTGCCTGTGGAATCCATTTTCCATAACTAATTTTATTTTGGATTACCGACTGCATGTTTAAAATGTGCTGAAGATTCTTAAAGTCCGTGGTTTCTTAAAGTTTCTGAAATGTCTAAACTGTTAGTGCTTTCAAGGGAAAGTCCTCCCTGATTTCAGAGAGAACTTTATAGTCTAGGGATGCAGAAGGATTTCCGACGAAGTTAAAGATCATGAACGTGCCATTCCCGTGTGTAGCCTCTTTTTCCGGTGACTGTCAAGTCATTTCATTGTGGGATCTCCTTTGTGGACAGTTGCCGGAAAACCTCGTTACAGTAAGTACCATGGAGATTTCTAGCACAGTGCCAAGCCATGCTCTGAAACTGGAATTTTATTTTGATGGCAGGAGTAACTAGTCTTAATAAGGTATGTGACCGATAACGTGTGGCCCGGTGCCTCTTTGTGCCCGGCTGATGTGAGCAGGCAGAAGGTAATCCCAGATACTGAAGCGATTCAGAGCACCGCTGAGATCCGTGACCTAGAAATACTGTGAGCCGCGCTGCGCTCGTGGGGGTGGCTCTCTGCTCACAGCGGTTTCACTGGGCTCTCTCTCCGTTTCTGTCTGACAGGCCTAGCTGCCCTCTGTGACGCTCACACTGTCTCCTGCATGACGGGCGGCTCCTCCGGCTTTACTTCCCTCTCCAGTGCTGACTGCTGTGTGTAGCAATCCCCTAGGATTCTTGTCAGAGCTCCACCTCTCTGTGACTGGCCATCCCTTTCGGTGCTGCTGTCCTTTCGGGGGGTTCCTTATCTCTGTATACATGTAGCTTTGCCAGATATGTACGTAGTAATATAAACTGTGTTAATAAAAACCATTTGCCGTGTGATACGTGAGTTTAAAAATTAAGAGCGATTAGCTGTTCACTTTGATAAAAGGTAGTTAGAAGTACCCGCAGGTGTTGATGCAGTGGCATGACAGTGACCGTGGACGCTAGCTAGGCTGTAAGAGTAGGGCATGTGCCGCCCCCGTCGCACTCCGAGACCTGGCGAGGCCCCCCGGGCCCCGGGCTCTCCCCTTAGGATCTCGCTCAAGTAGCACTTGCTGTGTCGTCTCTGTGAAATTTTGGCAGTTTGGCTCTTCTCCACTAACCCTTCAGTGGTCAGTGATTTGTGTATTTGTGTCTTTCTAACTTCTAATAAACTCACTCCAACTGACCTGTGTCTTCGTGTCTGTCTGCTTAGTGGGACTTTTCACTTTTTCCATGGAATGCGGCATTGTGTGGCTTCTTGAGGGAGTGGGGCTACTGTTAATCTTACTAAGTCATTCGTTCTGAGAATAAAAGTTGCTACAGACAATTTTTTTACTCTCTGTTCTTCATTTTCATATGCAGATAACTGCCAAATGTTTCACTTATTAATGTCTGAGTCCATTGTGATGAAAGCTGGGCAGTCTTTTACTTCCCACAAGGTGTTTGAGGGTTTTTAGTTTTTGTACGGAATGAACATTCTATTTCATTTTCCAACCTCACTTATAATCCAACATTTAATAAAACTTTTTAAAAACTCACTGAAGGGGCGCCTGGCTGGCTCAGTCAGAAGACCATGCGACTCTCAATCTTGGGGTCCTGAGTTTGAGCCCCACCTTGGAGGGTCGGGGAGGGGGGACTTATAAATAAATACATGAGAATTTTTACAAAATTATAAAATTTACTAAACAAGCAGTATACCTAAGGATTGTATTTACATGGAATTGTTAAAAAGAAGTTGTCTCTGTCAGCTCAGCGTTTGGGGTCCAGTACTGTTACGTGGCCCAGATGCTTCTGTTTTTATTAAACGTGGAATTTGATTTTGGTGATCTTCCAAGAAGCAGCCTTCATTTTCTTAAGACTTTTTCTGTGTGTGGTTACCTTTTGTTTTGAAACAGCAGTAAAATTTGGGGGGATGTTTTTTTGTTTGGATGTACTTCTTAATGTTCAAATGTTCTCATGATCATTGGATTATCTTTAATGAGATTTAAAATGGATCGAGTTCTATTTCAAGTGTGTTTATATGCATGGCAAGTTGGTAATTTCTGTAGCAGTCGCATTGCCAGCATCACAGACAAGTAGGTCAGCCGTGACATGAATTCTTGTTTTCATGCAGCTCTGCCTCTTGGGAGGTCGGCGGAGGACCGTCTGCGGTTTCACATTTGTTCACATTTCTTTCAGGACGGCACTGGATCTTTAAAGCGCAGTGGCTCCTTTAGCAAACTCCGGGCTTCCATTAGACGCAGCAGTGAGAAGCTGGTTAGGAAGCTGAAGGGAGGAAGTTCTCGAGAGAGTGAGCCAAGGAACCCCGGGTAACTATCTGCAGCCCCGCCGGGTGCCCAGCGGGCCCTCCTCCCCCAAGACAGCGGTGCCCGGCGGGCCCTCCTCCCCCAGGACAGGCTGAGGGATGACCGAGGGCCTTCCGTGCAGAGGCCGAGAGGGCGGATGCCTTCAGAAGACATCTGTGCAAATCTTTGACTTTGTGGCATGTTCAGAGGAAGCCTTAGTGGTGGAAAGTGGGAACTTCGTATTAAAACACCCGAGCGTATTCACTTGTTTACTCTAGACAGGCGTTACTTATTTTTAAAATTAGCACTAGTTCATATCCTTTAAAATTAATTTTTAGTTAAAAAAAATAACATTAGTTTTTAAAATCCTTTTAAAATCAAATGATAACTGTGATTGTATTAAGCCCACACGGGTATTAATACAGGAAGAAAAGTTGTTTTAAATAGAAGGATGACAGTTTCAAGACTTTGTTATAAGGTGTTTCTTTAGGAGATTAAAAAACAGATTCCCCACGTGTTTAACAAAAGGTACACTCCTGCGTCCTGGAGTCTTTTGAACAATAACATGTTAAGTTGTCAAAGGAATTTGGTTCTGAGGCATTCTGGTTTTGATCGGGTGTGTCAGCAGGAGATCGGCTGTTAACAGTGTGCATTTCTGGGTCACTGCTGGGGTCAGCATCCTGCTTGGGATGCATTTCTCACAGAGGCACTGTTTTTTCTGCTCTTTGAAGCTCTCAGTTCCTGAACGGGGCTTGTTTTTTAGAGATGGACTCTCAGTGAGACCCTGTCGTACACCTGATCCCACCGTCCGCTCTGCGGGCGACAAGTCGCCCACTGCTGGGGCACGGGGTCCCCTCCCGTACGTGCTGGAGACACCGAGGGGAGGGGCTCTTCCCGCTGCTTCCCTTGCTGGTCCCAGAGGTGTCCGGTCTCGTTCTTCTGACCTCTAGGCCCGGGGAACAGAGCCCTGGGGCTGCCGGCCGCCCTTGGCCCCACTCTGCCTGTGGCTGCACACATTGCTCGATGGCTCGCGAGGCAGGAGGCGCGATTTGGTTGTATAGGTGGCTGTCCCCCTGCTTCCCAAATGTTCGCGAGCCCGTTTCCGTGGAGGGAGTTTTATGGGCTCCACACATTTGTTCTCAAACGACCTGGAAGGAACAGTGTTGGAAGCCAGTCGGGGTTTCTGGGATACATGAGGCTTAGCAGCAGGTTCCCGTCCTGCCCTGCCGACAGTGCCCGAGGGCCTGGGACCCGACAGGAGCGTGCATCAGGGAAACAGGTTTTAATTTGCCTTTGGGATAAAGTGCTTGTTTTAAAATATTTACAGAACTAAATGATAGGTCATCGTTTGCCTCACCGAGTTTTGAAAGTGTAAACATTTTTTTACCGCGATGCGAGGATCCGCACAGACCGTTGTGCGGTCGACCAGTTACGTTCCCGGGGCGGGTCTGGGAGCGGAAGAGATTTGTGTCACCGTGTGGGCGGCTCCTCCAGGGCTGACACCCTGGCTACCAGGGGTGCTGGGTGTTCTGAGACTATTTAAATGCAGAGCCCTGTGACATGGACCTTCTTCCCACGTGACGGAGCCCACAGTTTTTCTCCTGGTCTCATCCGTGTCTTCTGTCTTGACTGTGACACAGAGGCAGGGACCCTCCGCAGTGCGGCACGGGTTGTGGTGCCAGGACGCTGTCCGCCTGACTCCACACTTCACATCTAGCACTTTTCCTCTGTTATTCGAGATGATGCCTTACTGAACTTTATGAAAAATTAATGATCTTAGAAATGTTACTCCATAAAGTGCAGAAAACTGAATACTCTTTCTGGGTACGAGTGACCATGTTCATTAACTGGACAGGTCGTTCTCCAGCCACAGCATCAGCATCTCGTGGGGGCCGGGTGGGGTTGTGAACAGACTGTCAGGCCCCAACCCACCCCTATGCTAGTGCCTTTCTAGCAAGTTCCCAGCAGGTGCTAGTGCTGCTGGTCCAGGACCATGGTTTTTTTTTTTAAACTTTTTTTTTGATGTTTATCTTCAGAGTGATAGAGCAGGGGAGGGGCAGAGAGAGGGGGAGACACGGAATCTGAAGCAGGCTCAGGCTCTGAGCTGTCAGCACAGGGCCCGACTCCGGGCTCGAACCCATGAACCACGAGTTCATGACCTGAGCCGAAGTCAGACGCTTACCCAGCTGAGCCCCCCAGGCACCCCAGGACCACCTTTTGAGACTCACTGAACTGGGCATTCTTCCTGTGTTGCACACCCCGGTTTAAAACACCGAGTGTGAATGCAGCTCCAGGAGGCTGGGGAGACCTGCTGGGAAGGCACAGTTGTTGTTACTTTCATCTTGTAAGGAAAGGGAATTTGACGAAGAACGTTGAATGGCTTTCTTAGAGAATGCCAACCAGCAAAAACGTATGAACAAAGTGAGGGCTCGTGGGGGGTGGAGGGGAGGGAAAAAGGGGTGATGGGCAGGGAGGAGGACACTTACTGGGATGAGCACCGGGTGCTGTATGTAAGGCAATTTGACAATACATTAAAAACATAAAATTAAGAAAAATATGCATAAAAGGTGAAAAAAGCCAATTTGCTGTTTAACAGAGTAATTAAATGTGGCAGAATATAACTTCCTTTTCATTTTCTTTGATTTTATCCTTTGTTCTTGGGTAGTTACGTAGAGAAAAACTTGTTCAGAAGTGTAGCAACCTGTGGGATACGTTGGGATGTTTTTGGTTTTTCTTTTTATCCTGGTTGGGGCATTTTGGGAGTGTGTTTTACTTGAGAATAAGTAAATTAAGGTCTGTGGTTTTGGTGTAGTTTATTCAATGAGAACTTGGTAAATACCTGTCGTTTGCCGGGCACTGTGCTCACAGTTGATGCTGGGCACTCGTGTCGTGACCCAGGCCTTGGTCCACATTCCTAGTGCATTTTGTATGTGTCTAGTTGTGCTAATCCTTCGGATCTGTGCTTCAGTGTCACAGCTCTGCCCTCAACTCATAGGGTAAATAGTGTGCCCTGTGTCATAGGTGGTTCAAGTTCATAATTACAGTTCCTATTGCAAACATTTAAAGAAGAACCCTTGAGGGGCGCCTCGGTGGCTCAGTTGGTTGAGCATCCAACTTCAGCTCAGGTCATGATCTCACGGTCTGTGAGTTGGAGCCCTGAGTCAGGCTCTGTGCTGACAACTCGGAGCCTGGAGCCTGCTTCCAAGTCTGTGTCTCCATCTCTCTCTGCCTCTCCCCTGCTCATTCTCTGCCTCTCTCTCTGTCAAAAATAAATAAAGTTAAAAAAAAGAAAAGAACCCTTGATATTGGTTATTTTAACTTGAAAAGCTAAGGGGACTTTCTGTTTGAGGGCATCCCTGGTAGTGGTAAGCAATTATGGTAACTTTATCCATAATTTAAGTTTGGGTTTTAGGTTATTTTGCAGGATATTGCATCAAGTATTTTAAAGGTATCAAATGGGGGGAAAAAGTAAACATTGAAATCACTGTATTTCCTTAAATGTAAAGCATGAAATTCTCTTAAATTTTGATTTAAAAAAAATTTGCTTTTGAGAGAGAGAGTGCGAGCATGAGCCTGGGGTGGGGGGGTGCGGGGGCAGAGGGAGACACAGAATCCAAAGCAGGCTCCAGGCTCTGAGCTGTCAGCACAGAGCCTGATGTGGGGTTTGAACTCATGAACTGTGAGATCATGACCTGAGCTGAAGTTGGATGCTTACCCGACTGAGCCACCCAGGTGCTCTAAATTTTGGTTTCTAAGCTTCAGAGTTTATTTTACTAGTAAAAAACTGGTTTTCCTTTTAATATAGAAAAAAATATAAAATACACGAACGTATATATGTATCTGATCTCAACAGTGAGCTTCGAGTGTCTTTCTTTTACATGGTCATTCCGGGTGAGTGTTGGGATTTGGAGGAATCCCCAGGCTCCCTTCTTTAAAAAATTTTTTTAATGTTTATTTTTAAGAGAGAGAGCACGAGTGGGGAGAGGCAGAGAGAGAGAACAACACAATCCGAAGCAGGCTCCAGGCTCCGAGCTGTCAGCACAGAGCCTGACACAGGGCTCGAACCCACAACCCACGAGGTCGTGACCTGAGCCGAAGTCGGATGCTTAACCGACTGAGCTGGCCCCCCCACCCCCGCTCCCTTCTTAAATCGAACCTGACACAAAGGCTTGTGCTGAGTCTGAGGGTGGCGCTGGCCAAGCCTCTCGGCTCCTATACGTGCCAGGCTTCACAATGTGACGATGTAATGACACTTGGAATTTACACGCACTACCTGAAGACAGATACTTTGCAGAGAAAGTGCTTTTTTTCCTGTGGGGCTCTAAATACAGTTAGAGCTGGGGCGTCCGTGCTAAGAATTGGGCGGACATCCCCATCCGAGCGAGATCTAGGCTCGCTCTCCATCAGGGATGGTGCCAGGGACTCCCCCATGGTGTCCCCCATGGTGACCGGGGCCTTTGAGGGGTGTCTTTGCCATGTGTCCTGCTCCCGGTTAACTGATGTGCCGATGGTTTGTCCTTTGCATGTCTACTGCCCGGTTGCAGCATGAAGCGTGCCAGTTCTCTGAGTGTCCTTAACGTGGGTGGCAAGGCAGCCGAAGACCGTGGTTTCCAAGTAAGGAGCCCTGCCCCACTTAATGCCCTTGACCGCTCAGGCCTACTTCGCCGGGCGGCTGCTGTTTGAGCAGCCGTGGGGACGTTTCAGTATTTCTGAGTCTTAGATAAAGAGGCGTTGTAACGATATTTCTGTATTCTGCATTAATTTGAGGAGGTGAATTATGGGAATGTTCACATTGTGAACGTTCTCAGTATATTAATTACCGATCTTTAAGTTTGATTAGCCTAAGTAAAATTTAAATATTCTGATAAAGTAATATCAGAATTTGGCCACTTAATCTTTGTTACTAATTTGTATGATTTTAGCCTGGGGTAAGTTTGTAAGTAATTGTCTAGTTACACTGTTGTTAAGCATCTTACAACTTTTCAGAACTTTACAAATGTAAGTAACTGACGTAATGTCACTTTTACACTCAATCTTTAGCGCTTTTTTTTTTTTTTTAAGCTGTGTGAGGCTTGCACGAACCCGTCACATTTAAAACTGTTGGCACCTTGTCTATCAGAAATGGCCTTTTTGCTGCTGTTAAGTGTGGCTGTTAAGTGTCCAGTGTGGCTGTCGGGGTGCGGCCCCGTGTGCCAGGCAGACCAGCAGCTGAGCTTTTGGGGAAAGAGAACCTTCTCAGCCAGACCTGCCCGTCATCACACCCATTAGCAGCTCCCCAGGTGCCCCAGCCCAGCTGCTAGACGCCTGGACGCTCACCGACAGGAACAGGCCTTCCTCCCCAGCCTGCACCCGTGGGGGCGGCTGTTTCCAGGGGCCTCTCAGCAGACCTTTGGTGAGAAGATGCGAGACGCCAGTGGTGTCTGGGCATATTTTGAGCGTGCCTGGTAATGAGAATAAAAGAGGTGTCGTCTCCAAAGGTCTGGGGCAGCCAGGTCCCCTCACCCATGTCTCTCGGTGTCGGCACCTGCATACGTGAGCGTCAGGGCTCTCGGAGGTTGACTTAAGGGTTGTGCAGCCGTTGTTACAGCTCTGAGACCACTTGAAGCTGGCGTCATTTGACGCACGGGTCGCGTATAATTTTTCTGTTTGTTTTTTCACGCAGGAACGAAATGATTATCTGGCAGACTCGTGAGCTCCGAGTGCCAGCCACACTGACCTGGCCCACTGAGGGTCGGGGCAGAGCTAGATAAAAATCTCTTAACGGGGACACTGAGACCCTCAGAGCTTTGCCAAGCTCCTCTACTCTGCCCGCGACTCACCTCCCCAGTGACTTCCTTTTCTAGGTGGTGACCTCTACCACCTCGTGGCGGTTTGCCCCGAATTCCGTTAAGCTGCCTGCAGTCCTAGCGAGCTAGAGCTGCTGGAGCGTGAGACTGGCCAGGCGTGGCGCCGGCAGCCTCAGCGTGTTTGGGACCGGCCGCTGTTCACGGACACTTGTACTTTGTGCCGCCAAGATTTGTTTGCAGTTTTAGTATTGTATTAAGGCTATAAATGAAGACTCCGGAACCTTAAACTGCATCTTTCTAGAATGAGCATCTGATGGTCTGGGGCCATGCTGCCTGGAATTAAGAGGACAGTTGGTGCTCAGAGCTGGGAGAGACAGGTGACCCTCTGGTGGGGGTGGGTCTCTGCCAAGTCCCCAGTCCTGCCGTGTGCCCCCCCCACCGCTGGACTCGCATGGGTCCCCACCCCTCTGGGGCCCATCTCCCCTCTCCTGGGCCCTGTACACTCAGCATGTAGGCATGCAGGCTTAAACAAAGATTTTCTTTGTAGGGTTAGAACGGTTCCCAATCAGCCCTAAGGGAATCTGCCAGACTAACTGGCCGGTGAAGAAAATACTGCACAAATACTGTTTGTAATTCCGGATGACAGCAGCTGTAGGAAGGGGCGCGTCCAGGCCACCGAGCTGGAGTAGGACGACTCATCACTTAGCTCTGAAGGGGATCTGAAGAACTTGGGGTACCCTGTGAGGTGCTGCACGTTTGGACTTTCTTTTAATGTCATGTTACCGGAGGGGTCACAGCAAGGGCACTTGCTGCCCCCCTAGCCCTCTGCTCCGAAATTGCACCATGCTGGGGTCCGTGCGCCCCGGGGGCCCTCCGGCGGGGCTCACAGGGCACCTCGGCACTCGCTGTACAGACTCCCTGGGGGTCCCCGCGGGGGCGCCCACCTGCTGCACGTGTCCTTCAGGCCAGGCGTGGATTTGGGGCTGCGGGCCGGAGGCGGCAGCATGCCGGGGTCTGGGGGCTTCGTTGACGGGTGTCCTGTGATAATACCAGAGCACGTGGCCTAGACCACCTGTTTGGGACACTGCTCGCTCCCTCCCGGAGGCCAGTGTGCGGTGCCTGGGCCCGGTCTTCTGTGGCCGCGCCTCCTTCCTCAGCGCCTGGCCGGCTGGGCTTTGCAGCCTCCGGCTTTGTAACCGTTGTCCACTCTGCAGGCTGCGAGGGACCGCCGCCGACAGAGTGGGCTGTGTGTCCACGCGGGCACTGTGCACTTTGAAGTTCCCGTTTGAGGGGCGGGGGAGCATGGTGTCACCTGTGGAGGGGGACAAGGGCTGTCCCGTCTCCCCTGTCCCCTCCATCGGAAGTGCTCTTCCAGCCACGACGCTGATCCGATACATTGGAAACCTACCCCCTTTCCCTTAGTGACACATCTCCCTGGGAAACCAGGGCATTCAGGAAGGATACACGTGGGGCCAGGGGTAGGATTTAAGCTCCCATTCGGTGGGAACGGGGCCCCGCCTGTGAGCCCGCCAGCCCCCTTCTCTGAAGGCCAGCTTGCTTTTGTGGGGCTGTGAGGAGCCACACAGCCTCCTTACACCGCGTCGTGAGAAACCGTCATGTTTCAGAGGGGACACTGCCTGGAAATGTGTGATTTCTGATTTTTGGGCTTGTATCAAAACAAGTGAGCCTGGTTGTCCTCTGCTCGTTTGTCTGGCCGTCTGGATTTTAATGTTCTCGAGGAGAAGCAGTGAGGGCGGCCGGGCCTCCTCTTCCGTGTTTTCCTCTCCCTGCGAGGGGGCCTCGGGCTGTCGAGTTAGAGGTCCCTGGCCAGAGGACAGGCAGGAAGTGACGTGAGCTGGCTCTGTCTGAGGGGGAGGTTGTGGGAGGGCTGGGCCGTCCGCCCTCGGCTCTCCCCAGGGTCTCTGTGTTTACAGTACTGGAGGGAGTCAGGTAGTTCTTTCCCGGAATTCGAAGAGATTCCGGTCATGTTTGGTCAGAAAGCCGCTAGGAATATCACGTGATGAGAAATTCAGTGTTTACAGTAACCTATAAATATTGCTAAAAATAGTTTATAGACAGCTCTTTCATTGCCATAACTTCATAGAATATTCTTGGGAAGCAGGTGCATACATGAGGCTATACTCTGGTATGTTTGCACTTGCTGTTGAGCAGTGCACTGCATGACCATCAGACTTCTGAAAATTGCCAAGTGCTACTTGATAACACCAACCGAAGGAGAGGCTCCAGCCAGCTGCGGGTGTCTCGTCAGGGCTCCCAAGCGTCATACGGGTGGCTGGGGCGGTCATGAAGACGTGTCATTTTGCATTTGTCCCATTATTATGGGGGGAACTGACGTGGCTTCTACAGTGTTGTGGATGTAACCATGGGGACCACCAGCCCGGGAGGACTGCCTGACAAGCACTGGGGGTGGGGGGTGGGGGGTGTGGGCAGGGAACTCCTTAGGGGGTCCAGGGCGGTCTGTCACTGAGACAAAAGTCCTGCTGCAGCCCTGTCCCTCGCCTGTGGTGGGCAGGCACCGTGCACCGGCACCCTGCACCCTTCATGCTCTGGTGGGCCTGCAGCTTCTGGGGAGGGGCTTGTTAGCACATTCGGTCTTGGGGCTGTGGTTTGCTCATTGTTGGTGTGATTTGCCTAGAAAATCATCCGGAATTGTTTGTATTTAATTACGATAATAAAATGGTTTATTTCCTTTTGCAAAGTCCCTGCACTTGCACAAAGGCTCTTTTATAAAATTCCAACCCTAAAAGAACGGTTTCCTACTTAACACCAGCCATTCTCAACCTTCTGAGAGTCCCAGAGTACTTAAAAATGGGATGGAAATTAGAAGTGAATTTTTCTGCTCTAGAAAATGTCAAAACAGTGCGAGTCTGCCCAGTTACGGGGACCTCTGCCTCCACCCTAGTACTGGGTCAGGTTATGTCCCTGCCCTCCTGGTACCAGCCTGGGGATCAGCCTCTGGCTCACGGAGTTGCAGGAGGTTGGCCAAGTCACTTCACTGTTCTCTGCCTCAGTTTCCCTGAGACCAAGGACGGTAACTGTGCCCATCCCCAGGGGCCGCGAAGGAGACGCACTCCAATGTGGATGAATTACTTAGGACAGTGCCCGGCAGAGAACAGGCCATGGCGAAAGGGTCCAGGGCCCGCTGTGCCAGGCAGCGTGGGGGGCAGTGGGGGCATGGGGCGTGAAGGCAGACAGCCCTGCCCGGGGGGAGGCCACGTCAGGCGGGTCATCCGTGCTTACTGCCTTCCCGCCGTTGAGAAGGGGCAGCCAACCCCTGGAGCAGACCCTGTCCCAGCGATGGGTGTCCCGGGTCAAGACGTGAGTCCCCTGTGCCCGCAGAGTGTGGAGGGCTCGGCCAGACTCGGGGTTTCTTGGGACCTGGCCGGCCGTTCTGCAGCTGCCACGTCAACGGGCCTCGGTCCCGGGAGTCCCCCGGACCCCCTCCATGCTGACGGTGTAGGAACAGGATGAGGGGGGCAGGTGAGGGGCGAAGATCACCCGCAGGGTGCGGTCAGGGCGGCCGGGCGGGGGGAGGACGGCTTCCTCCTCGGGGCGGCGCCGGCTGACCATCAGCCGCATTAAGAGCTGATTGGACCAGGTCATTCCGAGGGCTGGAGAGACCCGCTCCTCCCAGAGACTGAGGCAGAAAACAGGCCCAACGGTTACCGACAAAACCTCGGGGGACCCACTGCCACCCTCACTGTCCCGCCCGTGGGCTGGGGCCGGCTCACCCTTGTGGCCCGGGTGCCGTGCCCCGCTCCTCCATGGCCTCTGTCACCTGGGAGGTCCAGACCAGGGTCAGTTGCAAGGACCCCACCGCCACCCGCCCCAGCATGAGTGGCCTCATTCCTCCACCCCCACCCCCCTGAACTTCCCTAAAATCCAAGCTGAGCGGGGGGGGGGGGGGGGGGGAGAGGGAGGGTGTCGGGGTCGGGCCCACCTGGTTGATGCATAGCACGGGGCTACGGAACGTGCTGCTCAGCCGGCGCAGGGTGGCCCCCAAGGCCTGCAGACGCCTGGCCCTGGGCATTGAGGCCAGGCCGTCAAACTCACAGCGGAACGGGGCCGCCACGGAGTCGATGACCACTAGGCGGGCCATCCCCCGCGACAGCAGCACGGGCACCTTCTTACTCACACACTCTAGCAGGGCGTCCTAGAGGCCAAGGGAGCTGGCGGTCAGCGCCTGTGCCCTGCACTGAAGAACCCCTCACAGCCTTCCCGTTTCGCTCCTCACCCCGTGGGCCATCACAGTGACCGGGACTTCATCCTTCGGTGGCCCCGTGCCAGGAGCTGACCCCTGGGGTGCTGCCATAGCAGAAAGCCGGCTCATAACCGACCGCCCTGGTCGCTGGGACCATACTCTCGTCAGGCGGGTCTAGGGGTGGCGGTGAGCCCTGTCCCCTGCCCAGCCCCACCCCATGGGGGAGGGGGGGACAGGGGCAGGCCACCCCTGCCTACCTCTGGGGCCCGAGTGCGGTGCCCTGAGCGGCCCTGGCCAGGCTCCCGGGTGGGGCCGGGCGGCCTCAGGCCCTGGTGCCAGGTGACCACACACTGGCCGTCCCGCCAGAGAGCAGCCAGGTGTCTGGTTCCTCGCCCTGAATGAAACCCAGTTCTGTGCTTCCACCTCTAGGGCGTCTTCGGTAGAGCCTCTTTTTGTGGAAAATGATGGCAGCAGCAGTGGTCTCGAGGACGCCAGCATTAACGTGAGTCCCGTCCCCTTTCCGTCACCGCAGGCAGCTCTGGGGACACCTGGGGGCTGGGCAGGTGGTGGCTGCACTCGCTCCCTGCGGAGCCAGGACTCAGGGGCCCCCTCCCCCAGGAGGTGGAAACGGGGACCGCAGCCCTGAGGCCCTGCCTGTGCACAAAGGGCAGGCCCTGTCCCCACAGCAGGGCCCTGGGCTCCAGGCCGACACTGGGCAGGAGGGCAGACGCCTGGTGCCCCCAGCGCGGTTTTCAGAACGGCTCTCAGAAACCACCGTGGGCCTCAAAGCACTGGCCCCGACTGCTGCCTTCTCTTGCAGTGAAACCACACCCGGCCCTGGAGGACCCAGGACGACACTGCTCGTGTGCAGCCAGAGCCTGCCCTGTGACAGCCAGGGGACGGTCACCGAGGCTGGAGGGCCCTGGAGCTGAGAGCCTGCAGCACTAACCTCGTCTTCTGTGTCCCCGTGCCACCAGCACACTGTCCTACTAACAGCCACACCGCTCACCGGGACGCGTCGCTTGCAAAGCCATGGCCGCGCTCGGCCCCTCCAGGGTGACGGGGTGGGCGCAGCCTCCCTCCTGGGCCGCGGTTCCCGGGACACCCGTGTCCCGAAAGTGCAAGGAAGAGGCATTGGCTGCCTGGGCCCGTGTGCCCAATCTTACCGTGTTACTTCCCGAAGCTGTGTGTGATATGTTCTATTGTAAATTTTTTTAAAATTAAACGTTTATATGCCTTACCCTTTACTTGCAATTTTTATAGCAATTCTTAAGTGGGGGAAGGTCCCCCGGGAACCGGGGACCCTGCCCAGCGGGTGCGGGGGTGCACTCGGGAAGCCGGGCTGCAAGGAGAGGCTGCCCCCAGCCCCATGCAGAGGCTTTCTTAACTTTTTCTTTTTCTCCTGCTATACGGTTTATTCTCAGCTTTTGAACCCTTTCCACTCACTGCTTGTCCCTCCCTCAAATAATGATCTGAGTTGAGCACGGACCAGGTCACAGGGCCGCTTCCCCTGCCTGCCAGGACCACTGTGCTCCTAGCCCTCTCCCTGGGGCTTCCTGCCCCATGGCTGCCCATCTGCAGGGAGGGATGCTGCTGATGCTTCCGGATACGTGTCCCCCGCCCCCCCTCGGAGCAGCCAAGTGGGGACCTCCTGTGCCCTGATGCACTTTCTGCTCCGTCAGGGGTAGAAGTCAAACCCGACAGACTGCTCTCTCCGGGACAGCCGGCCTGTCCTCTGGGCAGTGAATGGTCACCGCAGGGTGGCCGGGTGGCCAGGAGGCAAGGGAGGTGCTCTCTGCCACTGAGGGGACTGAGGGGCACACCCCGTGGGGGACGGGACGGTGGACGGTGGGTGGCGTGTGGGGCCTCCCTCCGCAACTCCCCGTGGGCGGGGCGACCGGTTCAGCCTGAATTTCAGGTCACGAATCCTGTGGCGGCTCACCCGCTGCCTGGTGCTGGTGGTGGCCCGGTGTGGGTGTCGTGTGTGCGGCTCTGTCCACTGGCCCACCTGACCACCTTCCCCACAGAACTCGGGGCCAGAGAGGGAGGACGCTCACCACGTCGGCCACGTGCTCGATGAAGATCTGGTGGCCAAACTTCATCTTGTCGATCACCTCTCCCGGAACATCCGTCCGCAGGTGCCGCTGCCCCGCAATGAGCTGCTGCAGACGCAGGTCCGGGAAGACGTCTTCGGTGCAGACGTACACGGCCCCTGGGGCGGCACGGGGGGGGGGGGGTCAGCCCGCCCCCCTGTGGCTTCCCCGCACGGGGGCTGGTCTCCCTTGCCGCCCCCTTGCTGTCAGGACGCCACCGGGACGCCACCCCGCGGGTCTGCCCCAGCCTGTCTCGAGTGGAAGCCAGTGGGATCATCAGGGCCCGCGGGCTTCCGGAAATGCCCTGCCTGCACACGCTCTTGGATTCCCCTCAGAGGCTCTGCCGGAGCATGCTTCCCAGATTCCCAGATTCTCCTTTCGAGGCCGCTCCTGTGATCCTGGGCTGCTGTGACCTGAACACCCTGGGGTGACGCCCTGGCTCCCCTGTGCCAATGTACCCCAGGTCCGCTGGGAAGAACTGGGGACCGTCACAAACGAACCCTAATGTCTGTGGCAACTGATTTTCAACGAAGGTCCCGGGACAGTCCGGTGAGAGAGAGCAGTCTTCCCTGTGAATGGTGCGGGGACGCGGGGACCAGGCCCTCCCTCACCCCCGGCACGGACTCCATCCGCCCATCGAACGCCAGAGCCGACGCTTTCAAACTCCGGAGAGCACGCGGGTGGGTGTTCGGGACTCTGGGTTGGGCGAGGGGGTCTCCGATGTGGCACAGACCGCACAAGTGAGAAAAGGCAGAGAGAGAAACTGGACTCGATCACAGGATAACCCACAAGAAAACGAGGAGACCCCTGCAGAAAACACGGTGAATTCCGTGTCTGGGGAGAGGCTCGCGTCCGGATCACACGAGGATCCTACAAGCCGGCCACAGAAGGCGACCCAACCGCGAACCGGGGCAAAGGCTCCAAAGAGACATTTCTCCACAGGAAACGTCCGCTGACCGGCTTCCAAGGCCAAGTCCGTCCACCTGGCACCGGGAACCTGCACCCTCGCCCAGAGGTGCAGGGGCAGGGGTGACACAGAGGCCCGCCACGGGTGAGCAACCCCCATGCGCGGTCCAGAGGCCCCCGCCCACGGCCGGGCTCACGGGAGCGGCACCGACCCCAGTCCTCGGCTCTCGGGACATAGGGGAAGCAGGAGAGGTCCCCGAGCGAAGCCCCTGCTGCCAGCGCCCCGCATGGGTCCCAGTGGCGTGCGTGTGTCACCGGGTGGTGAGGTCTGGCCCCGGCCGCATGCCCCGCCCACCGCGTGGCCCAGCCGGTCCGGGAAGCCGGGCGAGCAGATGAGCTCGGGAGGAACCGTGCAACGTTTACCGAGGAGCTACCGAGGTGCGACCCGTCCGCTCTGGCACCACATTTAGTAAGAACGATTGAAGTTTTTAACGCTCAGAGACCCGCACGGGCAGCCTGGAAAAATCCCTCCACCGCACGCCCTGTGAAGACTTGACAGACGCAAAACCGCGTCAGGGGCCGGCCGCCCCCGCTGTCCTCGGTGGTCCTGTCTGCCCCGTCCCCAAAAGGGAAAAAGAGGAAAATGTTTGCCCGAGGTTTCCAGCCCCATGGACCACGTGGTTTGCAGGCTGGCGGCGGGAGAGCGCGCAGAAGTGCCTAAGGGGGACTTTGTGCCCAGACGGAGACTGTCCCTGGGTCCTTGAGGGAGCAGGGGCCACTTCCTACGGAGGGCAGGCTACAGGGCCCACGGCCCTCAGACCTGCCCTCTCCCTCGGGTGGAATCCACGGCGCATGCGGAGAGAGACGGGGACCCGGGAAGATGGCCCTGGAGGTGGCGGCGGGCCCCGACTCGGTGAGTGCGACCTGGGCACGGCCGGGACCCCCGCCTCCCCCAACTCTGCCCCCGCCCGCCTGAGGGGACAGCCACTCACCGGCCTCCAGGCCTCCGTGCCGCGGAGGGAACTGCACGGTCAGGCAGAGCTGCAGGGCCAGCTGGGTCTTCCCGGCGGAGCTATGACCGGCCAGCTCGGTGACACCGTCCAGGGGCAGGCCGCCGCGGAGAAGGCCGTCCAGCACGGGGCAGCCCAGGCTCAGGCGCTGGTGCTGGGTGGGGAACCTCTTCTTCTGCTGGTGCAGATGCAGAGCTGGGGGCGCAGGGGGCGTCGGTCACCACGTGCCGGAGGCCCAGGCGACCTCGGAGCCAGAAGGCAGGGAGGAGGCGGGCGTGGAAGCTTCTCCTAGCTGCTGTGCTCTCTGGGCACCCGTGGGCTCTGGGTCTGCTTGCCGACCCACCCCCGCTTCCTGCACTGCCTGGCCTGGTCCCATCTCTTCCGTCCCCCTGCCCTTGCCCTGTACACCTGCTATGTCCCTGTCCTGATGCTGTGACCGTGGCCCTGCGTCAATCCCTCCCCAGGCTTGGGCAGAGCAGAGGCCTCTCCTCACCCCCCACCCGCCCCCAGTGCCCACCTGTGAAGACGCTGCTTCCCCGCAGGTGCAGGGAGGCCGTTCTCAGCAAGTGTTGCACGTCGAGGCTGGAGAGGCCGGTTAGTCTCTGCAGGTCTGGTCCAGAAAAATGCAAAACCTCCTTTATTGACTTCAGTTTGGCTGAAATTACACAAAGACAGAACAGGACAAGTTCAGACTACAGTAACGCAAGGCAGCATGGCAAAGACAACGGGTGTTTTCCGGAACACTGTCTTCCAGTTCTGGGGACCCAGCGGGCAGGGGCTAGATCCGTCCACTCCCTGAAGCCATGGGAGCCCCTGGACAGAGTGTGAGGACAGCAGTGGGGAGGGAAGGGGCCCGAGAGGGGGACGGGCCTCTCCCAGGTGCCCAGAGCACGTCAGCCACCTGCCGTGGCCACATCCTGAAAACGTGTCCCAAGGAAGGGCGTTTCTGTGGCCAGGCAGGCCGACACCAAGGCAAGGCTTGAGGGTGACCCCGGGGCAGGGTGAGAACCGTGCAGTTAGGAAAGCCAAGCCGGGCTCCAAACAAACGTCACTGCAGCGGGAAGGCGGGGACCGGTTACAATGCCAGTGGCAACAGCCGGGTGGGGGGGCGGGTCACAGAGTTAAGATATCCAGAAGATCTGGTATTTGGGGAGGAGAGCGGATAAATTACTGTTGGGCGTGGATAAGTACATTACTTGCGAGCTAGTAGGAAAAAAAATGCGCTAAAAAATGTTTCCAACCGACCCAGATGGCAAAAAAGGGAGAACAACACAAAAAGCAACAGAATAGGTAGCTCAGCAAAAGAGAGAGTTAGACCCAAACATACCAGGAATTACCTTAAATACATGTGCACTGAAGGCTCCAGTGAAAAGACAGATGGACAGACTGGACCAAAGGGAAAACACAACAAAATGACTGAAAGGCTCTGGAAGAGCCAAGAGCCAAGGACGAGGGAGCAGGACCAGAGACTGTTCCCCCACGTAAGACATCACCAAGTCGCCCCCACGTGTACTCCGGCTTCCAAGCTTTGTGATCAACAAGCTTCCCTGTCACATGCCCCGGGAGACGGGGGAGATGGGAGGCCCAGCACGCCAGCTGGTGCAGGGCAGCTGGGGAAGGACGCACCGGGAGACAAACACAGCGGGGAAGCCGTCCAGCTCACCCATTTGGGCACTTAAAACAGAGGCACCCGTAGCTGACATACTGGACGATGTGGGAAAAGACAACGAGACGTACACGGAAAACACAGAATTTGAAAAAAGGAGGCAACTACCAACTTTGGGGGGAAGTAATAAGAAAGGAAACCGTCAAAACCTCGCAGTTCAGCAGCAGTAATGATGTCCCCGGTCACAGCCCTCACGGCCCAAACTGTGCTCCCACTGTGGTGGGGGAGGGGGAAGTAGGTGCACCAGGAAGCCAGCCCTCACCCGTCACAGGCGCTCCGTGCGTGATCGCAGACGCTGACAAACCGAACACAGCGGCGTAAGCACGTTCTTAGAAGTCCAGATGTAAATACAAAGAAATTGGCAAAAGACTCCCGAGTGGCGGAAGTGGTTGTTTCACGTTTTAGAAAATAAACGTGTATTACTTTGATGAAAATAAAATTTAACTTGAAAAAAGTCCACACGCACACACACACCCCCCTGAAGACCCTGCAGCACATTCCAGCACTGGCTGCTCATCAGGAGTAGCTGTCTTGGGGAAGGGGGACTCGGCAACCTCGCCGTGTCTCACGGACACGACACACAAGTCCACCCACACGCTTCACGTATCTACTCGACACAAACGCCGGTAAACGTACCTTTCTTGAGCGCAGTACTAATTCTGGGATTCAGGTCCAACTGATCCAAATCCATTTCTTCAACAGGTTGACTGCGACCACGGATAATCTCCCAGGGACACAAATGCCGATGTGCTCGTTGTCAGTGCAAACCCCCCAGGAGCAGAGCACCGCGGGGTGACAGTGGCTTGGGTACGCAGTCTCCTTTGTGACGGGTTCACCGTCAGCCCTGAGGTCGGAGGAGAGACTTCACTGCACCAGGAAAACCACTGAAGTAAGTCTAAGGCGAAACCTGGCTTAGAGGAACCATTTGGTACCTCAGAAACCAAGACTCGATCCGCACAGTAATGCGGCTGAAGGGATGTCCCCCGGCCACCCCCACTCTAAAGGCCGGGGCAGCGCAAGGCAGTCCCCGTTCCATCCCCTGCAGAAAGTGTTAGAAATGAGCATGTGCTTCAACCCGGAGTCCCGGCCTGGAGACCTGGTACACGGGTGAGCACCCTGCCTGGCCCACTCTGGGGTGAGGACGACGCAGACAGGGACCATGCCCATTGGGCTCACGCGAATGAAGCGTCTTCTGCATTCGGCACAAGTGTGTCCCCGCGGGGATTTGGAAAGAATGGAAAAAGTGACTTTTGAATCCTGCGAGACGTTTTCAAGCGGGAACCTCCCCGACCACCCAGCTGTTTCGGCAGAGAACAGCAGAGACCGTGTGGCCGGCCCCGCCCCTCTCCTGGCCAGCAGCCCTCCCGAGGCCCAGACCGCGCACTGAGTGCCGTGGGGACTGGAGCCCAGCCCGACCCTCGCTGGTCGCCCTACTCAGCCCAGGGTCACCCAGACACTCTCTAGCAAGCCACGTTTCCATGTTGGCCTCCTAGATCAGCAAGGGTGAGAAGGCAGCGGGGCGTGTGGGAACACCAAGGCCGGCAGCCACTCAGGCTGAACCCAGGGCCCAGGTCCACCAGCAAGGCCTCAGCCGGGGGGAAGGTCGGAGGTCGCCTCCCCTTGCAGCGCTTAGAGTGTTACTGATTTGGACAACATCGGGTTGATTTTGGAGCTTCGAGAAGCAGGTCGCCTGCACGGTCACGTTCACAGGCTGGTCAGGGAAACTGGTGTGGCAGGGAGAAATCCAAAACACCCAGAACTGACAGCACAGGAGCCTGACGCTCAGGCGTGAGCAGGAGCTCCCAGGCCAGGGCTGACAGGAAGCATGCCGAGGCCGGGGAGGACACACACAGCCCCGACTCCCCCGCGGCCCCCCGACGGCCACCAGGACTGCAAATTGGAGGACAGCGGGGTCACCGTCAGAGGTGCCTGAACGCAGGGCCCCAGTGCCAGCCACACACAGCGAGAGGAGGTGAGGACGGTGACGAGCTCCGAAGGTGCCCTGAGCATATGGAAGGTTCTAGTGGGCTGGTGATGTGTGTGACGTTTGGTTCCTGAAGACAGAAAGCAGGTAAGCAAGAAAAAGATCATCTCCAGGACAAGTAGTAAGTTGCTAAAGGACACGTGGTGTGCCTTCCTGGCTTGGTGGGGAGAGCACCTCTGGGAGCCCTGAGGACAAGAGCGGGAAGAGGTGACCCAGGGAGGCACCACCCAAAACCTCCTCCAGGACAAGAGAACGCCTGGACAAGATACCAAGTCTGTTGTTTCCAAATTCCAGAGATGGTGCGTGTCCCCCCCACCCCCAGACTGTGGAAAGGCCCTGGGGCGTGCCTGGGGGAGGGAAGGCCTTGATGTGACACACGCGGCCAACAGGCTGGACTGGGGTCTGGACTGTGAAGATGAATGGCCAGGAGAGGGACGTGCCTGGATACTAAACTCAGATTCTGACCAGCCACTAGACACAGGGCAGTATATCAGGGCAGGTGACCACAGCGCCTCGAACCTATGTGGTGGGGGAACGGGGCATCCGGAAGCAGAGTGACCACTGGTGGAGCACCTGCGTAAACCAGACACTGACCGGGAGCTGGACAGACAGGCCCAGGTGGGCGCCCCGTCCCCCCACCTCCCTAGAGGCAGGGGCGTGAGCCAGCCATCCTCCAGGCCCGCGCTCCTCCAGCAAGGGAGAGGCCTGGGCACGGAGCACGCCCACAGCGGGCCCGGACAGATGAAGCAGCTTCCCGGAGCATTAACGTTAAGTTCCTGTTTAAGGGGACAGTTAACATGCCCTGCCGCTGGGCGAGGGGGCCAGAGCTGTAGGAGAGAACCCAACGTTTGTGGGAACCAGTAGAATCGAATATGACTTTCAAGCAACTCAGGTCCTGCCAGAGGGAAGCCCTGAGCCTTCCCAGGGGGAATCACACTCTCCTGCTTCAGGGCCCCTTGGGCGGAGGCCTGAGGACCCCGACTGCCAACCCACCCCACCCCTGCCCCTCCCGGGGATGGAAAGTTCCAGCTACAGACAGACTGGCCCACCGGCCCACCTGCACTCCGGCAGCAAAACTCAGGTTTCCAGTAGCTTTGGCGGACTTACAAAAGAGGGCAGGGCACGGCGCCCCCACAGAGAGGGCTGCCCAAATCTCCCACAGAACAGAACCAAAGCCCGTGTCTCTCGCAAGTTCAAAGCTGAATACAGGCGGCCCCACTGATGCCCCAAACTCACCGGAGGAGTGCAGACAGTTATCAGACACACAGTCCGTTCCCAGGACTGTTCCAGGCACCTCGCACAACACGAACTCAAGCCTCGCAACAGCAGTGTTCCCACCTCGGCGTGGCTGACTAGGAAACGGACAAGCCAAGGTCATACAGTCAGCAAGTGGGATGCAGGTCCTGGCTGTTTGTTCCAAGTTCTTGACCCGCCTGTTAACAAATCCCACAGGAGCTGCTCAGTCTCCCCGCTCTCCTGCCTGCGGGGTGCCTCCCCGGGTGGGAGCAGCCGGCTCTCCCTCCAGACTGGGCATCTTTTCTGGCTTCCCCTCCCCGGAGGGGGTGATGAGCCCTCCCGGCAGGGAACGCCCCCCGGTGACTTGGGGGCCGTGCCTGGGCACCACGGTGGTTTCTCCAGAGCAGCCTGGCCTGGACACTGGGGCCCTCGTCCCTTCTCAAAACCCTCTTCCTCCTTTGAGAGCCCCTTCCCTTCCCAGCCCCTGAACCATCTTGTCCCGTTCCCCCCAGCGGCTCCTCCACAGCGGGGGTCCCGCAGACCCACCATGACCCCGCCCTCCCCCACCCCTGCACACCTCGACTTCATGCAGTCCTCGCTCACCTTTCACCCAGCGCGGCGGCCTGCTCCGGTCCCTACGGATGACAGCCCCGAGGGCGGGCCTCTGCGGCCCCCGCACCCCGGCTTCCGAGCCCACCTTCCTTCCCACCGCCAGGACCCCGGCTTCGGCTGTCCCTTCCGCCCGCCCGCGGGCTTCGACGGTGCGGACGACCCTCGCCCCCGCGCCGCGCGCCCCACGGCCAGCCACTCTCACCCCGCGCGCGCTCCGCTCGCCTCTTCGCACTGCCCAGCCCCCTACAGCCTCCTCTTCCAATGAGAGCCGGGCGCCCCTGCTTGGATTCGCCAATGAGAGAGGAAGCAGCATACGACGCAGACTAACTAGCCAATCCAAAGTCTCCATCCTCCCGAGGGGGGCGGGGTGTGCCTGGGCGGGCCCTCACTGCCGATTGGTGTCGGGCCGCGGAGTGGCCGGGGAGGTGCCACTGCGTGGATTGAACAGCTCAGCGTTGGGGCGGGTCCCGGGTGCCGATTGGCCCGCTCTCCCGGACGGGCGTGGCGATTGGACGCGGCCGTTGTCATCCACGCGGGCGGGGCGGGGCGGGGCTCCTGACGGGGCGAGGGCCCGGGCCTCGGGCGAGCGCTGTGGCGGCGTCATGTCCTCCGAGGTGGCCGCGCGCCGCGACGCCAAGAAGCTGGTGCGCTCCCCCAGCGGCCTGCGCATGGTGCCCGAGCACCGCGCCTTTGGCAGCCCCTTCGGCCTGGAGGAGCCGCAGTGGGTCCCGGATAAGGAGGTAGGTCGCCACCGCCCGCCGGCTTCCCGCCCCCCCGTCCGCGCCCAGGATCCCCTTCCGAGGCTAAGGCTACCCGGTCCGCGCGCCCCAGGCCCGCCGTGCCTCCCTGGTGCCCCGACCCGGGCCCCCGAAGCGCTTCGTCTGGCTCCTGCTGCCCTTCCGGGGCCCCCCACGGCCGCCGTCGGTACCCCGGGTTCCCGGTGACCGCGCTCCAGCCCTCCCGGGGCCTTGGGCACAGTGCCCTCTGCCTGGTTCCCTCTCGGGGCGTCCAGGCTCGCCCACTCCCCACTCAGGTGCGTCCCGCAAGGACCGCCCCTCCTGCTCTGTCCGGGTCTCGGCCCACCTGAGAGGTCACGTGGGAATTCCACTTCCATTGGATGAGCTGCTCAGCTGGGGCCCCTGAGACGCCGTCGCTGCCCCTGCCCCGTGGTGGGGGGTGGAGAGGCCCCCCGCCTCCTTAGAAGGCGGCGCGCTCCGGGTTGGGGGGGTGCCGCGCGGAGGGCTGGCTTTGAGTGGGAGGTTGCAGGTGGACAGTAAGGAGGGCGTCCTGGCAGGCACCGCACCTGCTTGCAGGGGTCAGGGGTGGGGAGGCCCCGCGCTGTCCCTGTGGGCGGGGTGGGTGCGGCCCCTTCTGAAGGCCCTTGCGTGGCAGGCCAGGGGGTTTGGACCCGATCCCGTAAGCCAGCAGCTCTCAGCTCCGGGAGGCCACGGGGAGGAACTCCGTGCGTTCCTGTAGATCCGTCCGTCCTAAAGAAGTCAGCGCGCCGTGATGGTTGAGTCGCTTTAAGTGACAAGCGCCCCTGCGTCCTGAGACGCCTTCCTCCCCCAGAACGGTAGTTACGGGCTGCAGGCTGTCGGCACCGGAGTGAAATCAGGTGTCCGAGGCGAGGCAGGCCCGCCCGAGCTGGGGAGGGGCGGCGGGGCAGGGCGGCGGCGAGGAGAGGCCCCGCGGCCGCCGCCCCCGCCCTCCTGCCCTCCCCGCCCTCCCCACTGTCGCGTGCTCCCCGGGCCCTTCCCTCCCCTCCCCTGTTGCCCTGTTTGTGCTCTTTATTTTGCGCGCTTTTACCCTTGGCGCTGGTGCTCTCTGAGCTGACAGCGCGTACCTTCCCCACTTGGGCTCCCCGGTTCGTGCTGTGGAAAGTCAGAGGTAAAGGAATGTGTGTCTTTCTCCTGAATGTGTCCGTGTCACAGAGTTCCTTCCTGGGTTACTGGGGCTGACACGTGTTACTGTGGTTGGGGAAGTGGGAATCGCAGGGAGCGTCGTGGGGACGGTCGGGTGAAAGGTCGTGCACAGGAAAGGGAACCGCGCACTCCGGCAGTGGGGAGGGAGGCCGTGAACCTCTGGCACTTAATCTGTGGCCAGATGGAGGGTGGTCGGGGAGTGCCCCGCCCGCCCCCCCAGGAGTCTGGAGAGACTCTGCCCGATTGACCCCCTGCGGAACTTTGCCCCACCGGACTCGGTGGGCGTCTGCAAGGAGTCCCAGAAGGGTGTCTGGACCCAGGCACGGTTCCCCTGCCCCCACCTCTGCACACTGGGGTAACAGCTATAGCTCCGTGTGCCCTCTTCCCGTGCCCAGGGGTGTTTCCTGGAAAAGTGCCTGTGTTTTCGGGCCTGAGTTGAACAGCAGGAAGCGAGCAGAGTTGGCCTGATCTATTTGAGTCTGTCTCTCTGTTGGGGGGGGGGGGCTCCTTTCCACCTAGAAAGAAAGGGTAGCAGGTGCCCCTCGGAGCCCCCCTGCCCCCTGCTTGTGGGAATTCTTACTCGTGACCTGAGGAGCCCTGGAGGCCTTCCAGGGAGCCTGGGGGAGGAGGGACGGGAGGGTGGACCGCCGTGAGCTTCGAAAAGGAAGCGGATTTGAAGCCTACTGGGGCCTGGTCCAAGAGGCCAGAGGTTAGCACAGCGAGTGTTCTGGAGGAAAAGAAACAGTCTGGGGTTCTGGAAGCTCCGGGGGAAGGGGGTGGGGCGGATCCCCTGCCACTAGCCTGGCCCCCAGCTGCCCCCTGCCTGTTCAGTGTGTGTGGGACACCAGGACCCTCGTGTGCAAGGGGGAGACTCGGGTGTTGGGGATACCGGTAGCGAGAGGCAGATGGGTCTGGGTGGTTTGGAGTGGGTGAAGGGAAGTAGGTAGAACGTGGCAGGAGGGTGACCCGTAGACCCTCAGCCTCCACCCGCTTCCGGTTGTTTGCCAATTAGCGTTGCTGACCTATCTGTGGATGGTCCTTCGTGTCTCATCTCGGCCCCGCTTTCCATCGGGTCACTCTGAGGCCAGCCCGTTCCACGTCTGTTGTGTACTTACTAGGTGCCTGACCCTGCACCAGGCTGGTCGCGTGGGCCTGCAGGGACGTCCCTTGAGAGTGTTGACAACTTGGGGTGTGTGTGTGTGCGTGTGTGTGCGTGTGCTTGCGCCTGCTCTGAGCCAGCTATAGCTCCCAGCCTCCCAGCTGGCCTCCTGCCCCGGAAATAACAGTTGCTGGTCCCCGAGGATGCACAGTCCGTGGCTCCCTAGTGGCTTCGGGGAGGAGGAAGCCTGGGGGTGGGCTCTCTGGGCACGAGGCCGTGAGATACTGTTTTATCCGTAAAAGCCCTGTGGTTTTGCACCCCTCTTTCTTCCATCTTCCGCGCTGGGTATAACCAGCGATGCCGGCAGCTCGGGGCCGTCATTGTGACACGTGGATACTCTGTGGTCACAGAAGCGGGAAGGAGAGCACGGGTGTCAGATCAAAACCAAATCCCAAGTTGGGAGAGACTGTTCTAGGCAGGGGGAGGAGCTGCTGCCGGAGGGAGACCCCGAACCCGGGGATCTGCCGGTGTCTCCGGCCTGGCAAGGGCTTGCTCTGTGCGGGGAGGGACCCAGGACCCAACTGGATGAGAGCAGGTGGGAAGGGGAGGCGTCCACTCAGCGAGGGGGCGCGGATCGTGTGACCTGTGACCTGCGATCGGGGGTTGCGGCACCCTAGGGCAGCCTGTCGCACACGGGTTGAGGGTGGGATTTCATCCGTGGGCCTGAAGGAAGGAGAGAAGCTTGACTCAGGTTTGAGCAAGCAAGGTGAATGGGCATTCGTTCCGACCGACGAGTCTGGACAGACAGGGCAGCCGGTCGAGAATGGGGTGAGGAATGGGGATTTGGGGTCCATGTGCAGCCTTGTCACAGGTGGTTGGGGGCAACTGTGAGTCATCGAGGTCACACGGCCAGGGGGTCCTCTGCAGACACTTGCCAGGCACAGGACAGGCAGGGGCTTTCACCCGCCTTGGGGACCGCGAGGCGGGGGGCACACCACCTAGCGCATGGGGGTGCTGGGCCCTGTGGCTGCGTAGAAGCCTCTGATGTTGGGGGGGCGCCGGGCAGGCCCAGCACTTGCTCCCGGGGCGGGCTCGTGTCTGGGGCGCTGCGTCCGCCGCTGGCTCAGAGCCCCCGGTGATGGGGGTCTGGGTGGGGAGACACAGGTGGGCCCTGTCCCAAGAGGAACACATGTCTCCTGCGATGCCAGCTGTTTCGCATCCACTGTCACATTCGTCCCCTCCCCAGGACCTCCTGTGTCTCTTTTGAGCTGGTTTTTTAACAGTTTACTGGTTCCCTCACTCATGACGGAGTTAAATCTTTGAGATGAGTCATTTAATATTTTAGGAGTAATTCTCTTATTCTTTAGAAAGGATTATCTTTCAATAAAGATACATTAATACATATATTGGTTTTTTTTATTTGTTTAAAAATATTTTTTTGTTTATTTTTTTTCGGAGCTGGTGGGAGGGGCAGGGGGAGGGAGACAGGATCTGAAGGATCTGCGCTGATCTGTGCTCGAACTCACACACTACAAGATCAGGACCTGAGCCGAAGGCAGCACTTAACCGTCTGAGCCACCCAGGCGTCCCCTGTGCATATATCGTGAAAACTTATTTTCCGGATTTGTTTGTGTCTGAGAAACCGAAGACAGGGAGTGTCGAGGGCCTGGCTCCAGCCGGCAGGGGGGGCGCTGTGGGAGCGGGGGGGGGGGGGGGGGGGGGGGGCAGGGAGGACGGGCAGGTGTCCCCAAGCTCTTTTGTTACAGTAGCTTTGTTTTTGACATTCCTTTAAACTCTCTAAATTCTGTTTTCCACCAAAAAAAATTGTTTTTGGGAGAGAGCAAGAGCGTGTGCGGGGAAGGGGCAGAGAGAGGGAGAAACTGTCCCAAGCAGCTCCGTTCCCCCCGCCCCCCCCCCCCCCCCCCCCCCCCCCCCCCCCCCCGTGCGGGCCGGCTCACGCACCCTTGATACGACTTGGGCCAAAGTCCAGAGTCAGACGCTCAGCCACCTGAGCCATCCAGGCCCCCCTCTTCCAACTATTATAGACTTTGAGGGGAGACCCAGCTGCAGTGCTGGTCCTGCAGCTGCCCGGGGCACCTCTGGGGCTCCTTGCGCGAGGGTCCGGTGGCAGACCGCTCTCTGCTCCCCGAGGCCCTTCTGTGACCCTGGCTCGGCCTCTTCTCGCGCTCCACCCCGCGGGCGTCCACCAGGAAGCTGACCTTGTGGCACCTGCCTCCCTCTCGTCTCAACTTCCACATCCGCGGGCGCGGGTCCCCCGTGGGCTCCCCCCTCCGAACCAGCACGGAGTCGGGGGCCAGGGGGGTGTGTGCGCTGTGCGGAGCTGGAAAGTTCACGAGGAGCGCTCCCCCTGCCCCTGCCCCTGTCGCCCTCCTCCGTGGTGCCTCCTTGCCACCAGCTTCCCGCCCCGCTGTCAGCCAGGGCCTGCCTGCGGGGTGAGCGTGGGGGACCCCCCCGCCCTCCCCCCCCACCCCCCCCCCCCCCCGAGGCTGGAGCCTCCCCAGCGACCCTAGCGGAGGCATCTGTCATCTGGCCAGAGGCTCACGCGGCAGACGGGGTCGGTAGTGCGCGCGCTTGTGCAGGACCCTCCTGGTGGGCCCTGCCCCCACTCGTCCTCCCTGCTGGTCCCTCCCCCTCCCGCCCCTGCGGTGGTGCTGGGGGGGGGGGGCGGAGCTGGTCTCAGGCTCGGTAGGGCGGGTAAGGAGGGGCTGGCCGCCCGTGTCTGGGCTGTGGCCGCCCTCGCCCTGGTTCCAGGCCCGCGGCTGCTGGCACCCGGCTCGCGCGTTGTGGTTTCTGTTCCCTCCTGGTGCAGTTCGTTCATCAGACACCGTAGCAGTTCTTTGGCCGCATTTTTACTCTCGCCTCTGCCTTTTTTTTTTTCTTCCCATTCTCTTCGTGTTAAATTGCTCTGTTGAGAATTTTAGAAGGCTCTCTTCTGTTACATAATCAGAAAGTTACCTTGTCTTGAAGATCTGCCCGTTTTCTGAATCACTTCATTGCTTATTTACAGTAATAAAATCCTATGTCGCTTACGTTGTTAAGCACATTTTACGTCCTGGCTGTCGCCTTACATTTACAGGTTGGTCTTGGGGCGCCTGGGTGGCTCAGCCGGTTGAGCGTCCGACTCTGGATTTGGGCTCAGGTCACGATCTCGGGGTGGTGGGACTGAGCCCTGCGTCGGGCTCTGTGCTGAGGGTGGAGCCTGCTGGAGACTCTCTCCCCCTCCCTGCCCCTCTCTCTCAAACAAAAACAAAATAAGATGAACATTGGTCTTTCAACGTACCCAAACACACAAGCCCTACAGTAAGCGCGAGACCGTCTTTGTTAGCGTTGCTGGAGAGGGAGCAAGAGAGGGGCCGCCACCGGAGACCCCAGGAGGCGCTAGAGCCTTCCCGCGGAGTGAGGCAGGCTTTCCGGCTGCTGGGCCTCACCAGTCACACCCTCGCTGTTGGTTTTTTCCAGTGGATTCTGTGGCTGGCCCTGCGGGGGTCATACAGAGGCTGGGGCCCTGCCACGCTTCAAGGCCCGAGTTCCAGAACTCACAAAAGGGAGAGGCAGCGGCAGGGCAGTGAGTATCCAGCTCACGCTCAAAGCCGGTGGGGGGATTCTGTAGATGATTCTGGAAGGCCAAGGTGGGCCAAGCCCTGTATCCAAGTCCAGAAAGCAGCTTAGGAGCAACGGGGTAACAAGAAACTGTTAGTCACACGATCTCGAAAAGCTTAGACCCTGCTCCCAGTGCAGGGGCAGCGGCCAGATGGAGCCCGTCTGGCTGCAGGGTGGTGTCTGAAAAGGGTGCCCGCCGTGGGAGGACACGTGCCAAGGCCCAGCGTGGCTGTGGGTCCGAGGTCCCTTCCGGGAGCATTGCGGAGGATCCCAGCACCCATGGCCTCTGCTCTGGATCAACACAGGTTCACGGGCACTTGGCTCTGTCTCGAATCCCTTCAGAGCTACTCGCTTGCCCGACTCGCTGTGCGCCAGCCTACGGCTGCCTGGAGGAGGCCGAGGCCCACATGGGACACGCAGAGCCAGGGGAGAGGTCAACCGGCGGGAGGCGTGAGCTGGTGCTTGCCCCTGCTGCCCTGCGGGACGAGCGTGCCCCTGGCTGAGCGGAGAGAAGGTGTGGGTGGGGACGAGGGAAGGACGCTGGGGGACGGCCCCAGCTGGGCAGGACTGACGGGTTTGCCCCGGGTCACGTGCAGTCTGGCTGTCCTGTGATCAGAAGCCCTCCTCCGGGCGGGCGCTGGGGGGGGGGGGGGGGGGTGGGAGAAGCTGAGCGTCGTCAGCGGCGGGATGGCCCGTCGGTGCTTCGCGGCAGGTCTGGAGCGACTCCTGGCTTGTGTTAGAGAAGAAACCCGAGCTCGTCCCTTTGGTGACGATGTGGCCATTTGGAGTCCCTTGTCTTCAGTGCCGGTCGCACGGCCGCTGCACTCAGTCTGTTCCCTGCGCGCTGGGGTGCGGGAGGCCTCCCCCGCAGCGCAGCGCTGTGGTCCCTGCCCTCCCGGGCGCTGCGGGGCCTGGACACCTGTCCCCCGGAGCCCAGCTGCCGGTTCCCTCTGCTTCCCTTACTCCCAGGAGCTTTTGGGGGCATTTCCGGGGCCTGGCGGTGACCACCTTTACCGCATATCCGACCCGCACCCTCCACATCCCGCTTCAGCCTCGTCCCGATGCACGTGTGGCCGTGTCACTGAGGGACTCGAGGCGTCCCTCGTGGGGGCCCCCCCCCCCCGCTCGGCCGCCACGTCACCGACTTCACCTAGAAAGCGATGCTCGCGTGTCGGGGCCGCTTCCCGTTAGTTCCAGCCGTGGAATCACGTGGTCCTTCCGGGACACCGACCCGTGGTTCCGGCACCAGAACTGGGGGTCCTTAGGTGGCTGCCCTAGCGTGGCCGTTCGGACTCTGACCGCTGCCCCCGGCGTCCCCGAGATGCCCCCCGAGCTCATGCCCTGTCCCTGGCCTGTGGGACCCGGAGCCCACCTGTGCCTGCGATGTGTCACCCCCCCCAGCCGCGGGGCGGGAGGGCGGCTCTCCCGGCAGCACCCCGAGCTGGGTCCTGACGTTCCTTCCCTCCTAGTGCCCGAGGTGCATGCAGTGTGACGCGAAGTTTGACTTCCTGACCAGAAAGGTGAGCTGAGGCCGTCGGGTGGGGGCCAGGTCGGCATTGAGCCCCTTGGGGGGCGGCCGACTCACCCGAGTCTCCTGGGGGCTGCCTGAGAACAGCAGACGGTGACCCACGCCCGTGCCACCAGCTGGGCGCCGCCACACCCGCGGGTCTTGCCCTCAAAGGGGTGTCGTCCTCTGAAGAGGTGGGGCGTCCTGGCAGGTGGGCCGCGGGACGCAGGGCGCCCTGCCGTGTGCGCGGCGCCCTTGGCAGCTCCTCCTTCCAGTGGCGAAGACCAGCACGGGGCCGCGTGTGTAGACGGGTGGTCCCGAGGGGGGGGGGGGGGGGCACGGGGGGCAGTCCTCTGTCCCCTCAGCACCACCCCTGCGCCCGCAGCACCACTGTCGCCGGTGTGGGAAGTGCTTCTGTGACAAGTGTTGTGGCCAGAAGGTGCCGCTGCGGCGCATGTGTTTCGTGGACCCTGTGCGGCAGTGCGCCGAGTGCGCCCTGGTGTCGCACAAGGAGGCGGAGTTCTACGACAAGCAGCTCAAGGTGCTCCTGAGTGGTAAGCTCGGGTCGTCGCCGGGTCCTGGGTGTCCGTCTGGCAGGCGACCTGGAAGAGCGCTGTCCCTCCCCCCCCCCCCCCCCCCCCCCAGCTTCCCATGGAAGGATCGAGCCGCCTCTGCTCTACGGAAACAGGAATGCGGCCTAAAGTGGCAGCCTGACTCCGCAGGGCTTGGGACGGCCATCGGGTGTGGGGCCCTGGGCCAGGGTAGAGCGTGTGCGGACACAGGGCCCTGTGACGTGGGTGGCATCAGAGGAGGTGCTCCACGGACTGTGGATCTCCCTCCCCAGGAGCCTCTGAAGGCCCGACCCCCCCCCCCCCCCCCGCCCCACCGTGTTTCTCCCTCCTGCCACCTGTCCCGCGATCCCTTCTGGGCCGGTTCTGTGCACCTTCTGTCCCGTTCCGGTGCCGCCCTGGCTCCCCCGGGAGCGTGTGGGTGCCTTGTGGGGAAGGACGGGACGTTGCCGGCAGCATGGAGGGTGCGCAGAACCTCTCCCGACAGCAGCGCCCTGTGCTTTACAAAACTGCAGCATCTCCTCCGTCATGGCCTTGCCGCCTCACCTCGGGGACCTGCGGGCACAGCCACCGCTGTTGACTCACTTGGTCTCATCTCATCCCGTGTGCGCGCCTCCCCGGGAGCTGGCCTTGGCGGGCCCAGGGGGCGGTGAGGGGTGGAGGGGCTCGTTGTGTTCTCACGTTTGTTTTTGTATCCTAAGGAGCTACTTTCTCGTAACTTTTGGAACTCTGAGAAGCCAGAAACCATGGTTTGTCGTCTCTCCAACAACCAGAGGTGAGAGGCAGAGGCTGCTGGGCACGGACAGCCTCGTCACATCGGCCCCGGGGTAACGTGGTGCGGACACCCTTTTTCCTAGGTACTTGCTTCTGGATGGGGACAGCCGCCACGAGATTGACATTGCGCACATTTCGACTGTGCAGATCCTCACGGAAGGCTTTCCGCCCGGAGGTGAGTGCGGCAGGAAGCCTGGTGCCGGGCGCGGGCGACTTTGGGGAATGACACAGGGGCCTCGAGGACGGAGTCTGTCGGCAGGGTCTCTGAGGAGCCAGCCCGTCGTCCTCTAGGGGCTTGGATTTAGTACGTGGTTTTAGGGAACTTGCCAGGTGAATGGGGCTTAACGTGTAAGATAGCGAATTCAGGAGAATGTGCCTGAGCGTGTCACATACAAGCTCTTCGTACCATTTATCGTTGGTCTCAAACCAAGGATGACGTTCCCAGTGCAGCGGCGTCATCCGTGTGCTCAGAAGGGTGTGGCGTGGTGGCTGATTGGGAACTGGCACTTCCTGCTCCTGTCAGGGCACCCGTGGGGACGAGATTCCTTTCCATTTCCTTGGTGAGCTTCCAGAACGTTCAGCCCATTCTGGATCTTTCCACCTGAACTTCTACGCTTCTGGCTGTTTTCCCACGGGAAGAGAGTTTGCATTCCGTGCTGACAAAAACCCACGTGACTTAATCCTTCTTGCTTTCTGTTTTCTGATTGGCTCTTGGTTGTTCTCCTCTCCTGCCTGCCCGCCTTCTTGATGTAGAAAAAGACACTCACACTTACACCAGCCTCCTGGGGAGCCAGCCCGCCTCTGAAGGTCAGCCACCTGCTACCCTCCTCCGGCCCTGCTGCTGCCACCGGGCAGTCCAGCCCAGGCCACGCCTCTGAAGTGCACAGTCACTTCTGTTGGTCCATTTGAAAGGGGGTTGGGCCCAAGGCGCGGGTATATAAAGCATGAATGGAAACATCGGGGGTAGAGATGGATTTGGTTTGCTGGGTTTCTCAGCCCTAAGGGGGCTTAGGGTTGCATCTACCGGCCCTAAGCCGGCCGAGCGCAGGGGCAGCGGGGCACGGCCGGCGCCCTCCCGCCCCTTCCCAGCCAGCTCCGCACTTTGGCCTGAGCTCCTGGATGCCGATGCCGAGGTCACAGGGCCAGGCCAGCGCTCCGCCGCCTCTGTGCCCTCCGCACGGTGTGCTCAGGGATTCCAGGCCGCTTGCCGGTGGCAGGGTGGGCGTCGAAGACCCCCGGGTACGGAGGGCAGGGCCCAGAGAAGCTGGGGGTCAGCGGGGGTGTTCCTGTGCCTGCCTCCCGCTAGGAAGGCCACCTCATCCCGGCCCCTCCTGGGCCAGGGAGAAGGCCACATCCCAGCTGGCCTGGTGCATGGTCTCCCTGGGCAGGGCCAGGGGGCTTCTGGCGCCACACGCCCCCTTCTGGAAACTCTGGTGGTGCAACGAACCCCGCTGTGCCAGAAGTTTTCTAGAACCTTTAAAACCGTAGAACCTGGTCTTCCCTGGGGCTGGCGGGGGCAGGTGGCACAACTGCCTGAGGTGACGGTGGCCGAAGGGGCTGCCTGCCGGCCTGTGGAGAGCCAGGTGGTGCGTGTTCTTAGCTCTGCCGGCTGCCTGGATCCTTGCAAAGTGCAGAAGCAACTAGAGATGACACAGGAACGTGGCCGTGGCTGTGCCGATTAAACCTTACTTAGAGAAGCAGGGGGTGGGCAGAGCCGTGGTCTGCCAGTGGGGGCACTCGCCTCGAGGGGGTCCCACCAGGAACCAGCCTGTCCACACGCAGGGATGGTCGGGCCTCTAATTGTCCGCGGGGGTCATCTGCAGTCCATGGACCCCAGGGGAGAGGTGGGCCCTTGGGTTTGACTCAGAGATCAGTGTCTGCTAGAAGGAATCTTCCACAAGGTGGAGTCCTGCTCAGAAATGGAGTTTGCATGTTGAAGCGGAGGAGAAAAGCTGTAGACGGGTTTCACGGTGACGCTGGGTCCCCACGGGACCGTTCTGTGGTCGAGGCCGTGAGAGCCACCCGTCCTTGAGCGGCCGGTTGTGGGAACAGCCGGGTGCGGCCTGCAGAGGCCGGTCCCCTCACTGCATCGCTGCAGGGGCTCACACGGCAGGGTAGGTGTTGGCACCTCTCTGGTGCCGGTCCCCACTGGTCCCTCAGCCTGTGCGCGAGCTCTCAACAGCAGGATGGCTCTGAGGCGGGAGTGACGGCCAGCGGGATCGGTACTGGCGTGGAGCCAGCCCTGGCTGGGTTTCCTGACCACAGGAGTCCGTCCCCGCGTGGGACCGGGTGGCACCGTGGGTTTTCTCTCGGCTCAGTGATGTGGTTTTTCCTGGGCCCTGGAGGGCCAGGCGACTCGGTTCCTTTCCCATCCTGTGAATTTGGGGTCATCTTCCAGACGTCCACCGGTGCCCCTGGGACCCCCGCACCAGCACGAGGGGTGGGAAGGAGGCACCCTGGCCTCCACCACAAGGGCACGTGGGATCCTGGGGTCCCCGCGGGCCTTACCTCGTCTCCCTTCTCCAGGAGGCAACGCACGGGCCACGGGCATGTCCCTGCGGTTTGCAGCACCGGGGGCGGAGGGCCCGACGCAGCTGAAGCTGACGGCCGGGGAGGACGCACACGCCAGCAGGAGGCAGTCGACGGCGTGGCTGGCGGCCATGCACAAGGTACCTGGTGGGCTGCGGCGGGCAGGGCTCGGGAGGCGGGGCCCACCTCTCCCAGAGGAAGCCCTGCCGGCCCGGTGGGGGTGGGGGGGAGCCTGTAGCAGCTGGGCACGGGACTGGTCACACTTCTTTCATCACGTCATAGGCCACCAAGCTCCTCTACGAGTCGAGGGACCAGTGACTCCATGCGGGACGGACCGTCAGCAGGGGACCGTGGAGCCAGCTCTGCACACACAGGCAACTAACCCCACACGTGCTGGGAAACGCAAGTCGAGCGTTTGGAGAAACGGATCCTAGTGCGATATGCACAGCTCGTTAACACTCTAAACAGCTTCGTGCTTTAGAGTTTGTGCACTATCCTGTCGACACTTAATTGGAGGTGGGAGAGACTCAGCTACACTACTCACTACTGCTGAACTATTTGTAGCGTCACTTCAACCATGTTTTTATGGGTGCCCAGGTTTGCTAGAAGGTTCTGGCCCCTCAGTGTTCACTCTTGCAGAGTAATGATTTGGGCAGTGGGAAGTCGGGCCCGATCTGTTTGGGATCCTGGTTTCTAGTGCGTCGGTTTACGGTCTCCCTGAGCCCGTTTTATAGACTCTCCACTTACCGCATCACTAATCTGGGCTATGAACAAACCTTTGACACTTCACTGAGGGGGAGAAGCCGGCTTTGCTTTTTGTATTTTCACTTACTATTTCCCTTTATTAAAATAATTGTACAACAATTTGTATATAAAGCTTATGATTAAAACTTATTTTGAAACTAACAGATCGGCCCTCGCCTCACTGTGTCCAGAAAACCCGAGCTCTCGCGCCACGGCTCCGCTCTGGGTCCAAAACACAAGACTCGCAGCCGCCGGTGGGAGACAGCGGTTTATTGTGCACGTTTACACGGCCTCTGCGGCGGTGGCTTCCAGCAGCAGAGGCTGCCCCACGGGCGCTCACTTTTCGTCAGGACACTGTGTACAATCGCTGCTTACAGGTGCCTGGCTACACGTTTATACATGAATTATACACAGGACTCATACATGGAAAATAAAGCCTAAGGGCCTGGATTTTAATGAGAGAAGAAAACATTTCCATCATTCTGGTAGTTTCGAATGATCTAGTCAAAAAATACTTTTGGTATATAAAAGTCTGTACGTACAGTTCAAACTTAAGCGCCTTACTTGAAGTCTGGACCGGGCACAGGTTACTGCATCGTGGCCGGGCCAGACCCGGGAGGCTGGGCCCCCCCACCCCAGCTGCCCCTCCCGACATGCAGGCACCCCCACATCCGCCCCACCCTGACCTTAGGCTGCCGGCCCGTGGGCTGCACATAGTGCAGAGGAGGGGACAGTGCTATCTTGAGGCTCCTGACTGCTCGTCACTTGGTATTAAGGGCTCTGGAGCCCGGGACGCAGAAGCACGGCCCGCCGTCGGCCCGTGTGTAGGTGACCTATGCCAATGCTCAGCACACACGCACCACGCCCCACCACTGCCAGAAGCTTCCGCACAGGGGCCCTCTCGGTAGGGAAATGAAGAGATGCGTGTGGTCAGGGTGGAGAGGATGGCGGGCGGCTGCCATTTCCGGTAGCAGGGGGCGCACACCTCACAGCAGCTGCGCGTTCTCAGTGCTGGGGTGGAGGGACGTAGAGGAAGGCCTTGGGGCCAAAGTCAGAGGGTTCGTCTTCACTGGCAACCGACCAGGGGTAAATGATAGAGCTGCTTATTGGCAACGGGGACAGCTGTTTAGAAAGCTGCATGTTTATTTGGATTTACAGTAATTGGCAAAATTCAATCTTCCTGGAGGCAAAAGTACCTCTCCCAGTTACGGGCAAACTGAAGAAAGGGCCTCACCGAGAAACTGCAGGGATTTCACATTGTGGATGCTGTCTGCGCAAGTGAGCACCATTATAAACACGTCTAGCTGCAGCTCCCGCAGAAACGGCAGGGCGGTCTCCCCGGCGGCTCCTCGCGGCGGGCAAGCGCGGGCGGCGCTCCAGACGGAAGCTCAGGCTAGCGTTCGCTGTCGGGGTTTGATCCGTGGATACAACTGCGAAGCGACGGAAACAGTTAGGACGAGGGCACGGCACGCCGAGCAGGAAGGGGCACCCGGTGGTGCCCGGACGGCCGCCACTCGGCTGCCACGCGCCTGCCGAGACCCCGACTCCCCCTATGAGCCGCGCCCCCCAACCCCGGAGAAACTCTCTCGCAGCACCCGGCACCGCCTCAAATCCGCGCCGGTGGCCATAAGCCCCCAGCTCCCTCGAGGCACGCGGGGGGAGCGCAGCGGCACCTGCCCTAAGGTCTGGTGCAGTTACAAACGCAACGGAGGGAACAACGTGTGGGCTCCCCACCCCGGGCCGTTTCTGGGCTGCGGACAGTGGTGGCTGGCTGCCCGCCCGAGCTCCTGCATCAGGCGGCTGGGGGCTCCTCCGCCGGCACCCCCGCTGCTCCCACGGTGTGAGTGTGGGGCCTGCCGGATCCCCGTGCCAACTCCGCCAACTTGCCCGTTACGAGGGTGGCGCAGAGAGTGGACGAGGGCAGTCACCCGCCGCGCTCGCCCTGCAGGGTGCGACCCTGCACAAAGCCCGGCGCCCTGCGGTTTACGGCTGGGCGGAGGGGACGGGACTGCAGGAGTGACGGCAGCAGGGGTGGCCGACCCCGGACGAGCGGGCTCACGGTGCTTACCCCCAGCAGGTTTTTGGGCACGTAGCCCTCCCGGTCCCCAAGGCGAGCCCACCACCACTCGGTTTCACTCTCGTCCTTGCGCCTCAGGATGGCGATGGCATCCCCCTCGTGGAAGGACAGCTCGTCGCTGTTCTGGGCCTCGTAGCCCCACAGGGCGTACACCACTCCTTTGTTCATCACGCCCAGCTTCTCCTGCACCCCTGGGACGACAGGGCGAGCGGTCAGGTGTCCGCGGAGGGCGGGCCGCCGGCCGGGGCCGTGTCAAGACCCTGACGAGTCGTGCTACTGCTGTGTTGGGTCCCGGGGCCGAGGCGTGTTGCCGGACCAGGCACGCCGTGCCGCATCCACACAGAGAAGCACGGTTTTTAGCGACCAGGCACAGAATCTTTCCGCAACACGGCCCTTCAAACAGGTTTTCAGGAAGGAGCCCAAGGGACGGCATGACTTCCATCCCGAGGAGCTTGGCGGGGTGGCTCCCAAAATGGAAGGGGGCTCCTCCCCGGCCCCGCAGCACCACGCCCAGGGGAAGGGCCCCCGCCCCGTGCCAAGACGCCCCGCGTACCGTAGAGGAACTGGGAACACTGGATGTAGCCTTCCTCCGTCTCTTCACACTTGTCCGCGGCGGTTTCGATGTCGCTGATGGTGGAGGCAAAAATGGCAGCGCCGCTCTCCACCAGCTGTTTGCAGAGGTGGACGCTGTTGCAAGAGGCGGCGCAGTGAAGCGGCGTCCTGGAACGGAGAGCGGGTGAAGGCACGCGAGGCGCTGCCCGGCCAGCCAGGCCCCGGCGGCCTCCCGGGAGCCTCCGGGGCCGTGCTGCGCCTCGAGGCCCAAAGGTTCCCGCGTCGGTCCTCGAAACGGCAGGACTCCTACTGGCCTGTCTCTCGGCCGGGCCGCGTGCCCGCTGCTGGGCGGTGGGGCCTCGGGGGCGGGGGAGGCAGGGGCTGGGAAGCGGCCTATCAAGTAGGTGCCCCTCACGCGAGAGCAGGGGTGCGCTGCGCACGGCTGACGCGCCTTCACGCGGCCACGGCGGTAGGCCTTGGGCGGATTTTGCCACAATTAAAAAACCCCAGATGTTCAAACCACACCAACAAGAGCCTGACGTTGCCAACAAGACCTAGCAGAGGCCTGGGGGCCCCGCGCAGCAGCGGAAGGGCCCTGCGGGCAAACACCGACAAGGCAACCGCAAAGCGGGACTGAGTTTCTGCCACGCAGGTTATCCGGCCATTTCAAACCCGAAAGAGTAACACTTTGCAAAACGCGCAGCCCGCGAAGTTGCTAGCACGTGTACGAAGACACGATCCCAGCTGTGCCTTTCACAAGAGGACTCACGGAACTAAAGTGGGGAGGAGGGGACCAGGCCAGGCGGCCCCGGGGTGCGACAGTAGGCCCGCCCACCCGTGTCCGCTTCTGCCCTCGCCCGACTCCTGGACCGGGGGCCTCCTCCTACCGTAGGCCACGTGCCCCAGGGGCCCTCACCAGCCATCACTGTCGGCAGCGTTCACATTGACCCCAAAATCCAGCAGGAACTTCACGATGTGGTGGTGGCCGGCGCAGACGGCATTGTGCAGCGGAGTGATCCCTTCGTCATTGGGCTTGCTAGGGTCTTCCACCTGAGGACACAAGGCCCTTGTGAGCCCGGCCTCCCAGCAGGTGGGGCAGCCCAGGCCTGCGGCTGCGCTCACTCACCTCGTAGATGACCCTTTGCACCAGGTCAAACTCGCCTTCCAGAGAAGCATCTAGGAGCAGCGCCAGGGGGTTGAACCGGACTCTCAGCCCGTGCCCTGTCCGCTCCGAGTTAGGCTTCTTCAGGTTGGTCCGTTTGCTCTGCCGGGAAGGAAACATGCTTCTGATTTACAGGTAATGTGCCAACGCACCAAGCCGCGGTGGAGAGGAGGGACAGGGCGAAAGCCGTGGGCAGCGTGTGCACCCGGCAAGGCTGAGCGGCCCCAGGCATCGAGAGGAACGCCCACTCCCAGGGCCCAGCCAGACCCGTTGTGCCACATGCAGCGTGCTCCGGGGGGACGGCACTGCTCAGGGGCACCCACGGTGGGTGATAGTCAAGCTCGGGAGTCAGCAACTCATTCCTACCCACCCCCGTGGACATTCACCTCCCCCTCTCTGCTCCACCAATGCTGAGCTCCCACCAGAAGGCTGTCTAGGAGGTTCTCGTCCCCCTGGCCCTCAAATCCCGACGGCAGCTCCCCTTCCTCGGGGAAACCTGGATGGGCCCTCCAGGGAGAGCTCTGCAGCCTTCCACACCTTTTCAGAGCCCCACCTGTGGACTGCAGCACCGTCCTCCCCCTCGGCCTCAGTGAGGGTGGGGACGAGTCTGGCAAGCCCCACAGTCCCCGGAACTGTGGCTAACACAGCCGGGTCCTCTACAAACACTGGCTGGCTGACTAGGACGACACCCACCGTAGAGGCTCCAGGCGGGGGCACGGTGGGGGGCAGCAGTGGGGGGGCTTGGTCTTCCCCCGGTGAGGGGGCCTCGGCCCCAGGGCTGGGGACCTGTTCTGTGGACGGGGCTGTGGCCACGTTGTTGTTGTCGTCCTCGGCAGGCTCGGCCGTTTGGTGGGTGCTCTGGGGACAGATGAGCCCCTCCGGTTCAGGGGAAGGGAGCTCATTGTCGTTGGCGTCCGAAGACGGGGCAGGCTCGGAGGGGAGTGGGGCTGTGGGCTGGGCGGGGCCAGCCTCTCCCAGGTTCCCGTTGGCATTGGTATTTCCATTGTCCACGTCGGCCAGGGTGCCCATGAAGTCCTGCGAGGGGCCGGGCTGGTAGAAAGGGGTGCCCTCCATGCCGCCGGCCAGGGTGTTGAAGCGTTGGTACAGCAGCTTCTGGATGTTGGGCCCCCCGGGGCCCTCGGGCTCCGTGATGGAGCTGCGCTTCTTTAGGGGCCGGGGCGCGTTGGCCAGCTTCCTGCGCAAGGCCTCCAGGTCGGCGTCACTCTGGTAGCGCAGCGGCGAGTGCACGATGGGCGTGAGCTTGGTGGGGCTGAGCGGCCGCGGCAGGCTCTCCACAGTGCCCGTGCCGGTGCCGCCGTCTCCAGGAGGGGCAGGGCTGTCCTGCTCCGGCTCTTTCTCAGCACTTTCCGAAGGCGGCTGGGACTGCGACGTGCTTGTGGCCGGCGACCCGTGAAGAAACGGTAAGGGTGACGGGGACGTTGACCCGGATGGTAAAACGGGTTTACCGTACACTGGAGGAAACACAGAGGACAGGGGCAGCTAGAGCATCCTGCGGGGCCAGGGGTCTAGTCACCACATCCCTGCGGTCACACAGGAGGTGGGCTCCTACGGAGAACAGGGGTCTGCTCTGGTGCTGCTGAGTCCTGCCTTTAAATCCCGGAGGAAACCTCTGTCCAAAGAACCCCACTGACTCCTTTTGGAAGATAGAGTGCCCCTCTTAACTGGTTTTTACATTTGGGCTTCCACAATTTAGGCTTTTTCAAATGAAAAAAACAAAAACAAAACATGGCTGCAGGCCCAACTTCCCCACCCCAAACCAACCTTCCTTGTTTCTAAGCCGGGGAGAAAGACCCACCTCTAAACAGCATCTGCCCCCCAGGCCAAGTCTCATGCTACGGAATGCAGGCTGCCTCGGACAGGAAGGCCCCGCCTGCTGGCCCAGGCACTGTAGGGCAGGGGGCCAGAGCCCTGCCACAGGTAGCGGGGCTTCCGCTTGGGCGGGGGGTGGGGGGTGGGGGGGGGGTGGGGGGGGTGGGCGCTCCCAGGAGTCTGGAAGCTGCAGCCTCTGCCCAAAAGTCTGTGGGGAGGCCCAAGCCCAGAACTGACCCGCAGGACCCCGCTGTGCAGGTCAGAGTCACCTCCTGCCTCCACGTCCGTGGGGCCAGGCTCCACTCTCTCACCCTTCCTAGGACACCCCAGCTCCCAAAGCGGCAGATGCTCCCTTGCCTCCCCTCCAGGGGCTTGGCTCAGTCACCGCCAGGAGGCCAGGAGGACCACAACTGGGCAGAGCACCCTCACCGGCCCCTGGAAAGCCCCTGCACAAACTTCCACAAAGCAGGAGAAAAAGAGGAACCTCCTTCTGGGAACCGGGCTTCCTGAGTACCACAGGAAGGCAGGTGCTGAGGCAGGAAGTCAGTTCCCATGTGACAAAACTCCACCCATCGCCTTTTACCCCAAACTCACATGGACACCTAAGGCCACGCTGTACACAAGAATTAAAATTTTAATCCCAGGGGCGCCTGGGGGGCTCGGTCAGTTCAGCGTCCGACTCTTGGTTTTGGCTGTCATGATCTCACGGTTCTTGACTTCGAGCCCCAAGTTGGGCTCTGTGCTGTTAGCTTGGGATTCTCTCTCTCTCTCCACCCCTCCCCGACCTGTGCTCTGCTTCTCTCAAAAATAAATAAACATTGAAAAAAAAAGTTTTTTTAATCCAAAATAGTTTGTGACCCGAATGTAAGGCTATGGACTGGCACTTGAAGTAAAAGCATGACTCCCTAGCCCCAAGACAAGGTACAAACCCACTGTACCTGCTTTAACAGACTTATTTAAGGTGCTGTGCACCGCTGGCTGGTAATTCTTAGGAGGCGTGGCTTGCTGGAGGTACATGGAGTAGATGGAACTTGAATTCACTGTCTGGGGTCCTTTCCTGGGGGACTGTGGCCTTGACCCTTTATCAGCCAGAAAGGGCCTAATGGCCACAGTCAGTGGGAGTTCAGGTTTGCTGTCCCCAGCCGGGAAAGCAGGCGGCCCCGCCGGCGGGTACGTGGGACTCGGCGGCACAGAGATCCTCTGCTGAATCTGCTGTGAGGAAGCAGACGTGTGGCCACCCGAGGTGGGCAGCGGGGCGGGTTTTTGCCGGCTGGGCGGGCCTGCGCCGGGCCTGGGCAAGCTGCCCTCCTTCCTCCTCTCCAGGGAGTTTGTGGAGCCGGGGCCCACGGGCGCAGGGCTGGGGTATGTCCCGTAGCTGGGAGGCAGCTGCTTGCCGACACCAGGGAGGGGGGGTGGCACTTTACCGATCTCGACGCCCTAAATTGAGATGTTAAGAAGAAAAACAAAGTCACCCTTTGAAAAGTTAAGCGTATTTCTAGCCACAGTCACAAGAGAAAACAAAGTCGGACTTGTAATCCTTCAAATCAGCTTGTGACCAGGCACAGGGCCCACCGTGGGAATCAGGCCCATCACCCGCCCATGATGGAACAATCCTGAGCGATACACATCTCCACTCGCAGGCGCTCAGTGCTGAGGGACCACAGTCTTCTTCAGACTCGGTCATAATTTAGATACAAGCAGGATTAACTTGCCTCGTGACACCTCCCACCTCACAGCCCTCAGATGAAGATAAAGGCTGAACAGTGATACAGTGAGGACCCTGTCTGTGTTTTGTGACAGGGACAAACGGCCTACCAGCTTCTCTGTGGCTCCTAAAGTTGACAAGGGCACAGGCTGGCTCGAGACGGCCCCTTGCTTGAGAGGACCCTCCACGTTTGAGTCCTTCCAGTCCACACTGGCGATCTGCGTCGGCTTCACTGAAGAACTAGAATTTTGTTTTAACGTTGGCCAGTTTCCATCATTGGCTTGAAAAGAACACAGAATTTGAGTATAATTTTTCCTCGATTTAGCTGAACCAACCTAAGAACAGCCCTCTGCTAGAAACAAAGATCGGCTCTGACGGAGCTCCGTTACCCAGGCGGCCGGCCACCCCTGCCCGCACACAGGCTTGTGCACAGCAAGACCAAGGGCGGCGTCTGCTGGCCAGGCCCCGCCAGCGCCCGCACCGCCTTCCCGTGTACAGAGACTCAGTCACCATGCACAGGGCTGCTCCAACCCAGGCGAGGGGCCAGAGGACGGTGGAAACGCTCCCGGGCCCCTATCTAAATGCAGGTCAAATCGACCACATCGACACCAGGAAATAAAATGAGCCTGAGCACTTACTTTTCAAACGTTACTTACAAAACCAGTCACATACAGCAACGGTCACATACAGCAATAGAAACAAAAGATTTATCCTTTGACTTCATAACAGGCTTGACCTGTACCACCTTCCACATTAAAAGAAAAATTTGACTTTCCTCTGTTAGAAACTTCTATCCTCTCGAAATAACTTATGAGCAGAAGAGGCCAGTACAAGCTCCCCTGATTGGCGTAGCAGGTTATCATTCTGTTGCAGTGATCAGAAAGCAAAGTCACGTCCAGGTTTTTAGGAAAGCTGCTGAAAAGCTGCTCTTTAACAAGGCACTTTCCAAACTGAAAAAGGGTGCAGAAGCAACCCCTCCAAGCAGCCACAGCCACGTGAGTACATTCTAGCACCTGCAGGGGCCACATTACAGCCTCCGACTCAGGCTCCCGCTGCCAGGGCAGGCCCAGGTGCCGGACTGGACCCGAGTGGAGAACACCCAGCCATCAGCCACAGGGAACGGAAAGCAATCAGAAGGAACTGCTCTGGGCGCTTCTGACAGGAACAGCACACCCTCTCTCCTCACCCACCCAGCCAGCGCCAGCAGGTGGGCATAACTAAGGAGCAGGAGGAAAGCCACTCCCCCTCAGAACAACAGCGCCAGAGCCAAGACCTGAGACCCGGGAGACAGCGTGCTCCGAGCCCAAGTGCGGAAGGCCCTCCCGTGCAGTGACCTCTGGGCGCCCTCGCCGGGCCCTGTCAGCGGCAGCCTCACGCGGCGCCAGCCAGGCCGCAAGGGTGCTGGTGAGGCAGTCCAAGGCCCCAGCCCGGACCACCCTGCTCCACGCGTCCGGTCAGCCGCTTCCAGGCAAGAAGCGCGTGCACCTTCAGGAACCCTCGGCCGTACCTTAGATCTGGGGGCCGTCTGCGGGGGGAGGGGTGTGGGCCAGAAGCACGCAGGCTCAGCAAGGATATGCAGAGGTGGCAACTGGGCCGATGGGGAAATGAGCAGGGCCCAGCAGACCATGGAGGGAGGGAGGGGCCGGCCCCAGGGGTCTCAGAGTGGCGCCGGCCAGCTGCTCCAAAAATCCACAACGGGAGCCCCAAAGGGACTGAAAAAGGGACCGGGAATTTCCTTCTTCGGACAGGGGGTGCAGAGGAAAGAGCCTTTATTTTTACTATAACGGATTAAAAGGGACAATTATCTTCAAGTACGATGGGAGGTTCTCGCACAGGAGGTAAAACTGAAGTTTTTAACGAACTCAAAAAATCATCTGGATTTCCTAAAACAAAACCCAAAATCCCCTGCTGTGCCAGCATCTGTCAGACCCTTTCCTGAGGAGGGTGTGGTGTGTGGCCCGGCCCAAGCTTCACACCTGTCTGTTGAAGGAAGGGACAAACTGTGATTATGTGGCATTTTTCTCAAGCCTAGATGTGATGAGCAGACCCTTCTCAGTTTGGAAAAATAAACGATTGCTGATTCAGCAGTATCAGAAAGGGCCAGAGCCCCCACTGGGCCTGCCAGCTGACGTACAGTTTGCAAATGAGTCTGCAGAGTGCCCTGAGGGGCTGCGGTCAGGCCCGACGGCGAGGTCTGATACTGTCCACGAGCTGGTCACTCTGGGCTTCCCATGGCCATCTGTGTGACACGGCACCAGAAGGACAGTCGACAGCATGAGTTAGGGTCCCCACGGGGAGGTTTCTCACCCCAGCTCCACACCTGGGCGGGATTCTGTCCCCAGTGTGGGGGACACAGGTTTCTTGTGTGCGGTCACCTTACACCGCAGTGGAAAGAACAAGGCTGGTGCTGAACTTCTGAAAGACACGTTCTCCAGGCCCAGAAGGGTGTCCTTTCCTCAAAACCCTTGTGAGACGGCCCAGCCTCACACACCCACAGAGAAGAGGGGAATGGGAGACGTCCTTGGCTTGGGAAGTCAGCAGAGGGGCGCCTGGGGGGCTCAGTCGGTTGAGCGTCCGACTTTGGCTCAGGTCATGATCTCGTGGGTTGTGAGTTCGAGCCCCGCGTCGGGCTCGCTGCTGTCAGCCCGTCAGCACAGAGCCCACTTCGCATCCTCTGTCCCCCTCTCTCTGCCCCTCCCCCACTTGCACTCTCCCCAAAATAAATACATAAACAAACAAACAAACAAATAAATTAATAATAAAACAAAGTGAGCAGAGAAGTAGCTGGCTGTACTAATTATCTGCCCTGGAAACAAACACCTACTCCCACAGTGGGGCGGTTCAAACTATAAATAACCGCTTCTCAAAGAAAGCTGCAATTAGAGACTCGCACCAACCATGCACTCCACGTGGCTGCTGAGACACGGCCGCGGAGAGAGCCCAGCCAGGGCGCGTGGCCCACGACGGCCGGTGACGCTTATCCTGCCGGGGTCACAACAAGCCCTGACACCCCACAGCAGGAGTGGCAGCCTTGTTGCTGCTCAGACTGGGCAACAGGGAAGAGGACACGAGCGAACGGAAGACTGCCAAGCTCCACCCCCAATCCTGACAACAGGGGCCTGGCCCAGCCTGGCTCAGCCTGGCTCAGCACGGCCTAGCATGGCCCGGCCCAGCCCGGCCCGGCCCGGCCTGGCCCTGGACTGGTGAGCGAGGGAAGGCCGTGCGGTTTGCACCTGTGCCCCGCCATCCCACGTCTTACGGGGAGACATTCAGCCCAGCGTAAAGAAAATCTTACTGCAAAGCAGCTCCGGCTTCCTCATGTTTGGAAAGCAGCCGCCTTCTTCCAAGAAGGGAGAGCAGCCTCCCCATGGAGAACCCAGCCTGCCCTTGGTTGGGAACGGGAGGCTGCACAAGGCTTCCCAGCGTCCCCAGGAGTGCTACACGCCAGCACGGTGCTGGTCCCACCGCATGATTCGGTGTGGCCGAGGGCCAGAGTGATGGTCTGCAGACCTCTGGATTGGTTAGGAACGCGCCAAGTGGGGAAAGGGAAGACCAGCCCCAGCGCACTGTCCACAGACAGGCTACCCCTCTGCTGGGATGGGCAGCAGGCGAAAGCGCCCTCACCCGGAGACAAAACCTGCGGCACGAGCAGATCGGGTCCGAAGTACTCTGTGGTTTGAAAAGCCACACAGTAAAGACACTCAGCTCAATAAAGAGAATCTGTTCTCATTTTGGGGCCGTATCGCTGCCATGGTGGCACACAGCTCCCCAACACCGCCCTAGCGGGCCAAGGGGGAGACAGTACCTGGGGGAGACTGAGGGTGGGCAGAGGCTGGGGCGTACCGTGGCGGCCTCCTCTGAGGTTCCTGGCCCCCAGGGTGCCCCTTCCCTGTTCACCTGCTTTCCTCCAAGACGAGGGCCCGGGCCACTCACCGGATTTGGATCTTCCGTGGGCAGCACTTGAGGCGATAGTGAGAGACTGGGGCTTTATGGGGTCCCCTGGGACAGAATAGCCACCGGCACTGGGGACCTGGATATAAGGCCCCACTGCAGCAACCCTGCCAGGCGTGCTGAGCGGCGACTGTGGTGACGACGTGCCATTCACACGGCTCAGCTACAAAATGGGAAGAAATGAGAGTTAAGGTTCTCCTAAATTAAAGAAATCACAAGCCTAGTATGACTGACTGCTCTCACCTGAGCCACTCACTAAATAATGTGCCCTCAGGAAGCTCCATCACCCTAAAAAATCAGTATCTAGAAAGGGCAAGTGTTGAAAGAAGGGCCTCAACCCACAGTCCCACACAAGTGATTCTCTTTGACAACTCCTACCTATTTGCGAGCTGGGAGAAACAGGGGCTGGCGATGGAACAGAACAGCTTCCCAGGACACCTCTGCGGAACCCTCTATACTGGGGGATGCTCTCCCTCCCTCCCCGAGGTGGGCAGAGGCATCGGTCAAAGCCTGGGCTCTGAGCCTGGTTTCAAATCCTGCTTTGCCACTTATTCACTGTGCTGCCTTGGGCAAGTGAAAGTGACCTAATGGCTCTGAACCTCAGTGCCCATGTCTGTCAAGTCAAGTTGAGGCTTGGTGTAAGGACTGAACAAGCCGTGCAGGGCACAGCGACAGGGCCTGGGACCAGGAGACCCTCTGACCAGTGCCCTGAAGACAACCCTGCCATTCTCAGCAAGGACACCACACTATAGCCAAGGACGCTGATCACGTGATGCTGCCTAACAACGAGAGGGTCCACAACAGGGATCTAAATGGAGAGTCACGGACACCTTAGGGACCCCAGGTAGGCTGTAAGAGATCCATAACCTCCTACAATTGTTTGCAAAATTCTGCATCCATGAGCATGTATCATTTTAGGGAGAGGGTCCAGGACTCTGACAACTGCCCAAAGGGGCCTAGGACCTTTGGGTGGAGACACATTTCTGCAGAGGCACCACATTCTTCAGGATCACCTCAACTATCAGGTGGAATGTAAGAAGTAACGTCTACCTAGCCATCTGTGATGGTTCATTTTATGTGTCAACTTGGTTAGGCCACAGGTATCTACTCAAACAGGCCTAGATGCTGCTGTGAAGAGACCAATGTCTAAATCACTAGACTGTGAACGAAGCGGACTGTTCTCCACAGCGTGGGTGGGCCGTGTGCAATCGGCTGAAGGACTTGAGAGAGAAAAGACTGACGTGCTCGGAGAAAGAGGCCCCCGGGCCTGCAGACGACCTACAGACCTGAGCAGCGGCATCAAGGGCCCCTGCGTGTCCGGGCTGCAGGGGTCAGGCATGTAGCCTCCACAGCCACGTGAGCGAGTTAAAGTCAGTCTATACACCCAGCAGTCACTCTCCACATCCCTGCTCATTCCGCCTCTCTGGAGAGCCCTGACCGATGGCGCACAGCCAGAAAGTGCTGCGTGAGCAAGAGGACGATACTCGAAAGAGCAAGGAGAACCATCATTTGACCATGGTATCTCCCCTGCCAGGTAAGTATGGGAGAACTGTCATTTGAAAACACAGAGTCCTACAGATCAACCACGAACTCTCTGGTCTAAAAAAAAAGGGGGGGGGGGGGTAGATTGGTTTGTAAATAAGAGATTTCACCTGTCACCACTCATTAGGACAAAGAAATGGCAGTCCCCACCCCTCACCCCAGCCCACCCAGGCAGAGCCCCAGAAGGGCTCTCACTGGCCTCCCGGGAGCTGCCTCCAGAGCCGCAGCAGCTGACAAGAGGTTACTCGTCAAACTGTCAAAGTACCAATTACGGAGTGTGGACGAGGACACTTGGGGAGCTGTTCCCAGCTAGCTGGTGCCCACGCCCGCCCACCTCCCCGTCCCGCTCCAGCCCTGCACTCAGGCACTGCTTCCTTCAAACCCTGGCGCCACCATGGAAGGCAGGCCAGGAGCCACGCATAGCAGTGCCTCGTCCCCCAAGCTCTTGGGAGTGCTCCTGCTCACTGATGTGCCGAGAGTTAACGGCAGGACTCGGGGACACCCGGCGAGGAGGTCAGGGAAAGGGGCGACAGGCCCCGGGATGTGGGGTGTTGTAGAGAAGCTGCAAAAGGAGTGAGGTAATGACCTAGAAAGATACCCGTGTCGCAGTTAAAAAAGACGAGGAGAAGAGTGAAAATGATATAATTCCTACAATTCCATTTTCAATTAAAAATTAAGTACCTTTTTGTCTGTATTAAGCAAAAGACTGGAATCATTAAAACTATCCTGTTTGGAGAATGGGAATAGGGTGGCAGGAACTTTCAAATTTTCTTTTAAGTATTTCTGCACTGTTTTCATTTTCCAATGAGCATTTATTACCTTTGAAAGTCAAAATACCAAATAAAGATTTTTAAAAAGCACTAACCCTTTATAGAGCACTTTGCTGCAGAGTTTACAGAGCCCTCCCACATGGGTTATTCTAAGAATGCCCATGACGACTGCTGGGGCAGGCAGGACATATCAATTTGCAGCGAGGACTCGAGTCTGCACAGGTCAAGGAATGTGCCCACGTGGCACAGCTTCAAGTGGCAGAGTGGGACCGACCATGCCCGGGTGCTGCCAGGCCAGAACCACAGCTTCCCCGAGGGTGGAGACACAACAGCACAGGGAAGATGGGGGTGGGAGACAGTGGCTGTGGCTGTGGCCAGGGAGGTTTTGATTTCACATACCAGGAAATAAATGTGGCTTTGGAAAGAGTTTTCTACTGTCTTTTTTTTTTTTAATGGTTTATGGCCAATTTATGTTTTATCAGCTGTGACAGATGGGGGAGCAAAATGCCATTATAGTGAAGATGTGCAATTGTGCATTGAATCATTTTTAGTAGCTATCTTACACAAATATTTTCTTTCTCACATGCCTGAATTTTCTTCCCATAAAGACGTTCACGCAGTTCATTGATCCGCTTGTCCATCACGGCCACCTCCATGTTGCGTTTATTCAAGAGTTCCTTCTGCTGCTGGAGCTTTGAAGTCTGTTCCTGGTTAAGCTGATTACGAATCTGCAAAATAAAAAGTACGACTTTCATGATTTGCATTAAACAAATTCTCACTGCCAGGTAAAGTAAAAACAGAAGAAAAAGTAGTAACGTTAAGTACTTATGTGTATTTATAAAATGCACGGTCACCCATGTGCTAAATGTTCCACAGGTGTACGTGGATGGCTCCAGAACGGAGTTCTTCTGTGTCTGCAAGCAAACGTCTTCTTTAGAGCACACGGAGTGACCGGTACTAGTGACGGCCACGGAAGATCATGACCGTGGCCCTTGGCAATGGCACTTTACCGAGCATGTCCTCTAGGGACCCAAGGACAGGTGACTGCTCCACCCCACACAGTCCACTGAATGAGGCATCCTACTGCGGAGGTGGCAAGAAATTCACAAAGGATGGCCTTGCTCTCCAACTGGAATGTGTGGTGGCATTTTAGCGGCTTGTAGCCAGCACTTAAAAAAATGAAATACAGAACAGAAGGCATCAGTGTGCACCACACACAGAAGGTTAAGCCTTGTTAAGCTCTTTCAGATGCACATGTGTGTGCCAGACAGGCGGCAACGTGGACTCTGTGACCTAGGTTGCAGTCAGAAAACTTGGCAAATGAATCAGTGTAAGTCAATATACTACATCCATCACGCCTCAAAAAAAAAAAAAAAAAAAATCCTTAAAAACCCTGCACTTCTGGAGCACCTGGCTGGCTCAGTAGGTTAAGCATCCGACTCTTGGGTTTTGGCTCAGGTCATGATCTCACGGTTTTGTGAGTTTGAGCCCCACGTTGGGCTCTGCGCGGGCAGCACGGAGCCTACTTGATATTCTCTGTCTCCTTCTCTCTCTGCCCCTCCCCTGCTCACACGGTCTCTGTCTCTCTCAAAATAAATAAACTTAAAATAAACCCCTGAACTTTTAATAATTGGTTAAAATGTAAAAGAAGCCATACATTCTTTATTTCTATGCATTTACATTAGAGAACTTAACAGCAACAAAAGTAATTTTACTCTCTGTAGTTACATATTTTCTTTTTTTTTTTTTATTTTTAATTTTTTTTTTTTAACGTTTATTTATTTTTGAGACAGAGAAAGACAGAGCATGAACGGGGGAGGGGCAGAGAGAGAGGGAGACACAGAATCGGAAGCAGGCTCCAGGCTCTGAGCCATCAGCCCAGAGCCTGACACGGGGCTCGAACTCACGGACCGCGAGATCGTGACCTGGCTGAAGTCGGACGCTTAACCGACTGCGCCACCCAGGCGCCCCTGTAGTTACATATTTTCATTTCATAAAAATGATATAATAACTTTTCGGGCAAGTGCCAACAGAACTGTAAAACTTGTTTCTGGCTTGAAAAATCATCCGCTGAATGATAACTTCTGAGAAATGGAAATCTTGAGGACTGTTCTGGACTGAATGCGTCATCCCCAAATCCCTATGTTGCCTTCAGTGTGATGGTAGCTGGTGGTGGGGCCCCCGTGACGGGTCGGTGCCTTATCAGAGGAAGGAGAGAGGCCGGAGCTGTGAGGACACAGCAGGCAGCCAACCCTCACCAGGAACCTAATGTGCCGGTACCCTGCCCTTGGACACCCCGCCCGTGGAGCTGTGAGAAAATCGACGTCTATGGCTAAAGTCCCCCAGTCTGTGGAGGTCTGTGACAGCAGCTGAAGCTGAGTGAGGCGACGATTTAACAACAGGCATCTCTCTCATCAAAACACAGTGTACACGGAGACATCAAACGTCACCGAAAGCTTAACTTTTCCCCCAGTTCATCATATTGCCAATCAAATTCCATACTGAATCTCTGCACTGAAACGTGCTAAGAGTCACCAAAAAACACACACTGCGTGACTTGCTCATATGAAATTTCCAGAATAGGCAAATCCAGAGACAGCAGATTCACGGTTGCCAGGTTAGGGGACAGGGGGTGTGGGGTTATGGTGAAGAGGGACGGGGCTTCTTTCGGGGGTGGTGGAGACGTTCTAAGATGGACCGTGGTGGTGGATGCAGAACTCTCTGAAGATGCTCAAAACCAGCTAATTGTACACTCGCCGTGGGTGAGCCATACGCTATGTGAATTAAATCGCAATGCTGTTTTAAAAATTCTTTGTCCCGGGGGTGCCTGGGTGGCTCAGTAGGTTAACCGTCTGACTCGATTTTGGCTCAGATCATGATCTCACAGTTTGTGGGATCGAGCCCCACGTCAGGCTCTGTGCCGACACCTGGAGCCTGCTTGGGATTCTCTCTCCCCGTCTCTGCCCCTCCCAGGCTTGTGCTGGCTCTCACTCTCCCTCTCAAAGTTAATAAACGGTGTAAAAAAAAAAAAAAAAAAAAAAAAATCCTTTTTACTGAGTACATTTTGTGCCTACTATTAAACTATTAAGAAGAAAGCCTGAAAGAGGCCTTAATGTCACTGCTCCCCACACCCAGCGAAGTCACCTGTAGCTCTTGGTACAGTCTTTTCAACTCCGCCGCCGCCGGTCCCGCCAGCTTGCCGTTGTAAGACTGGAGGCCGCTCAGCTTTCCTTTCTTTAAATCTTCCAGTTGCTGACTGAGCTGATCAACTCTTAATATTGCACTTTGTACTTCCTGCTTCTTTTCCTGGAACATGGCGCTGAACCTTTCTATTTCGGCAGCTAAAATGTCCCCCCGATAAAGAAAAAGACATCATTTATTGATATTTGTGTGCACGCGTGGCATTTTGTTATTCTGGTTTTGTGATTTCTTCACTTCTGTGCATTCAACTCGGCTGTGGCATCACCTAGTGCTAGACTTTGGGGAGAAAACTGTGATATACGTAATCCAATGCACTTTCTGACAAGCCTCTGGAATACATGATGTGACTGCCCATACAGCAAACTATGTGTGCACTAATTACTGAATATGCTTTAATTGGGGCAGCCAGTCCAAAGAGTAGCTTGGCCAAGCCACTTAGGAATCTCAATGCACCAACAGACCAAAGTCTTTGTAAGGGGCATGAATCCAAGTCTGTCTTGCTGGTCACCGTCACACAAAGTAGGCACTAACCAAATTGATAATGGAACAAAGAACCACACACACAAAAGTAAGAAATGAGCATCTGTATGGTTTATCTTACTATGCAGATGAAGTTTAGGCCGTTCAATTTAAAGAGACCCTCCTGATGAGTGGAGTCTCACGGCGCCGTGGCCCCAACGCAGAGGGCGGCTAACATGTTACAAATGTTAACAACGGGCCTGCCCACCGCACTGAGAGACTTTCTAGGATCCCTTAACCTATCCGCATCCTTGGAGATGCAGGTATCGGAGCAACACGTCACTGCGCTTTCTATAGCAAGATGTGACACTGGTCCGTGCGTGCAAAGCGTCCAGAAGCTGGACTCTCATCTCATCTACCCCTGAGCACGGGCACCGGGCGAGGCACAAACGTACACAAGTTGCCGTTCATGATTTTGCTGTAGTCTACTTGTCCTCTCATGGCGCGGATTTTCTTCAGCTTGTTTTCCTGGGCTTCGACCCGCTCTTTCAGTTTCTGAAGCTTTTCATTTTCAGAGATAGACTGCTGCTGACGGCGCTCCTGCTGCTTTAGGAAATGTAAACGTTGTTCCTGACAAAAGAACGAAACAGGTGACTGCGAAAATCGAAGCAGATGATCACTTTCATACATTAAAAAAAGGTCTCGGTGTGTGATAGCACAGCATCAGCTATCGTTAAACTGCCCACGGACTCTTGCGGACGTCAGCCCACACAAAACGGAACGCCTGGGCACATACAGCTGAAGACCTTGATGAGGGCGCTGTACTCCGCACACCGATCTACACACTCAGTTCACATAAACACCTCCTCAGTCTCTCAGCGGGAGGACGGCCCGCGCGCCACACCCGCTCACACAGTCTCATCTTCATCCTGTGTGAAGCCCCGTCCAGCCTAAGTTTCCTGCTGTCGGTTGCACGTTTCCTGCTGCCACAAAGCAGCTTCCCCAGGTCCCTTATTTATCTCTTAAAGGAAACCGGCACTGAAGCAAAGGGCTTTATACTGAAAGAAGACAAGTTGATCAGTAAGGAAATAAACCTCTAATTTGCTAGGTCACAATGAACAGTCAAGGAAGTGTTTGTTTTCTTTAGGGTTAAGTTTCTTTGAAACTAATGAAACATTCCAAATGAAAACAGGACAATCCTAGAGTAAAAATATACGCAATACTCTTCAAGAGTCTTTTCCCTATTAGTGTGATGGGGTAACAGTTGACGTGAAATACAGTCCCACATGTACGTGTAAAATATACCTAAGTAAGGAGAGGATTAAGTGTGATTATGTAGGAATCACACGTGACACTCCAAAGTAAGGAAACATGTGCTTGAATGCGTACAGCATATACTTGTGTTAGCATTAACTTGTAATTTATGCTGCTGAAAATATCTAAGAATTTCCTTATTGGTAATACTCTTGGATCAGTATTTGGAAAGGAAACAAAAAGCAGAACTAGAGAATGTCATAACTGCATAACACTATGTGCACTTCATCTGAGAAACCTTATTAATGGGATGAAATACTTCCCAATTTACTTAACTCTAAACTGTTTTTTTTTATTCTTGTATATCCAATAAACCTTGCGAGACAACTTTTCTTCCTGCAAGACAACTTTTAAAAACAAGCCCAATTTATGCCATAATATATCCACATAAAAGTGGATATAGTACAATGAATTATATGGTCACTCAATAAATGAAAAAAGTGGGATTGGACATTTGGCTATGAAGCAAATCTCTCTACAGAGAAAGCAATAAGAACCCAGGCAGAAATGTTTCCATATTCTCCTTATACAGCAGTTTCAGAGATCATTCCAACAAGAATATTCTTCAGCAGGCCTGGGTGATAGGGCTGATTTTTCAGTCTGTGATAAGAAACGGTTCAAATTTTGTTACGGCATCTCAATGACAAATGCACAACTCGAGTAGGTAGAGAGCGTTAACTCCGCCCTGCGTCGTCACAAACCAAAGTCCACATGGAGTGGCATAAAGGAAGCCTAGATAACCAACTGTCATTGTTTTGTGGGCCCATGACCAGTGTCTTCCTCCAGATTTCAGCTACAGCTGACTAAGGTCAACCACCTCCTATTCTGGGGTATCTGAGTGTGGGTGTCAAGGGTCTTGCTCAGATACCTTCCCAACTCGAAGAAGCTACAGTATTCATGTATCATTACGGAAGAGGTAACAAAGACAGGAGGACGCTGTGTTCGATACTTCCGTGACCTGGTCCTACCTACAAGTGCTGCTCATGGGTGTGTTCGCTCCAGTCTAAAGAAACTGCTGAATAACACTCTTTACGAACATTTTCCCACCTCTGCTTTTATAAACTCACCTTGGCAACCAACATTTGCTGCTGATTTTCAATTTGCTGCTGTTGCCTGGCTGCCATATCTTGGAGCTCTGAGAGGGTAAGTTCTACACGTGGATTTCCAACCTATGGGGAGCAAAACACGGTCAGGCTGCAATGTAAGGTCTATCTGCATAATCGTTTTTCTCGTGTCAGAACAAATATACATCAGGATCTTAAAGAGCCTCCCTTGTAGAAGTTAGGATAATACAAATTACTTGGTACATAAGAACTTTTCTCACTCGTTGACAGCTTTTATTAAATAGAAATAACAGCTTTTTAAATATACCAGATACTATATTCAAAAGGGACGTGGATGCCTGGGTGGCTCAGTCAGTTAAGCACCCGACTTCGGCTCAGGTCATGACCGTGCGTTCACGGGTACGAGCCCTACATCAGGCTCCATGCTGACAGCTCAGGGCCTGGGGCCTGCTTCCGATTCTGTGTCTCCCTCTCTCTCTGCCCCTCCCCCACTCATGCTCTGTCTCTGTCTCTCAAAAATAAATAAACGTTAAAAAAAATTTTTAAAAAAAAGGGGCGGGCAGACACACACACATACACACACACACACACACACACCAAGAGACACACTTGTGGGAATGCAAACTGGTGCAGCCACTGTGGAAAACCATATGAAGTTTCCTCAGAAAATTAAAAATAGAACTATCATATGACCCAGTAATATGGGTCTACTACTGGGTATTTAGCCAAAGAAAATGAAAACACTAATTTGAAAAGATGTATGTACCCTTATGTTTATTGCAGCATTATTTATAATAGCCAAATTATGTAAGCAGCCTGTGTCCACTGACAGACGAATGGACGGAGAAGATGTGGTGTGCACACAGACAACGGAATATTACTCGGCCATAAAAAACGAAGCAGTGCCATTCAGAACATGGATGGATCTGAAGAGGACAGTGTTACGTCAGAGAAAGATAAATACCGTATGATTTCACCCACGTGGAACTTAAGAAACAAAACAAAAGAACAAAGAAAAAAAGAGACAAACCAAAACACGGACTCTGGAGAACTGATGGTTACCGGAACTGGGGGTGGGTGGGGAGGGAAGGGCGGTGGGGGATGGGAGAAACAGGCAAAGGGGATTAAAAGTACACTTATCCTGATGAGTCAAGTATGGAAGTGCTGAATCACCGTATTGTACACCTGAAACGAATATAACACTGTATGTTAACTATACTGGGGGGAAAAGGGGGGGGGGTCCCAAACCTTTTTTTGATTGGCTATTTAAGGATGAATCTGAATGAATGGAGATGTCAAATGTTTGAGAATACACAACCTAAAAAATGAATGTGTAGCGACCCTTGGGGACAAATGTCATTTTACTGCCACCCGGTCTCAAGAAGCTAAAAAATACAGACGATTCTAAAAATACAAATACCTCCTTAAAAACACCGAGGACTGACCCACTGCTGACAGAATTCTGTACGAGGAGTGAGTACGAAACGGTAAGATCCAGAGCAGCGGTCACTGATGGAACTGGAAGGCACGTCCCTATGCTCTGCTGCTGATTAGTAACACCAGGCTCTGGACTAGGTGCCTCCACCGGTGAGGGTGCCTGAGCCTCACCGTAACAGTACCGGGTGAGAACGTTACATCCCCGTTCTACAGGGGAGAAAACGAGCGCGGAGGAGTTCAAAGAATCTTCCACAGGTCAGACGGCCCACGTGGCAAAGCAGGGCACAGGGTCCTTGTTTCCGACCATCGGTATAGCACGCTCTTTGCTAAACACGAACTGCCTGTAGCTACCACGCTGGGCATGTTACAGGCGGTGTGACATGATCTTCGTAACAAGTGTGTGTGGACTGTATGTGCGCCCCACGCTGGGGGAGGAGTCACGGGGGAGAGGTGCAGGGACACGTGTTAGGGCACCCTCGGAGGCGGTGAAGGGGCAGAGTTACTTTCCAGCCAGGCTGGTCTCCCTCCGATCCCTCCTGTGGCAGCGTCCAGCCCCTCCCCAGCCCACTACTCTCTACTTTGTTCATCTGTACTCTTAGCAACCCTTTCCCTTTCCACCCTCTTGTAACCCCTGATGCGCTGACTCTGGGCTTCCCCATCTCCCAAGGTGCTCAAGCACGTTCTTGAAAAACGTCCGACGCTGCCATCTGGAACCCCCACTCTGTTTATCTCAGATCCTAAGGGAACAATATGGAGCAAACCCCTTTTCAGAACTAGACACTGTGAACTGCCACATTACAGAAACTTCCATCTGAAAAATAATTTGTTTATTGCACGAGAAGCAAAAATGCCCGGCAATACCCTCAAAATGCCTGAAACTTCTGTTTTAACTCTAATAAGGGCTTGCTAATTTCCACCTACTACAATATTCTAATCACTGCAATAAAAGGTATTTCTCAAACCATTAGAACTCTTACTTCTTGAAGGCATTTTTGACGAGAGAAAAACTATGTCCAGTCACCAAATCTCTCAATTTATGTTAATTTCTTAATTTACAACTTCAACAAACCTTATTTGGTCTCCCCTCCAGCGACTTACAGCAACAGTGAAAAGAGCACAGAGGAGACATTCAACCGGTCACCATCACACTGCACTGCTCTGTCATTTAGGGCAGTGCCGTGTGGCATAAGTAATTCAGGTAGATCTTACGCATACGCTAATGTATGTTGTAACTTCATAACGCTGTACACCTTCAAGAAGACTTTATATACACAAAACTGTGCATCAGTGTGCACAGCTCAACAAATTTTTTCAAAGTGAACATTCTTCTGTGAATTTTTGTTTTTTATTTTCATTTTAGTTCCAGCACAGTTAACACAAAAAATATGGACCACTTCACAAATTCGTGTGTCAACCTTACACAAGAGCCACACTATTCTCTACTGTTCCAGTTTTTTGGCATGTGTGCGGCACCACCCGTGTAACTTCACTGACAAAGTGTGAACGGGGCAGGGGCAGAGAGAGAGAGAGGGAGACACAGAATCCGAAGCAGGCTCCAGGCTCCGAGCTGTCAGCACAGGGCCCGATGCGGGGCTGGAACCCACGAACTGTGAGATCATGACCTGAGCCGAGCCTAAGTCAGATGCTTAACCGACCGAACCACCCAGGCGCCCCTTAACTGTATTTTAACTGAGTTCTAAAAACACCAACCACCATAAACTTATGAGTCAACAAATATGCTACATTTTGTATGTTAGTATATCTTCCCTGAATTATTCAATGTGAAAATTCAGCAAAAAGAAGCACCTTTTGAGTTTTCGGGACAACGAAACCCTTCAATGCAGTCCTTTTATGAGGGGCCTGTCACTGTGCTCCCTCCAGGTCAGCTCAGCCCTCCTTCCAGTTGCCAGGTCTCCACGTGCATTCAAACAAACCTATGACCGAATTCCTCGTTTGTTTCTTGTCATTGCATCGAGTAAGAAGAAATCAAATCCCGTGCCCTGGGCTCCCGGAGGTCCCTCCTGGCCGCGTCACCTCGTGAGCTCAGCTCCAGGTCACAGAGAGGACGAGCCACTTCCACAAGCAGCACGATTGGCGCAGAAGTGGGTGCTCACGCTGTCTCTCAGAAGCGGCCCAGCAGGCTCCCCCACGCAGGGCCCAGAGGACAGGAAGCACCTCGCCGGCCTCCCGCTGCTCTCATACCCTTCCCTGCAGGGGCTGCTGCCTGGGCCCCACGGCTCGGGCCCCTCTCACGAGACGTTCTACCTGCATCTGGACTCTGGGGACATGTCTGTGCTCCCTATGAATGCGGGTTGCTCTCCCATTTCTCACAACAAACGTGGCCCACCCAACTCCACGTCTAAACTCCCCACTCCCCGCGAGAGCAGAGGAAAACAGGCACCTTGGCCCCCAGCCTTCACCATCACGTATCTGGCCATATCCCCTTCTTTCTCCAAACGTCCACAAATCTACCTACAAAAATGATAAAAGACTCAATTCTCTAAGTTACAATACTTTTACATACAAAACACTGACCCGACAGAGAACTGACACTGGGCCCTCTGACTAATGAGACACTTCCAGAGACTCCTGGCCCCGGCAGCTGCAGGGTCCTAGCCCACCACGGGGCAGTGGATTTACGAACCAGTCGGGGCTTCCTCACACTCCAGTGTGGACGGCATCTTCCCAAACTCAAAAGCCCACACTTTTCATTCTGTCGTCCTACAAAGAGCCTACATCCTCCTCACCATTTCAACGGCCTCTCCAGGTTCTTTTTAAAAATGATTTAAGTAATCTCTACTCCCACTGTGGGGCTCGAGCTCATGACCCCGAGATCAAGAGTTGCGTGCTGTACTGACTGAGCCCTCCGGGTGCCCCCAGAGTCTCTCAGCACCTCATTATCACAAGCCCCCTCTGGCCCTTATCGCCTTCCTCCTGATCCCTTCCCCTAATGCCTGTCTGCCTGGAGAGGCCGGAAGCGGCAGTGGCAGTGGAGCTCTGTAAATGAAGAAACGAAACTATGTGCTCTGAGGGGCGTCTGGGGAGCTCAGTCGGTTGAGCATCTGACTTTGGCTCAGGTCATGATCTCATGGTTTGGGAGTTCAAGCCCCACATCGGGCTCTGTGCTGTCAGTGCAGAGCCTGCTTTGGATCCTCTGTCCCCACGCACCGTCCCCCCAACCTTCCCCAACTCATGCTCTCTCTCAAAATAAACAAACACTAAAAAAATAAAACAAACTACGTGCTCGAGATCCCAGCGCGAGGAAGTGACCGAGGACAAGTGGCAAGGCAGTCGTGAGGGGTGACGGGAACTGGAATTGTCCGGAGTGCGATACACATCGCACACCACACCAGGATCCCTCGCTGACCCTGGCTATGCCAGCCAGGATCCGAGACGTGGCAGGTAAGATAAAAGACCAGTGAAATGTCTCCCTGTGTTCTGTGTGTCGCTACTCTGACCAACGAGATAAGATTCTCACAAGGGAAGCAATTAGGATACTCATCAAATTCGACTATGAGGAACAGAACCTGAGCTCAGTTTTCTTTATACTTAGGATCTTCACTGTGAAATAATAAAAACAGCATTTCTCAGCGTAGCAGCGAGGACTCTCGTAAAAGTGCGTGTTCAGCCTGTCCCCTGCCCTAGGAAGGTCACGAGGAACCAGAAGAGCAGGATATTTCACAACCTCACTCAGCCACCCTGGGTCTAGTCACTATGGGAGCTGTGGGTCTAAAAACAAAAAGATTCTCTTAAAATCTCCTTTCCCAAAACAATGAAACCAAACAAGAAGCTAACCCCTCCGTATGTTATTGTTCCTGACTTTACAGAAAGTTCTAATAAAATTATTTCACAACGCCCAAAATAAGCAAAAATAAAACAAACTTTTATGGTCTTAAATTTAAGATGTTAGCAACTTTTAAAAAATTGACAAGCATATAATCTAGACCATCTCATACACAAAATGGCCAAGCTACCCATACTGGTAGTGATGAAAACAGAACGACAACTGGCTAGTTTAGCAAATACACAGTGAAACCAATGTTTACTTTTAAAATCAACTTTATTGAGGTATAGCTTACAAGCAGTAAAAAGCACCCATTTAAAGTACACTGCTGAATGAATTCTGACCCCTGCTGGTCAATTCCATTCCTTTTGGCCACCCCCCCCGTCCCCCCCCCCCCCCCAAACTCCGGATGTGGGGCCTGTCATTCTGTCCTGATAGCCTCGTTCTGTTTCCTGAGAATTCCACGCAAATGGGACTGTACAGTGTGTGCCTCTTTGGGTTGTCTTCCTTCACACCCACAATGCTTCCGAGATTCACGGTGTCGATCCATGTGTCGGTAAACTTGTCATTTTTACTGCTGGGTAGTATTCAGCTGTACGGAGACACCACATTTCGTTTATCCATCTGTTAATGGACATGGGAGCTGTCTCCACTTTTGGACTATGATGACTAAAGGTGTCTTGAGTACTCACGTACCGGTATTTACGCAGACAAGTGTTCTGGCTTCTCTTGGGTAACCGAAGTCAAGGAAGTAGAACAGGTAGGTTGTGTGGTAAGTGTATGCTGAACTCACAGAAACTGCCAAACTGTTTTCCAAAGTGAAACGTAACATTTTACACCGCCACGAGGCACGTAGGAAAGTTCTAGTTTCTCTGCATCCCTGCCAACGCTTGCTGTCAATGTTTACATTTTAATTATCTTCTTTTTAAATAAAATTTTAACATCTTGGCAAAGAAAGGATTTCATAAATATAATTTTAAAAGTTACAAAAAATAATTTTAAAAAGGATAAAAATGTCCACAATTAAGTGATCAAAACCAAACATACTATGACCAGATTTTCAACAAATAAGCTATCAATAAATAAAATTTGCCAGAAGTTAGATAAGGAGAAGGGGCTTATTTCCCAGGCAAAGTCTCCTTTGTACCAATTATGTGTAGGAGTCATGACTCATGAAGCCATCATCTCCCTGAAAAACAGGCTACTAGAACTAAAATGTTAAGATGTTCAGAAAAACTATGACTTACTTGATAATTATGATGGAAACCTTTAGATCACACGTCAAATTGGTACCATGGCTTTAATCAAAAGTATTTTTTTTTTTTGTCTCTTCGGGTAATGTTTTTTTTTTATTTAAAAAAAAATTTTTTTAACATTTATTTATTTTTGAGACAGAGAGAGACAGAGCATGAATGGGGGAGGGTCAGAGAGAGGGAGACACAGAATCTGAAACAGGCTCCAGGCTCTGAGCTGTCAGCACAGAGCCCGACGCGGGGCTCGAACTCACGGACCACGAGATCATGACCGGAGCCGAAGTCAGCCGCTTAACCGACTGAGCCACCCAGGCGCCCCTCTTCAGGTAATGTTTTAAACTTGAGAGTGGTGTTACCATAATTGAGGCACTAAAAATATGTAATAAAGTTTCTCAAAACAAACCACTGTAGACAATTATGCAATATATATACGCACGTCTCCCAACCTAAGCTGTGAATGACATTAGGAAGAAGACTTCGTTTTATATCTTATTCAAACAGCCTGTCAGTATGTGCCAAGTGTATGTTTCTAACGTGCAAAAAACTTATCAAAGATTGCAATTTTATCTATGAAAACAAAAGGATTCACCACCTTGCATAGTGTCCATTCAGGTAATGACTCTAACTATCCCAGTTCCTGAAAAATTATGCCATTTCTCAGGCGTTTTTTTTTTTTCTTTTTGGTATAATGACTTTCACTCAAAACACACTAAATGCTCTGTAAGGAGTGATATTTTGACATTACTTTCAGACAAACAGTCACCAATTTACTCAACCCAGCCGCTGTTCATCAGAGGACAGGATATGGCACAACTCTAAACTGTGCACCAGGCTTGGATGAGTCCCATCAATGTGTTGTGGGTGCACATGCCAAGTGACGAAGAGGGGGTGTCTTCTACGACCCTCTGGTCCACGGTGCATGTGGGTTAGCTCTACCTGTTTTTTTTTTATTTTTTTTTTTTACATTTATTTATTTTTGAGAGACAGAGTGAGACAAAGTGAGAGTGGGGGAGGGGCAGAGAGAGAGAGAGAGAGAGAGAGAGAGAGAGACAAGATCGGAAGCAGGCTCCAGGCTCTGAGCTGTCAGCACAGAGCCCGGAGCCCGATGCGAGGCTCAAACCCACAGTCCATGAGACCATGACCTGAGCTGAAGTCGGACATTCAACTGAGCCACCCAGGTGCCCCTAGCTGAACCTGTTTTGAAGTGCTCTCTTGTTTAGCTTGTGTTACCCTAAAGACGCTTTCCTGGGGCGCCTGGGTGGCTCAGTCGGTTAAGCGTCCGACTTCAGCCAGGTCACGATCTCGCGGTCCGCGAGTTCGAGCCCCGCGTCGGGCTCTGGGCTGATGGCTCAGAGCCTGGAGCCTGCTTCTGATTCTGTGCCTCCCTCTCTCTCTGCCCCTCCCCCATTCATGCTCTGTCTCTCTCTGTCTCAAAAATAAATAAAACGTTAAAAAAAAATTAAAAAAAAAAAAAAGACGCTTTCCTGTCCTGTAACTTTATTTCTGTTTAGATTTTATTTAGTTAACATACAGTGCAATATTGGTTTCAGGAGTAGAATTCACTCATTTATCCCTTACAACACCCCGAGCACATCGAGCACATCGCAAGTACCTTCCTTAATTCCCATTCAGCCCATCCCCCACCCCCTCCACCAACCCTCAGTTTGTTCTCTATAGTTAAGTGTCCACAGGGGTGGGGCGCCTAGGTACTCAGGCAGCTGGCCGACTTTGCCTCAGGTCACGACTCACAGGTTCGTGGGTTTGAGCCTCTTGTGAGTTCACATCCCTCCTTGGGATTCTTTCCCCCCACCCCCTTTGCCCCTCTCATCTCAAAATAAATAAACTTAAAAAAAAAGTCTATTGTGGTATGCTTCCCTCTCCTCTTCACCCTCCGTGCCATACATTCATGTGTTTTGTCTCTAAAATTCCATGTATTAGTGAAATCCTATAACGTCTTTCTCTGAATGAATTACTTTGCTTAGCACAATTCATTCTAGCTCCATCCACGTAGTTGCAAATGGCAAGATTTCATTCTTTTTGATGGCTGACTTATATTCCAGGGTGTGTGTGTGTGTGTGTGTGTGTGTGTGTACATCTTCTTTATTCGTTAGTCGATGGACATCTGGGCTCCCTCCATCGTTTGGCTACTGTTGACAATACTGCTATAAACACTGGAGTGCACGTACCCCTTCAAACCTGTATTTCTGTATCCTTTGGGTAAATACTTAAAAGTGCAATTGCTGGGTCGTAGGGTAATTCTATTTTCAGTTTTCTAAAGAGCCTCCGTACTGTTCTCCAGAGTGAATGTACCAGTTTGCATTCCCACGAATAGTGTGGGAGGGCTCCCCTTTCTCTGAATCCTTGCCAACACCTGTTGTTTCTTGAGTTGTTAATTTTAGCCATTCTGACAGGTGTGAGGTGGTATCTCAATGAGGTTTTGATTTGTAATTCCCTGATGATGAGTGATGTGGAGCATTTTTTCATGTGTCTGTTAGCCATCTGGATGTCTTCTTTGGAGAAGTGTTTATTCATGTCTTCTGCCCGTTTCTTCAATGGATTATTTGCTTTTTAGGTGTTAAGTTTGTAAGTTTGTTTTTTTTAACTTTTTAAAAAATTTATTTTTGAGAGACAGAAACAGGCAGACCATGAATGAGGGAGGAGCAGAGAGAGAGGAAGACACAGAATCTGAAGCAGGCTCCAGGCTCTGAGCTGTCAGCACAGAGCCTGACACGGGGCTCGAACCCACGAACTGTGAGATCATGACCTGAGCCGAAGTCGGACGCTCAACTGACTGAGCCACCCAGGCGCCCCAGTTTGGAAGTTCTTTATAGATTTTGGATACTAACCCTTTATCAGATGTATCGTTTGCAAACATCTTCTCCCATTCTGTAGGTTGTCTTTCAGTTTTGCTGATTGTTTCCTTCACTGTGCGGAAGCTTTTTATCTTGATGAGGCCCCAACAGTTCATGCTTGATTTTGCTTTTGTTTCCCTTACCTTCAGAGACAGGTCTAGTAAGAAGCTGCTCTGACCAAGGTCAGAAAGATTGCTGCCTGCATTCTCCTCTAGGACTTTGATGGTTTCCTGTCTCACATTCAGGTCTTTTACCCATACTGAATTTATTTTTGTGTGTGGTGGAAGAAAGTGGTCCAGTTACATTCTTCTGCATGTTGCCGTCCAGTTTTCCCAGCACCATTTTTCTTGAAGAGACTTTTTTTGCACTGGATATTCTTTCCTGCTTTGTCAAAAATCAGTTGACCATACAGTTGTGGGCTATAACTTTATTATTATTACTTTTAATATTTATTTATTTATTTATTCATTCATTTATTTATTTATGTATGTATGTATTTATAGGCGAGAGAGCGCGCGCGTACACGCGAGAGAGTGCGCATACATACGCACACTGGCAGAGGAGAGGCAGAGAGAGAGGGGGAGACACAGAATCCAAAGCAGGCTCCAGGCTCCGAGCTGTCAGCACAGAGCCCGACACGGGGCCTGAGCTCACAGAACATGAGATCATGACCCGAGCCGAAGTCAGACACTTAACCGACTGAGCCACCCAGGCGCCCCTAAACTTTATTTTTAAGTTTGAGTGCAATCTCCCAAAAGTTGAAAAACTGGTGACAAAAATGATGCAGAAGTATAATTTACATATCAAAACCATTCCAAAGAGTGAGTCCTTTGCACTCCCCTCCTCACCAACAACACATACTGTGAAGCCTGCTTTTCCACTTTTGGCATTGGCAAGTACAACACACTCTCATTACATGACACTTTAGTTTCCAACTGCATCCACATATTGTTTATTATTTATGTAAGGACGTCTTCGTTGTTCAATTCATATATTTTATACTTGTGAGAATGATTTGGGCATCAACAGCTCACATTATTCATTCCAAGGATACATATTAGTTCTCTATTGCTGATAACAGGTCACATCTAAATTCACTGGCTTAAAACACAACCAACGTTCATTATGGCTCATAGCTTCTGGGGATAAAGGATTAAGGAACAGCTCGGCTGGGCAGTTCTGGCTTAAGATTTCTCATAAGGCCCAGCCAAATGTCAGGGTTGTAGCTGTCCTAAGGCTTGACTGGGTTTGGAGGAACTGATTCCAAGATGCCACACTCTCATGGCTACCAAGTGGACTCCTCACAGAGCTGCTTGTTTGTGCCTACTCACAACACGGTGGCTGGTTTCCCCCAGAGCAAATAATCCAAGACAGAGTGCCAGGGGGAAGCTATCTTTTTAGTGAACTAGCCTCAGAAGTCACATTGCACCACTTTCTCCAAATTCTATCTGCTAGGAGCTAGTCACTAAGTTTGGGAGAAAAAGAGGGGAATTTAACTCCACTTTGTGAAGAGAGGCGTTTTAAAGAATCTTCATATTTTATTTTGTTTTATTTAACTTTTATTTATTTTTGAGAGAAAAGAGACAGAGCATGAATGGGGAGGAGCAGAGAAAGACAGAGACACAGAATCTGAAGCAGGCTCCAGGCTCTGAGCTGTCAGCACAGAGCCCGACACGGGGCTCGAACCCATGAACCGTGAGATCATGATCCGAGCCAAAGGTGGACGCTTCGAAGTCGGACTCTGACTGAGCCACCCAGGCGCCCCAAGAATCTTCATATTTTAAAACTGTCACATCCATTTACTTCTATCATCCTATTATTTATTACGTATAGGAGTTTAGTTGTTATTCCCAACAGCAGTGTTACAATACAACAAAGAAAGAGAATGTTTATGTTATGGGCATATGTTTAAGAGAGCTAGCTAAGAGTGCAATCAATAGAGGTTTTAACTATAAATGCTGCTTTTATCCTCAATGCTTAACATATATTCCTTGGTAGTCAGTTATCAGAAAAGGCTAGTGGATTCTGTCAGCAATTAAATACCTACTGGCTAATGGGTCACTTCAGATGTCAGCTCTATTTTATCTTATTTTATTTTATTTTATTTTATTATTTTATTTTTTGGTATTCTGATTTTAATACTCAACTAAATAACCTCATCTTTGGTTATAACAGACAAGAACGTCACTATAATATTACTTGGGAAAAGAAAATTCCCTAAGCTTTCAAGTTGTGGTGAGACGGCATGCTGTAAGCTCAAGGGTCTGTCCTACTCATCCCTTTCTGGGCTCGTTTGCATGGAAAACACAAAGGACCTTCTGGTGGGTCTAGCCGCCCACCCGTGGCCTCCTCAAAGGAGCCCCGGTACCACTGTTCCCCCCGCCAGAGTCACACTCTGATTTGCATGGCATGCCAGCACTTTACCCGTGGCATGTGAGACCAAGCTCCTCCCTCTCCTTCCACCCTGGCTTCCTCCTAAATTTCTTACTTCTGTTAATGGCTGTAACATTTCCCCAGAAACCTCAGCCTCATCACTGACTTGAACCGACGTTGCTCAAAATAGAAGCTGCTGCTCAGTGTTGTCTCTCTCTCTCTTCCTCGTATCTGTGTCTGCCTCTCCATTCCAGAGCCGACACTTCCCCACCTTCACATTTTTGCTCAGATTATTCCTTTTGGCTACAGAGCCCTTCCCCCAACTTCCTAAACTCTACCTATCCTTCAAGATCTAGTGGCCATGCCATCTGCTTCCTGAAGCTTTTCCTGATCCTCTGCAGAACCTCTCATGCAATTGTTCTGACACTCAGGATCTGACATCACTTCCAGAGATGGGAGAGAACTCAGTATTTCATGCATTCTGAATTCCAGAGATTCAACAACACACAACAAGCACTTGCATATTAGATATTTATATAAACCTGAATTTATGGTTATCTTAGTAGACGTTTCCACAACCCTTATAGGAAAGTTCTTAAGCCTGTTTCACAGACGAGAAAGCTGAGCTCTGGCAGCGGGCTGAACAGCTCTCCCAAGCACAGGGGTGGGCCAGGAGCAGTGTCAGGGTCTCCGGATGGCAGGCTGCATGCTCTTTCCCTCACACGGGATGTACCGGCCTCCCATTTTTTTCTCACCAGGCTGCAGCACAGGCACGTATGGTTGCCCCTAAGTACCACTCATTTATTGTACCAAAGGGTAAATGCTCTACCAGATGCCATCTGATTTTAGTTTGAATCATATGAAAATGCTGTTTTTGTAGATCGAAAAATGTAGATGGTCAGACATCAGCAATTTCATATGGTTCAATGTAAGAGGAAAGGATTAATTTCCCCCACTGAGAATCATAAAATCTAAAGGTAACTTGATTCTAGCAAATGATAATAAAGAAATAAAACAGAAGAAAGAGAACTCTAGGCTACTCTATTTTTGGAAGATTATGAGAAATGACAAAATAGACTGCTCAGTGATAGTGCAGGGCTTCCTGGAGGAGGCATGCCTAATCATTGCTTGTACTGTTCCAGAGGAAGTCTAAAAAAGCCCAACTCCCTCTTTTTACTTTCTTGGGATAATTTCATATAAGCAGATGCACGTGAATTACAGGAAGGAATGAAGTGAAATCTCCTTTCTTCTAAATTGTAGTTTACAGATGTACCTTTTGAGCTTCTATCTCCATAACCTTGAAATTCTTCTTTCCAAATACTTCCTTTGAATGGAAGTCTCTCTCTGGGATTCCAGTTGTGGCAAGCAGTGACCTCACAGGGCTGCCTGCCTCCAGCCATTCCCACCCCCTGTGCTGCACACACAACTCCAACAGCACTAGCACCAGAGGGCTCCCTCCTGTCCTTCTCTCGTTTTTTTTTTTAATATGAAATTTACTGTCAGACTGGTTTGCATACAACACCCAGTGCTCCTCCCAACAGGTGCCCTCCTCCATGCCCATCACCCAACTTCCCCTCCCTCCCACCCTCCATCAACCCTCAGTTTATTCTCAGTTTTTTAATTTTTTTTTTAACATTTATTCATTTTTTGAGAGACAGAGAGAGACAGAGCATGAGTGGGGGAGGGGCAGAGAGAGAGGGAGACATGGAATCCGAAGAAGGCTCCAGGCTCTGAACTGACAGCACAGAGCCCGACATGGGACTCAAACTCATGGACCACGAGATCTTGACCTCAGCCGAAGTCAGATACTTAACCGACTGAGCCACCCAGGCGCCCCTATTCTCAGTGTTTAAGAGTCTCTTATGGTTTGGCTCCCTCTCTCTCTTTTTCTTTTCTCCTTCCCTTCCCCCATGGTCTTCTGTTAAGTTTCTCAGGATCCACATAAGAGTGAAAACATATGGTATCTGTCTTTCTCTGTATGACTTATTTCACTTAGCATCACACTCTCCAGTTCCATCCACGTTGCTACAAAAGGCCGTATTTCATTCTTTCTCATTGCCACGTAGTATTCCATTGAATATAAAAACCACATCTTCTTTATCCATTCATCAGTTGATGGACATTTAGGCTCTTTCCATAATTTGGCTATTGTGGAAAGTGCTGCTATAAATGCTGGGGTACAAGTGCCCCTATGCATCAGCACTGCTGTATCCCTTGGGTAAATTCCTAGTAGTGCTATTGCTGGGTCGTAGGGTAGTTCTATTTTTAATTTTTTGAGGAACCTCCACACTGTTTTCCAGAGTGGCTGCACCGGTTTGCATTCCCACCAACAGTGCAAGAGGGTTCCCGTTTCTCCACATCCTGTCCAGCATCTATAGTCTCCTGATTTGTTCATTTTAGCCACTCTGACTGGTGTGAGGTGATATCTCGGTGTGGTTTTGATTTGTATTTCCCTGATGAGGAGTGACGTTGAGCATCTTCTCATGTGCCTGTTGGCCACCTGGATGTCTTCTTTAGAGAAGTATCTATTCATGTCTTCTGCCCAGTTCTTCACTGGATTATTTGCTTTTCGGGTGTGGAGTTTGGTGAGTTCTTTATAGATTTTGGATACTAGCCCTTTGTCCGATATGTCATTTGCAAATATCTTTTCCCATTCTGTCGGTTGCCTTTTAGTTTTGTTGACTGTTTCCTTTGCAGTGGAGAAGCTTTTTATCTTCATGAGGTCCCAATAGTTCATTTTTGCTTTTAATTCCCTTGCCTCTGGAGATGTGTCAAGTAAGAAATTGCTGCGGCTGAGGTCAGAGGGGTTTTTTTCTTGCTTTCTCCTCTAGGGTTTTGACGGTTTCCTGTCTCACGTTCTGGTCCTTCATCCATCATGAGTGTATTTTTGTGAATGGTGTAAGAAAGTGGTCTAGTCTCATTCTTCCGCATGTTGCTGTCCAGTTCTCCCAGCACCATTTGTTAAAGAGACTGCCTTTTTTCCATTGGATATTCTTTCCTGCTTTGTCGAAGATTAGTTGGCCATACGTTTGTGGGTTCAATTCTGGAGTCCCTATTCTATTCTATTGGTCTCTGTGTCTGTTTTTGTGCCAATACCATGCTGTCTTGATGATGACAGCTTTGTAGTAGAGGCTGGAGTCTGGGACTGTGATGCCTCCCACTTTGGTTTTCTTCTTCAATATTACTTTGGCTATTCGGGGTCTTTGGTGGTTCCATACAAATTTCAGGATTGCTTGTTCTAGCTTCGAGAAGAATGCTGGTGCAATTTTGATCGGGATCGCATTGAATGTGTAGACTGCTTGGGTAGTACTGACATTTTACCAATATTGATTCTTCCAATCCATGAGCACAGAATGTTTTTCCATTTCTTCGTATCTTCTTCAATTTCCTTCATAAGCTTTCTACAGTTTTCAGCATACAGAGCTTAATACCCTACGGGATTAAGTCCCAGCTTGTGGCACAGTGAAGATCCCGCCGCTCCCTGACCAGAACACTTCAGCTCTCTTCCCTCTTCAGCATCACCCCCTCCTCGTCCCCACAACTTATGCTCTGTCGTCCCCACCGTGTTTCTCGATCTCTGCTTCTCAGAGCGCCTTGCGCTCTTCCCTGTACCTTTGCAGACTCGTCCGACCTCTGCGGGGAGATCTTCCCTGGTACCCACCTCAGTAAGTTAACCAAACCATAGCCTATTTCTCTGGTGCCTTGTTCTACTTTTACTGCGTTTCCCACACTGTACTGTGATTTGTTCACACACCTAGCTCCAAAAACACCGCTGTGGAATTTGAAACAGACTTCAAGTAGCCATCACCAAACACCTTGCTTTTAGATCTCTGGCCTGTCTAAAGCTCAAATAAATTGGACAGAATTGTTTTAGAATGAATAGAGAGAAATTCAAGCCTAGGTCGTCGTTATCTGAACAGGGTTTTGTTTGGTTTTGTTTTTTTAGTAATTTCTTCACCTGTGTGTATTTTACACATTCTTCTGTATATTTCACAATAAAAAAGTGTAAAAAAAATAAAAAATTAGACCAAACAGCCAGCATCCTATGTGGGAATGTAATCATAATGAGATATTTGTTTGAAACTATTAACTGATTTTTTGAAGTATAACTGGATTCTCACGTGTAATGTCACTCCAAAAATGACCAACATGCCTTAAAACAAAACTATGACAAAATAATTATGATCAAATCCATTTAATTTTTTTTTAATGTTTATTTATCTTTGAGACCGAGAGAGACAGAACACGAACAGGGGAGGGTCAGAGAGAGGGAGACACAGAATCTGAAACAGGCCCCAGGCTCCGAGCTGTCAGCACAGAGCCCGACGCGGGGCTTGAACTCACGGACCGCGAAATCATGACCCGAGCGGAAGTCAGCCACTTAACTGACTGAGCCACCCAGGCGCCCCTGAAATCCATTTATACCCACATAATCTTCTAGCACATTAAATCGCTTATCTTTCTGCCGTCTCCATGGTTATAAATGTTCAGGTTTGGAGGGCAAACGAAATAGGTGATAATGATATCAAGATAAATATTATAAACATGTAGACTTATTTGTATCCCAAAAAACATTCAGTGACATTGAGTCTTTCTAACACTTCACTCTATTCTGGAGCTGAAGTATTTCGTATTCCAACAATTACTAAGCCTCACAAATTACTAAGAGTCAACTTGTATCTAAAATGTATACTGGCTCCCCACCCCCTGTAATAGTACCGTAATATGCTATTTTATCCTACAAACGCGAATTACTCTTATGATTAAAACTCACCCAAATAAATTCAGTTTGGTTCAACACAGATTTATACCCAAGGCAAGCAGCTAGGAACGATCAAGGCTGGAAAGATCAGCAGGAAAACAGGGCTATCAAGGAACACAAATAACGCGAAGAGAAAAACCACCACACGCCGCCCGAGAGCTACAAGCAAAACACCACGGGAACTGCTCTGTGTCCGACAGCACGGCCCCCAAGACACACAGAACTGTACTCCTGATCACCGCACCTACAAGGTAAGATGAAACATAAACACCTATTTTTGACAGCATCGCTGGGCTGACACACCAGTGAGGAAGTTACAGAGACGTGGCGGAAGCTCTGGGCAACGACGGAACACTGAAGCTGGCTTGTACCCTGGGGCCTTGTGTCTTTGTGGCTCCCCCTCCCGCCTCCTCCTTGCACCCGGCTCCCAGGTTCACAGGCCACCACCGATCTATCTTCTGCTACTAGAGGTTGGTCCACATTTCCTAGAGTTTTATGCACAGAGAATGAAGCAGTTATGTACTTTGTGGTCTGGCTTTTCAGCACAGTGAGATCCGTCCATGCTGCCTCAGGTATCAGTGGTTTGCTCCTCATTACTGCTCGTAAGATCTCACCATACAGACGTGCAATGTTTTCTGTCCATTCACCTGTTACTAGACATTAATTTTGCCTCCAGATTTTGGGTACCACAAATCAAAATGCTATGAACATTCATGTATAAGTCTGTATAAACATTTGCTTTCTTTTCTCTTTGGTAAATACTCAGATCACATAAAAGATTCATGTCCAAGTTTTAAAGAAACTGTCACAGTTTTCCAGATTGTACCACCTTACATTCCCAACAGCAGTGTTTGAGAGTTCTGGGCTCTCCAGTCTCATCAACACTTCTTAGGATGAGTCTTTTTAGTTTTAGACATTCTAATAGGTGGTATTTCTAACAGTGTGGTTTTAAATCGTATTTTCCTAAAGACTAATGATGTTGAACATTTTTCCATGTGCTTACCCTAACATATATTCTTTGGTGAAACATCTATTCAAATCTTCTCCCTGTTTCTTATTTGTTTGTTTGCTTATTTATTTAAATTTTTAAGTTTTTTAGGGGGGAGAGAGAGTGCATGCACACATAAGTTGGGGAGGGGCAGAGAGAGAGAGAGGGAGAGAGAGAGAATCTCAAGGCAGGTACCCCCATCTGTTTCTTTCTAAACTGGGTTGTTTATTTTCTTATGGGTTTTAAGAGCTCTTTACATATTCTGGATACAAGTCCTTTGTCAGATATAAGATTTGCAAGTATTTTCTCCCAGATTGTGTCTTGTTTTTTTTGTAATAAATAATATTTAAAGTACATTATATATACTAAACAGCCAAATAAATACAAGTAAAGACACAATTCATTAACTGAAATATATATCCTAAGAAACTACCCAGAACACAACATAAAGAGACAAAGAAAGTAAAAACATAAAAGAGAAAGTAAGCAGGGTGCCTGGGTGGCTGGCTCAGTCAGTTCAGCATCCGACTCTTGATTTTGGTTCAGGTCATGATCCCAGGGTCATGGGATTGAGCCCCATGTTGGGATCTGCCCTGACAGCACAGAGCCTGCATGGGATTCTCTCTCTCTCTCTCTCTCTCTCTCTCTCTCTCACTGCCCCTCCCCCCACTCTGTCTCTTTCTCTGTCTCTCTCTCAAAAATAAACTTAAAAAAAGAGAGAAATTGGGGCACCTGGGTGGCCAGTCAGTTAAGCCTCCGACTTCTGCTCAGGTCATGATCTCACGGCTAGTGAGTTCGAGCCCCGCCTCGGGCTCTGTGCTGACAGCTCAGAGCCTAGAGCCTGCTTCCGATTCTGTGTCTCCCTCTCTGCCCCTCCCCTGCTCACGTGCTCTCTCTCTCTCTCTCTCAAGAATAAAACATTAAAATTAAGAGAAAAGGAGAATAAAATGAAAGATATAACATGTCTAATAAGCATTCCAGAAAACAAAAATAAGAATATGGAAGAAGAAATACCTGCACAGATAATAGTAGAGAATTTTCCAGACATGTTGATAGATGGTAACACTCAGAATCAGTATACTCAACAAATCCCAACAGGGAAAACTGAAAGAAATCCACACCTCATCTTGCTTACAATGGAGGATTATTTAATCCTAATGTCCTTAAATCCCCAAGCCAATACATGACAGTAAAGGGATTTTGGCATCAAATAATATAAAACCACAGAAATAAACTAACAGGAGAGGAGACAACAAAAATGGTCAGAAGTGAACAGACAGCAGCCACAAAATAAGCACCCTAGCAGACCTGAGACACACTTGAGCTAGACGAGGGGAGACTGGACAGTCCCAGGTGCATCACACAAGAGTTACGTCTTCAAACTGGCAACCTTTGACTCTAGACGTGGAATCTACAAGTTTATTCTCTAGACACTTGAAATGTTACTTGATTTGGAGACACCAGGCACAGGTGAGTCCCAGGTACCATATGTTACACAGGGGGACCAAGTCACAATATTAATAACAAATACTTCCAGAAATAAACTCTCACATTTATGGCTAATTTTGATTTGACAAAGGTGCCAAGACAATTCAATGGGGAATAACAGTCTTTTCACCAAATGCTGCAAGGGTAACTAGGTATTTTTACAGGCAAGAGAACAAATCCAGACCCTACTTCATGCACCATACACAAAAATCAACTCACAGTACATCACGGACCCACATCCAGGAGCTAAAACTACAAAGCGCTTAGAAGTGGGGGGTAGGGGACGGATCAACTGGCCTCAGCAGCTTACCACACGTACTGGAATAGGGCAGGAACTGACTCACAGAGAAAACAGGAAAAAGCACTCCCAGGACACCTACGTGAAACGGTGCTGGACAGAAGCATCCACACCACAGACCTCAAACCGCTCTCCTAACAGGCCTGCTTAAAGGCGAGCCCTGGGTTGCCCTCTGGGAACTCAGATTGGGGAGGGATCCCACCATTCCCAGAAGTGACGAGAGGCTCGCTGAACCTAAAATGTTTGTGCGAGTAATATGGTTTGTGTTAAATACTTGCTTCCTTCTGGGAGTCTGGTGCTTTCCTATTTGCTACAGAGAAGCTGCCCACAGGACTGGCTCTTAGTAGGGACCCCGGGCACTGGGGCTCTACTGAGCTTCCCTGGTCGACAATGTGTCGCACCTGTCGTCCTAGCTGGTGGTTGGGAGGACTGAGCGCATCCCATGTGGCTCCACCGGGGAAGGACTCTTAGAAGCTGGTGCCTGGTGTCCTCAGACTTCGTCCCACACAACTCTGTGTCCTCTCACACAGGAAATCCCAGACGTGAGCACAGCTAGATCCCGAGTCCTGTGGGTCCCCCTGGTAAACCACTGAAACTAGGGGTGGGCCTGGGGAGCCCTGACACAAGTATATACAATGAGGAAAAAATCCATTTGCCTTTATATTACATAGTTAAACCAGATCTCCAAAGATGTTGGACAAGTTCTTTTTTTTTTTTAAATAAAGTTTATTTTGAGAAAGGGAAAGAGAGAGGGAGGGGCAGAGAGAGAGGGAGATAATTCCAAGTAGGTTCTGCATTGTCAGCACAGAGCCTGACGCGGGGCTTGAACTCACAAACCGTGAGAGCGTGACCTGAGCCAGAATCAAGGGCTGGAGGCTTAACCGACTGAGCCCCCAAGACGCCCCTGGACAAGTAAGTTCTGAATGCTTAAGACAGTGTGTGCATGTAGCCTGGAGGTTCCCAGACTCATTGAGCCGAAAGGCCAGTGGTCTGGGCATTTCTTTCTCAGAAAACCTGACTTGCTGACCTGCGACTTTTGGACAGCGGAAGTCCCCACCTTCTTGCCCCAGCAGCTGCTCATGGGCACCAATCATAGCAACTCGGTTTCCTGTCCTCTTTCAGCCTACACACCCTCCTCCTGCAGCTGCTGCTTGATCTACTCCTGGACGCTGCAGCCCACAGAGCAGAGGGTTCTCTGTCCAGGGTATATACAAAACAGTTTGGAAGAAAGAGGTTTTTAACATCTTATGAACTTTAAAACTGCACGTGAAAGTGCTTTGTAGACAGTAAGGACTCTGCAAATGTAATGCGTTATTGGGCTTAACAGGCAGGTGTGTGTGCCATAAAATACAGCAGCGTCTTTGATGTGATGCTGCCAGTGCAAAGTTACATCCCCTGACGGCTCTCTGCCTTCCTCTAATTAAAAACTCACATAAAGGCTACAGACACATTTTTAATTTTGCTGTCAGGTTTCAGTTTTGTTGATCTTGAGACAGAAATATCATCTCTCCGTGAAGAAACAACTTCATCAGGGAAAAGATCACAGACCCATCACGTGAAAACATCAGAAGTCACTTTAGGACTGGAATCCTCTCCTTCTGAGTCCCTTCCCCATATCATATGCACAACCCCGACTTCGATACAGAGCACCTAACACTCGATAGATTTAACCTTCCCTGAAGTTCAGGTCACGGGCAATCTTAGAACTCAAAAGAATCTTTGCAATTCGGCTGCACAAGTTCTGAATGCTTATGACAGCGTATGCATGTAACCTGGAGTTTCTCACACCAGACAGGGCAACACGGTCATGTGGGGAGCTTTCCAGGCCCACCCCAGACTCACCGAGCCAAAAGTACTGCCCATTTACCGGGGTCTGGCCATTTATTTCTTGAGACTTCCTGAAGCAGATATGCCTGGCAGAACCTCACAGAGGCTCTAGATTTGAAGGCAGGAGAAGAGGATTTGTGGAACGGCCTTTAGAAATTGGAGGCTAAGGAAGGAGAATCCATACCCTTGACACCAGGAAGAGTTCTGAGTGGCACAAGGATTATGAGGTTGGAGGCAAGGAAAAGAAAATAGAATCTAGTATACCATCTGGCTCTGCAGAATCTAAAATAATAAACACTACTGAATGGTTTTCAAGAGGCTTGGACAACAGCACAAATATCACCAACCTCGACAACATAGAAGTATAACCGCATGAGCTAGCAGGTAGGAGGGAAGGGGAAGTGGAAAAAAGGGGAAAGGTGCTAACACCCTCATCTTACAGAGAGAGAGGAGGAGGAGGAGATCACCTGAAGTCACAACAGTAGCCCATAAAAAAACAAAAGTCACATTTCAGTCATACTAAGTTGGCAAGTAGAGAGGCAGAGCCACTTGCTCAAATGTAGCTAGCTCGAAGGTTCTAAAGCCCATGCGGGACTATGGGCCCTCCACGCTCCGGACCGTGTGCTCTTTCCCCACGTCTGGCCGTGCAAGCTCTGTGCCAGGAGGTAACTCGCCCAAGGTCACGCACCTGGTTGGTGGCAGAGCCAGAAAAAGACGCGAGGTCTCTAGCCCGAAGATCATGTGGAAAAGTCATTACTAAGATTCCAGAAAGATCACATCAAAAACCCCTCTCGTTCTTCATCGTGCTCTCACTCACCTCCACGCCCTCATTTCCGCTCACACTCGCAGCACACGCCAACATTTCCTAACGCTGCTCCCCCACGGGGACTCGTGCCCTCCCTGCCCACCCGTCAGGCCTGGTCTCCCCCGCGCCACGCCATCTGACGAAGGAAGTCCTCTCCGCTGGAGGCGACGATGAGGAAGACTTCAACTCACCAGCCATTTTGTCTTTCAGAGCCTGACAGAAGGATTAAGACATCAACATGAAGCACGAGGCAAGTCTGCCCGTTCGCCTCTTAGACACGGAGGCCATCGCTCCCAGGGCCCGGGTCACTGTCACACGCACTGAGGAAAGCTGCTGCCGCTCAGCTGTGCACGGGCCACACTGTTAGAACCGGTAAGACCACCAGAGACGCTGCAGAACTTCACAAGTTTGGAAATATTCCATGGAAATGACACTTTCTACCCCCAAAGGAGTTCTTTAAAAGTGAATTATAATCCAACCCCGTTAGTACCTGTAAAAAGCAATTTAAAAACTTCAATTTGATTCGCTATTACTTACGCCATTTTCTGTGCGTTTTTCTGCAGGTACATTTATTACATTTCTCTGAGTTCTCTGCTCTTGGGTCTGACGGCCACCTGAAGAAATGAGAAGGCCAGCCTTACTAACAGACGTATTAGTACGATGATATCCTCCCATCCCTTCGCTTATTTATTCAACACAAGTATAAATTATCAGGCTGAACAATTCAACACTTAAAACAGTTGAAAAAATGCTTTATAATTAATTCTTATGAAGTTGTTTACGTGAAACTTTTCTCTCTCCTATTTTCAGAATCTTGAAAATGACTTACATTGAAAGATTTCTAACACTTAAAAATGGTCAAGATGGTAAGTTTGATGTTATATGTATTTTACCACAACTAATTTTTATTAAACATTTCTTAAAGACTTTTATATTTTATCAGGGACTCAAACAGAACTGAATATCCAGAAATCACACTGGTGCACAGAACTGATCTTCACTGACAGGGTCCCCACTGACATGGGGCACCAACACAAATCAGGCAGTCTTAAGAATTCTTCTTTATTCCATAAAAATTCCAATGTTTCGGGGAGCCTGGGTGGCTCAGTAGGTTAAGTATCCGACTTCAGCTCAGGTCATGATTTCATGGTTCATGAGTTCGAGCCCTGTGTTGGGCTCTGTGCTGACAGCTCAGAGCCTGGAGCCTGCTTTGGATTCTGTGTCTCCCCCTCTCTCTTTGTCCCACCCCTGTTTGTGTTGTCTCTCTCTCTCTCTCTCTCTCTCTCTCTCAAAAATAAATGAATAAACATTAAAAAAATGTTTCCCCCAAAAGGCTTCAAATTTAAACTGGAGAAATTATATGTCCTGTCATATTTTTTAAAATATATATATTTTTTTAATTTGAGAGAGACAGCACCTGAAAGGGGGGAGAGGGCCAGAGTGAGAAAGAGAGATACACTCCCAAGCAGGCTCGTGGAGCCCGACACAGGGCTCAATCCCACAACCCTGGGATCACGACCTGAGCTGAAATCAAGAGACGGGCACTCAACCCACCGAGCCACCCAGGTGCTCCTGCCCTGTCGTATTTTTGTTTTTTAAACAAAATGAAGCATGCTGCACAATTGTGCACCTGGTGACTCTGAAGTCACAGAGACCAAGGTCTTTGGTGTGTCCAGTGCCTGCCCCTACAGCTATTACTTAATGTAACTGGAGAATTACTGCACTCCAGAGCCTACTTTAGTACTTAAAATGCACGACTTCAAAGGCACATAAACCTCATGTTTAAAAAAAAAAAAAAGAAAAAGGAAAACACTTTTGTTCTATATCTTTCCTATTACTTTGAAAATTTGCAGAAAAATGCTATAATGGAAATATGACTCGCTTCACCTTAAAGCATGCATTCTCAAAGACAGTGAATTGTCCCCAAGGGGGCAAAGACTGGTTCTTGGGGGAATAGAAATATCTTACTCTTTTTATGTATTCAGCAGAGTTATATAGTACATAAATATATAGTACATCTGATGGGGAAAGATGCAGGACAAGTAACAGAATATTCGAAAAAGGGTCCTTAGGGAAGCGGAAATTCAAAAAGAGGTTAACCAAATATTTGTGGCATGGCACGCAAATGAACACAGGCATACGGTATACAACAGCCATTTCACGGAATCTAGAGTAGTTTCCTAGTAGCAGGAATCACACACGCACACACGTGCACACACACACACACACACACACCCCCACACACACGCACTTCCCTTAAACTGTGGCATCTACCAATATACGGGGTTAGTTAAATTCTTAGTTATTCTTGGTATTTTTAAGGAATAACGTGTTCAGGTTAATTTAATATTTCATCATTTCTGCCTCTTCCAAACAACAGGCTATCAAGAAATTAGAATACTATGAGACACACAACATGAAAATTATACCAAGTGCCACTTAATCTTTGATGGTAAAGAAACCTGAAGACCTTGCAATTTAGAGTCAGAAAATAATGAATCCTAAGAGGTGACATTTAGTGAGCACTTTGCAGGTCACCTCACTAACACCAATCACAGCCCTATGCACCCTGCAGATGAGGAGACGGGGCGCAGGGATGGGAAGTCATTTGCCCAAGTCCCACGCTAAGTAAGCAGCCTCGCTCCCAACTCCAGTGCACCGGCCCCTGGGGTCTACTCTGTGCTCTGCATACGGCCTTCATCGAGTTACTTTCCATTCCAAGCTTGTCCCCGAAGTGTACAGGTGATGGGAAGGGAACATTCTCTACGCTCTCCTCTAGCTTCCAAATAGAGAATCTTTACCATTCTGGTGAGGCAGGTCTTTTACTTTTTGTTATGTATCTTGTAGTTCTACACGATAAACACTCAAATGTAATTAATTAATCCCTTTTTTTATTTTATTTTTTATTTTTTTTATTTATTTTTTATTTTTTTTATTTTTGGGACAGAGAGAGACAGAGCATGAACGGGGGAGGGGCAGAGAGAGAGGGAGACACAGAATCGGAAACAGGCTCCAGGCTCCGAGCCATCAGCCCAGAGCCTGACGCGGGGCTCGAACTCACGGACCGCGAGATCGTGACCTGAAGTCGGACGCTTAACCGACTGCGCCACCCAGGCGCCCCAATCCCTTTTTTTTAAAGCTTATTTTTGAGAGAGTGAGCGAGTAAGTGAGCGAGCAGGGGAGGGGCAGAGAGACAGGGAGAGAGAGAATCCCAAGCAAGCTCCACGCTGACATGGGGCTCAAACTCACAAACTGGGAGATCACGACCTGAGCCAGAATCAGGAGTCGGATGCTTAACCACAGACGTTAATCCCTTTTAAATAATATCAGTCGGTGACAACTACCTTGTACTCAGCTCTGTGGGAAGCACAGAGGAAACATGAGCCTTGGATCCTCAACTCTGGCTGCTTAAAGTCTGAACTGGAGGAGCAGCTCAGTGAACACGAACAGAACGGAACAAAGCACCTGTTTTACGTGCCGTGCCGTCTCCTTCCTTGGGTTCTGAGACAGGGGCGCAGTATGCCCAAGCACAGGCAGAGAAACCAGGGCCGAGGGGAGAGCACGGGGGGCAGCGCGTGGGGACGGCCTTGTGATTTGGGGACAACAGAGAATGAAGATGCCAGAAGGGACGTGGCTGAAACGGAGAAAGAAGGGGCAGGGAGGCTGAAGAGGTGGGTAGGGTCCTACTACAAATGCCACCTAAGCCAAGCTGAGGAGTGCCGAGTAGGATGCCGGAAGTTCTGCAAAGCCATGAAAGTTGTGATGAACTTGGTTCTTCCAGTGCTGCCCAACAGTCCCAGCCAGCCCGGGTTGCCCCGTGAATTCCCCATCACCGCACCTTCCTGGGATCTTCCTCATCCCGGTGCCCTGCATTCTCCCCTCCGCATCCCGCTCATCCCTCAAGGTCCCTAGTCTGCCTTCTCTAAATACTCTGCTCTGTGCTGACGGCAGTCTCCTTCATGCCATGCAGCTCAACATCCTCTCCTCCCATCTGTGGACCTGCTGTGTCAGCACCACTGGGCTGAGCAGTGCTGTGGGGTGATGATGAAGGTCCACCGGAAGGTCAGCGTTGTCACCTTTCTCGCGCCTGAACAGTTCTCTTTAAGTATCCCTGACGCTTCTGAACTCCGTGAGGTGAGAATAAGGCCTTACCCCCATCCCTCCACCCAGGACATTAACGGGGAGGTACACATACTGTGTTAGTACGAGTAAATCACAAAACCTTTAAGTTAAGTGTAGCCAGGCCCAAGAGGGATGTAAGTATTTGGAGAGCTCAGCTAGGGAGCTGATACAAATTCTCCGCACGAGAATAGCACTTCAGCTGTCAGCTAGTCTAGCCCTCCTTCTTGGGAGGCTTTTGGGCAGAGAGGCAGGGCCCTCGGCTAAGGCAAAAGCGGACGAGGAGCTGGATCTGGTCTCCTGACTCCAGATGGCCAGCAGCAGATAGAAGCAAGCCCAGAAGTGAAGGTGCATTGTAAAAACAGCACTGAACTCCACTTACAACCGTGGAAACATGATTTTAAAGTAGCTGGTAGCTCATTCTAGGAGCAGAATGTCTTTTCTGATAAAATACAAATAAAAGGGAATCATGTGCAATAAGGGAACATTCTTTTTACAAAAGGATGTCACTTTATTGTTTATTCTTTATTTTTTTTTTTAAATTTTTTTTTTCAACGTTTATTTATTTTTGGGCCAGAGAGAGACAGAGCATGAACGGGGGAGGGGCAGAGAGAGAGGGAGACACAGAATCGGAAACAGGCTCCAGGCTCCGAGCCATCAGCCCAGAGCCCGACGCGGGGCTCGAACTCACGGACCGCGAGATCGTGACCTGGCTGAAGTCGGACGCTTAACCGACTGCGCCACCCAGGCGCCCCATATTGTTTATTCTTTAAAAAAATTTTTTTAACGTTTATTTATTATCGAGAGACAGAGAGACACAGAGCATGAGCAGGGGAGGGGTAGACAAAGGGAGAGACACAGAATCCGAAGCAGGCTCCAGGCTCTGAGCTGTCAGCACAGAGCCCGACGCGGGGCTCGAACTCACAGACCGTGAGATCATGACCCGAGCCGAAGTTGGACATTAACCGACTGAGCCACCTAGGTGCCCCTCGTTTATTCTTTTTAAATACCGGAAGTAATCCACAATCACTGTTGAATAACAAGTTAAGGATCTCTTCAAGGCAGTATACATACTTTTACAAGAGATTCTCTCACTTTGTTTAAATTCGAATTCAAAAATAGGAAGCATATTCCCATGGTTCAAAGTTCAAAAGGAACGAACAGGTATACAATTAGACATCTGCCCTCCCTCCCTCACCCTGCAGCCATCCCCCACGGCAGGCACTGTTACCAGTTTCTGACCATGCTTCCAGAGCCACTTTACACAGGGACGAGCCGATGCAGATGGACAGAATTACGCTCTGTCCCTGGTGCACGGCAGCGGCACAACGCGCACGTGGTGGGGCACTGTGCTCACTCACCTGTTCGGGAGACGGTCCACACCACCAGCTCAGGGCACAGAGCTACTCCTGACTTGTGGCCGTAGATTGGTGCCCTGCGCGGCCGCACCGCCACTCCCGTAACCCGACGCCCACGGCAGGCCCTCCCGTGGCTCCCACCGCAGGGTTCCATGACTACTAACGCTGCGTGCACATCACTGTGCGCGTGTGTAGGCACAGCTTTAGGATAAGTTCTCAGAAGTGAGGCTGCTGGGTGAGAGGTCTGGTGCCTTCCTAAGTCTCACAGATATCGCTAAACTGCCCTCCACAGAAGCCGCTGACCGACACTCCCACGGCAACATGGCAGAGTGTCTGTTTCTCAAGCTCCTGGCCAATGCTGTCATTAAATGTTCTAGTCCTCGCCGATGTAACAGGTGAGATACACTATCCCCCTGTCTTCTCTGCATTTCTTTTATGAGGAGTAAGGCTGAACATCTCTTCGCATACCCTAGGGCCACGTGGATTCACTTTTCTGTGACCTGTCTTTGTAGACTTCCCCTTTTCTTAAACGGGTTTTCCTTATCAATTTTTAGAAACTTTTATACATAAAGATAGTCAGCCCTTTACAATATGAGCTATAAATGCTGTTTCCCAGCTTATAATTTGCCTTTTGACTTTGCCCAGGGTGGTTATTGTCACTCAAGCCGTGTCGGGGGCGGGTTCTTCTGCTTTCAGTAATTCAGTTCTTTTATGGCCTAGTGTTAGGCTTAGAAAAGTCTTGTTCCCTCGAAAAATTTTAAGTAAAACCCGTATCTCTCAGAATTCTTCTAATCCTTTTGTGGTTTCGTTTATTCTTAAACTCTGGATATTCGATGCATCCGGTATTTATCAACGGTTTCTTTCAACAGCAGGAGCCCTCACATGTCCGAACACATCACCTGACTGACTTAGGGTCCTGAGACGGAAGCAAGGGCGGAAGCAAAGGCAGAGTAACTGTCAACTGCAATAACAGAGGGCAAAGAAACGGGAGATCCCACCTCCCCCTCTCCCCACTTGTGAGCAAAGGGAAAACAAAACGTGAACGATTTAACATCTATTCCTATTTTACTTAAATTAACTGTTACGGCAGGAATCAACAGACGGGGAAAGCACTCGGCTACCTTGCTCACTGCTCTCGGTTGGGGAATCCTCATGTCGAAGGAAAAATTTCACTTCTTCCCTGCGTGGCCCCCACTTCTGAAGATGTTCGTACATCATGTGATCAAAGGGTATGGGACGCTCTAGAAAAAAACCACATCTTACTTATTCCAGAAATAAAATGACTCCAACCAAAAGCAAAAAATAAACAAAAATAGATTTAAATAAATATACACATATACATTAGAATTCAAGGATATTATAAGCACTAAATTTTAATCGTAATGAAGTACAAGCAGGAGTGTGAGTGGGAAATAATCTAGGTAACACATAAGCACGAGAAGTGTACATAAAAGCGATTCTGCAACATTAAATAGGGAACACTGAAAACTGCCCTCTAGAATACTCATCTACTGTATCAGGAAGCAGTGTGCCTCTCAGTCTTCAAAGAAGCACATTAACAAGCTGGCCCAGCATGGCCATTCACTGAAATGCTGCGTGTGGCCATCAGACGCACACGGGGTGCACGGCGCACGTCTTGGCCAGTCCGGTACCGCTACTGGGAATGCTGGCTAGCACTTGCAGAGGCCAAAACTACCAAGTTGATAATAAAAAATACATTCTACAGAATTAAATGTACTAATGCACTTCAAATATTAAAGAAAAAAGCTCAAAATAAAATCCTAGTAGAATATCGACACCAGTGACTAGAGAAGAGCACGGACATATTTGTTAAACTTACGAGGTACCATTTCTTACGTTTATAATCCTAGTTTCCTTAGAACTGCATCATGTGTAGAAACAGAAAACAAAACAAACACAAAACAAACACAAAAAACCTCGGTTGTTTGCCTTCTTCTTAGATATCTGAAGAACTGCTTATGTTCCGGATACTGATCCTGGGTTGATTACATATATTGAGAAAATAGGCTTGTCTTTTAATTTTGTTGGTGCCTTTTGTTATACAGAAGTTTAAAAATAATGTAAGCACTTATCAATCTTTTCTGATTTTGAGGTTTTTGAACAAATTCTCTTAACTCCAAGGTCGAAAGAATATTCTATATTTTTTTCCTACAAATTATAAAGTATTGCTTTTCATTGTCCTTATGGAACTGGTTTTGCTTTTCCTACTTTCGTCATCAATGGTCCCCACATCATTTACTTACTAGTGTCTCCTTTCCTCATAGAGACACCTCTGAGCCGTCTCAGGCTCCTCGGGCCCCGATCTCTTCTAGCGGGCGGGCTGTCACTCTACCTCCGCGCCGTGGCTGCAGTCTCCACTGCTGTGGTTTTACAGTTGGGGCTGCCATCGGCTAGGACGAGTCCCCTCGCGTGGCTCATCTTTGAAACGGTCTTGGCATTGCCCAGCCCTTTGGGCTCACAACTATTTGAAAGGAGCTGCTTGTCAAGTTCTTTTTTTAAAGGTAGGCTTTTGACTGTAATCATACTAATTTATTTACAAGTAAAATTTGGGGAGATCTGAAATCTTTGTAAACCGGGTCTTCTAGTCCATGAACATAGTTCTGTCTCTCCATTTTTTTCAAGCATGTTGTGTTTTTCAAGGATTTTTTTTTTTAATCACCATAGAGATCTTATAAATCTCTATTCCTTTGTACCTTACAGATTTGTTTACATAGCATTTAAAAATAACTTTCATTTTATCTATTTTTTTTAATGTTTATTTTTGAGGGAAAGAGAGAGAGGCGGGGGGGGTGGGGGGAGACAGAGGATCTGAATCAGGCTCCAGAGAGCCCGACGCAGGGTTCAAACTCACGAACCGCGAGATCATGACCTGAGCCGAAGTCAGACACTTAATCAACTGATCCTCCCAAACACCCCCAAAATAACTTTCATTTTAGAATGATCTTAGACCTCTAGAAAAGTAGCCAAGACAGTACAGAGTTCTGATACCCCTTCACCCAGTTTCCCCTAACGTTAGCATCTTTTTTTTTTTTATTTTTTAAAAGTTTTTTTTTTCAACATTTATTTATTTTTGGGACAGAGAGAGACAGACCATGAACGGGGGAGGGGCAGAGAGAAAGGGAGACACAGAATCGGAAACGGGCTCCAGGCTCCGAGCCATCAGTCCAGAGCCCGACGCGGGGCTCGAACTCACGGACCGCGAGATCGTGACCTGGCTGAAGTCGGACGCTTAACCGACTGCGCCACCCAGGCGCCCCTCCTAACGTTAGCATCTTAACTGAGTATCTCTGTCAAAGCTAAGAAATTTACACTCGTACGTTACTGTTAGTTAAATTCCAAGCTTCATCTGCACTCCACTGGTTTTTCCCCTAATGTCCTCTTTCTGTCCCAGGAACTGAACCAGAAAAGTACAATTGCATTTACTTGTCTTAAACCCTAGGTCTCTGCTGGTCTGTAATAGTTTGGTCCTTCCCTGTTTTTTTCATGACCTTGACAGTTTTGAGGAGTCCCAGCCAGGTATTTTGTAGAATGTCCCTAATTCTAGCTTGTCTAGTGTTTTCCCCCTGGTTCTAATGAGGGGATGGGTTTTGGGGAGAACTCCACAGAGGTGAGGTACCTTCTCATCTCATCATACCAGGGTGTGCGTGCCATCACCATGACAGATCGTGTGATGCTGGCCTTGACCACTTAGCTGAGGTGGTATCTGCCGGGTCCCCCGCTCCAAAACTCCCAACTACTACCTCATTCTCCAACAGGTCGCTGGCAAGTGGTGGGTGTGTAGTGCGTGGGGAGGACCGTCGGCTGACGACATTGGCCTCTTTGTCCAGAAACATCTCCCCCAACATTTCCTCACATGCTGAGGACTGATCCACAGGACCTAGTATAACATCTACCTCTGTAATAGGAAATTGGAGGGAATTTTTCTTTCTAAAGGGTTGTATACCTCAGGAACTGTCCCCCCACCCCCACTTGTTGCTGTTACCCACATTAACAAATGTGGTTTATGAAGGTGAAAAATGAATTGTGTTGTGAAATTTTCTTTTCTTTTCTGGTAATTTCTTGCTTAATTATTAATTATGCCTTTCTGTTTTACATTTTATTCGTGTTTATGTTTTAAAAATATTCTTGGAAGCCCAAAGTAGCAATTTTTGAAGACAATGTATGAGATAAGAGAAATTCTAAACCTAGGCCTACATTCCAGAGAAATGAAAACATATGCCCCCACGAACACTTGCCCAGGAATGTTCACAGCAAGCATTATCACAGCCAAAAAGTGGAAGCAACCCAAATGTCCATCACCTGCTGAATGGAGAAATAAAATGTGATCTATCTTACAATGGATATTCTTAAGCCAAGAAAAGGAATTAAGTACTGAAACATGCTACAAGGTGGATGAACCTTGAAAATATTATGCTAAGTAAAAGAAGCCAGACCAAAAAAGCCATGTATCAGATGACTGGGTTTACATGAAGTACCCAGAGGAGTCCAACACATAGAGCCAGATGATCACACAGTGGTTGCCAGTGGCTGGGGGGGAAGGAATGGAAAGGGACAGACTTTGGTGACGGCTACACAACACTGTGAATGTCCTAAATACCCCTTAATTGTACATGTTAAAATAGTGATTTTTATGTGCGAATTTTATCTCCACTTAAAGGGGAAAAAAGGAAATCCTGAAATGCTCCCAATGTTGCTTGTGCCTGAAGTCAGGAAGGACATCAGCAAGACTGGGGGCTCACAGGCAGCGACCTGGGAGAGTGCCGAGGCGACACCGAGCAGTGTCGTCCACCTCAAGCACAAGCATATGGCTGGGGAGAGACCTTTCTCTAAATCTGCTCACCGGGAGAAAGCAAGAACTCTGCAGGCTGCAGTCCAATCATACATTCACAGTGTGATTTATTGCTCTGCCCGAGGTTAAGTTCTACATTTCTTTCTTTCCTTTTTCTTTTTTTTAGTTTATTTATTTTTAATGTTTATTTATTTTTGAGAGAGAGAGAGAAAGAGTGCGAATGAGGGAGGGGCAGAGAGAGACACACACACAGAATCTGAAGCAGGTTCCAGGCTCTGAGCTGTCAGCACAGAGCCTGACATGGAGCTTGAACTCACCAACTGTGAGATCATGACCTGAGCTGAAGTCAGACGCTTAACCGACTAAACCACCCAAGTGCCCCTTTAGTTTATTTACTTTTGAGAGAGCGAGGGAACGTGAGCAGGGGAGGGACAAAGAGAGAGGGACAGAGAGAGAGGGAGACAGAGAATCCCAAGCAGGCTCCATCCACATTGTCAGCAGAGCCCAACGCAGGGCTCAAACCAATGAACCATGGAATCATGACCTGAGCCAAAATCAAGAGTCAGACACTTAACTGAGTGAACCACCCAGGTGCCCTAGTTCTAGATCTCTATAAAGAAAGAAGTCCTGCCAGTCACAGCAATGTAGCAAATGGTGCGCTCCTAACGTGCCTTTTCTGTGCATGGAAGCAAGCTCTGTCTTGTTCTTTAAATGTCAGGGCAAGTACAGAAACGGTCTTATCTCAGTTGAAAATGAAATCTGTGTTTGCTCAGCTCAAGTTTAGCACACCACTGAGTATTTGCACAGAAAAACCAAGCACAGAGTGTACTTTAAAGAAGTAAATATCGGGGCACCTGGGTGGCTCAGTTGGTTGAGCATCCGACTTCGGCTCAGGTCACAATCCTGTGGTTTGTAGGTTTGAGCCCCGCGTTGGGCTCACTGCTATCAGCTTGGAGCCTGCTTTGGAACCTCTGTCCCCCTCTCTCTCTGCCCTTCCCCCACTTGTGCTGTCTCAAAAATAAATGAAACATTAATTTAAAAAAAAAGTAAATATTATACATTTTTAGTTTTGAAAGTAACTTTTTATGTATATAGGCCCATATAAAAGACTTTTAAAAATCACGTGTACTGTAATTTCATAATGTTAAGGCCTATATGTAAGCCTAATCATGTTTTGCACAGAATTGTGCCTTAGGCCATATTTTATTCATATTGCTTTGGCTTATGGTGTTAAGTAGCTTCAGTTTTAGTCACTTTACTAATCAACATTATCCATAAGTTTTCATGTTTTTTACATTAATTAAAATAAATTCGCAACCTTTATTTATTTTTCTAGCTCAATAAATGTTTACTGAATGAAAGAAAGAAAGACTTAATTATCAACAATTACCATAGAAAAATAAGTCACAGGAAAGTAATGTTGCCTTGACAACCTTTATTTAAATCTACCAAGTCTGAGCATAACTTTATAAAAGTTAAACCCAATTTTGTCTTAAGTCAGTCATTTAACAAGTTTATCGTTTCCCTCTCTGAATTTAAAATTTCAGGGACACCTGGGTGGCTCAGTCGGTTAAGCGTCCAACTCAGGTCATGATCTTGCGGTTTATGAGTTGAAGCCCCGTGTCGGGCTCTGGGTTGATAGCTCAGAGCCTGGAGCCTGCTTCAGATTCTGTGTCTCCCTCTCTCTCTGCCCCTCCCCTGCTTGCCTCTGTCTCTCTCTCTCTCTCTCACTCAAAAATAAACATTAAAAAAACCTTTTTTTAATTTCAACGAAAAGATTAATTTCAAGAAAAGTAAGCTAAGTTTAACGATCTTTTTAAAAAAAATACTAAAGGCTAACTAAAACATCATTTTTGTTTGAAAGTGAAAACAGAACTACCCCACATATATAATATGTACTATATACCTCATCAGTATCCATAATGGAAATCTATGATAAGACTTTCAAGTGTTCTTGGATAAGGCAAAAATAAAACTAAGTAGGAAATTTAACAAAAGGAAATGCTGAAGGTTCTACCTATATTCCTGATTTGCAATAGAGTGGACCCTGTGTGGGAAAGGGAAACCCAAGTACAGTAGGTTAATATAATAAACTGGCCAAATTAACACAAATTAACACAGTGTTACAGGCTGAGCTGTGTTCCCCCACGAATTCATATGTTGAACTCTCTGCAGAACCTCAGAATGCAACCTTTTGGAGACTGGATCTTTAAGGAGGTAATAAGTAAAAACGAGGCCACTGGGGTGGGCCTGAATCCAATATGGCTGGTGACCTCAGAAGTAGGAGATTAGGACACAGACACGCACAAGAGGGAAGACCATGTGAGGACAGGGAGAGAAGGTGGCATCTGTAAGCCAAGGAGAGAGGCCTCAGGAAAGACTAAGCCTGCTGACATCTTGATCTCAGACCTCTAGCCTCCAGAATTGGGAGAGAATGAATGTCTGGTGTTTAAGCCAACGAGGCTGTGATACTGTGTTATGGCAGCCCTAGCAACCTAACATACAGATCCACCGAGAAACAGTCTCTTCTCAAAAGCATTAACAATTATACTGGAGTATTATACTTATGACATACTGATCACACTAATATACCATGAGTCATAGATGCAATCATTTTTATGGAAGGATCCTCTGAAACCTGGAAATTACCATAAGGGTTTCTCTAGGGTAAAAAAGACAGAGAATGGCTACCTTAGGTGCTTTCCCCCTTCCTCCGAATCTTACCCACTAGAAAATAGCTCTTCAGGACCCAGCTTTGCTGGTCTGTTTCACTCAACGACTTGTGTTTACTAAGGAGATATGACAGTGAACAGACAAGTTCCTGCCTTCAGGAATTTTAATCCAATGAGAAAACTATAGGAAAGCTACTGTATTACGTTCTGATAAATAACTATGACAGTACTGGAACACAGAGGAGGGATGCTTAAACACCCTCTGAGATTCAAGGAAGGGAGGAAAGGCAAGGAATGAATAGAAGTTAGCCAAGCAAAGGGGGCAGGTGCTAGGGATTGTTCTAGACAATGAGAATAGCACATACAGAAGCCATGGCAAATACAGTACACTGTGACCCTCTACTGTGAGGTCAACTTCATTCCCGATGAGGTAAAACAAACTGTAATTACTTACCTATCCCCTCCTTCCTGTCACTGTTATCAGACTGATAACTGAGAACCTGCCCTCTCACTTCTGGTTTAGTAACAGTCCAACATTTATCAAAGTCAAGTTCCTCTCAATGTGCCCTGAAATCTCTGCTCTGAATTCTAAGGAGAACATTAAAAGCACAAGACTTTGGAAGAAAATATTCAAGTATCATATACCTGATAAGGGATCTGTGTCTAGAACATATAAAGAACTCTTACTGGGGAGGTAATGTATAGTATGGTGACTTTAGTTAATATTGTATTGCATGTTTGAAAGTTGCTAAAAGAAAAGATCTTAAAAGTTCTCTTCACGGGGCACCTGAGTGGCTCAGTCAGTTAAGCATCCAACTCTTGGTTTCAGTTCAGGTCATGGTTTCACAGTTTGTGAGACTGAGCCCCACATCAGTTTCAGCACTGACAGCATGGAGCCTGCTTGGGATTCTCTCTCCCTCTGTCTCTGCCCCTCCCCCACTCATGCTCAGGCTCGCGCGTGCTCTCTCTCTCTCTCTCTCAAAATAAACATTTTTTTAAAAAAGTTCTTATCACAAGAAAAAAAAGTTTTGTAACTGTGTGGTGACAGATTTTAACTAGGCTTACGGCAGTGATCATTTCACAATATATACAAATATCAAATCATTAGGTAAACATGAAACTAATGCTATATATCAATTATACTTCAATTAAGAAAATAAGCAAAAGTTCTAATTATTTCTCAAGTTGCCTGGGTAGCTCAGTCAGTTGAGTACCTAACTTTTTTTTTTTTTTAATGTTTATTTATTTTTGAAGGAGAGACAGAGTGGGGGAGGGGCAGAGAGAGAGAGACAGACAGACAGACAGACACAGAATCTGAAGCAGGCTCCAAGCTCTGAGCTGTCAGCACAAAGCCTGATGCAGGGCTCAAACTCACAAGCCATGAGATCATGACCTGAGCCAAAGTCAGATGCTTAACCGACTGAGCCACCCAGGTGCCCCGAGCATCTAACTCTCGACACTCAGGTCACGATCTCATGGTTTGTGGGATTGAGCCTCGCACTGGGTTCCGGCTGACAGTGAGGAGCCTACTTGGGACTCTCTCTCTCTCTCCCTCTCTCTGCCCCTACCCTGCTTGCATGGTCTCTCTCAAAATTAAAAAAAAAATTTTTTTTTTTTAAATAAATAGACATTTCTCTAAGGGGTATCTGGGTGACTCAGACGGTTAAGCGTCTGACTCCTGGTTTTGGCTCAGGTCACTATCTCACGGTTTGTGAGACTGAGACCCGCATCAGGTTCCAGGATGACAGCATGGAGCCTGCTTGGGATTCTCTCTCTCCCTCTCTCTCTCTGCTCCTCCCACGCTCTCACTCTCTCTCAAAATAAATTAACTTTTAAATAGACATTTCTCTAAAGAAGATACGCAAATGGCCAATGAGCACATGAAAAGATGCTCAGCATCATTAGCCACTAGGGAAAAGCAAATCAAAACCACAAGATACCACTCACACCCACTAGGATGGGTGGCATTGTACACCTAATATCAAGCGTTGGCAAGAATGTGGAGTAACTGGAATAGACTGATGCTGAGAATGTAAAATGGTTGCTTTTGAAAACAGTCTGGCAATTCCTCAATGAGTTAAGCAATTCCCACCCAGCAATTCTACTCTTAGGTATATACCTAAGGGAAGTGAAAACATACGTCCACACACACATTTGTACATAAATGTTTACAGCAGCATTACTCAGGATAGCTAAAAGGTGGAAACAACCCAAATGTCCATCAACTGATCAATGGGTAAATCAAATCCACCCAATGGAATATTATTCAGCAACAAAAAGGAATGAAGTGTTGATACCAAAAGAACATGAACGAACCTTGAAAAACATCATGCTCCATGAAAGCCAGTCAAAAGGGAATACATGTTGTATGATTACATTTTTATGAAATATTCAAAATAAGAACATCTACAGAGACAGAAAAGAGATTAGGGGCAACCTAAGAACGGAGGGGGTAGGAAGGGAATAGGAAATGACTGCTAATGGATATGAAGTTTCTTTTTTGCGGTGACGAAAATGTTCTTTGATTGTGGTGATGGCCGCACAACTCTGAGTGTCCTAAAATTACTGAATTTAGGTAATAGGTGACACTTTCAATAGGTGAATTGTATGGTATATGAAGTATATCTCAACAGAGCTATTTTAAAAAAAAGTGTAAGACTTTAGTGACTATCCCTAAGTACCCTTTAAACACTTCCATTTGGATGCCATCCCATTATCACCTCAGACTCAACATGTTCTAACTGATCACTCTCTTACTTTCCAACACAGACGCATCCATACCCCAGTCACCTGTTTTTTCATACCACAAAAAGGCTACCCTCCTCCACCAGTCCTGACGGCCTTTGTGCGAGCTAGTTCCATCTCTTCCCTGCTGCCTACTTTCTCTCAATACCAGTCCCTTAGCTATCATAGGAGCATGATACTTTCATAATCTTCTCTTGTCCCTCCTTCACACTGCTTCCCTTGCTGAGTATACCATATCTACATTCAACCTCTCCTTTAGACTCCAAATTATTTTGCAGAATTTTCTGTATTCAGTATTATTTATGCTGATCTTCTCTGCCTAGCTGGATGACCAAGTCCTTAAATGTAAGAGCCAGCAGAGCGGACCCTTGAACAACACCCATGTCAGGGACACTGCACCCCTGTGCGGTCGAAAATTCATGTTTAACTTTTAACTCCCCCCAAACTTAACTACTAATAGCCTACCGTTGGACAGAAGCCTTACTTATAACAGAAATAATCGACTAACATATATTTGGTATGTTACATGTATTATATACTGTGATCTTACAATAATACCTAACTTCTTCTTAATTTTGGGCGGGGGGGCGGTATTTCTAGGCTATGTGGTTCATCTGTGAGTTTTTCCAAACTTGCAAATCTCCAAAAACGTTTCCAATATATTCACTGAAAAAAATCCACACATAAGTGGATCTGCACAGTTCAAACCTGTGTTCTTCAAGGGTCCACTGCACTTGCTTTTTACAATTTAATAAATACTTATGGCGCGCCTAGTGTTTTAAGGGTTTTATATACAGGGAAACATAAAAATGTTTCCGCCTTGAAGTATCAGGGGAAAAGAAGATGAACAAGTCAACACATACCAAACAAAACACTGTAAAGTCTCAGAGCACACAGAGCTCTCACTGGGTTAGCAGTGAGATCTAGAAAAACCTCATCTAAGAGCTGTATCTACTTTCCCTGCTCATTTCAGATGGCACAGATAAGGGTCAAATCACATCACATATATTTTACAAAGAGCATTTGTAAAATCTTTCTCCCGTGTAACATGGTATCATTTTAATTATTCAATTCCTCACTATCACAGATAGCTAAGAACCAAAAACAGTATTTTGCATTTGATAAACATTACATTTGACGTACTTAGTAATCTCTATAGAACCTAATACATACCGTTTCCCCTCCACACTTCAGCTAAATGGCAACTGCCCTCTCCAGGTTCCTTGCAAAATTCTACAACATCTCGACATGTTGTTTCTGGTGTTATGGGAACTTCTGTTAAAATCTGCTCGTTGTTGCTCAAGAACACGGTTAATATCATCTGTAAGAGAAAAGATTTAAGCTACAATTTACAGTCATTATCGTAAGGAGATCAATCTGTAAACTTAAAATGACCCCCTCTACCTCCCACTCCCCCACCTGTACCAAAATGCCCTACAGGATTAACTTTTGGAAACAGATAAGCTAATCTAAAATTCATGTAGAGTGGCAGTCGGAAGAGCACATAACTCTTGACCTCAGAGTTGCGAGTTCAAGCCCCACGTGAGGTGGAGAGATTACTTAATAAACTTAAAAAAATTAAAAGATAAGTATAATCTGCGTAGAGAAATTAAAATGTAAAACAAGTCACGAGAATTCCCCAAGAGAGCAGTATTAGAAGGGACCCAACAGCACTACCAGATATTATGAAGCCTCAAAAGGATATAGCAGAAGCACATGAACCCATCAGGGCAACAAACTCTCAAGTCCAGACATGGTGTGAGTGAGGAAGGAGATGCCTCCACAGTGACGAAGGAAAAGACCGTGCAGTGAAGGAGGTGTGATCAATTAAAACTCCCAGCTGCAAGGGAAAACTGGCTTTATACTGCACATCATAGACCAGCATAAGTTCCTAATAGATCAAATATTCAAATATAAATCATAAATTTATAAAAGCTTAAAATAAAACCAGGTAAATTCCTTCTTATAACCTTGGAGTACAGAAGTTCATTCTCGCTATAACTAAAAAAAAAAAAAACAAAAACCCAGACACTACAAAAAAAGATATGTTCAAGTAATCAAATAAATGAATCTTTTACAAAGCGAAAAGAAACAGGAAAAATATCTGCAACGCGTATGACAAATAAAAGGCTAAACTTCTTAATATATAAAAGGCTTCTAAAACTGGTAACAATAAGACCAAATATCCAATTTATTTTTAAAAATTGGCTGAGGAAGGGGCATCTGGCTGGCTCAGTTGGATACGTGCAACTCCTGATCTCAGGGTTTTAAGTTCAAGCCCCACATCGAGTGTAGAGATTACTTAAAAGTTTAAAAAACATTGGTTGAGGAAATACAACAATATACCACAATAAAATGCAAATGGCCCTTAAACATGAAAACTTATTATCACATATTTGAAAAAGAGTAAAATAAAAATTGTCCAGCTTTTTTTTAATCTTAAAAAAAAATCCTACCATTTTGATCTAAGCTATAAAGTGACCATAATGGAAGGAACTTCTTCAAAAACATTTCTCCCAAGGTACGACTGAAACTGAAGATTTTCTTCAGTCAGACATACTATGAAGGACTTCAGTTTGTCCTATGATCAAAGTCAGAAGCAAAGTCTGCATTTGTCCCCACAACCCCCTCTCACTTAGAATCTCAGCTGCTGATTAAGTATTTTATTTTAGTTCACGGTTAAAGAAATTTTTTCTCAGAGGTGCCCTAAATTCCTAAATCCTGAGATTAAATATCCTCACGTTGACGTTCTGGAACCAACACCGCGCCCCCCCACCCCCACCTCAGCCTGTCCTTCTGAGGGGGAGGGGCCGTGCATTTTCTGAATGTAAATCAGAAGTCACTCCCTTGCTTAAAATATTCAGGAGCTCCGCAAGGCTCAAGAGCAGCCCTTCCCCAAACATTTGTTTTCTAGTGACGAACAGCAAACAGACGTCTTCACTGAGCACTTCAGAGTCGAACGTTCACGTAAACCTCTACTTCCTCCCCCAGAGACTCTTCTGGGGCTTGATCTCCCTGGAACTCCGTCTGAGAAAAGCCTAGACTTCAGGGTGAGCTACCACTGCCAGCCCGATTCGGTGTCACCTTCCTGGCCTTCCCCCCCAGCCCCAGGCAAGTGCTGTCAGGCTGCTGCCCCAACCCCCCTTGCTTGACAACTCCAATTCACCCTCCAAAATCCAGTTCACGTGCTACCACCCTTGCAAAACCTCCCTTGGCTGCCTCTGCTCACCAGGGAGGCCACATGATCCGTCCTTTGTGACCTAGTTCCTCTTCACATACATCTTTATTACATCACAGCACGAACATGTCCTCCGGCCCACGAGGCTCCAGCAGGTCACTTCTGAGTCTGTCACCTGCTGCTGCCTGGCCAGGATCTGGGGCAGGGCAGGCCCACGGAAATCTGGTGGCCTCCATGAATGACACTAAGAAGACTCTGCCCCACCGTACGACTGGGGAAGTACTGCACATAATCTAAGATACGCCCAGTTTGTCCAGTAACAAGCATGGTTCCCCTCAGTTCTTCTTGGATATTACAAATACATTTCAATTCTATAAGAACTTAAGCAGTTATTTCTGCTCACTAACCCATATGAGGAAATTATAAAAATGGGGGCTTTGGAATACTGAAATAAATGGCCTGGAACCTACAGAATTTGGAATAAAATAGTAATTCCTGGATCCAGTGCAAACAAGTCCAGAACTGAAGGGCCTTAATGCTTTAACCATTTCTTTCTTTCTTTTTTTAAATGTTTTATTATTTGTCATAGTGGGGGAGGGGCAGAGAGAGAGAGAGAGAGAGAGAGAGAGAGAGGGACAGACAGACAGAATCCAAAAGAGGCTCCAGGCTCTGAGCTGTCAGCACACAGCCCAACGCCACCCAGGGCTTGAACTCACAGACCTTGAGATCGTGACCTGAGCCGAAGTCAGCCGCTTAACCGACTGAGTCACCCAGGTGCCCCAATACTTTAAGTTTCAACAGAACCAGAATATATTTTTATTCTTGTTCACACACATTTATTTTACACTGCTAATGGTACATTATGTAATTTCATAGCCAATGCTTTTCAAGATCTAGCAATATATTTACCTAAGTCATGCTTTATAAATCAAAAAAAGCAAATTAGTGAAAATATATTTCTTCTTCTTCTTCTTCTTTTTTTTTTTTTTTTTACTACCTTCCCTTTAAGGGCTAACACTACAGTTCACTAATAAGTAGCAGAGTGAACACTCTGTTTCCCTTAGTTCCTCAGAGTATTTTAAGTTCATTTATTTTGAGAGAGCATGAAGGGGAGAGGGACAGAGAAAATCCCAAGCAGGCTCTGCACTGTCAGCACCGAGCCCAACGCAGGGCTTGAACCCACGAACTGTGACATCATGACCTGAGCCAAGGTCGGACGCTTAACTGACTGAGCCACCCAGGGGCCCTTTACCAGGGTATTTTTATTCCTTATCCCTCCACCCCTGCCTGCGCAGCCCATGGTATGTTCTCAGTACCACGGGGCAGTGAACGTTTACATCATCTCTTGCTCCTGGAAGACAGAACCCTGGCCAGAGCGGGGACCAGTATGGCACCCCCACCACGGCACAGGGCAGCCCCGTCAGCATGCACTCACATAAAGCTCGGCTTGTGCTCATTTGCTCTGAAAAGCAGAGTCTCTGATGAACATGTTGTCAGGATGAACAATGGAATGACACTATTTTGGGACACTTTTTGAATTACCCAGACTTTTCAGCTCACGAGTAAGATCAACATGGTGGGGTGGGGGAGGAGAGGCAGAATGGCACCCTTAGGAGTCTGAACGCTTAATTGTAAAAGCTAAGCCCTCCCAGATAACCTACCCCAAAGTCACTAAACGCTACCTCCGTTTTTAAGCTCTGTTCTGTAATCTTTAGTAAACCCTATCTTTTCTAATCTTAGCAAACTTCATTTTCCCTAATCTCTAATTATCCAATCCAAGCTAATTTCATTATCATCATGACAGATTTAAAAGCTTTCAAGCTAAATGAAACTGGCATTGACCTGGATAGTGCAGGCTTCCCTAGAGCATCACCTAAGATTAATGCTGAGAAGGCTGCCGTTCATTATTCTAGCAAGATCTCCTTCACTTAGGGAAAGTGAACACCTCCAACACAAATATCGTAGCATATTGATCCTACCAGCACTGTTTTGTTTACATTTTCAAATCTCTGAAATCACAACATATCTTACAATTGACAGCATGTCACAATCCAACAGGTAGTATTTTTTTCTCTCTTAATAGTAAGTGTAAGACAGAGATGAAACCCAACAGGATTAGGGAACCTAAAGAAAACAAGTGCAGGAAAAAAGAAAAGAAGTTAAGGTTTATCCTTCCTAAAAAATGAATATGCTGAAGATAAAAGATTTGGTTAACTACATTCGAAAAACACGCCAAGATCTGTACTGCGAGCTGTCACAAATAGAGCACGTGACGACAAGACGCCCACCTGAAACCATTCCAGACAAGTCACAGCCACAGACCCTGCTGGCCCTGCTCCCCGTCCTCAGTCACCCCCAAACGTCCGCCTCCTCTTGGAAGTTTTCCTGACACCGGTGTTCACCCTTCCTGACCCAACCTGAGATCCGGCCTCCTGTTCCGCTTTCCTGCGGCAGACTGTGGCTGCTTGCGGTGCAATCAACATTCCTACATGAAATAGTGGATGTTTTCTTGCTTACATTCTCTAGCAGAACAGTATAGTGACTCACGGGAATGAGTTATATAACCCATTATCAGGCTCTGAAATCGTCTAAGCTTGTCTCAAGCTGTGTGTGTATTTATTTTTTAAAAAATCTAAAAATCCCCAAACCACTATAAGGCTGCTGAACTCAGAGCCTGAGTACAATGCTGGACACACAAATGGTGCTCAGTAAAGGAAGGCAGACCAGCAAGCAGGTAACTGTGTAACCCTATGAACTAACTTGGGAGGTCACTTTATCCTTACTTTCAAGAACATTTGAGCTACATAAAGAAAATCAACTAATCGCTAATAACCACTGATCTACATATCTACACATATCCTTTAAAATGCTTACAAATTTGGTATTTAAAGTTGGGGTGCCTGGGTGGCTCAGCTAGTTAGGCGTCCAACTTCAGCTCAGGTCATGATCTCACGGTTCGTGGTTTGGAATCTCTGTGCTGACAGTGCAGAGCTTGCTGGGGATTTTCTCTCTCTCCATCTCTCTCTGCCACTCCCCCACGCATGCGCTTTCTCTCAAAATGAAATAAACTTAAAAAATAAAAATACAACAAAATATTAACCACAGATTTACATGATCCCACAATTCCACTCCTACTTACCCAAGAGAGTAAAAATACATGTCCATACAAAGTCCTGTATGTAAATGCTCATAGCAGCATTATTCATAACAGCCAAGATGAGGAAGCAACCCAGATGTCCATCAACCAATAAATGGATAAATAAAATGTGACCTATCACGCAATGGAATATTATTCAGCCATAAAAAGAAACAAAGTGCTGGGGCACCTGCTGGCTCAGACGGTAGAGCATGTGACTCTTGATGTCAGGGTCGTGCTCATAAGGAAACCTGAAATAAGCCAAAATCTGTCATTGGCTCTACCGCTGACTTTGCGGTGCCTGCCTCCCGTCGCCACAGGTCATGGCTTCTCGTCGGCAGCTCAGCAGGTAACGTGGATAGGACAACGCTTTAGGACAACGCTTCTCCGAGTCTGCTGGGCCTCACCCCCTCAGGTGAAACATCAGATCCCTTAGCTCACCAACCTCACCTACTTCCATTTTCTAGTGGAAAAGGAACTCAGGGACAACAAAGATAACTGAGGAGAAATAAAACAATAAAAGCTATACCACACTGCAGGTACTGGTAATAAATAACTCACCTGGCAGCTTATAAATAAGTAGCTCATAAAAGCCATAAAAAGCAACAGCTGGAGTGCAGGCAAAGAAACATCAGAAGACCCTTTCAAGTTTTCTAGTGGGCTGTGTGCCCCAACACGAGAGTCAACATTAGCTCCCTTCTGACCCTAGCTTGTTGTAACACTGTTCACCGATTCACCAATTTAAAATCTCAGAAACATCAGGGCTGTAAGGAAAACTAAGTCTAAGACATCGCCCTGTATGCCTCATCCCACTTCCCTAAACCAACCTCTCAAAGACTGAAACACATGCCAGGAAGCCCTTGCCCACTCACACAGAGCAAGGAGCATAAAGTAAGACGAACCTGGGAGGTACCCTAGCCTCCCTTCTCTCTCATGCTCCACAGACACGTTAGTAAGACTGCTGACCCTAATTTCAAAGTACACCCAGAATGTGACTTCTCTTTTCCACTGCTGCTACCCTGGCCCAAACCATCACTACCACTCAGCTGGACATTTGCAAGAGCAACTTAATTGGTCCAGTTTTCATTCCTGCCCTTCAGGTATTATCACTTTGCTCAATTCGCTCAATAGTTTCCTACCTCTCTCAGAATAAATTCCAAAGTCCTAAGTACCATCTGTAAGGTCCTACATGATCTGCATCTCTCTCTCTCTCTCTCTCTCTCTCTCTCTCTCTCTCTCTCTCTCTCACACACACACACACACACACACACACACACACAATCATCTTGATCTTTCCTCTTACCGCACACCGCCCTTCACTTCCCTGCCCCAGCCACAATGAAAGAACACATTTTCACTGTTCTTCCAACAGAGCAAGCCAACTTCTGCCTCAGGGCCTTTGCACTGGCTGCTCTCTACCTAGACCACTCTTGCCCCAGCTACTAATATGACTGTATTATTCTCTTCTTTCAGACCTCTGCCCCAGTGTCACCTTATCGGAGGAGCTTTCCCTCATCGAACTATAATCCTTTTATCACACTGCTTTTTCTTTTCTTCTTAGCACTCACCACCACCACCTAATCTAGGTTATGTATTTATGTCTATCCTCGTTCTCCTCTCATTGGAACACAAGCTCCCTGAGAACAGGAATTTTAGTTCACTGCTATATCACCAGTGCTTGCCGTAGTGCCCAGAACATAGTAGGCCTCCAGTTATATATTTGTTCTCTTTTAAGTTTATTTATTTTTGAGAGAGAGACAGAGAGACAGTGAGTACACACACACACACACACACACACACACACACACACACACAAGCTGGGAGGAGCAGAGAAAGGGAGAGGGAAGAGAGAGAATCCCAAGCAGGCTCCACGCTGTCAGTGCAGAGCCTGACACAGGGCTTAAACCCAGACTATGACATCATGACCCGAACTGAAATCAAGAGTTGGACGTTTAATCGACTGAGCCACCCAGGTGCCCCAAAATTTTTTTTCAATAGGTTGAGTTAGAAAGGGTAGGCACACACCTTCTCATCTTCAAGGTCTCTATAGAAAAAGACTGCCAGTATTTTATCCCTCTAATCAGTAAGTTAGTCCACATCAAAGAAAAAAAAATATCTTTGAAAAATGAAAGTCAGGAGCCCATTACACACACACACACACACACACACACACACACACACACACACACAAGCACACACACACGTTAACACTGGGCAGATTTCACTCACACCCAGAGACGGTATGGCCGTCCCTTGTTAAAGCCTTCCCTCCTCCCACAAGGTGGCACTGCAGGGCATCAGGGAGTGAGTGTTCCCTGCCCCGCTCAAGTAGGGGAGGAGTAAGATTAACTACAAAGAAAACAGAGGAATAGTTTAATAGTAATAGTTCAATTTCCAAAATTGGGATTTGCATTATTTTGGAATAAAACAGAACTGGCCTTTGGAGAGCGACGGGATTTTTTCCTAAGAAATGAGAAGTGCAAACCTGCAGGGCTGCATCTTTAACCCTCATGAGGGAGCAGATACATTTAAATATCTGAGTAGTTGATCTCACAGTTTGTGAGTTCGAGCCCCGCGTCGGGCTCTGTGCTGACGGCTTAGAGCCTGGAGCCTGCTTCAAATTCTAGGTCTCCCTCTCTCTCTGCTCCTCCCCCGCTCATGCTCTGTCTCTCTCTCTCCTTCAAAAATAAATAAAAACATTAAAAAAAATTTTTTTAAATATCTGAGTAGCATCTATGCAAAGTTAAATGTCCATTAAACTAGATCCTCAATAACCATATCAATTGTTTAGTTCAAATCACTGTTTTTATTTGCTTCAATAATTAAACATTTAAAAAGTATACATTCTAACATACAAAAATTCCCTCTCACCAATTTGAGTAGATAAAATCTGGGTTATACCTTATCGCTGGGAATACAAAACTTACACCTTAGCTTCCCTTCACCTTATTAATGTCCTATTTAAAAGCATATGCATATAAAGGAAACCTGTGTAAAACCGTGCAGAAATGCAAAATTCACAAAACTTTCCATAATGCTTTAGATATGTCATTACTATCAGGTGTGGAGGTGATGCAGCTGACCAAACTGAATCTAGTCACTAAAACTTAAAGAATCTTCCACAACAGGGGCGCCTGGGGGGCTCGGTCGGTTAAGCGTCCAACTCTTGGTTTCAGCTCAGGTCATGATCTCACAGCTCCTGACTTCGAGCCCTGCACTGGGTTCCACGCTGGTGCAGAGCCTACTTGGGATTCTCTCTCTCCCTCTCCCTGTACTCCTCCCCTGCTTGCTCTCTCTCTCAAAATAAAGAAAAACACTGAAAAAACCCCAGAATCTTCTACAATAGATAAAGGGCAGTATCAACTCTGAGCTCCTGTTGATCCGCGTCAGGAATCACTGCCTGGTATGACGGCTGCTTTACTGACATCGTCCAAGTGGACAACACCGGGAAAGCAGAACAAACATAGATTTTCAAACCACAGGCGGTGACCTACCAGTGGGCTATAAAATCAATTAGTGCCTCAAGGGCCAGTTTTAGATTTTAATGGAATAGAACATAAAAATATAAAATAGTGTTAAGAGAACAAAAAGACAAACCACAGACTGGGAGGAAATATTTACAAAATATATACGTGATAATGGACTTACATCCTATAAATATACAGAGAACTCTTAAAATAAGCAAACCAATCAAAATATGGACAAAAGATTCCAGAAGATCAAATAAGACATACAGATGGCAAACAAGCAGACAAGATGCTCAACCTCACAGATCACCAGGGAGTTGCAAATTAAAACAACAGCGACACCACACACCTATGAGAATGGCCAAAACCCAGAACACAGACACCACCAAAGGCTGGTAAAGATGCGGAACAAAGAGAGCGTGCTGGTGGAAATGCAAGATGGCACCGCCACCCTTTGGAGGGCTGCCTGGCAGTTTCTTACAAAACTAAACATACCCTGACCATATGATTCAGCAACGGAGCTGCTTGATATTTACCCAAATGAGTTTGAAACTTACATACAAAAGCCTACACAAGAATGTTTATAGCAGCTTCATCCAAAACTTGGGAGCCACCAAGGATGTCCTTCAGGAGGTGAATGGATAAACAGACAGTGGTCCATCCAGACAATGGAATAGTATTCAGCGAGAAAAAGTGACAGCTGCCAAGTCACAAAAAGACACAGGAATTTTTTTTTTTTTTTTTTTTTTTTTTTAAAATTTTTTTTTTTCAACGTTTATTTATTTTTGGGACAGAGAGAGACAGAGCATGAACAGGGGAGGGGCAGAGAGAGAGGGAGACACAGAATCGGAAACAGGCTCCAGGCTCTGAGCCATCAGCCCAGAGCCCGACGCGGGGCTCGAACTCACGGAGTGCGAGATCGTGACCTGGCTGAAGTCGGACGCTTAACCGACTGCGCCACCCAGGCGCCCCAAGGAATTTTTTAAGATTTGAGACACCGAGGGATCTTAAATGCATACTACTAAGCGAAAGACACCTATCTGAAAAGGCTACACAATGTATGATCCCAACTAAATGACATTCTGGAAAAGGAAAAAACTGTGGAGATTGTAGAAAGATGAGTGGTTGCCGGGGGTTCGGGGGACATACCCATATTCTATATGATACTGTAATAGTGGATAAATAACGTTACACATTTGTCAAAACCCACGGACCTGTACACTATAAAGAGGGCACCCCTGGGTAAATTATGGCCTTTAGTTGAATAATTTATCAACATTAGTTCACCAATTATAATAAATGTAGCACACTAAAGCAAGATGTTAATGACAGGGGAGACGGCTGGGGCTCAATTTTTTCTATAAACCTAAAACCGGTCTAAAACAGTAAAGCTTATTAACTCAAAATAAAAAATGAAACACTACCCTACACATGGTAAGGGTAAGTGTGGTCCCTTGAAATTCCGACCACATATATTTACACAGAGAGATGCATGTGTGTGTCACCCTGGGTCACCCTGTAAAAGGTACTTCCTAGTGTGGGTCACGGTCTAAGTGGTTTAAAAGACACTGCTTCTCAGGGCCTCATGAAACCCAACGAAATGAAAATTCACCGCACTGCCGCCACTGTTTATCAGTGCTTATTACTAGGCACTGATACACACACCACACATTCTCAATTCCCACAGCAGCTCTGCAGGACAAACAGCACCTTCATTTCACAGAGTAGAGAAAGGAGGCGTGCAGAGGTTCAATTACCTGTCCAAGGTCACTGAGCTCACTAATACCAGAGCAGGATGCCACCCCAGTCTGACTCCCAAGCTCTGCTCTGAATCACTAACCTGCTTGAAGCACTAAAGAGCAAACGTTTTAGGGCACCTGGGTGGCTCAGTCGGTTAAGCATTCTACTTCAGCTCGGGTCATGATCTCGCGGTTCACAAGCTCGAGCCCCGCGTCGGGCTCTGTGCTGACAGCTCGGAACCTGGAGCCTGCTTCAGATTCTGTGTCTCCCTCTCTCTCTGCCCCTCCCCTGCTTGTACTCTATCTCTGTCTTCCCAAAATAAATAAATGTGAAATAAAGAACAAATTTTTTAATAAATAACTTTCTTACTTATACTCCCCATTATTTAATAACTTCTCAATGAACTAAGTTTAATCTAGTGTTTATATTTGAAACTGTCTGAAATGCAAAGTTAATCATTATACAAGGGAACCAAAACAAAGAAACGTGTATTTTTTCTAATTAATCAACTTAACTGTAAAGATTATCTGGCTAAAACCATATAAATGTTCTAATTAAATTTTCTTGACCTTTCAAAAATGTATGTATACCCCAAATCCTCAGAATAAGACTTCGTCTGTCTATATATTCCTTTGTAAAATTCAAGAAAATATATTCCTATACGTACTTTTTAAAACTTATCTACCTACTACTAGGTATACAGCTAAGAGAATCAAAAGCATGTCTTACACAGAAATTCGAGCAGAAATGTTCACAGCAGCATTATTCATAATGGCCAAAAAGTGTAAACAGCCCAACCGGTGAATGGCTAAAGCAATGTGCTGTATTTCTAGAATGAAATATTACTTGGCCTTAAGAAGGAGCTACAACACAGATGAACTTTAAAAAGACGATGCCTGGGCTCAGAGATCTGAAGCAGCCAGATACAAAAGTCACATATAGGATTCCATTTACAAGAGACGACCAGACTAGGCAAACCTGTAGAGACAGAAAATGCAGCAATCTGACTGCCAGGGGTTGGGGGCAGGAGAAATGGGGAGTGACTGCTAAAGGGTACACAGCTTCCTTTTGGAGTGACAACAATATTCTAAAATTAGACATGGTGATGGCTACCCAATGCTGTGAATATATTAAAACCACTGAACTGTACACTTTAAAAGTGTGAATTTTACGGTATGTGAATTATATATTAGGATAGTTGTCCCTTAAGAAAAAAAAATTTCTAGTTATGCCAATTATCTAACCTGTATAATCTATACAATCAGTAAAATATTTTTCCCAACGGAAATAACATTAAATATACGTGTTATCGCCTTGTATAGGTTTCTTTTATCAAATAATAAACATTTAGAGTTGTACAAATTCTGTTTTTTCATGTCTGTTAATATCAAAAGTACTAATTCTTTTGTCAGTAGGAAAAAAAAACTTAAAACAAAGATATTTAGCAAAATAATGTCTCTGAAGAGCACTTTAATATAATCACGTGTATAGATATACCATAGTCAATTCTACTCATCTCATGACACAAAATCAGAATAGTTTGCAAAGGAAATGCAAGTCCAGTAACACTCCTATCTTTCTCCAACTGGTTGGCCATTTTCTCTTTCAGATTTGAGCCAGCTCTTGAATACCACGATCCCACTCTGAGTTTGCTTATAATGCTCTCAATTACCACGCTTGAAACGTTTCTCATCTTTAGAAAACTACGCAAAAGTGAAGTGTGGAAAACAAAAGTCCCACTGCCTAGAGCTTATCTGTGCCATTGACAAAGGAAAAATACTCAAACAGATGTCCCTTGGGCCTTGTGGAATCTAAATCCAGGCACTAATGACATGAGCCATGATAAGACGTCCTAATGAAACAAGACAGACCACCCTTGTTACAGCAGAGTGATATAGTAGATAACGTTTCACCTAATTCGGTGAGTTCCGTGGAAGACAAGTTCAGTGTTAGCATTGTTCAATAACAACTGTACCAGGATCTAGAAATCACTATGAAAACGAAAAATAAACATTAATTTACCAATCTCCACACAAAACAGTCATAAAAAAAAGACTGCCTAAGCATTCTGAATGACTTTAAAAAGTGAAACCTCCACATTTTATATTTTCACAATAAATGCCTTCTTGCTAATATTTTATGCTAGCAAAACTTCTTGTTGGAGTGGCATACATACAGAGCTACAAATTTCTTTTTTCAAATTGTTATTGACATATTTTAAAGTTTATCTATCTAATCTCTACACACAACGTGGGGTTCAAACTCACGACCCAAATCAAGAGTTACATGGTCTTCTGACTGACCCAGGCTGGCACCGCCTTTTGGACTTTTATTCTATAACCTCAATTTTTTTAAGTTTTATTAAATATTTTTAAGATTTTATTTTAGAGTGCCTGTGAACAGGAGAGGGACGGGGAGGGGGAGGGAGAGAGAGAGGGAGGGAGGGACGGGAAGTGACACAGGGAGGGAGAGAGACAGAGACAGAGAGAGAGAGAGAGAGAGAGAGAGGGAGGGAAGGAGGGAGAGAGGGAGGGAGAGGGGGAGAGGGAGAAGGGAGGGAGAGGGGGAGAGGGGGAGGGGGGGGAGGGGGAGAGGGAGGGGGAGAGAAGATCCACACTCAGTGTGGAGCCCGACACAGGGCTCGATCTCATGACCCTGGGATCATGACCTAAGCCGAAATCAAGAGTCAGATCCTCAATCAACTGAACCACTCAGGCACCCCTTTTTTAAGTTTTATTAAAGCCAGATGATTTTTTTTTTTTTTTAATGTAAGCTCTATACCCAACATGGGACTTGAACTCATGACCTTAAGAGTCACACGTTCAACCGACTAAGCCAGCCAGGAGCTCCCATATTGACATGCTTTAGATGTTCAAAATGAGAATGACATTTATAAGACCCTTAACATGAAAGGACTTTAACAATTTATTGATAATAAGAATACCTATTATTTCCATGCTTACGATGTTCATGGACAGGCCCTTTGTTTACCTATATTATATCACGTGGTTCTCCCAAAAGGCCGAGGGAGCAAGTTGCTAAGATGATCCGGTCATTGTAGATAGACTGAAGGGTTGCCCAAGGACACATAACTAAAAAGTGCCAGGACGTCTGACCCAAGAGCATCTGACTCCAAAGCTTAAGTTTCTATTCGAATAGTTCAAGGACAAAACAGTGCTAAAATTCACTAACACTTAAAAAAAAAAAAAAAACCCACACAACTATTCAAGTTCTTCATCTTGATGAAAGTGTAAGAATCCATTTTTATCCAAGAGTTATCAGATGAGAACATAAACTCCGACCACTTTTCACAAGGGAAGAACTGACATCATATAATGTACAAGTACCTTTGAACAGAACACTGTAGGTATGAATTTAAGAGGGAACTGTCGAGATTCATTACAAGACCCAAGATGGGTGTACTCAGCAGCCTACACAGCCTCCAGGCAGAAACGATCTCACTAAAGAAAGGCTGAGAGGAAAAGTCTGAAGCCTTCCCATTCATTATGAATTCACCTCTTCTAGGGACCTGGCCTGGGCTCATAAAGATGTGGATTCATGAAGATTCACGTGAGGTTTGGTTCTGCTCAGATACAGAAGCTGGGGTCTGCCCAAGAACCTTTACAAAACATGCGTACAGAGGCGCCTGGGTGGCGCAGTCGGTTAAGCGTCCGACCTCAGCCAGGTCACGATCTCGCGGTCCGGGAGTTCGAGCCCCGCGTCAGGCTCTGGGCTGATGGCTCAGAGCCTGGAGCCTGTTTCAGATTCTCTGTCTCCCTCTCTCTCTGCCCCTCCCCCATTCATGCTCTGTCTCTCTCTGTCCCAAAAATAAATAAACGTTGAAAAAAAAATTAAAAAAAAAAATGCGTACAATCTGCAAAATTTCAGCACCATTCCTTTTGAAGACAGAATTACGTATTCCATCATTTATTAAAACGGTAGGCTGCATATGAGTTTTATTATTACACGGCCATAATTTTTTATGTTTCTAAACAATAACTTATGGGGCACCTGGGTAGCTTAGTCAGGCATCTGACTTTGGCTCAGGTCATGACCTCACAGTTTGTGAGTTCGAGCCCCGTGTTGGGCTCTGTGCTGACAGCTCGGAGCCTGAAGCCTGCTTCAGATTCTGTGTCTCCCTCTCCCTCTCTGCCCCTCCCCGGGTTGCACTCTGTCTCTGTCTCTCAAAAATAAACAAACATTGAAAAAATTTATACAAACAAAAACTTATGTGAATCACCTTATTTCTGAATGTTAGTATTGTCAGGAAGTTATGCATTTTCAAAAAGCAAAAAGAATGAGCATTCTCTCAGCACCTCCTAGACAATGATACACCAATCATGGAAGTCCTCATGGTAACCTCAGGGTCCCCACTGCGATGTCTTCTAGATGGCAATTCTCTCCACTCCTCTCTGGGACTCACACTTGGGCAAGTTTCCAGGGTCATGGTTATTCTACATGCCCACCTCTCTTGCCATTGCCGGCTCAATGAAGGAAAACACAACAAAAAGTGCTTCTTTTATTCCACAAGTATTTACCGAGTGCCTACTTTGTGTTGGAGATTCGGCACTGACAAAGCAGACAGGGCTCCTGCTTGCAGGGATCGGATTATAGTCTGGGGAAAAAGACAAAAAAATAAGTAGACAAAAAATATAGTAGAGTGGGTGGTGATATACCCTACGAAGAAAAACAAAACAGGCAAAGGAGACAGGGAAGAGGACAATTTTAATTTTTTTTTTTTTTAATATTTTATGTTGAATTTTTTTTAAACGTTTATTTATTTTTGAGACAGAGAGAGACAGAGCATGAACTGGGGAGGGTCAGAGAGAGAGGGAGACACAGAATCTGAAACAGGCTCCAGGCTCTGAGCGGTCAGCACGGAGCCCGACGCGGGGCTCGAACTCACGGACCGTGAGATCACGACCTGAGCCGAAGTCGGCCGCTCAACCGACTGAGCCACCCAGGCGCCCCGGACAATTTTAATTTTAAATGAGGTGTCCGAAAAGGCCTCACTGAAGGAAGTGAGAGAGTAAGCCTGCAGAAAGCGTGCAGGAAGAGCACTGGAACAAGTGTCTAAGCCCCCAGGCAGAAAGAGTGCTTGGTAGGATTCGGAGTCAGCCTGGCTGAGCACACAGATCACGGGGAGGAGTAGGGAGGACAGGTAAACTACTAACTAGGCTTGGCTCAGAGAGCTCGGAAGCCCTTGGAGGGCTGTGAGCTAAGTAAGAAGCGGCATGTTTTACCATGACGACTTGCAGGCTCACTCTGGCTGCTTTGTTGACAACTGACTGAGGGAGCGGAAAGAGCACAGAAATAAGAAGGCCCCTCGGGAAGCTACTATAAGAATCCAGGAGGGGAATCCAGGAGGAGAATCCTGGAGGAGAATCCTGGAGGGAGCACAAACTAGAAGCTGAATAGGCTGCGGAGGTAGCTCTGATGAGCGTGTAGACAAAACGGATGTGGCCTGGAAGAGAGAGAGGCTGTGCCTCGGAGAGGCGGCCGGCTATGCCTGGGCCAGTTCAGTTGCCCAGCTCTTCCATCAGCGTCCATGCAGCAAGGCCCTCCTTTTCCAAGATGTTTCTTTAGAAAGCAGAAGTTGGTTTTTGCCACTTGAAGCCAAAATGACCTTAATTACTAAAATAATTACCATTTTACAAAGGAGAAACCTGGGGTTCTTGCACTCAAGGCTCAGCATGCATCAGCTAGTAAACAAAACAAAACAAAACAAAACCAAACCAAACCAAGGGGCGCCTGCCTGGGTGGCTCAGTTGGTTAAGCATCTGACTCTGATTTCAGCTCAGGTCATGATCTCGTGTTCATGAGATCGAGCCCTATGTCGGACTCCATATTAACAACTAGAGACTACTTGTGATAGTCTCTCTTTCTGTCTCTCTTTCTCAAAATAAATAAACAAACATTTTAAAAAATCCAAGTGTTAGTTCTAGATTTGGTGAAGTGTCATCTGGAAGTCAACTATGAAAGAAAAGAAAAGAAAAGAAAAGAAAAGAAAAGAAAAGAAAAGAAAAGAAAAGGAAGAGAAAGAAAAGAAAAAGGTTTAGCACTCATCCAAGGCACCACAGTTACCAGGGAGCTGAGCCCACCTATGAACACCAGTTTGACTAACCCCAAATCCTGTGCTTGCTTCCTCACCAAACACTGCCTCCCAGGCCCCAACGGGCCCTCCACCTGCGAGCTACTAAAACAAAAACAACAGCGGAGGTGCGGAGGGAGCAAAGGTCAGCGAGAACACCTGCTTCAGGCCCAACACTTTAGGAGGCCGAAGCAGGGACTGTCCAGCCATGGAGATGTCCTCTCCTCTCGCGCCACCCCACAGGGTCAAGAACCTCAGGCAACTCGGTTTGGCAAACACAGGCAAGTCCCAGCTCCGTACCAAGTTGAAAGCTCTGGTTGTTTCTATCCAAACAGGAGAGAAAATGGAGTTCAGGTTGGCAGATCATCTTTCCTTTGTTCGTACTGTCTTCCCACACCACCACAAAACAGTTTTCTTTCCCCTCTGATCTCAAAAGTAGTTAATGTATTATTGTTGGCTGAGCACTCAGGATGTTCTCATAAGAATCCATATTTTAACACGAAAATAAAACACTGTGCTCCCTAAGGTAATATTCATACTATTCCTATTAAAAGCACATCTTTTAAGCTACAAATTTGAGATGACAGTACATAAGGGCCTCATTTTTTTCAATAGTCCCTAAAGTTGTTGGAGGAAAAAGATAAAAAATTTTTTGACAATTTGAGTTATTTTAGATTAAGTGATCACTTGCTTCTTAAAACTCTCATAAGTGTTAAATTAAAAGGGACATGCTGAGGGATGCCCGGGTGGCTCAGTTGGCTGAGCATCCGACTTCAGCTCAGGTTATGAGCTTGCTTTGGATCCTGTGTCTCCCTCTCTTTCTGCCTTCCCCTGCTCATGCTATGTGTCTCTCAAAAATAAATAACATTAAAAAACTTTTTTTAAGGGACATACTGAGAGTTTCAAAATTAAGCTATCATAAAGATTCGTCATCAAACCTCAGAGCCAGAAGGAACCTAATCTAACCACCACTCTTTCCCCCATTTCACAGATGAGGAAGCAGAAGCCCAGAGAAGGAAATAATCCATCAAGGCTCGTAAATCTTATGAACAAAAACAAAACCAAGACTGAAATCAGGTCTCCTGATTCTCAGCCCAGCAGGCTGACTCCCTCTCAGCAGTTTCTTTCATGACATTGTTTACATAATATTAAATGAGAAAGTCTGTAAAATCTCTAGTAAGAAGCCTGACATACAATATTCTCTCAAATCTCATTTCCTCCCTCTCTTATTTAAATACATGATAACAATTTTGGGCACTGAAAAGTTAGAAAAACCCTCAGGACTTTAAAAATTATAGAAATGAACTGAAATTAAGTCACAAAAGAGAACCATGAAACAAAACTGACACGGGAACACCTCATCAAATACAAATTATAAAGGGTAGCTGATCATAAAATAAACCTATTAATATGCTTTGAAAATATTATAAGAGGGCCTCCCTAAATATCAATGGGATACTGGAAAAATGTAAGCTAAGTGACAAGGTTTTATAAAAAAATAATAATAAGTCCAAGGCATTTGATTAGGATATAATTGAGGAAACCATATAATTAAGAACCAAACACGGCCACTTTGAGTGAAAAAAGAAGCTAATGAGACAGACTGCCAGGACAACAGGCAAAACCCAAGACCCTTCCATTTCACATCTGGATGAATGGGCACCCAACGTAAGTCATTCCTAAGAAAAAGTACACTGTTTCATATACAACAAACTCCCAAGAGACAAGAACCACAAAGCATCAAATCTTTTCCATTTTTTTTTTTAACGTTTATTTATTTTTGAGAGACAGAGACAGAGCATGAGTGGGGAAGGGACAGAGGGAGAGGGAGACACAGAATCCAAAGCAGGCTCCAGGCTCTGAGCCGTCAGCACAGAGCCCGACGCGGGGCTCGAACTCATGAACTGCGAGATCATGACCTGAGCCAAAGTTGGACGCTCAACCGTCTGAGCCACCCAGGCGCCCCAAGAATCAAATCTTTTAAAATCAGGTCTAAAAAGAAAACAAACACTCACAGATTTTTTTTCCCTATGAAGATTCATTCCAACTATCACCTTACCAGCAGATGAAAAGGTCAATCTAATAAGATGACCCACCAATCCTGCCTCAAAAAAAAAAGTATTGTCCGATTCTTCATCCAATAGGAACAAGGAAAAGAACCATTTATGACATGCAAGTGAAAAAGGCAGGAGCAGATGAAGCAGGACAGAAGACGTTGACAGGGTCACCTGGGTGGCTCAGTGGGTTAAGCATTTGACTCGGATTTTGGCTCAGGTCATGATTTATGCTCAGCATAGAGCCCGCTTGGGATTCTTTCTCTCCCTCTTTCTCTCTGCCCCTCACCTGCTCATGTGCGCACTCTCTCTCTCAAAATAAATAAATAAACTTCAAAAAAAGGGGAGAGGGTTGATAGCTTGCTCAAGGTCAACCCAGGGATGACTCCAAAAGCCTCCTATACCACACTGCCCGTCCATGAAAGTCCCAGGTTTCTCTTGGGAAAGGCATCACGACTTGGCAGGCCACCTCTCCCTGTCTTCAAGATGGTGCAGACAATGTGTTTATTCTCGAGAGAGAGTGAGGACCGGGATGGAGTGCTGGTCACGTGCACCTGGCACACTGAGCCCAGTTATAGGTTTGTCTCTTTCACCCAAGGTCAGCAAAAGGTCGTGGACCATGAAGACTCTGGTGCCCAGATCTGGGCTCCAAGGATAACCAAGATCCCACTCTGACGAATCAACTGGAAATTCACACCATAGGATCCAACATCAACCTTCAAGGGTTCTGTGGTCTTCTTGCTCCTTAGCCACTATGTTCAGCAGTAACAGTAATGGTACCTACTTACTGACACTATGTGTTAGACCTCGTGCATTCTCCATACATAATATCATTCGATCCTGCCAGAAATCCTGGGAAGAAGGTCATTGTTCTTTTTTAACTATTATTAGCTTTATTATTTTTGGGTGGCAAATTAACATGTAAGTTTTTTGAGAGTCTAACAATGGAGGAAACAAAAAATAGTTCCTCCAGGGGCACCTGCGTGGCTAAGTCGGTTAAGTGTCCGACTTCAGCTCAGGTCATGATCTCGACATTCTGGAGTTCGAGCCCCACATCGGATTCTGTGCTGACAGCTCAGAGCCTGGAGCCTGTTTCAGATTCTGCGTCTTCCTCTCTCTCTGCCCCTCCCCTGCTAGCAATCTGTCTCTCAAAAATAAACATTAAAAAATTTTAATAAAAGAATAGTCCCCACCAATGACCCACACTTGAAACAGGTGGTATATATCCTTTCAGATGTTTTCTACTTCTATTTTTACACTAAGACTACAATAAGTAGGACGGTTTCCCAGCCAACACTATATTTTGGGCATTTTTCCATGAGAATACACATAGTTCTAGTTCACTCTTTTTAAGGCTATATGTCATTTCCTCTGTATGGCCATACCATCATTTATTTAGAGACAAGCACTGTTCCCTTCATTTTAAGGATGAGTAGATAAGCTCCAACAGGTTATGTAACTCGTCTAAGGTCGCACAGCTAGTAAGTGGCAGGGTCAGGGCTGACACCAGCCCTGCTTCCAAAGTCTGCATACTCAAGCACTCCTGCCCTAAGTGTCCCTGCTCTGCAAGCTTCTGTCAACTAGACTATGAACCCGTTGAGGACAGCAAATGAGTACTGTCAAGTACCCAGTGCCTAGCACTGTGCTGGCACATAATAAAAGCCAATAAATATGTGTTGTCATAATTATCTGCTGAATATCACTTGTTTTATACTATGTTTACCTCCCTTACTAGGCCACTCATATCCTTCATAACGTTCTGGCGCACAGTGGGGCACAGCCGTATCTGTTGAAAGTACAGACCCAACACCCAGCAGAGAAGCGCCTCCCACTTTCGGCCTATGTCACTTGGCTTCTCTCGATCTCACGATTCATGTGCAACTCAGGCTCAGAGCCTACTTGCTTCTCCGGGAGCTTCCCTAACAGAGGCCTTTCACATGGAGACCCCTCTGCTCAGCTCTAATACAACATCACAAGAAGTCAGCAATAGACAGGATCTTAGCAGTTATTTGCCTGACCCCTTCTTACTCTGTAGTAATAGAGATCATAAACCATGGTTTTATGACAAACTAATAAGGGTTCCACCCATGAGAAATTGAAAATTTCGAAGCAAAAGTATAAGGCACTTGAATGTAGATTATGCTAGGTACTACCTGGGGAGGGGGACAAGATATGAAGGCAGTGAGATTCTGCAAAGATCTCCAAGTCGATTTGATTCCTGAAAACACTAGAACCCTGAGTTTGTAGTCTTGTCCTGCCTGACTCCATGGCCGTGCAGAATTCTGACCTTGGTAATCTCTAGCACCAGATTTCTCCTCTATTAGCCAATACCTCATAAACTGCTAGAAACAGGTTCTTCTATGGTATCATTAGCCATAAAACTTCAGTGTAAAAGACTTTAATAACAGTCTTTGCATAACAAAAAAGCTGGCAAAGTAATCACAAAAGTTCATTTTTCCATTAAATACAGTCATAGGACTTAGCTACTTTTACTTTACTACCAAAAGCATGAGCAGCTACTATCATCACTATAAAAATGTCCCATTTTCCCCTCCCAGTTACCCCATATGAGCCTTAGAATCTAGTTACCAGCAACTCTCCAAAAGGACTATCAGAAACCAAATGGACCAGAAGGTATTTTCTATTAATACTGATATTTGAGGATTTGTCCGATTCTGGAGGCAAATCATGGAAGATTAAAATTAGGCCCTCAGGTTGGTTTGATTTATGGTAAAACACTGCAGCAGAAAGAGGCGCAACAAGCCAAACCCCATATTGTGAAGCGGGGGGTCTCTCTGTACAGAACATAAACTGGACACACTTACAGAATCACTCGTTCATTCATTTAGGAAACTGTTACAGAGCCCAACCTGGCCCCGGGCCAGCCTCAGGGCACACACAGTCAACACCTCCCTTGTCAAAGAACTTGGAGCGGAGACAGAGAAGGGACAGCAGGACACTACAGTGGGAAACTGCAGAGAGCCACGAGAGCCCACAGAAGGGCTGCCTGACCCAGATGCCAGCCTCAGGAAGTACTTCCCAGAGGAAGCACCATGTAGGCTGCGACCACAGGAGCTAGCTGGAGAGGAGTGGAGCATGGGTATATGAGCCAGGGGGTGGGCAGATTATGTCCTACTAGAGACATTATTAACTGTTCCAAAGACCGCACAGGAGGGTAGGATGTCGGTCAACGCAAATGAAACAGCTGGGATTAAATAAACCACTATTAGGCACTGTTTTCTCCTATGCGAAGAACTCGACATTTAGGTACCCACGCCATAATCTGGTAATGTTTCCAGCCGTGCCTTACTCTAAAAGGTGATAAAGGACCTTCTCTTAAGTGTCTTCCACTTCCCAAACAGTGATCTTTCATATTTTGGTATTTCTTTTGTTGCTCTTCTGCTCTATTTACAGATAACAGTAATAAGGTAAAACTCTCAAAACAATCCAATGTTACAAGAGACCAATGGAAAAAATTAGAACTAGGTAGTCTCCCCAGACATAGTAGGGCTGATGAAGTATTTCTGAGTTTAACTGTAACAGTACTAAAATCAACCTTTCACATTTTCTTAATTTTAATTATAATCCTAAATTCTTTAATTATTAATTATACTATTTCTTTGGTTGTTAAGCAGCCTCAACGTTGCAGCAAACCGGAAAGTTACTCAAAGACATCAATGAAAAAGCATCCTCACCAAATTACAATTAACATTTTTTTTCTTCATGGTGAAAACTTATTAAATGCCCATCTGAAATTAAGCAGTCTCCAAAGCAAGAATGTCTTTAAAATGTAGTGAATGAAAATCATTGAACATTTTGGAGATAATAAACATTTGGGGGATAACAGCACGTATCTGTAGTGTTTAGTATAGAGCAGGCACTGTCATAGGTTCTTTTCATATAACAACCCTTTAATGCTCACAAAATCCGATGAGGTAGGTACTACCGTGCCTTCAATTTTGCAGATGAGGACACTGAGACACAGACAGATTCAGTAACTCATCCAAGATCAAATAGGTAGGAAATGAGACAGCTGAAGTTCAAACCCAGGCAGCCTACTCCTACGTCCACGTTCTTTACTACATTGCATGGCCTTTCAGTACTTTTTAAAATATAAAAAAAATTAGTAAATAAAAATTACTATAGGAGCATCTGGGTGGCTCAGTTGGTTAAGTGTCTGACTTTGGCTCAGCTCACGATCTCACAGTCCGGGAGTTTGAGCCCCACATCGGGCTCTGTGCTGACACGCTCTAAAATGAATAAACGTTAAAAAAATTTTTTTTAATTACTATAATGAAAATACAAGTCATCTATAATCCTTGAGGAATTTTTTTGAATGATAGCATTCTCTGAAGGTCTAATCCCTTTGAGCCAAAACCTGAAACTGTGCTGTCCATGAAATGGCCACTGGCCACACACAGCTAGTGAGAACCTGAAAAGTGGCTAGACTGAAATGAAATGGGCTGGATGTGTAAAATATGTTTTTAAAAAATTTTTTTCTTAATGTTTATTTATTTTTGAGAGACAGAGCGTGAGCAGGGGAGGGGCAGAGAGAGAGGGAGACACAGAATCCAAAGCAAGCTCCAGGCTCCGAGCTGTCAGCACAGAGCCCGACGCGGGGCTCGAACTCACAGACCGTGAGATCATGACCTGAGCTAAAGTCGGACGCTTAACCAACTGAACCACCCAGACGACCCTGTGTAAAATATGTTCTGAATTTGAGAGGCTTAGTATGAAAAAAGGATGTGAAGATTCTCACAAACAAGGTTTTGACATATTATTACGTTTCTTGACACTTTTCTCATCTACAATGTATCCAGCCACTGTCTACATCGCTGATATTATTTACTCTTTTCTCGATGACTCAGTCATCATCAGGAACTTTAACTACCACCTGTGTGTAATCTGTAATCTGTAATTGTGTTATCTTTGGTGTTGACTGAGGTCAGGCTGCCCACCCTCAGACCACAACCTTAGGTTGTGCTCAAAGTGTGTCTACGGTTCCCAGCAGTCTGTCTGCCCGCAGCTGCACCCCTCTAGCAACCTCAGATACAGTGTCTGAAGACTGAGGAGCCAGGTGAATCAGAGGCGTGCGATGCGTTAAGAGGAAGAGTGAGGTAAGGCCTGAGGAGGGTCTCCCACACGCTGGCTTCAGTGCTAGATTCTTCGACGACTATTTTGACCGCTCAGAGGCCCTCCTCTGCTTCAACCACTTAACAGACTCCTCCCACAGACTCCAGACACGTAGTACCAACTTTATTTTTCTTTAATGTGTTTATTTTTGAGACAGAGCGTGAGCGGGGGAGAGGCAAAGAGAGAGAGAGAGACGCAGAATCCGAAGAAGGCTCCAGGCTCCGAGCCGTCAGCACAGAGCCCGACGCGGGGCTCGAACCCACGAACCGCGAGATCGTGACCCGAGCCGAAGTTGGACACCTAACCGACTGAGCCACCCCGGCGCCCCAGTACGGACTTTAATTTAAATTGGAGCACTTCACAACTCAGCTTAAAATCCTGCAACAGTAGTTGCAGCTTGAGAAGGTGAGTAAATCCCAGAGAGGGACGGTGGTGCTGGTTGCACAGTGTGAGGGGACTGACGCCACAGGACTGTACGCTTAAACGCGGTTAACGCGGAAACTTTCATGTCACGTGTATTTTACAATTAAAAATAGAAACCTTCAACGGTTTCATATCTTTCTTAGGATCAAGCTCACACTCTTACGCAGGTCATACACGCTCCTCCGAATCTGATCTGTCCCCACCCTTTAGCCTCCCTGGCTTCATCCGGCCTCATGCTCCAGGCCATCTCCCTGAGCACAGCACACAGATTCAGATCCCAATATCTTGTACGCGTTAAACCCGCTACCTAAGAGCCTTTCCCCATCACCTCTGCCCCTCTCCTTCATCCTTGGAAACGCTACTCAAATGTCACCTCCTCGCTGAAAATTCCCCTGACATTCCAAGGTTGAGAAGTCTCCTCTTGCCACTATGCTCTGCTCGTATCTCGTACTCTGCCACTCTTCCCACTTTTATCTTTTCGGAAGGGCATTTTTGTTTACTTGGCCGTTCCCCACTGTGGGCTCACGGAGAGCAGGGACTGCCCGGCCTGGCACAGAGCCAGCATATAAGCACTGTGCCCCAAATGCTTGTTGAGGCCATTCAGTAAACAAGTACTTGCTGAATGCCTGTCGGAGGTAGGCAACGTCCCAGGCACTCGGGGATACCGCAGTGGGAAGTGGAAACAAAAGGCTGCTCTCCCGGAGCTTCCGCAAATAAATGCCAGGTGGGCACCAGTACCATGAAGAGAAGCAAAGCACCGTAAGGGGACTGCAAGGGGCATTTCAGACAGGGTGGCCTGGAAGGCGCCATCTAAGTAGAGACCAGCAAGGAGGGGGCAACTTCTCAGCTCACTGATGGAACACTGAGTGAAATGAATCCTATTCTGGTTCTAAACTGTGGTCCGGAAAACAGAAGGTACTGGAAAGAGAAGGTCAACTTTAACTTCCAAGAAAAGCAAACCATTCATCCCCCCTCTGTTCTATCAACTTGATAGATTTTGCCACTACTATTTGTTCTCTCGGCGCGCAGGACACAGGCAGTCCACCTCAGTGCGAGGAAGTGCACCGAGGATCCTTTTCGGAGTCCCGTCCGCCATGAGGCCTCACGGCTGCTAGAGAAATCTGAAGAACGTTTACTGAGTACTTGTTCTGTATATTAACAGAATGCCCTAAGCAGCTGACAGTCTTCACAACAGCGTTTTGAGATCTACTGTAATTAAACTCCTTTTAAAGAAGACAATAAGGCACGAAGAGGTTAACTAATCTGTCTGAGGTCATGGACTGGGAAGTGGCAAATACGGAATCTGAAACCCTGGCCCTAGAGTCTGAGCCGATAACCACTACACTATACTGTTTCACGCCTATTTTCTATCACAAAATACTTTGTTCCTACGGTTAGGTGTCCTCCTTGCTAATCCTAAAAGTTTTACTTCCTCTTTCTTCACATTTTGACCAACCTCATTTCTCATTTCTAGTTCTACCACAAACATCTCCGCCTATCCGTTGATCATTTGTGAGGTTAACTACGAGTTACTGCTTCTACTTTCAAGGTTGCCATCAGAAACATAAACGTGCCACACAGGAAAAGCAGAGCACAAACGATCGACGTGAAGTCACGGACTGCACTGCTCCAGCAAGCGGGCACGCGAGGTCTTCCGGGCGCCAAGAGCACGCGGGCGGGCAGCCGGGCCAGCCCCTGCCCACGAAGCTCAGCCTGGTCTCTCGGGGCCCAGGGTGGGGCTCACTTACAAGCACGAGGGACGGTGTGTGGCATGCCACAGACGCCCGGGCAGCGATCTAGAGTGCCTAAACCACAACGTTGAAAACCACTTAACATAGGGCCGATGATTTTTCTCTTTATTTTACCCTAGGATTTCAGCGTAACCCCTTTCTGGATACAGCAGGCATCTGAAGCTCAATCCGACCAAAATGGAGCTCACTGGTCCCCGTAAGCCCTTAAAACAGACCCCTTCTCAAGTGGTCTCTATCTTAAAGGAAAGACGAGCCTGGCTGCTGACGCAATAAACCGGTTATCCTCAGCTCCAGGCACCGGACTTCCTTCCTCTCTCTCTCAAGCACACACACACTACACGTGGGTACACACACTCACAGCTCTGCTCACGTGCCATCACACTCACACTTCCACACTCGTACACACCCCCCACCACCTCTTTTACCCACCGAGCAGATCTCTCTCGTCTTCGGGTCAAGCCTGCCTCGCACCCATCGGTCCCCTTACCGCTTCTCCTGCTTCTGTTCACTCTCCCTCGCTCCACGGTCTATTCTCTCCGGCTTCAGAATTATCCCTCTTTCATACAAATCACCACTGCACGCTTTGAAAATGCTCGCTGGTTTCTGACCACCCACAGGGTCAAGTGTGAATCCCATCACATCACACACACGCACACACCTCTTCGCGATGGGGTCCAAAGCTACTTTCCACATTATATCTTCTTTCACTCGACAAACTGTCACCGAACACCCACTACGTGGCCGGTCCCTTGGACAGGCACTGGTGGTAAGAAGCAAACAAAAAGACACAGCATCTGCTCTTGTGAAACTTACAGCATAGGACAAGAACAGACATTAATCAAACAGCCACACAAACGAATGTTTCGACTGCAAGTATGGCGAGCACTACAAAGACGCTCCAGGCAAAGTGTTCTGAATTAGACACGGGTGATGGTCATACAACCTTATGAAGACGCTAAAAACCACTGAACTGAACATGTTAAAAGATGAATTTACGGTATATGAATTATAGCTTTAAAAAAAAAAGATGCACCAGGCTGCTTATACTGGTAGATGTGGCCAAGGCAAAGATGGTAAAAGCTTCCCAGAGGAAATGAAACTTATCACAAATAACTACCATGTACGGAGCATTTACTACACAGCAGGCTCCTTTCACCATAATAATCACCCTGATCCTCCTAATCACCCTATAAATTTACAATTACTATCCTCAGTTTAAGAACTGAGGGGTCAAGTAACTTCACCCAAAGTCGGAGAGCCAAATGGTGATGCCAGAATCCACACTTAAGCTGACTGACACCAGGACCCACACTCCTACGGCCACACCTAGGTCATGCTGGCTACTCAGAACTTACAACACAAAAAATAAACCACTGTTTCATTTCTTCCAATAGAAATGTCTCATCATATCTTTGGTCTTTAAAATAGCTTATGTGAATAACCTGTAAGGTCCTACAAGATCCTAAACTCTCCCATCACCATCACCTTTCTGATTTCATCTCCCCCACTTTCCCTTTCACGCACTCTGCTTGAGCCACACAGGGTTCCTTTTGTTTCTCCAGTATGCCGGGCACGGTCCTACCACAGGGCCTCTGCACCTGCTTCAGCCATGACGATTACAATCATAACATATGTTATAGATCATGATTCTACCAAAACTTCAGTTAACATTTTCTGTAGATATACTAACAATACTACTAACAGGATCCTATATGAACTATACACTAATATTTCAAATGTCATTTATTAATTTTATTTTTTTAATTAAAAAAACCTTTTCTTCTTTGAATTTATTCATTTTGAGAGAGACAGAGAGACCGAGTGAGAGAGAGAATCCCAAGCAGGCTCCACACTGCCAGCACGGAGCCTGATGCAGGGCTAAACTCATGAAATGTGAGACCATGACCTAAACCAAAGTCGGACACTTAACTGACTGACCCATCCAGGCACCCCTAATTTTTTTTTAATGTTTATTTTTGAGAGAGAGACAGAGTGTGAGCAGGGGAGGGGCAGAGAGAGAGGGAGACACAGAATCTGAAGCAGGCTCCAGGCTCTACACTGCCGGCACAGAGCCCAATGTGGGCTTCAAACCCATGCACCATGAGACCATGACCGGAGCTGAAGTGTAACGCTTAACCGACTGAGCCACCCAGGTGCTCCGCTCCGTTTATTAATTTTAAAACAATCTCATTCTCACGGTCTTTTATTGCTCTACATATCACCAGGCAAAGATTTTTATTTTACAAAACCCAGTAACAGTAGCTTTTGCTTATTAGTATGAACAACAACCATGCAGTTATATTTGCAGTGAAATAAAGCAATTAGGCCAAGAAAGTGTCACAACAGAACTTGATTATTACCACCATTTCTAAGTTCATCCTTAGAACCACCGTTTGTGAAATAACTATGGCAACAGTACTTCTGGGCACCAAAATACCACCAAACTTTTGCTGAAGATTATTGCCCATCTGTGCAAACACAAACAAAAACACATGCTGACAACCAGTTATATAACTTCAATACAATAACATGATAATCTAAGTTCCTATTATGCTAGAAATCCTAAGTAACTCTTAAGCATATATACTGGCATAGTATGTTTAAGTAGGATGCTGAGAAAGGAAAATGACATTTACATTTAAAAGAGTTGTCCCAGGGTGCCTGGATGGTTCAGTCAGTTGAGCGTCCAACTTTGGCTCAGGTCATGATCTCACAGCTTGTGGGTTTGAACCCCGCATCGGGCTCTGTGCTGACAGCTTGGAGCCTGGAGCCTGCTTTGGGTTCTGTGTCTCCCTCACTCTCTGCCCCTCCCCCACTCATACTGTGTCTCTGTCTCAAAATAAACATAATAAAAAAAAATTTTTAAGAGTTGCCCCAAAACTCAAGATGATGAAAATTATTTTTTTATCAAAAAGATTCACCTTGGGGCGCCTGGGTGGCTCAGTCGGTTAAGCATCCGACTTCGGCTCAGGTCATGATCTCATGGTCCGCGGGTTCGAGCCCCGTGTCGGGCTCTGTGCTGACAGCTTAGAGCCTGGAGCCTGCTTCAGATTCTGTGTCTCCCTCTCTCTCTGACCCTCCCCTGTTCATGCTCTGTCTCTCTCTGTCTCAAAAATAAATAAAACATTAAAAAAAAAAAAAGATTCACCTTGTTGGGGCACCTGGGTGGCTCAGTTAAGCACTGGACTCTTGATTTTGACTCAGGTCATGATCTCACAGTTGTGAGATCCAGCCCTGAGTCAGGCTCTGCACAGACAGGGTCTCTCTGCCCCTCCCCCCACTCACACATGCGTGTGCGCGCGCTCTCTCTCTCAAATAAACAAACTTAAAAAAAAAACCAACTCAGGGGCGCCTGGGTGACTTGGTTAAGCATCTAACTTCAGCTCAGGTCATGATCTCGCAGTTCTGGGTTCGAGCCCCACGTCGGGCTCTGAGCTGACAGCTCAGGGCCTGAAGCCTGCTTCAGATTCTGTGTCTCCCTCTCTCTCTGTCCCTCCCCTGCTTGTGCTCTCTCTCTCTCTCAAAAATAAATAAAACATTTAAAAAATTTTTTTAAAAAAGATTCACCTTGTCAACACCAAAAACCCATATAATCTAATTTAAAAAATAGACAGCAGACATGAACATTTTTCCAAAGACATCCAGATAGCTAACAGATACATGAAAAGATGCTCTCCATCACTTATCACAGGGAAATGCAAATCAAAACCACAATGAACTATCACCTCACACTTATCAGAACAGCTAAAACCAAAAACACAAGAAACAAATGCTGGGGAGTATGTTAAGAAAAACGAACCCTTGAACGCTGTTGGTGAGAGTGCAGGCTGGTGCAGTCACTGTGGAAAACAGTACGGAGTTTCATAGAACTACCATATGATCCAGTAATTCTACTATTATTTATCCAAAGAATACGAAAACATTAATCTGCAAAGATATATGCACCCCTATGTTCACAGCAGCATTATTTACGACAGCCAAATTAAGGAAGCAATCCATGTTAATCAATAGATGAATGGATAAAAGAAGAAGACGCTCGCGCGCGCGCACACACACACACTGGAATATCACTCAGCCAGAAAAAAAATGAAATCCTGCCATTTGCAATGACAGGATGGAGCTAGTGAGTACAATGTTAAGTGAAGTAAGTCAGTCAGAGAAAGACCAATACCATCCGATTTCACTCATATGGGAATTTAACAGACAAAACAAAGGAACAAAGAAAAAAGGCAAACCAAAAAACAAAGAAAAAAGAAAAAGGAAAAAAACAAAGAAAAAAGGCAAACCAAAAAACAGACTCTTAACTACAGAGAACAAAATGATGGTTCCCAGAGGGAGGTGGGTGGGGGATGGGCAAACAGGTGAAGGAGATTAAGAGCACACTTGTAATGAGCGCTGAGTAACGTACAGAAGTGTCGAATCACTATATTGCACACATGAAACTAATATAATACTGTGTTAGCTACACTGGAAATTAAAAAAAAAAGAAGATTCACCTTGGGATTCTTTTAAATATTAAGCTCTGTTTGAGCTGAGCATAAGGGGAAAACATTTAGCCAAACTCGATTCACTAGCACCCACAGCGAAATGCCTTGACTACAGCAAACTTCCCTAAGTGACGGGCACAAAGGATAGGAGCAAAGGCTTTGAGTCAGCTTGTTTGTTTTCAAACCTCGTTTTACCACTTAGGAGCTGGAGCACCTAGCCAAGTTTCTTTACCTCGTGAGCCTCAGTTCTCCATAAAAACAAAGACACCACCACAAAACCTATGACACAGAGCCTAAATGCATAATGACAACAACCATTCACCGGAGCACTCACTCACTATTACCAACTCGCTATTACCAACTCACTATTACCCAGTCGAGCCCTAGGAAGGTCAAGAGCTGCAACTTTATGGCTGCACTTCACACTGTAGCCTTTAAAGAGCTCTCCGCGTAGACGGTTCTTAAGTTCAATAAAACTGCAAGGCAAGCTTTTATATACACACCTTTGTATGATTGAGACTTAGCTTTTCTTTTTATGAATCTGTGGGCAATCTAAAGGCTGGAGTTATTTTAAATGGCAATATTATGTCTGTAATATTTGTTTTAAAGAAGCCAGAGTTTTAAAAAATCTTCTCTAGTCTTCAGTGCTTTGTTTGCTAAATTAGGATACAATTCAAGCCTATCAAGTGACTAAATTATTAGTTAACAGTAATAGTGAACACCTACTGAGCTCTTATCTGCTCTAGCATACAAAGATACTTGGGCCGTGAACAAGTTTACTATTAGGGCTGTCAAAACAAGTGTCAGGTTGCCTCAACCTTTGATGTAGCCTGATTACTGACTTTCATGAAAGTATCTGCTATGTATTAACTACTGGACCAACCATAAACAGTAGGAAATCACCCAAGACCAACTCATCTCACAGATGAGAAACTGAGGTCCAAAGAAATTAAGTCCAAAAGTTACACAGGTACTAAAAAGTGCGGACTAGAACCTAAATCTCTCTTCTTCCAGTGTGTTTTATCAATTACACGACAGCTGATGGCTTAAAGAAAAGACCAGGGTGCCTGGGTGGCTCAGTCGGTTAAGTGTCCGACTTCGGCTCAGGTCATTATCTGGAAGTTCGTGAGTTCCAGCCCCGCGTCAGGCTCTATGCTGACAGCTAGGAGCCTGGAGCCTGCTTAGGAGTCTGTGTTCCCCTCCTCCTCTCGTGCTCTCTCTCCTCTCTCAAAAATAAATAAACATTAAAAAAATTTTAAAAAGAAAGACCTATTCTAGTACCTCAAATTTTTTTTTCTGTATAGTTAGGAAGTATCTGAAATCAGTGAATGTTTGTTTAATGAAAGTTAAATGTTAAACACAAATTAATTTAACCCATAGCCTATACAATTAATATGTTGAAAGGGCTCCTAGGACAGAAAGGAGTGGAATCAGCTAGTCATACTATGCAGTGCCTACTGGAGGTAAGGAGTCTCACCGCTAACATTACCAAAACACCAGAGTGCTTCCCTTATGAATAAAACACTTTAGAACCACAGAACTTCCTTTACTCACATCAACGTTCCTTTGGAAAAGAAAAAAGTATCCTTAGCGCCATTCCCCAGATCTATTTCACCTTTGCACAAGAAGTTTTACCAGCTGCAAAATGCTCCCTCTCTTCTGAAAAGAAAGATGCCGACCAATGAGCAAGGCAGTTTTCATTCTTTTCATGCTCTGAGCCAGGCTATCTTTATTAACGTTCTTATTTCTATCAAAGTTATTTAGGCATAGCCTAAATGCTTCCAGGTCCAGATCTTAGGCACAAGCCAATGAGTAATCTTTAAAGCACAGCCCATTTTCTTCTTAGGAAAACAGTTTCATTTTTATGTTATTATTTTATTTATTTTAAAGATCTCTGGAATGAGAGACCCAAGCTGAGTCCTTTTTTTCACTTATTATTAATTTTATTTTATTTTTTTATTTGAAAGAGAGAGAACATGTGCCCGAACAGGGGAGATACGGGGCGTCTGATACGGGGCCCGATCCCATGACCTGAGCCAAAATCAAGGGACAGATGCTCAACTGACTGAGCCACCCAAGTGCCCTGGGAAAACATTTTTAAAATGTCATCCACTGGGGCGCCTGGGTGGCTCAGTCGGTTAAGCATCCGACTTCAGCTCAGGTCACGATCTCGCGGTTCGTGAGTTCAAGCCCCGCGTCAGGCTCTGTCCTGATGGCTCAGAGCCTGGAGCCTGTTTCAGATTCTGTATCTCCCTCTCTCTGACCCTCCCCCGTTCATGCTCTGTCTCTCTCTGTGTCAAAAATAAATAAGCGTTAAAAAAATTTAAAAATAAATTAAAAAATAATAAAAATGTCATCCACTGACAAAAAGGTGAATGACAACAGACACTAGAACACAGTACTATTTTAATAAGGGAAAATTCCAAAATATAACTTTGTTTAAAAGTAAATAGTCTAGGAACTTTGCATAACAGGCAAATTGAAGACCTCTTCAAAGGCTTTATTGTGTCAGATAAGAACATGGCCAGATATCCTCCCATTCATTCCCAACAGCTGAGAGACTGGGTGCTGCAGTAAACCATCTGATCAATTAAAAGTTACCACAGACACCACACACTAACTGCCAATTCTCAAATAACTAAAAGAAATATACTCTAAACCTGTGTTGCTCAATATGGTAGCCACTGACGACACGTAGCTACCAAGCACCTGAGATGTGTTACTCTGAACTGGTATGAGCTATAAACGTAAAACTTCACTAGAGTCACACAGGATTCACACCGGATTTCAATGACTTAGTTAAAAAAAAAAAAAAAAAAGTAAAATATTACATTAGTAAATTTTTCATATTGATTACATGCTACAATGCTTTTGATATACTGCATTAACAAAAGACATTACTCAAATACCACCTTTTTAATGTAGTTCCTAGAAAATCACATTTGTGTGGCTCCCATTACATTCCTATTAGAAAGTACTGCTCTGAGAGGGAGGCAAACCATAAGAGACTCAACTCTATGGAGAACAAGCTGAGGGTTGCTGCAGGGGAGGGGCGGGGGGTGGGAGCTGGGCTAAATGGGTGATGGGTATTAAGGGGGGCACTTGTGATGAGCACTGGGTGTTATGTGTAAATGATGAATCACTAAATTCTGTTCCTGAAACCAGTATTACACTATATGTTAACTAGAATTTAAATAAAGATTTAAGACAAAAAAAAAGAACAATATGAACTAGAAAAGAAAGCGTGTACTGCTGTATACAAAGGACGCAAAACATGAGCCAATCTTCCTTTGATGATTCCTCATGATGACGAACACCAAATATACAGTAAAGTAAGAAAAATCATTTACATCTTGGATACATAAAGATAGGACCAAGTAAGAATGGCAAGTCCTTAAAACCTGTGTTAAATTTACAACCAGCCCCAACTGTGTTAATAGACGAAGGGCTCAATCCCACAAGTAGTCTTTTTAGGGATCAAGAAGGAAATACAGACCTAGAGGCCACAAAGGAGAGACTAAGAAAAATACCATGTTTCTAGAAGGCATTTCAAAACAAAAGCAGTGTGTTTGAAATAGCTAACAGACCTGTTTGTTTTTTTTTAAGTAGTATTTGATTATTTTGAGTATCATGAAGTTTCCCAATTGCCAGCTAAGCACACTTCTTAAAAAAGAAACATGATAAGGAAGAGACTAGAAACCCTAACCCTGTGGAACGGAGGTAAATGTCAGTATATCCTCTGGAAAATGTAAGCCAGGTCCTTAACAGGGTACGTGTAAACACTACACAGTGACGAAACCAACCAAAATTGCACAGATACCCTTCAATATTACTGCAGTATCTAGTACAATCAACTGTCACGTGATTCAAGGAAAACTGCTTTCAAAACTCCCCAACACCGTAACGCCTTTCCCAAATCCAGCCAGCGAGAATTAGGGAAGCACAGCCTCCAGATGCCTTATCTTTCCCAGGTTACAGTTAGAGCCACGCCGACAACAATAAGGACTCGCACGGCACTGTCTGACCAGCACTTCTGGACACGCCACCCTTTTTGGTCGTCAGACACCGGCATGTCTTTATTCCTGCCGGAGGCGGCATTCCAGGCTGGAGACCTTGACTCGTTCAAGGTCACACAGCTAAAAAGTAGCAGAACCGGGACTCAACGCGCGACCTTCGGATCCTCACCCAATTCTCCTTCCATTACAAGACAATCATTCCTTTTCAACCAAACGTCTAGAAACCCCACAAGCCCTGATGCCAAAGAAGGACCTCGGGATCAACGAGGTCAAAGCTTAAGACTCTGCAAACATGTGCTGGAATCAGCTCAAAAAGGGGAGAAGAGATTATCAAGAGACAGGAAATGACTTGAAAGATCAGGGGGGGGCAAAATTCTAATCTAAATGTCCTTGAGTGCAGCGGCGCAAACGAGCAGCATCCAGGCTGAAAATGCAGAGAAACGGTACTTTCCTTCAGAAATGTGATTTGCAACGTAGAAATTGTAGGTCACGACAATGATTCTGCTGTTGCTTTACTACAAATGTGTTCCTGAATTTTACCCAAAATAAAGGCACTCGGAACACCAGTACATCCAACCGGGTGCCACCAGTCCTACATTTTTTTCCTAAGTCACGGCATTTATCTCGCAAAAAAATCCAGATCAGGACAACTGTAAGTCAGCACCCGCTGCTCTTTAGACTACGGGTAAAGGAAATGGCAAATGTAGCGTCCTCTTTCTAGCAGAACGCATCCCTGAGGACAGGACAAAGGCGGCACCGCCACCGGTGAACCTCGTTCAACCCCCAGAACACAGTGACAGCAAGGCCAGTGGAAGCAGAACGTACAAACGAGCAGGACGCGGTACAGGGGAATTCCTAAGATGGCTCTCCAAATCCATCCCCCACGTAAATTCCTAAATGCAACACGATTTCAGAATCGGGGCAGGGCTGGGGACAAATACGGGGTTCCAAGCGTGGGAACGCCACACGGAGGTGTACACGGCGCCGACTGCGAACGCGACCCCAGAAAATTTCAGGCCGGGGGGGGGGGTCACACGGGCGCCGCGAGACCCCGAAACCGAGCGGGCGCCAAACGGCAGCCCCCCCCTCCGCCCCCCGGCCCGTCTGACCACCCGCCAGAACGGATGAAAAAACGACTGGCTCCAATTTCATCTCCCGCTTCCCCCTCCCGGGCAGCCCCCGGCTCGGGAGGGTCCGCAGGAAGGGCCGGGCCGCGGCCGAGGGGGCGCCGGCCCGGGGGAGCGGGGGATGGGGGGGGGGGGAGACCCCGCGGCGCAGGGCGGGGAAGACCGCGGCGATCCTCGCCCGGACCCCGACCCCGGCCCCAGCCCTTCCCCGCCCGGCCCGCGCTGACAGCCCGGCGCCGCCCCCACCTGCCCGCCCGGGGGGCGCCGGGGCCGGGCGCGCCCGCCAGGCCACTTCCTTCCCCGCCCGCCCGGCCTCGCGCGGGCCCCGGGGGCGGGGAGCCGCGGGAGGAAGGAGGCTTGGCCGGCCGCCCACGGAGGAAGCCGCCGCCGCCCGCACCCACCGGCATCATCGCGGCGCGGGTCCGCGGCGCCCTCGGCCGCCTGACAGGACGCTCGGCGCCGCGCCGCGCCCGCCGCTCCGGCCGCTCTCACAGGCCGCGCACCCGCCGCCGCGATCTCGGGCCCTCGGCGGCGAGGCGGCGGCTGCGGCGGGCTGCGGAGCCTGACCGGCCCTGTCGCGGCCGCGGGCGCGCTGCGTCGCTGTCCCGGGACCGGCCGCCGCCGCCTCCGCCCGACCGCCTCGCGCCGCCGGCCCTCGGGCTCTCTCCTCAGCCCCCGCAGGCCCCGCCCCCAGCGCGTCGCCCCACACGGGGCCAGCCGCCCGCTCCGATTGGCCCGGCGGGGCCAGGGGCGGGTTCGGGGGGGGCGGGGCTCCCCGGCCCCGCCCGCCCAAACCCGCTCTCGCGGCGGCCAGGTGCGAGCGCGCCCGTGCGCGTCCGCGCTCCCGCGGGCGGGCGCGCTGCGGACGCCTAGCCGCTGCCCCGCCCCGTGTGGCGGCCTGTGGGCTCGGGGCCGCGCGTGACCGGCAGCGCAGGCTCTCCGAGACCTCTGGAATGGGAAAACCGAGGCCGGAAGAGGGCAGGGCCGGGGAGGGGCCTCCCCGCGGCGAGTCACACCAAGGCCGGGACTCGAACCTTGGGCCCCCGGCGACCGCCGAGGGGCGGGGCGCATCCTGCGGCCACGGCGCGCGCCAGCGTCTGACCGCGGCCTGACCCCGGGTTCCCGGCGCCGCGGTGGTGGTGGGGGTGCTGCAGCTGGGGGCCCGGCCGGAGGGGCGTGGTGCGCCCCAAACCACCCACGTGACCCGGCCCCGCACCGATGGGGAGGGACCCGGGAACCCGCCCCGCGCCGCGGCCCCTGGGCACCTGATCGCCCGTCCGCCACCGCGTCTTCTGCAGCTGGCGGCGCCCTGCTGCAGCCGGCCTTCCTGCGCCGCACCCGCTCTCCAGCCGCGGCCTAGAAAGCCTGGGCCCACCTGGGCCAACATCCCTGCGGCTCGGAGCACCCTGGTTAGAGTCCAGGCCCCATCTCTAGGGACCCGGTCTCTTCTTACAGCCTTGTCTCCCGTGGCACCTCCCGCTGTGGCCTGAGCGCCTGAATGACGGACACCAGGGCAATGTGTCCAGACCCCCTCGCAGGGCACGGAACAGAGTGTAGTAAAGGCCGTCGAAAGGGCAGGCATCCGTTCGTTTGAACCCTGAGAGCACATTGTGTCTGATGTCCTCGCAGGCGGCGCTGACACTTCATGCGCGCCCTGAACATGGAGGTCTGATTACGGCCCCAAACACCAAAGGCCATAAACCACCTTGGGTAGGGCCCAGCGTCTTGGAGACGACAGCAGGGGCTCAGGGTCCATCTGTAGCCTGTCTTGTCCACTGAGAGGCTCAGGGCCGGGGTGTGGGTCTGGGGGACAACGAGGGTGGAGGCCAGGGAGTGAGCAGCGTCCTCTTCACGGGAAGCCACCCCTGTTCTTCAGAGGCCACAGGGGTTAGTGTTTAAGAGTGCAGACTTTCCAGTTGGACAAACACTGCCTCTGCCACACCCTCACTGTATGATCCTAGCCAAGCTACATCTTCCGTATCTCAATTTGCCCATCTCTATAATGGGAGATTACAGAAATAATAGTGGCTGCCTCATGGGATTTGGAGAGGTTCAGACATGACGTATACAAAGTTCCCAGCACAGTTTGTGGTACATGGTAGGTGCTCCGTAAATAGTCTCCTGTAGTAATGCTGTCATTAGCAAGCAGGCTTAGTGTGCCTACGTCCCTGGGAGCGGAGTCACCCAGGACGTTTCAAACGTATGCACACGGGCAGCACTGGCTCGTATCACATCTCTTCTGGGAGCAGGGTTCGGAGAGAAGACGGAGCTGTGGGTAATGGGAGGAAGGAAGTCAGAGACCCTGGGTCTCATTCCTGCTCTGCTTCTCGCTCCCTGTGTGGCCGAGGCAACACACGCCCCTTCTCTGGGTCTCTGTTTCTCTGTGCGTAACCAGAGAGGAGTTAGATGCTGTGATTTCTGGTGGCCTTCCTGCTCTGACATGCTGATGTTCCTTACCCATGTGGGTGGGCGCTGGCCCACTAAGCCAAGCAAAGGACAGGCTTTGCCGGGGCACTGCAGAGTTGGGACACCTGCCTTGAGGTGGTCAAAATGAGCCCACTCTTCTGAAAAGGAAAGCCTAGCCACCGGACCCTTGGGTACAGACAGCTGCAGCTGCCCTGCCCTCACACCAAGGCCCCGTCTATCCTCCAGGCAGACGTGTATCTGAAGCCAGGCTGGTTGGTGCCCCCCGCCTCGACAGGCTCCTTAGCTGGTTCTCCTCCCCACCCCGCTGCGGCCGCCATGCATCAGGCTCTACCACTTGCCATCCAGACCAAGTGTGTTTATAATTGGCCTCCCTGCTCTAACCTCCTCCGAGCCCAAATCATCCCACACACAGACAGAACTAGGTCACATATACACACGCCCGCCCTGCAAAGCTCTCCTGTGTCTGCTCATCACCCAGACTAAAGTTCACAAAAGGTTCTTCAGGAACCACTGTTGATGGTGAGATATAGACTTTAGTATATCGTAAGATGTGCAGGGGGCGCCTGGGTGGCTCAGTCGGTTGAGTGTCTGACTCTTGATTCCAGCCTAAGTCATGATCTCGTGGTTGTGAGATCCAGCCCTGCATCAGACTCCCAGAGGGTGGAGCCTGCTTGGGACTCTCTCTCTCCCTCTCTGCCCCTCCCCCACTTACGAGTGCTCAGCTCACATGCATTCTCTCTCTCTCAAAATAAGTAAATAAACATTAAAAAAAAACAAAACAATAATGGGGCACCTGGTTGGCTCATCAGTGAGGCGTCCAACTTCAGCTCATGATCTCATGGTTCATGAGTTCGAGCCCCGCATCGGGTGAGCTCAAGCCCTGCTTTGGGCTCTGTCAGGGCAGAGCCTGCATGGGATTCTCTCTCTCTACCCCCCTCCCTCTCTCTCTCATCCTCTCTGTCCCTCACTCACTCGCACCATCTCTCAAAAATAAAAAAGTTACACATTTAAAAAAATAAAATAAAAGCTATGCAGATCGTTCAGAGATACATACTAGCATATGTAAGAGGTCCAGAATTTGTTTGAAAACGACCAAAAGGGGGACAGCAAGACAGGGAGGGGTGGTGAGGCATACACAGCAAATTCTTGATAAGTGATGAATATGGGTGGTGGGCACAGGGGGTGCGTTGTATTTTTCTCTCCACTTTGTATGTCTGAAATGTTACATATCAAAAATGATTAAACGCTCTTCAAAGAAAACACAAAGGCCTTTCAGGGAGAAAATCAGCATGGATTCATATTTGCACCAAGGATTCCTGAAAGATGCACAGAACATTAATGAACTAGTGGCTGTGGGTGGGAACGGTCGCTTCACAGTGGACAGAAATCTGAGTGAGACTTTTCACTATTACTTTTGAAAAATGAACTTTATTTTTCAAACCGTTTTAGATTGACAGAAAAACTCCAAGGAAAAATAAAGAGTTCTCACAGGCTCCCTCCCATCCCAGTTTCTCCTATTATTAACATCTTATGTGAGCACGGCACGTTAAACTAGTGAACCTATGTCGATACACGAGCATTAACTAGAGGCCATACCTTACTCAGATTTCCTTAGTGTTGCCCAAGGTCCTCCATTCCAGGACCCCATCTAAGACACCACACCACATTTAAGATATCATGTCTCCTTATGCTCCTCTGGGCTGTGACAATTTTCCAGTTCCCTTGTATTTTTATGACCTTGAAAGTGTTGAGGAGTATAGGTTGGGTGGGTTTTTTGAATATTATTTTTATTTTATTTTCTTAAGTAGGCTCCACACCCAACATGGGGCTCAAACTCATGACCCCAAGATCAAGAGTCACACACTCCACTGACTGAGCCAGCCAACACCCCCCGGGTTAGGTGTTTTGTAGAATGTTCCTCACTTGAGATTTACCTGACGTTTTCCTTATAATCGGACTGAGGTTCTGGGATTTTTTGGAGGAAGACCACACAGGTGAAGTACCATTTTCATCACATCCTACCAAGGGCACAAACTATCAATATGACGTATCACTGTTGATGTGGCCCTTGATCCTCTGGTCATTATTGCTTTTTATATTTGATTTCTGAACCAGATGAAATATTACAATTTAAAATTAAAATATAAAAAGCTTAAGACCTATATTCATTTGCTAGGGCTGCCAAAACAAAAGATGACAGAACAGGGGGCTTAAACAACAGAAACTGACCGTCCTGGGGGCTGAAAGTCCCAGAAGAAGGTGTGTGCAGGGCTGGGTCTTCCGAGGTCTTCTGAGGTCTTGATCCTTGGCTTACAGATGGCCATTCCCTTGCTGGGAATGTTCTCATTGTACGTGCAGCCCTGGTGGCTTTCCCCCTGTGTAAGGACACCCGTCATATTGGATGAGGGCCCACCCATATAACCTCTCTTTAACCTTGATTCCCTCTTTAAAGACCCTATCTCCAAATAGTCACATCTGGAGGTTATAGAAGGGTTAGGACTTCAACATATGAATCCTGGGGGGCAGGGGCACAATTCAGTCCATAACAAGATGCCCTCAGAGCATAGCCACAATCTACTTTTCCAACTTAATCTCCCGTGTCCCTAGCATTCCACAGCTAGAACTTTTTTATTTATTTTGAGAGAGAGAGAGCACATGCATGCATGCACACATGGGGAAGAGGCGGGGTGGGGGTGGGGGGGGAGGGAGAGAGAGAGAGAGAGAGAGAGAGAGAGAGAGAGAATGAATCCCAAGCAGGCTCCACACTGTCAGCCCCGAGCCCAATGGAGGGCTCAGACTCACCAACCGTGAAATCATGACCTGAGCCAAAGTTGGATGCTTAACCGACCGAGCCACCAAGGCGCCCCTCCACATCTCGATCTTATACACCAGCTGTCCCAAACCCTAGCCTTCCCTCCTCCAAGTCCTCGTTCATCCACCTTCCTGTGGCCACAAAAGCACTGTCAATTTCCTCAAGAAGTGGTACCTGTTCTTGTCACAATTCAAACCCTTCCTCTTCTTCAAGGTTTCCCCAGATCCCCCCAGGAGAACTCCTTCTCCCAAACTGCTCAGTCCTGGGTCACCTGTCACAACGTGCCACCTTAGAGCTGGCGACATACCTGTTCAGCCCAGGGGTCCGTTCCCTCAGGCAACAAGTGTCGCCTGGGTTTCCCCTGGGTGCCCAGCACTGGTCCAGGCTGTAGTGACAGAACCTGAGCAAGACAGACATGGTCCCTATACTCATGGAGCTTATATTCTGGTCAGGGGAGAAGATGATAAACAAGAACACGAAATAACTTCCAACACTGGTTAAGTGTATTAAAAAAATAAAAAAACAATAAAGCCAGATAATGTGACAGAGGTCGCTGCTTTTTCCAGAAGAAGGTGACATTTGAGTTAGGAGCAAAATACCGAGGAGCTAGCCTGGCAGGACTCCTCAGGGAGACTGTGCGAAGGAAGAGAAAAAGCAGGTGAGAAGGGGATGAACTGACAGCAACTCTGGGGGCAGCACTGGGGGCTCAAGGGAGGAGCCGGGGGGAGAGCGAAGGGAGGTAAGATCAAGTCTGGGTTTGGGAGCCACGAGGAGCCTGGATTTTATCTTGGCACTTTTCCAGGGGAGGAGAGGGGCCTGGTTTCTGCTTTCCCAGGCCCGGTGGGCACCACGGGGAGGATGGCAGGGGTGGAGAAGGGAAGCCCCTTAGGAGGACTGAGGAAGAAGGCGGATGCGGAGAAGGGGACTCCTTTCCGTTGTGCTTGAAGGGGGGGTTCTTAGGAGAGACGGAAAGAAAGGCCCTGGGATGGCCCCCGAGACTTCCAACCAGTGCTGGGGATCAGCCCGCCTGGTGCCCACAGAGCCCACTGCGGGCCTGGGGAGCTGGCACTGGTAGGTCCAGGGCTGTGTCCTGTTTTGCCATGCTGTCCCTGGGGAGGGCCACCCTCCCTCTTCACTTCAGGACCCCCTCCCTCTGTCCAGCCCCCCCCACCCCCCCACCCCACCTTGCCATCTACTCAGCACTCCAGCCAGACATTGGGCATGACCTAGGCCTCTCCCTCTCTCTGCCAGCCAACCCTGTTTCCCACTGCACCCTAACCTGAGCCACCCCCGCTGATTGAGTCCCCCTAAGGCCAGAAGGGTGTTTCCAAAGTGTAAATCACACCTGGCCACTTCCCCAGCGGCTCCCCACAGCCCTCAGGGTTCCCCACACCCAGCAAAGGGTAATGAACCGCCCCCCCCCCCCCCCCCCGCCCCAGGGGCTCAGGAGCTCCTGCTCCCCAGCCCGTCCACCTTCGCGTGCCAGACACTCCCCCCACCTCCACCCATCCCCAGGCCAACTCCTACCCCAGCCACTCCGCCCTAGAGGTGGCCAGCGTGCCCCCAGCCCCCTGCCCCACAGTGTGGAGGTGGGGACAGTGGGGAGGGGGCTCCACTCTCACAGTTCCCGGGAGAACCCTTGTTAGCTGTGAATCAGTCGTGGTTCCGTTCGCTCATGTGGCGCATGAAAGGGTATTTTTGTCGTCAAGGTTAGAAAAGACCACCGCCAGCGATCTGTGTGTTTTTCGTGCTTCGCTGGGCTGTCGGGGGGGTGTGCCCTCCGCGTGCGGCCCCCACCCCGCCGGCACAGGGCAGAGCGGGCGCCACTCTGCGGGTGGCGCGTGGCCCGTCGCGCGCACCGAGGGAAATGCGCCCGGCCGCCGGGCACCGCGCCCGGCCGCTACCACGCGCGGGGGCCTCAGGCGGGGTCTGGGGAGCGGGGGAGCGGAGCCCACTCCGCCGCCGCCGGGGCCGAACGGCCGGGTCACTCACTGCCTTGGGGTGCGGCCTGCCGGTGGCGGGACACAGCAAACGCTCAGCACACGGTAGCTTCCACTCACCCTGCGGTGGACCCCGTGAGGCAGGTGCTCTCTGAAGCCCAGAGAGGTTTCGCCACTTGCCCAGGGCCACGGAGCGGGGACCTAAGGTGGCTGGGACTGCAACAGCTCCCGCCGGTGCCGGAGCGCCCGCCGCAGCGCCCCGGGCGCCGCAGACCCCGCCCCTCCCCGCCGCGCCGCAGTCTCCGCCCCTCCCCTCCGCGCCGCACCTCCGCTCCTCCCCGCCGCAGGCTCCGCCCCCAGTGGGCGGGGCGCCCCAGAGAGCCCGGCTTCCCCGCGGTTCCGCCAGGTGCTTGCACGCGCGCGCACCCTCACGTACGCACGCTTGCATGCACACGCTCACAAGCCCTTCGTCCTGGTCTGAGGCCTCAGCCGCATTCTCCCCTCCACCTGGGATTCACCTCGGGCCTCCGTGGGCAAGAGAGAGGGCTGGGCTGGGCTGGGACGCTCGTTGACACGCTCCTTGATTCATTGGCTTCTGATCTTTATTGTGTCCCCCCTCAGTGCTAGAATTGAGGCTACGAGGTCGCACTCCCTGCCCGCAGGGAACTTGTTAGAGGTCTGGCCATAAACGCAGTTTAGCCGCAGGTCTTTTGTTCTTCCCCAAGCCTCCTACCCTAGCCATGCCCTTCCCCCACTCCGTTGCAATGTTTTTTTCCGAACATCTTTCCACTGGCTGCATCACCTCCCGCCGAGCCGCTCAGGGTCCCCTCAACAGCCCCCCCTCCCCGTGCTCTCCTACATTTCAGGTGCTTCCAGTTTCCACCATTATTCATGATGCTGTCACATCAGTCAGGGTCCCATGGGAAAACAGATGGCTTCCGCAAATTAGGGAAATTCCAGGAGGGTTATTTACAAAGGGACGTTGCTTACGGAAGTGGGGGCAGTAAGGGAGCCGCAGGGAGAGTGCAGGACTCCAGGGCCAGCTCAGGGAGACCGTTACCACCCCCAGGGCTGCAGGATGGAAGAGGAGGTCACCAGCAAAAGAGGCACCAAGGGGAGGCCTGACCTTGAGAGCAACTGATACAGCCTGTCCAAGGCCCCCCACCGGGAGGAGCTGGGATCTGTCCCCTGATCTCCTATCAGGGCACTTTACTGGGCAAACCCACTGGACTTGGAGGGACGGTGGGTGCAGTTCATGGAGGTGAGCTTCCTCAGGCAGAGAGCCAAGACTGAAACCCAGTTTTTACTTTAAATCCTGTATTCGGCACGCACTTTGCATTGCTTTATGAGCTTAGAATCCATTTTGCAATAAAGAAGGTAAGAAAATATGCTTTCACATAGTACCTATGAGCTTGGACTGTGGAACTAGACCACCTGCAACTTAGTTACGGCTGTGTAACTTTGGCCAAGGTATACAACTTTTCTGTGCCTCCCCTTTGCTCATCTGTAAAATGAGGATAATAATAGGGTCTCCCACAAGGATGCTTGCCTGGATCACATGAGATGATCGATGTGGCACACGGGGAATGCCCCACAGGCATTTGCTGATACCCTGTACTGGGTGAGCCATTGCTGCCGGGCAAGGAGGGTCCCGGATCCCCGGACAAGCCAACGTCCTCCTCCTCGCTGATCTGCAACCTTAGGCGCCCAGGCGTGCCAGCCTGAGCTCGAAATGCCCACAGCCGAAAGATCAGCTGCGTAGCCGTGCTGCTACTCTCTCACTCGCCCACCTCAGCCTCCTCCACACAGACACGAACACAAGCTAGAACAGGGTGATCTGTCCTTTTTGCCAGCCCCAAAGACGGCAGCTGGCAGTGGGCTAGGCTCTCTTGGCATGTGGAGACCATGTGACTGACTAGTGTGATTTGTAGTGGGGTGCCCGAGATGGTCATGGACAAGTTCAGGAAGCTCCTGCACGTGAACAAGGACGACACCGGACATGCCTCCCTGTGACCCGGACGGGAAATTGCCCACCTGTTAGCCTGCCTGGCTGAGCAAGGAGGGAGGTTCAGCTGAATGAGGTGTAAAGAACATGTCAAGGCCACGCAGGAGCCTTGCTGGAGAATAATACTGCTCTTGAAAGATGGGTCTGGCTGGGCCATGAGGGGAGTGAGCGTGCACACACACGCACGCACGGGTACAGGTTACAGCGCCTCACTCGCTTCTTGTCACCTCCCAAACGGGCTTCCAATGCTCTTTACATGGAGACAGAAAGACCTGATTCAAATTCCAAATCAAAGCCCAAACGTGCAAAACTCGGGATAAAATGGGACAAAACGCCTAGGTTTCTTTATGTTTCGAGTTACAGCTGAGCCTTGAACAACGCAGGGGTTAGGGGCCCTCAGGCAGTGGATAATCTGCATGTAACTTTTGACTCCCCCAAAACTCAAGTGCAAATAGCCCACTGTTGACTGGAAGCCTTACCAATGACATGAAACATCGATTAACTCGTATTTTGTATGTTGTATGTCTTATATACTATATTCTTGTAATAAGGTAAACTAGAGGAAAAGTACTTTAAGAAAATCATAAGGCAAGAGAAGATACGTTTACAGTACTGTACTGTATCTGTCAAAAAAATCTGTGTATAAGTGGACCCATGTAAGTCAAACCTGTGTTGTTCAAAGACCAACCGTAATTCTTATTCTTACTAAAATAATCTATGGGCTTGATTCTTTTTACAATATTTTTTTAATGCTTATTTTTAGTTTTGAGAGAGAGGGAGGGACAGAGCACAAGCAGGGGAGGGGCAGAGAGAGAGGGAGACACAGAATCCGAAGCAGGCTCCAGGCTCTGAGCTGGCAGCACAGAGCCTGACGCGGGGCTTGAACCCAAGAACCGTGAGATCAGGACCTGAGCCGAAGTCAGACCTTTAGCCGAGGGAGCCACCCAAGTGCCCCTCATTGACTTGATTCTTAACCACACAAATAGTATGCAAAGACTTTGATGTAAAACAGCAGGCCCAGGCCCATCTATGAGTCATGTGCCCCAGGGACAATGCTTTCAACTCTTCTATAGTTTGTGTGTATATGTGTTATCTTCGTATTTGTAAATATCATGCTGTTGTTCCTTGATTTTTCAATTCTCAATATTATTGACTGGCTTCCTACTCTGATGGATGAGAATTTAGCAAGCTTACTCTCCTGGGCAAATTTTCCCATTGTGTTCATGTTTTGAAGTCATGGGGGCAAGTAATACAACAATTTAAAAAAAAGAGCCTTGGGGCACTTTCTCTCAAAAATAAATAAACATCGGGCGCCTGGGTGGCGCAGTCGGCTAAGCGTCCGACTTCAGCCAGGTCACGATCTCGCGGTCCGTGAGTTCGAGCCCCGCGTCGGGCTCTGGGCTGATGGCTCGGAGCCTGGAGCCTGTTTCCGATTCTGTGTCTCCCTCTCTCTCTGCCCCTCCCTCGTTCATGCTCTGTCTCTCTCTGTCCCAAAAATAAATAAACGTTGAAAAAAAAATTTTTTTTTAAATAAATAAACATCAAAAAAAAAAAAGAGGCTTAACAGGAATTTCTTTGATCCCAGCCTTAGCAACATTTTTTTTTTTTTCAGGTATGTCTTCTCAGTCAAGAGAAATAAAAGCAAAAATAAAAGATTAGGACTACACCAACTACAAAGCTTCTGCCCAGCAAAGGAAACCATCTACGAACAGAAAGGCAGCCTACAGAATGGGGGAAGATATTTACAAATCACATATCTCATAATGGGTTGATTTCCAAAATATATAGAAGAACTTCTATAACTCAGCACCAAACCAAACAAACAATCCAGTTAAAACATGGGCAGAGGCTCTGAATAGACATTTTCCAAAGAAGACGTCCAGATGGCCAATAGACACACGAAAAGACGCTTCACCTCACTCATCATCAGGAAGTGCAAATCAAAACCACAACGAGGTATCACCTCACACCTGTCAGAACGCTGTTCTCAAAAACACAAGAAACAGTAAGTGTCAGCAAGGATGTGGAGAAAAGGGAGCCCTCGTGCACTATTGGTGGGATGTAAATTGGTGCAGCCACTGTGGAAGACAGTATGGAGGTTCCTCAAAAAACCAAACATACAACTACCATATGGTCCAATAATTCTACCATTGGGTATTTACCCAAAGGAAAGGAAAACACTAATTTGAAAAGATACGTGCGTCCCTATGTTTACTGCAGCGTCATCTACAATAGCCAAGATGTGGAAGCGGCCCAAGTGTTCACTGACAAATGGACGGATAGAGAAGATGTGGTGTAGACACACATACACACAATGGAATGCTACTCAGCCATAAAAAAGGGTGGGATCTGGCATTTGTGACGTCACGGACGAACCTAGAGTGTGTTATGCTAAGCGAAGTAAGTCTAGAAAGACAAATACCATATCATCTCACTTACACGTGGAATATGAAAGTACAAAACAAATGAAAAAGAGGGCCTTAGGGATATGTGAAGGCATTGGGAAATATGGGAGTCGGAAAACACCACAGAAAAGCCTTCCCTTAGGCAGGAATGGTGTCGTGCAGGACCCCTCTGTCCACTCCACGTGCAGTCTGTCTAGGGAAAGTGCGGGTGCACCTGCGGAAACTGCAGAGATGTTCCCTTGTATTAAAACATTTCGTTACAGGGGCGCCCGGGGGGCTCAGTCGGTAGAGCATCTGACTTTGACTCAGGTCATGATCTCACAGTTCGTGGGTTTGAGCCCCGTGTGCTGACAGCCTGGAGCCTGCTTTGGATCCTGTGTCCCCCTCTCTCTCTGCCCCTCACTCGCTCATGCTCTGTCTCTGTTTCTCAAAAATGAATAAATGTTAAAAAAATTTTTTTTTTAAGTCTAAAAAAAATAATAAAAAATAAAGTATTTCGTTACAGGGGCTCCTGGGTGGCTTAGTCGGTTGAAGCGTCTGACTCGATTTTGTCTCAGGTCATGATCTCACGGTTTGTGAGTTCAAGCCCCGCGTTGGCTTTAGCACTGACAGTGCGGAGCCTGCTTGAGATTCTCTCCCTCTCTCTCTGCCCCTCCGCCGCTCTCTCTGTCTCTGTCTCTCTGTCTAAATAAATAAATAAACTTAAAAAAAAAAGAATTTAAAAAAATGTCATTCCAAAAAGCAAAGTGTTCAATATATACCAATTCCAGTCATTCATAATCTGTCCTTTTAATGCTTTCATGAAGAGAAAATAGTGAAGCCAAGAGTCTCACCTTCAAACCTGGTGAGAGACGATGTCGTAATATTCAAAGACAGCTAGACATCTGCTAGCTCTAAACATTATCTGACCCAGTTGTAAAACAAGGGAATGTTTGTAGTATGTTACTCAAAAAATAAAATTAGAAAAGTAAATAACTTGCAGATGCTGTTAAATAAATAAATAAGGGGCGCCTGGGTGGCGCAGTCGGTTGAGCGTCCGACTTCGGCTCAGGTCATGATCTCGCGGTCCGTGAGTTCTAGCCCCGCGTCGGGCTCTGGGCTGACAGCTCAGAGCCTGGAGCCTGCTTCGGATTCTGTGTCTCCCTCTCTCTGACCCTCCCCTGTTCATGCTCTGTCTCTCTCTGTCCCAAAAATAAATAAATGTTGAAAATAAATAAATAAATAAATAAATAAATAAATGAAAATTTAAAAAATCCACTTTGTTTTTCATTCTATAAAGAAAGCTACCATTAGATTATATTTTTGTTGTTGAGGAAACGGATCTCTTTTATATATTTATTGGTTAACTTTTATTTATTGGGGCGCCTAAGTGGCTCAGTCGGTTGAGCATTTGACTTCAGCGTAGGTCATGATTTTGTGGTTTGTGAGTTCGAGCCCCACATCAGGCTCACTGCTGTCAGCAAAAAGCCCGCTCGGGATCCCCTGTCTCCCTCTCTCTCCTCCTACCCCCCCTCCCCCACTCAAAAATAAACATTTCCAAAAAAATAAAGTTTTTAAAATTAATTTATTTACATAATCTCTACACCCACCCAATGTGGGTCTCAAACTCACAATCCCAGGATCAAGAGTCCCATGCTCTTTTTTTTTTTTTTTACATTTATTTATTTTTGAGAGACAGAGTGAGACAGAGGGCGAGCAGGGTAGGGGCAGACAGAGAAGGAGACAGAATCCGAAGCAGGTTCCAGGCTCTGAGCAAGCGTTCAGCACAGAGCCCGACGTGCGGACCGAACCCACAAACCGTGAGATTGTGACCTGAGCCGAAGTCGGATGCCCAACCGACTGAGCCACCCAGGCGCCCCCAAGATGTTCACTTCTAAAAGACACCAGTTTTGGGGCGCCTGGGTGGCTCGGTCGGTTGGGCATCTGACTTCGGCTCAGGTCACGATCTCATGGTTCGCGGGTTTGAGCCCCGCGTCGGGCTCTGTGCTGAACGCTTGCTCAGAGCCTGGAACCTGCTTCGGATTCTGTGTCTCCCTCTCTGTCTGCCCCTACCCCGCTCACGCTCATTCTCTCTCTCTCTCAAAAATAAATAAACATGAACAAAACATTTAGAAGTGAACTGCTTCAAGGGTCAGCGTCTCCAAGAAGGAAGCAGAACCCTAAAAGCTAAGGCTGCAAAGGAAGGCCCAGCTGAGGTTCTAGGTGCGAATGCCAGAGGGGAAATGACCCCGGTAGTCCCGTTTTTAGTGTCATTTTTGTTTTCGGTAGGGTTCTGGGCACAAAATCCCAAGATGCAAAGCACAAATCTATTAAAGGACTTCCATTCAGAACATATAAAGAACGCTTATAACTCAATAACGAGACAAACAGCCCGAGAAAAAAATTAGCAAGACATGTGAAGAGACACTTCAGCAGAGACACGGCTGCCATGTAGGCACGTGACGAGGTCCTCGTCATCAGTGAGACAGCGTCACACACACACACCCGGCACAAAGGCTAAACTGGGCGAGGCCGGCAATGTCAAGTGCTGGTGAGGAGGCCAAGCCCCCAGAGCCCTCGGACGCCGCTGGTGGGAGCGCAGGGTGGTTCGGCCCCTTTGAAGCCAGGCCGGTACTTTCTTTGGAAAGTTGATGTCCGTACACATGCACCTACGCACCCCCCCACACAACTCCCCCACACTCACCCCCCCACACACACTCACCCCCCCACACACTCACACACACTCACCCCCACACACACTCACGCACTCACCCCCCCACACTCACACACACTCACCCCCCACACTCACACACACTCACCCCCACACACACTCACACACACTCACCCCCACACACTCACACACACTCACCCCCCCCACACTCACACACCACCCCCCCCCCCCACTCACCCCCCCACACTCACACACACTCACCCCCCACACTCACACACACTCACCCCCCCACACTCACCCCCCACACTCACACACACTCACCCACACCCACACACACCCACACACTCACCCCCACACTCACACACACTCACCCCCCACACACTCACACACCCCCCCCACACACTCACACACACTCACCCCCACACTCACCCCCCCCACACTCACACTCACCCCCCCCACACTCACCCCCACACACTCACACACACTCACCCACCCACACACACTCACACACACTCACCCCCCCACACACTCACACACACCCCCCACACACACACTCACCCCCCCACACACACCCTCACCCCCCCACACTCACACACACTCACCCCCCCACACACACACACTCACCCCCCCACACTCACACACCCCCCCCACACTCACACACACTCATCCCCCACACTCACACTCACCCCCCCACACACTCACACACACTCACCCCCCACATGCTCACACACACTCACCCCCCACACTCACACACACTCCCCCCACACACACTCACACACACTCACCCCCCCACACTCACACACACTCACCCCCCCCACACACACTCACCCCCCCCACACTCACCCCCCCACACACTCACACACACTCATCCCCACACACACTCACACACACTCACCCCCCACACACTCACACACACTCACCCCCACACACTCACCCCCCACACTCACACACACTCACCCCCCCCACACACTCACACACACTCACCCCCCACACACTCACACACACTCACCCCCCCCACACTCACCCCCCACACACACTCACACACACTCACACACACTCACCCCCCACACACTCACACACACTCACCCCCACACACTCACCCCCCCACACTCACACACACTCACCCCCCCCACACACTCACACACACTCACCCCCACACACACTCACACACACTCACCCCCCACACACTCACACACACTCACCCCCCACACACTCATACACACTCACCCCCCCCACTCACACACACTCACCCCCCCACACTCATACACACTCACCCCCCCCCACACACTCACACACACTCACCCCCACACACACTCACCCCCCACACACTCACACACACTCACCCCCCCACTCACACACACTCACCCCCACACACTCACACACACTCACCCCCACACACTCACCCCCCCACACACACTCACCCCCCCACACTCACACACACTCACCCCCACACACTCACACACTCACCCCCCACACACACTCACCCCCCCCACACTCACACACACTCACCCCCACACACACTCACACACACTCACCCCCACACACACACTCACACACACTCACCCCCACACACACACTCACACACACGAGAACCAGTTCCAGTCATTTACGGCTGAGCAATGAAAATACAAGTTCGTACAAGAACATGCGTGTGAATATTCATAGCAACTCAAGTCACGAGAACCCCAAAGTCGAAATAACCCAACCTCCCTTCACGTGGAGAGTGTGGTAGATGACACAAGGGAGTAGGGCTGCAGCAATAAAAGGGAACCAAGTGACAGAGCGAAAAGGATGCATCTAGAAACAGCGTTATGCTAAGGGAGGAGGCGGACGGGAAACATTACTCACCGCGTGCTTCCATTCATAGCACGTTCTGGAATGTCATAGGGACAGAAATATCAGAGGAACAGAAACGAGATCGGTAGCTGCCGGGAGAGGAGGGGAAGCTGACGGCAGTGAGGTGGGAGGGATTCTCGGGGTGCGAGCTATTCCGTACTGTGCCTACACGGCTACCCACGTTTTCCCAAACCCATCAAACCATACATTCTGAAGGAAAACGTTCATCGTATATAAATTATGCCTCAGTAGCCCCCACTCTTAAAACCGTTCCCTAGATTTGGGGCAGTCCGCGTCTTGGCCTCCTTTCTCCGTAAGCCCTAGTATTTTTCACGGACGTGTTTACAGGGAGCCGGATGTCAAAGGAGCACATAGATTTAATTACAGCAAAGCTATCTCAGTTACGATTACATTTTCTTCCCTCTGTAAGTTTTTTTGTTCTTCTGGGAGTCACTATGTCTCAGTCTGGACGGGTTTCTCTCAAGTCTGCTGCGCGGCTGTTGTCCTGGGACTTGTCCCTGCCCCTCTCTGCACAGAATCTGTGCCCTAAACCCTTTATCTTCCTCTTTTCGGAGCACACAGCTTCTTTATGGCGAAGACATCCTCCTGGAGCTCCTTGAGAGAGGGTGCACGTGAGAAAGCTGTTCTGAGATCTTGCATTCCGAGTTTTTTTTTCTTTTATTTGTAATGTTTTATTTATTTTTGACAGGGGGGCGGGGGAGGAGCAGAGAGCACGGGGACAGAAGATCCAAAGCAGGCTCCAGACTCCGAGCTGACAGCACCGACCCGACGTGGGGCTCGAGCCCACAAACCGTGAGATCGTGACCTGAGCCGAAGTCGGATGCCCAACCGACTGGGCCACCCAGGCGCCCCCGAATCTTTTTCCTGTTCTCACAGCTGACTGGTAGTTTGGTGGGTGTCAAATTCCGGGTTGGAACTCATCAACTCTCTGAGGTTTGAAAGCATTCTATGTCCATCTCGCCTCCTGGGGTGCTATGGAAGCGATTCTGAGACCTCAGGCCCTGAAGATGGCCGGCCTCTTTCCTCTTTGGAAGCTTTTCGAGTGTTACACGTACGTATCCCTGTTGATCTGAAATTTCAAGGTCAAGTGCACTGATGTGGATTGTTGTCTATTAACTGTGCTGGTAACGGGCAGGGGTCTTTCATCAGGATATCTATATCCATTGGTTCGTGGAGTTTTTCTTAAACTTTGAGAATTTTATTTCTCCTGTTTCCTTTCTTGTTTCTTTCTCTTTCTTTCTTTCTCTCTCTCTCTCCTTGTGTAATTCCTGACATTCAAATCTTGGACCTCCGGGTCTGGTCTCATGCTTCCTCTCCTGGTTGCTATCTCTGTCTTTTGGGAGATTTCTTCAGCGTGATGAAATGGTGATCCCAAGACAACCTCGTCCACTTTCGTGGCTTTAAATGCTATCTTTGCATTCATGACTCTCGCATCACATCCTCAGCCTGGACCTCTGGCCTCAACTCCACATTTCTTTCTCTCGCTGCTTTCTCAGAATCTCTGCTTCCATATCTAACAGGCATCTTGGCTGAATCTGGCCGAAACGGAACCACGGGTTTTTAAACTTCCTGTGGGAGGCTGAGTAACAGCCCCTCAAAAAGATGACCACATCCTCATCCCCAAACCTACAAGGTGGACGTTACCTTCTATGGCAAAAAGGACTTGCAGGTGTGATTGGCTGAAGTCTCTGGGGATGAGGCGGCGGTCCCGGGTCCTCCAGGTGCGTCCGAAATGCCATCACAAAGGTCCTTCTAAGACGGGGCAAGAGGTCAGAGGCGGGCGAGGGGGATGACAGAAGCAGACGGCTGGAAGTGATGCAAGGAGGGGTCGTGAGCCCCAGGGCGCAGGTGGCCTCCAGAAGCTACAAAAGACAAGGACACATATTTTCCAGAAGGAGCCAGCCGTGCTGACGCCCTGGCTCTAGGCCAGTGAGACTGACTTCAGACTTCTGGCCTCCAGAACTGTCAGGGGATAAATGTGCTTTGTTTTACACAACCGAGAATGCGGTGATTTGTCACAGCAGCCGTTGGAAACGGACACACGGCCCATCCTCACATCCCCGCAGCCTCCCTCAACTCAGGGGAGGGCACCCCCTCTTCCCGGCAGCTCAGGCCAGACCTGAGTCACCTTTGAATCGTCCCTCTCTGTCCCATGTCCCAGAACCCGGTCTACCAGGAAATTGTTTCAGCCCTACCTTCAGCACGTCTCCAGAATCTTCCCAGTCCCGCCACAGCCACTGCCACGACCCCAGGCCAGCGTGGCGTCATCCCCCGCCCCCCTCCTGCCCCCAGAGCGCTCTAAGAGCCTCCACACCTGCTCCTGCCTTTGCTGTCTGCTAACCACCCACCATCTGCCCCGGAGTCTATTCGCAGCCTAGCTTTCTCACCATCCTTCCAACATAAGAGATCCAGGCGCCTGGGGGCTCAGTCGGTTCAGCGGTTCAGCGTCCGACTTTGGCTCAGGTCACGATCTTGCAGTTTGTGAGTTCGAGCCCCACGTCGGGCTCTGTGCTGACAGCTCAGAGCCTGGAGCCTGCTTCAGATTCTTTCTCTCCCTCTCCCTGCCTCCACACCACGCCCCCCCCCACCCCCGCCGCTTGTGTTCACTTGCCTGTGCGCACCCTCTCTCTCTCAAAATTAATAAACATTTAGAAAAAAAATGTTTTGCATGGCCTACAGGGTAGACCCACGGCCTACAGGGTTGACACAAATGCCACCTCCCCTCCCCTCTCACCTTATCCCTAGAAACTCTCCCCCTTGCTTACTCTAATCCAGTCACACGGGCTGCCTTGCTCAATTGTGCCAGCCACGTTCCTGCCCCAGGGCCTTTGCACTTGTCTCCCCTTGGCCTCAGAAGTCCTTCTCTCAGATTCCATATGACTAAGGCTGACTACATAATTTGTGGGACCCACTGCAAAGTGAAAACTTGGGACTCGTCATTCAGAGAGCATGAAAAAAACCCTGTTATTAAAAAAAAATTTTTTTTTGACATTTATTTATCTTTGAAAGACAAAGAAAGTGGGGGAGGGGCAGAGAGAGAGGGAGACACAGACCCTGAAGCAGGCTCCAGGCTCCGAGCGGTCAGCACAGGGGCTGACGCGGGGCTCAAATTCACAGACCACGAGATCATGACCTGAGCCGAAGTCGGACACTTAACCGACTGAGCCACCCAGGCGCCCCCCAAAAATACTGTTATTAAACGTAACTAAAATAGAAAATATTTCTTTCTTCCACGGTTTCTCTCTTGATCTGTCACGCTGGGGTTTTTTTGGTTATTGTTGTTGTCATTCAATACTCCCTGCTGCACAAGGAGGCTTGCCATGAACGTGCAGCCCTGACAGGTGCCCAGAGCACCCCCCACACGCACAGACCACGGGCTGCCGAGCGACCTCTAATAGCGGTGTCGGGAAAGCCATCTTCTCCTCTTCCCCCGGGTGACCCCAAGGTGTTATAACCTCTGCACAGGAAGCAGTCAGTACCTGAGCTGGAAGTGGGTGGGAGGGTCGCCTCTGCCGAATCACCTACAGAACGGGCCACGTGGCTGGTGGTCCAGGACGGAGACAGCCCCCTCCCTCCCCAACCCTGAGATGCCATGAAGTGTGTGACTGTGCCTGCCCCTCCCTGTGCTCGTGTCCAGGTCCCCGCTGGGGACAGAGGGTGGCAGCAAGCTCCAGGCTGGTGTGCGTATGTGGGCGTGATGGAGTCTGGGGTGCCAGCCGGCAGGGGAGAGGGTGGCCAAGGGGCAGGGAGGTGGCCGGCAGCGGGATTACCCACAGACCAGCCCAGGCTCCAAGCCCCCTGCACGCGCCGTCATTCCATCCAAGTCTGCCTGGGAAGCGCCACGTCAAAGTTCAAATTATTCAGAGTTTCAAGAGTTTGAGGGAATGAGTAAGCGAATGAGTGAGTGAGTGAATGAGTGAATGGGCTGTCTTCCCCTGGCGTCTCTCCGCAGCCCCTCAGACCCGCCAACGCCCCCTCCTGCTGCCTTTTCACTTTCACAGCCCGCACTGGCCCCTCCTGGGCTCTGTATCAGTCCTGTTGCTGCCCTGCAGGCTTGGGGCAGTCCCTGGAAAGCCACAGCTGTCTCCCAGCTCCTCCCCCTAGGTCGTTGGCCCTAAGGGCCACTCTCCTTTGTAGGCACCGACTTGGTAAAACCTGCCTCTCAGAGGAAAGTACTACAGTCCTCGCTCCCACTTTTCAGGTTTGTGAACGGAATCAGAGAGGACGAGAAACTTGCCCGAGGCCACACAGCTGCTAAGTATTGGCTGGGCACTTGAACGTGATGGGGACGGGCCACACTTAGCAGTGGGCAGCTCCGGCTGTTTGGGTCCCAAAGTCCCAGATTTGCAGGGCCTTACACCAGGACTTACACCAGGCCCTGAAGGGAGGGGCTTCAGCCTGGGCCCGCATTCCAGAACTCTGCCTGTTGGAAGCCTTCCCAGCACCTCCTGCGACCCTCAGGGCCTCCCCAGAGGCAGAGTGGACTTGCCAGGTGTACCTCCCTGGCTGTGAGCTCCCCAGGGTGCTTGTTCCTGTTTGTTTATTTACTGAAAGAGAGAGAGAGCTCGAGCAGGGGAGGAGCAGAGAGAGAGAGAGAGGGAGGGAGAGAGAATTCCAAGCAGACTTCTCACTGTCAGCGCAGAGCTCAACGTGGGGCTCGGACCCACAAACCGTGAGATCATCGCCTGAGCCAAAATCAAGAGTCAGACGCTGAACAGACCGAGCCCCCCAGGTGCCCTCCACCCCCCCGAGGGCACTTTTACACACACACCGTCCTCTCTCCCTACCGCAGCCCCCTAGAAAGTGAACACTGTTATCGGCCCCATTTGAAAGATGGGGAAACTGAGGCCCAGAGAAGTTTGATAATAGCCCGTCACCCACGGAGACAGGGCAGGAGTGGGCCCGGAGTCCCTGCTGCCTCAGGCTCAGTTCCAGGGGCTCCCACACATGTGGGCGGCGGTGACCGGCCCAGGGCCGGCTGAACAGAGTGCCAGGCAGCACCAGGTGGGAGGCGGGGCTGGAGGACAGCAGTCACGCCTGGGCCCGCAGGCTCTGGCTCGGGGCCCTGAAAACCACCCATCTGGTCGCTCGGCAGACACAGATTTCTCGTCTCAGAAGGGCCGTGCGTCTCCTCTGTGGGCTAGCTGAGGGGAGAGGCTGCTGGGTCAGCTCCTCCGCGGCCCCCTCCCCGCCCCCCCCCCCCCCCCCCCCAGCAGGGCCCCTGTTCCCTGGTTACTCCGTGCCTCCTTCACTCCTGCTGTCACCTGAACCCAGGGTGTCCTTGCTTCCTCCTCTGGTTAGAGTCCAACTCTGTCTTCAGGATTAGCCCAGAGGCTGCCTCCTCCAGGAAGCTGTTCCTCACCCACCCACCCTCTCACCTGGTCTACCTACGCCTTTATCTTTCTAAATCCTTGCAGGAACCAGACACAGCCTCAGGGCCCTCAGTTTGCCCCCATTTCCTGCTCCAAGACCCGGCACAGGAGGGAGGGGAAAGTGTGGGCTGCCCTGAGGCTCTGGCTGGGCTTGGCCGGATGCCCAGGGCTGCAGGAAGGGGTTCACAGCACCCTCCTCCCCTGGTCCCCCAGGGCCGCACCCCCACCCCACCTAGGCTCAGGGCCACCCTGCATGGCTGCTCGCTGGCCGTGAGTGACCTGTGCCACTAGGGCCCCTAGTCTCGTTTGTGCATCGAGGTAATGAGGCTGTCGTAAGGGGCAGGTGTGTGCGAACCAAGTGGCGACGTCGGGCCTTTGTAATAATGCCACAGGCTTCGTACCTACTGGTAGGTTCCGGGAGCTGCTAGTACTCCTAACTTGTCCTCCACCAACCAAGCCTGTAAGCAAAACCTGGTGCTGGGCTGAGGGTGGGCAGGGTGGCCTAGAGATGGTGTGTGTGCGCGTGTGCGTGTGTGCGTGAGTGTGTGTGTGGCGTGGGTGGGGGAAGCCCAGGCTCTGCTTCATTTCGACCTTCAAGGGCCACGTGTCCTCACAAACTCCCTCTTCCCTCTTCTCTGTTACCACTGTCACATGTGCCACCATGTGAGTAAACGTGTGTCCTCCTCTGAGTCTGCACCCTCTGTGACCCCACCGGTCTGCGAGGGCCTGGCTCCCCGAAGTGTGTGGGGCAGGGGTGAGGTGAAGAGGGATCTCGGGTGTCTCCCGGCCCCTCACAGCTCCCGACGGGCAAGCCGAGGCCCAGGGAGGCTGGCGAGGGGCGGGGGCAAGGGACACAGAGAAGTGGGGCAGCGTTGGGAGGCCGCAGCCAAAGCAAGGACCTTAAACTAGGTCTTCGGTTTGATCTCAGGTGGGGATCTGGGTTCCGGAAGGCTCTGAGAGCTGCAGTTACAGGTCAGTTTCAGGCCAGCAAACGGGGCATCCTGGGGACGCAGTCGCGTGTCATCCTGTGCCTGCCCGGAGCCGAGCTCAGGTGTCTCCTTAGCAGCCCGAGTGGCCAGAGTGGGGCGTGAGGCAAGCCACCCTCCCAAGGGCTTCTGGGAAGCTGCATCCGTTCTGCAGGGTCTCCAAGAAAAGGGGCCCCAAAGACCCACGGTAGTCTGAGCCACCCCAGACGTCCTGGGGTGAGGGCCACAGGCTGGGCTTTCCCCCCGCCCCACCCCCGGTCTCCGGCTTCTCAGTCTCTGCCCAGCCCAGCCCGCATGCCTCCTCTCCACAGACAACAGTGTCACTCTCTGGGCTTCCTGTCCCCAACCACACTCTTCTGTGGGTTCACACAGCAGCTTGCTGAAACCCAGATCTGATCAGGCCATCCTGAAGCCCTCTGGCTCCCGACTGCCTGTGGAATAAAGTCTCCCTTTCCGTGGCATTCAAGGCCCTCCGTCTCTACCAATGTCTGGAATGCCCTCAAGAGAGGAGAATAGGGGTTTCCCAGGTAGGCGATGGCAGTGCTGAGCCTTGACCTGATGTGGGCTGGCCGGTGCTCCGAACTGCTAGGCTGGGCACAGCTTTCCTGGTCCTGAGCCTGCAAGCGTGAGGTCATCTGGGAGGGCGTGTGGGTGTGTCCAGCGAGCACATTGGGCCGCTGTGGGATATTCCCCACAGCTTATACTGCGAGGGCCACATCCTGGGACCGGCTTTTCTTCCGGCTGTCTCTTCTCGATTAGAGCTCCTGAGCCCCCCCCCCCAACCCCCCCCCCCCATCCTGGGCCTTGGAGGACTTGGCAGGATCCATGTGGCCTTGGTCAGAACAGTGTGTGGGGCACAGAACTGGGCCTCTGGCCCCCACAGATGGAGTCACGGGCTCAGCTTAACTCCCTGCTCCAAATTGCAGGAGCCACATGATTGACTGCCTCTTCTCCCCACCCCCCTGCCCCAGGGCCCAGCCAGATCTGAAGCTCAGTCCCCGCCGGGCAGCTCAGAGACAGAACCTCTGAGAGCCTGTCCAACCCAGGAGGGTCCCCCACCTCCGTTACTGTCCTTGTGCTTTGGTCTTCGTGCACCAGACCTGTGTGGGCCCCTCAGGGCTGTGGCCGTGTTCTGGGCCCCGTTCTCTGCCCTGTGGTCTGCCCTCCATGCTGCCTGCTGCTGCCCACCGGGACCAACCACCTTGTCCCGTGCCTGTCACTGGCTCTGACCGCCTGTCCGATGGGCCCGGGGGGCCATTCTCCCTGGGCATGGCCTCTGGACGCTGGCTGGTCAGGTGGAATCACCCACTAATGGAGCGATAAGCCCCTGGCGCGTGCAGGTCCTCTGTGGTAGCCACTGTGATGTCTGTGGCTGTGTTCTTATCCCATGTCTGCAGCCTGTCCCCACCTCCAGGGACGGTGCTTCCTGTATCCAAGTGAAGGCACCAGGTGAAGGTACCCAAGAGAAGGGCTCTAAGCTCCGCTGCCCTGATGGCGCATCCCCCGCTGTAGAGCCTCATCCTGGGGAGGAAGTGTCTCACTGGGGCCAGCAGGTGGGCCAGACCCTGTCCCCCCTTCCCCCCCCCCCCCCCCGCCCCAGCCCTCTACATTCCTGGACCCTCTCCAGTTGTCCTGATGGTCACGGCCTGGCCCCAGGTTCAGACGAGGTCCGCCTACAGACCCCTCCCCGGGGGTCTGTGGCCGCCCCGGGCAGGGAGAACCACTTAGAGCGCAAGCAGCCTCTGTGCTGTGCCCCCCGGGGAGTGCGGTGAGGCTGAGCTTGCACGAGGCTGGGGGCGCCCCAGGTGCGGCAGAGAGGGGCACAGACGCAGGCTTGGCACCCGGGGCGGGGCATCGTGTGGGGGCGGGGCCTCAGCTGGTGGGGGCGGGGCTGCTTCCCGAGCCCGCCCCCTCCGCCCCGGGCCCTTCCTGCCCGCCCAGACTTCTTCCCCTGGGGGGCTCAGGTCTCGCCAGTTGGGGTCTTGCGGTTCCTTCCCCCGGAGCCGGTCTCTCCTCGCCCGCAGCCGCCCCCTTCTCGGACCCAGTATCTTAGGTGAAGACAACGACAACGTGGACAACGTGGAGAGTGCTTTGGCTCTCCCTGGGGCCCGCCTCCGCCTTTCCTGGGCCCCTGCGCTTGAAGGGTCCACCGCAGACGTCCCGCCAGAGCCTCCGCCCAAACCTTCTTACCAGGCTGCCAACCACCCGGTCTCAGCCCTGTTCCCCTGCCCATCCCCCCAGTCTGTCCTCGAAACTGCCCCTCCGCGAGGGGGACCCAGTTTAACTTCTTACTCCAGCACCCTACCTGCCACCAAGTGTCATCGCAGCCACCAGAGCCAGGCCAGTGAGATGTGCCGTCGCCGAGGGACCTCGGCGGGTCACTTCCACAATGGCCACCGGCATCGTGGCGCAACTGGGCCTCAAGGGTCTTTTCCTACTAGACTTAGGATGGACTGTCCCCTAAGCGGTGTGACTTGCGGCCCTGAAGAGCCAGGAAGCTGAGAGCCCTTCCCCCAGAGTGGGGTGGGGCCTGGAGGAGGAAGGGCCCCACCTCCCCTCCCTCGCCCCAGACCACACCTGGGAAGTCCTGTTGGGTTTTGTTTTGGAGGGGAGAAGTTTTCCAGAACCACAGTCAGTGGGCAGAATGTCTCCTGAGGCCGAAATGGCAGGCACACGTTCCTTGTGGTTGGTTTGGGGTCTGTCCACAGTAGAAAGATAGACTGCGGTGGCCTCACAGCGTCCCTCCGAGTGAGGCCCGGGTCCTTCTGCATCTGCGTTCTCTTGCAGAAAGTGACCAGTGCAGCCACCTTTTTTTTTTTTTTTTTTTTTTTGAGCCCCTGCTGTGTGCTGTGAGCCGTCTATGCACTCCCTAATTCGGAGGGCCCTGGCAGCAGGACTTTGGCTCATAGCTGCACCCCCAGAGCTCAGAACTGTGTCCGACATGTGCTGGGCGCTCAATAAACTTTCGTCGGTTAGATAACAGAGGCCCAAGGAGGTAAACTCAGTGCCGGAAGTTGAAAGCTCCATCAGAGAAGCAGGCCTGGACCAGGCAGGAGGGGCCCTGAAGCCCCAGCTCCTCACGGCATGTGCCATCACACCCCCTGTGATCACTGCTGGCTTACAGGTCAGTCTGGTCCTCACTCTGGGAGCCCTGAGGGCAAAGCTCAAGGGGCCAGCTGCATGGAAGCATCAGGAAATGATGGAAGGATGGACAGGTGCGTGAGCAGGCAGACAGGTGAGTGGGCGGGTGGAGGGATGAGTAGGTGCAAGGTGGGGGGGGTAGATAGATGGAAGGGGGATGGGTGGACAGGAGGCAGGTGGACGGTGTTCCCCACGGAGGTCAGCTGACCGCCCCTGACGCCCTGCACACCCGAGTGCCCCAGGGCTCCCGGCCACGAGGGATCCTAGAGGCTGCCCTAAAACATCTGAGGAGGCGGGTGGGGTTTAGCCTGCAGGAGACAAGGGTGTGGAGGGCTCTTCCCTGGGAGAAGCAAGGGTACCCCCTCCTGACGCTGTGGCTCCAGGGTGGACCAAGGACCTGGACCCGTGGCGGAAGTGGGAGGGAGGCAGATGGTGTCTCGAGGCAAAGCCAAGGGTGGGCGGTGGGCGCACGCCCCCCCTTGTTGTGCTCCTCGCTCGTGGCAAATAAAACCTGACTTGCCTGGTAACTCACATGTTCAGTTGCAAACACTTCCTAATTAATACACAACAGACAGTCACAAATCAAAGAGCACAGAGCTGCTTATGAGGCAGAGCTACGGGGTGCCCATCCACCCCCCCCTCCCCCCCGCTCTCCCCGTGTCTCCCCTGGCTGGTAATCCCTCTCCCTGAACTCGGTTCTGCTCACACCGGACCGCAGCTCTACATGACAGGGCGACCCCAGTCCCTGACTTGCCAAAACAGGCACCGTGGACCCCTCAGTCTGAAAGATGGAAATTTAACTATATTACATTCCTACCTTTCCTATTTATATGCTTACTTTTATTATTCTTTCACCACTTTTTTGGTGACCTAGAATAACATTCTACCGTTTAACCCAGGGATTCCACTGCTAGGCATACACCTAAGACAATTGAAAACATGTCCACTCAAAAGCCTGCATGGGAAGGGCGCCTGGGGGCTCAGTCGATGAAGCATCGGACTCTTGATTTCGGCTCAGGTCATGATCTCACGGTTCATGAGTTCGAGCCCAGCGTCGGGCTCTCGGCTGTCATCGGAGAGCCGGCTTCGGATCCTCTGTCCACCTCTCTCTGCCCCTCCCCCGCTCGCGTGCGCTCTCTCTCTCAAAAATAAATACACATTAAAAAAGGGACTGGGGCACCTGGGTGGCTCGGTCGGTTAAGCATTGGCCTTCGGCTCAGGTCACGATCTCGTGGTTTGTGAGTTCGAGCCCCGCGTCGGGCTCTGTGCTGACGGCTGGGAGCCTGGAGCCTGCTTTGCATTCTGTGTCTCCCTTTCTCTCTGCTCCTGCCCCACTCATGCTCTGTCTCTGTTTCTCTCCCAAAAATAAATAAACATTAAAAAAAATTTAAAAAAAAAGAGACCGATTTCCTTTAAAAAAATGTATACTTTCACAGTGGACCCCTCCCCCCTTGGGAAGGCAAGGTTACTGGTGGCCTCTGTTCCACTCCACCGTCCCCCCTCAGTCAGCTCCAAACACTGAGCCTGAGTCACCGGCTCGAACCCGCGGACACACCAGCAGATGGTGGGGGCTGAGGGTGGAAGAGGGTCTTGGAGGGACAGAATCCTGCGATCGCAGCTGTGAGAAAACAATGGCTGGTGGGTGTCGAGCTCTTAACCACGTGCCAGGGCGACAGCGCTTGGTGCTTTCCGGGCATCATGTCGTGAAGGCTCAGGATGTCCTGAGGTCGGGTACATGTCCCCATTTTACAGATGAGAGAATGGAGGCTTAGAGACATTACGAGCGAGCTGAAAAGTGGCAGAGGGGGGATCAGAGCCTGAGCCTGAGTGTAAGTCCCAGACTCTTGACCACCTCGGAGAATGGCCCACGCGTGTTTCTGTCGCCAAATGTGGGGTTTTGTGCGCTGCCTTCTCCCCATACCCATTCAGTTCAGGCGGTTTAAGTCCTTTGTGCAGGGCAAGACCCTTCCCGAGAACGTCCCTCGGTGCAGAGTAAGGCAGTAGAGACAGGACCCCGCCCCACCCCTCTTGTCCTTTCCGCCTGGTGCCAGGACGCTCAGACCTGCCTGGGCCTTCATCTTGACCTTAGGTGGGTGCAAGCTGGGCCACGACCATGACCGGCCGTGTGACAGACAATGGGATGCCTGTTTGCAGTCCGGGATGCTGGGATTAGACAATATTTAGCTTTCCCTCGGTGGCGAAGTGTCTCCCCTCTCCTGCGGGGGCAGGAACCGGTTCCCGCTGGGCAGGGCGAGCCGCTGGGCCCCCGCCAGGAGCCTCCCTGCCACTCTGCCCGCAGCAGCACCATTGCAGTTTAATCATTAACAGCACGTCTGGCCTTTGGTTGCAGGTTGGAATGTGGGAGCTGTGCCCAGGAGCAATTATCTCTGACACATTATTTTGTGTAAAATCACTTTAGCTGCCATTAGCTGATAAAGCTGGAATAAAGGGGGGTCCATTAACCAGTACTGACCTCTTGGCCTCTGGGGCTCCCTGGGAGGTAACTAAGGGACCTGCCTTTTGGGGGCTGTGAAATAGCTTCTAGAAAAATTTTTTTAGGTTTATTTTATTCATTATGAGAGAGAGAGAGAGAGAACATGCGCAGGGAAGGGGCGGAGAGAGAGAATCTCAACCTGGCTCCATAAGGTTGGCACAGAGCCTGATGTGGGGTCTGATCCCACGAATCCTGAGATCATAACCTGAGCTGAAGTCAAGATTCGGATGCTTAGCTGACGGAGCCACCCAGGCGCCCGTAGGCCTTGTGGCGTGTTCTCGGGCCCCCTGCAGGCGCTGCCCCTACGCCTGGTTCTGGGATCGGCAGAGAGCCCACAGGGGGGCCAGCCCTGGGCAGATCCGCCAGAGGCTGGGGTCCCCGAGTGAGAGTCTGTTGGGGTAAATGGCTCCCCCACGCGCCCAGCCTGAAATGCTGACTGCCGAGGGTCCACACAGCAGCCAACCCCCGCCTCCCATCCTGGCGGCTGGACTCTCCCCAGAAAGGAGGGGCTGCTGTGGGACGCAGGAGTGATCCCCCCCCCCCCCCACTGCTTCCTCCCTCAAGGTGTCCAGTCAGGGCTGTCCTCCACCAGAGTGGCTCTCTGGAAGCCCCCAGCAGGCCCGCAAAGCCCAAGCCTCCTCTTGCCCCTCCTTCCCCTGACCCCTGTCACCGCTGGCCCCCATTCTCCTGCCCCCTCCCGAGGACAGCCTGGCAGGTGGGGGGGCGGGGGCGGGGGTGGGAGGGCTCCCAACAGGAGTCAGCAGCCCGCACTGGGTTTCTGCTGCTCTGGCATCTGGGGCAGCTGGCTGGAAGGGGTGGCTGATTTAGAGAGGCCTGCTTGGGATGGAGGGGACTGGCTCTCCCGGTCTCCGCCCATCCCCCTCCTGTCCCTGGGCTTCGGGCTCAGGGTTCCCACCCTCTCTGTCCCCTCCTAGCTCACACCCCCGCCTCCCGGTCCCCTCTCTGTTTAGTTGCAGCCCACCGCCCAGCCTGAAATGCTGACGGCCGAGGGTCGACGTTGCAAGGGGGCCCTGCCAGCCCTCCCCGCCAAGGCGTCCAGAACCATCTGGGCATCCCCCACCTTTCCACTCTCCCAAATCCCTGCCTCCTGAGCCCTGCCCCTTCCCACCCCACGCCCCCCGGAATCCTCTGCCCACCTTCCCCCTCCCTGTGCCGAAGAGCCCCTCGGGGCAGGCCCATCTCCCATAAGCGGTGTCCTGTGTGTGTCGTGCCCACCGCAGTGTCAGTGTCCAGCGAAACTGGACGTCACAGTCTTGCTCAGGAATAACTGCACGGTCCGCGCACGGGTGGACACAGCCTCCGATGCTGAGCTTTGGAGACCGATGGGTCACAAGCCGCCACGCTGCTGGGAAGGGGTCTGGGTACACAGAGGGTTCGGGCCTTTCTTCCCTGACTAGCCCTTGGCCTCCCCGTGTGGCTCCACATTTCCAGCTGGCCCCGGGTTTCACCTCCTGCGAAGGGCCCTCCTGCCTGTCAGCCCTCAGTGTCAGCTAGCCAGACGCTCCCAGAGGCCGCGGCCGGCTGTGCATGGGGCTTGGCACCGGAAGGGCTGACCCGGGCTGCAGGATGGGCACACCCTTGCTCCAGCTTGCCTACCGCCCCCCTGGGAGCCTTCCTGGAATCCAGGAAGTTGAGGAGGACTTGGGCAGGAGCCCCCCAGGGGTCTGACAGCCCCGCCTCTGTCTTGTTCCTGGCCCTGCCCAAGTACAGGGGTGCTCAAAGAGAGGGCCAGAGGGGCCTCGCCAGGAACAGACCTTCCAGGCCCCACCCGTGTCTGTCCTTCAAACCCAGCTGCCTCCATGCCCCTCAGACCACAGCAGCGGCCTCGTCCACTCTTGGGCCTGGCTGCCTGGATAGGGCTTGTGACTAGTCTCTGTTGCTTTGGGGATCAAGTCTTAAAGAACTTGGCCCACAGGGGCGCCTGGGTGGCTCAGTCGGTGAAGCATCCAGCCTCGGCTCAGGTCATGATCTCACGTTCGTGAGTTCGAGCCCCGCATTGGGATCTGCGCTGACAGCACGGAGCCTGCTTGGGATTCTCTCTCTCTCTCTCTGCACACCCCCATCATTAAAATAAATAAATAAACTTAAAAAAAGGGAGAACTTGGCCCACGGAGAGGTGGCCACAGAGGTCAGTGGGAAAAGGACCCTCTTCTGTAAATAGGGTTTCAGGAAGCGGGTTGGTTATTTGGTAATTTTATTTCAAGTTACATCCCAGAGAGACAAAATTGCTCACCGTGAGCAACACCTCTGAGACTTTAAAAAAATTTTTTTAATGTTTGTTTATTTTTGAGAGAGAAAGAGACAGAGCATGAGTGGGGGAGGGGCAGAGAGACTGGGAGACACAGGAATCCCAAGGAGGCTCCAGGCTCTGAGCTGTCAGCACAGAGCCTGACACGGGACTCGAACTCACGAACTGTGAGATCACGACCTGAGCCAAAGTTGGACGCTCAACCAGCCGAGCCGCCCAGGTGCCCCTACGCCTCTGAAACCTTTAAAAGAAAGCATAGGCTCATGGGTGCTGGTGAGGAGGGGTGTTCTCACCCTGGGCTGGGCACGGTCACCGGCTCCCCTGCCGGGGTGTCCATCCCCGTGGGACCCACAGCCTCCCGCCGGGCTCCACACGGGGCCTAGAGGGTGCATCGCCCCAGACAAACAGGCTGTGTTATCTCCAGCGCCACTCCGGGGAGGGAGAAGATATTTTCCAGATGTTTGGGTACTGTTTCCCATTCGGGCCCTGCCCAGGCAGAGCTCGGGCTGAAAGCTTTGTGTGTGCTCCAAATGGCACCGCTTGGGCCCTGGGGCAGGAGGGAAGAGCCAGGAAGCCGCAGGCCTGGGTGGGGTCCCTGGAGCCCTGCTGATACTCACGTGCAGGCCTGTAAGGGCCGGCACTGGGGGTCCCGGCCTGACCTCGGGAACTTGGTGCCGGCCTGGGGGACGGACATGGCCGCAGTCCATTCTGGTTCACTGCCAAGTGGGACAGGCTGGGTGGGGAGGTGGCCTGTGAGCAGGAGGCCTGGCAGAGGGGCCTGGTCACCCCTCCCCGCATAGCTATCTGGACGCGGCAGATGAACCAGACCCACCCCAGCCCCAGAGCTCGGGTCTCCAGAGTCCAGCCCGGGAGGAAGCTCCCACAGGCCACTGTGATGAGGATGAGGGGTTCGCAGAGGTGACGCAGACTTACCCGCAATTCATTTGCTCAAGGCTCTGGCTCCTGATGTGTAAGATGGGATGAGACTCAGGGCGCAGCTTCAGGGCCGTCCTGGGGATGAGACCGCACAGTTCGGGTGCTCTGGACATAGAGCTCAGGACGACGCCCGGGGGTGTGCCCAGATGCAGAGGAGGGGTGAGGGGCTCCGTCTGTGTCTCTCTGGATCAGTTGGGCTGACCGTGTGGACACGGGCACCTTGGTGGGGGACACAGGATGTCTGCAAACTCCAAGGCCCGGGAAAGCCTCATGCTCAGAGGCCGGCTGTGGAGTCGAACATAGAGGGCGGCAAAAGGCTGGTCCCATGGGAGGGCCTGACAGCAGGGCCGCAGGGCCAGAGGGATGGCTTCCTGCCCTCTGGTGCCGGTCGGGCCTCCTCAGGACAGCACTGGCCTGCCAGCTCCCGGGGCAGGATGACATCCGCATTCACGATTCCCAGGTTGCCCAGAAGAACTCGGTAAATGTCCGATAGCACGGTTGAGGAAATGTTAGTCTCAGACTCTGCCCTTGTGTCCCGAGATTCTCCTGACCCTTCTTCTGTCCCTGCTCCCCCTGCAATGCCGTGGGGCTGGTTCCCTGCAGCTGAGTTTCTTTACGGGAGATGAAAACAAGGCTCAGAGAAGAAAATACACACGTGGAGTGTTCTACAGCTGGTCCCGGACTTTAAATCCAAGGCTGATGGGGCGCCTGGGGGGGGGCTCAGTCGCTCGAGCGTCCAACTTTGGCTCAGGTCATGGTCTCACGATTCATGAATTTGAGGCCCAAATCGGGCTCGCTGCTGTCAGTGAAGAGTTCACTTCAGATCTTCTGTCTCCTACGCCTGCACCTCCCACGTGCACTTTCTCTCTCTCTCTCTCAAAAAAAAAAAAATAAATAAATAGAGGCACCTGGATTAAGCATCCGACTCTTATGGGTCATGATCTCAAGGCTCCTGAGTTCGAGCCCCACGTCAGGCTCTGCACCACTGGCATAGAGCCTGCTTGGGACTCTGTGTCTCCCTCTCTCTCTCTGCCCCTCCCCTGCTGGCTTTCTATCTCTCTCTCAAAAATAAAGAAAGAAAGAAACGTTAGAAAAGAAAGCAAATCCAAGGCTGATCTTGAAGTCTGTTTTATTGTCAGGACCTGGAGGGAACCACAGGAGACCATCCGTGGCCAGCAGCCCCCCGGCTGGTGGGGAGGACCCCAGCCCTGCCTGTAGCATCCGGGAGGGAGGCTGCTGTCAGCACGAACCTGCAGATTTCCACCTCTGATGATGCTGAGAGCCCAGCCCCGAAACGGAGAGCCCAGCACGGCCCCTATGGGGGACCACAGCAATCAGGATAGACCCGTACCTTGGGGGCCCCCAGCTGCTCCCCATTATCCCCTTAAAATTTTTTTAATTTTTATTTATTTTTTAGAGAGAGAGAGAGAGAGAGAGAGATAGAGAGAGAGAGAGAGTGGCTGAAGGGCAGAGAGAGGGAGACACAGAATCCGAAGCAGGCTCTAGGCCCCGAGCTGGCAGTACAGAGCCCAACGTGGGGCTCAAACCCACGAGCCATGAGATCATTACCTGAGCCAAAGTCAGACGCCCAGCTGACTGAGCCACCCAGGCACCCCCATTCTCCCCTTATACGGAGGTCCGGTAGTCAAGCCTAGGCTTGGTCACCCTACCCATTGGTCTTAGTTATTGGTCCCAGTATGGGCCCCCGACACAGGCTGACCAGTCAGAATCTCTCTCCTGGAAACTGACTCTGAACTGGCTACGTCCAGAGGAAGGGCCCCTTCCTCCTCCAACACAGGAATATTAAAAATCACATTTTATGACCTCATTGGCATAAAGAGGAATAGATTCACATTATACACTGAGACATTTTCTTCAACCTAGAAGTTGATTTTTCTCCTTCTGATTTTAGAAGAAACAAGAACATTCCGGGGGGCCCTGAAGTATCGTGAGCCCTGGCACGGAGCCCGCTGTGTCTCCTGGAGACATCCTGCCAAAGGAGGCCCCGCTTCAGCACCAAAGGCGTGCTGGTCAGCTCCCCCGTTGACCTGGGAGACATCTGGCCTCCTACTGGCTGGTCCCCTTTCCAGAATTGCTTTCTTAGTGCTGGTGGCAGGAAGAACTAATAATGGCCTTCTCGCCTAGGCCAGGTTCCGAGAATTCTTGTGCAGGTTGCTTTTTGTAAAGAAAGGGAAGGAGCTTCCTCCTCAACAGGCTGGGGTCACAGAGGAATGGGGCGGGAACTTGGGTCTGGGGGTGAGAGGAGGGCAGTGGGCAGGCCAGACCCGGGCAGGTGCCAGTCCCTCCGGGCGCAAGGCCAGCTCCTCCAGCATCCCTGGATCCCTCGACACCCTGCGTGTCCCTGGCAAAGAGAGGCATCCGGCGGCCACGCTGTAAGAGGAGGGCCCCCTTTGGGGACGTGGGTGGCAGCCGTTTGCTCAGGGCCGAGGTGCTGTCCGGCTGCTTCCAACCCCCAGCCTTTCCTTAGAACAGCGAGAGAAGTGGGAGGTGTGGATGTAAAAACTGAAGCCCTGGCCAGGCCAGTCGGGGCAGGCCCGGAGTCGGCTGCCCTCGAGTCTCGTCTCCAGCCTTCTGGAGGCTTGGGCACGCCCAGCACTAGGCTGTGCGCTCGCTGGGCCTCCCTCCCCTCACGCTTCCTGGGTACATCCTGGGCCCCTGGCACCCTGATGGACACAGACAGAACCATCAAAGCCTTCTGGGCTGGACACTGTGGCGGGGGCGCTGTGATTCACGGAGGTGGGTGGGGGGTGGCCAGGGCCTTGCAAGGTGGAGCCAGGCTGTGCGGTCCCTCCGGTGGCTGGCTCTGCAGAAGCATAGGACAGCCAGCCTCGGAGCCGAGGGTGGGGAGGAAGCCAGGTGTGCAGCCTTCGGAGCCGGGAGATCCTGAGCGGGTGTCTGTGTACCGGAGTCTCCACCTGCAGCAACAGCTTCCTCCCGGGGCTCTTGTGGGGCTGGGATGAGCCACACTCACGGTACCCGGGGGCATGGGAGTCTCCCTGTCCCCCTCTGCTCTAGATGGTGCACTCCTCACCTGTGCCCACCCACCACCCAGACAGGTGGACCCCCCTCTCCAGCTGCTTCTGACCTGTACCATTTCCTAGGCTGGGAGGAGGGGGGGGGAGGGGATGGGCTCGGGAATGCCTCCAAGCACTAGCATGTGCTGTGTTCACCCCTAGCCCATCCTCACCCCCTACTGCCCAGGAGGGACCCGAGCCCTCCTCCCTCAGCCCTGGGCTCGGGGCTGAAGCTTGGTGCTGGGACGGGACAGGTGACCCCAGATTCGTTCCAAAGCAGCCTGAAGGCACAGGATGCATTTCACCCAGCCCCTCACTGGGCCATCAGAGTCTCTGGGAGCCTCTGTTCCCCACCGGCCAAATGGCAACCCCAGCTCTTGCCCTGCCCCCGTGAGAGGATGGAGAGAAGAGGTGTGTAAAGTTCTGTGACCTCAGGAAGCAGGGCTCCTCCCAGCAGAGGCACCTGGTGCTCCTCCTGGGGCTGGCTCCTGCCCGGTTCCCTCCCACCCTCGGCTCTCCATTGAGCTGGTCGGTCTTCTTCGGGATGCTGGATGCTGCTGCTGCTGACTAGATGATGACTGAGACCGAGCAGGTGAATCACCAGGAGGATGAGCGGGGTGACGGAGTGCGTGTTGCAGCTGGAGAGAGCTCGGGCAGGAGCTGGTGCTTCTTTGTGCACGGTCGGACCCCAGCTGTATGCCACATGGAGAGATCGCGTGGTCAAATGTCAGCCTTCAGGGGTGTCACACTCCCGGCAACTCTGGTCTAGCATTTTAAATTTGCCCAAAGCCTCAGACAACGGAAGTGGCTCTGGGCCCTTTGAGAAAGCCGCTTCCAAGGGGTGAGCTCCCGGGGCAGGACAGGGGAGCCAGTCCCCAGGCAGGGCAGGGGGAGGGGGGCCAGGCCCCAGGTAGGGCAAGGACAGGGGAGTCAGGCCCTAGGTAGGGTAGGAAGAGGGGGGCCAGGCCCCAGGTAGGGCAGGGACAGGGGAGCCAGAACCCAGGCAGGGCAGGGAGAGGGGGGCCAGGCCCCAGGTAGGGAATGAGAGAGGGGAGCCAGGCCCCTGGTAGGGCAGGGGGAGGAGAGCCAGGACCCAGGCAGGGCAGGGAGAGGGGTGACAGACCCCAGGTAGGGCAGGGACAGGGGAGCCAGGCAGAGCTGCACTGGAGGAGGGGCTAAGGGGTGGTAAGGTGAGCACTCCTTAAATGTGTGGGGGTGCCTCCCTAGCCTCACACTGGTCCCTGCCCTGCAAGTTTCTCTATGTCCCTGTGGGAAACAGGCCTTCCGTGTGGGACAGGGTCAGGAGAGGGGCTCAGGTCAGGCTCTCATTCCTGCAGGGGCAGGGAACAGAGGGGCAGGAAGCACAGACATCAGGTGCAGGTGGGGCCTGGGCGGAGGAGCTGAGAAATCCCAGGGCTTCCTCGGTTTCCTTGGGGCCCCCGCTGCCGTGGGAGTGACACCAGTGTCCTCGTGGGGTGGTCAGGCTGCCATGCGGGCTGAGGTCACGACAGCGACCCTGGCAGGCTCTCATTCAACCGGCCCTGAGCTAGCCTGGGGGGTTATTTCTTATTGTTTTAAAATTTCTTTTTGTTTTACATTTATTTATTTTTGGGACAGAGAGAGAAAGAGCATGAACGGGGGAGGGGCAGAGAGAGAGGGAGACACAGAATGGGAAACAGGCTCCAGGCTCCGAGCCATCAGCCCAGAGCCCGACGCGGGGCTCGAACCCACGGACCGCGAGATCATGACCTGAGCCGAAGTCGGACGCTCAACCGACTGAGCCACCCAGGTGCCCCATTACTTATTGTTTTTAAAGTGCCCTGTGGTTATTTTCTGATTACCAAAGCGATACCTGCTCATGATAAAGACCTTTAAGCACCGTGTGGGTGGTTATGAGCCGGGTTCATGGAGGGGGAGGTGACACATCCCATCGCAATGCATCAGTGTCAGCAAGACGAGGACGGAAAGGCTTTAGTCAACCTCCCCTCGGACACAGGAGGGCAGAGACGCTGCACCCAGCCCCTCCCAGCCTAAGGTTGACCAAAAATGCTGGTGTTTTCCGCACAACCCTGGAGGGGCAGGGGCCTGGGCTCAGGTCACGGTGGCCACGGGGACTGAGCCCCTGGCACTGCCGAGGCTCTTGCTTCTCTGGGTGGGAGGGACAAGGGCTGGGCTGCTGTGATGCCCGGGTGCTCCCCGGGTTCGGTCGGGCAGGCTGCGCACAGCTGGCGGTGCATCTGGGCTGGTGTACCCTGTGTTTCCGCGGCCCTGCTTTTAGGGCTGAGCCCCTCCCCACAGCCCACAGGTCACCACGTTCATTCTCATGCAGTCTCACCACGGGCTGCTGCTGTGGACATCGCGACCCCATTTTACCGGTTAGGAACTGAGGCTCGGGGGAAAAATCCACAATTACGCCAGTGCCGAATCTGATTTGAACCTGGTGTCGTCGGGCAGCAGAAGCCTCTCTTCCCTCCAGTTCACCCCACTGCCTTGTGGGAAACAGGGTCAGGCAGGCAGGGGCCAGGGGCTGGGAGGTCAGAGGTGACCAGCGGGTCTGCGGTCGGGTGCAGGGCTGAGACCAGCCTTTCCCATACTGCTTTGGGGTGAGTGGCACAGCTTCGTGCTAAGAGCTGGCTTCAGACTGCCCGAGTCTGAATCTGGGTTCTGAGTACGAGCTGTGTGCCCTCGGACAGGTTGCTCACCCTCTCTGAGCCTCAGTTCCTCATCGGAAGAATGGATGATGACCACCCTGCCTCATGAGCTGCGGTGAGGATTGACTGAGGTGACGTGTGCCTCGCCGTGTGAGCACTGGCCACGATCGCAGAGCTGGGGTGGAACAGAAGGTCCACCTGGGAGGGAGGCCAACCTGGCCTGGCCCGAAGGGGCCACCCCTTCCTGGCTGGGGTCCTGAGGAGGCCCCGAGCTCGGAGCTCGGCGCAGGGGCTGGCATGCAGCAGGGCCTCACAGGGTGGTGATGGCGTCCGCGTTGGCTTTCTTTCTGTCCCCATGCTCCCCGTTGATGGCGAGCCACGCCTCCCCCAGGCCTGTCAGAAGGACTCCCAGGTGCCTGAATGTTCGCCGTGACTCCTGGAAGCACCTGTGTGGCCTCAGCCCATGATTGCTGGGTTCTTGGGACCTCGGTCAAGTTCCTGCCCTTTCTTTTTCTGGTCAGACCTCAGCCAGGACCCACTTCTGGGTCTCAGCTCCTGGCTTGGGCACTGGAGCCCCACTGTCTGCCAGGGGCCTCCCCCAGCCCTGGGGTCCCCGGCTCGTCGCCCACATCCCTCCCGCCTGCCCTGTCCTGGGGCCGTTCTGAGCCCTTCCCCACCCCCAGCTCCTTGCCCACCAGCTCTCCAGGTCCTGACATCACAGATACGATGCTGCTGCCCATCTTTGGGGAGCAGGGCCTCCCAGAGCCCCACGGCCACCAGGCAGTGGGTGTGACCTCCAGGGACCTGACTTGTTTTTCCTGGTGCCCTCCTGGGGACTGCATTCCACCGGGGCTGACACGCACATTTCGCCCAGGCCTTGGTGTGACCCTCTGGGTGAAGGGAACCAGATCTGGGGGTCTGGTCCCTCTCTGGGCCAGGCCCACCTCAGAACCGCCTCTGAGCCAGAGTCGGGCCGGAGGCTGGCATGGAGGAGGTGTTGGTGTGTGCTTGTTGAGTGAATAATTGACCCGGATGGGGGCCGCAGGTCCTGAGGAGGCGAGAGGAGCAGGGGAGGAGGGAGGGGCCATGTTAGTTCTCCCCACGCCCTTGCAAGAAGGGCGCATCTTAGACGTACCATTGTGTCTTATTTATCTGAAATCGGACGGCAATTCTCGAACAGTCTCATAAAAATTAAAATCAATGAGACCCAAGTCCATCTTGACTAATCCCCTTTGATCTTGCCCCCACTGTGCTCGAAGCTTGGTTTTGGCGAACTTTCCATCAGACTCTTTCCTTGTGTTACTTACGTAAGAGCATGTGCCTGTATAAACACTGAGCTTGAGTTTCGTGTCTCTGTGTGCGTTTAAACTCCGATCGCAGAAATTGCCTTTTCCCTCGAGCGAAACAAACCTTGGAGATCTGCCCTGTCCGTGGGGAGAGACGCCCTGTGACCCATAACTGCCTCGTGGGACCCACAGCTGCAGGGAGCGGATGGCCACACCGGGGATCCTCACACCCATTTTATGGATGAGGAAGCTGAGGCTCAGAGAGGTTGCCTGACTTGCCCAGCGTTACTGGTGAGCCTGAGGCACAAAAAAGAGGAGTGGCAGGTGACGGGCTGGGGGGGGGGGACTGTGATGAGGGGGGAAGGCCACAGCCCAGGTGCCAGAGGGGGACAATCAGGGCCTCCGGAATCCCATCTCGGTGATCCCAGCTGCAATTGAGGCGTGATGCTGAGGCGCTGTCCGCCCCCTGTCCCCCTCGTCCAGGCTCCTGATTCCCGAGCGTCTGAGTCCTGGGTCCTACTCCCTTCCATGCCGGGTGGTCCCAGGTGCAGAGGTAGGGCCAGCTGCCCACACGGCACAGTGTCAAGTCTCACCTGGACCCCAGCTCCGGGTGGCCTCCGCCGGGCCCCCACCCCCCGAAACTTGGGTCTGGGTTAAGTGAGGCACATGCCAGGAAAGGCCAGGCCACCTGGGTGCGCCGAGGCCGTGACCTGCAGCCTTTCCGTGAAGGCCTAGCCAGCCAAGGTGCTAATTAGGGCAGGCTTCCCGAGGGGGAGGAAACGCACCAGGAAGAGGAAGCCGCCTCCGGGCTGCCACACCCTCTTTCCTCCTGATTCACTGCTGGCCTGTCCCCGGCCGGCTGGAAGTCACCCAGCCTCCCCAAACTCAGGGGCCCCTGCCAGGTCCGGGGCCTTGCCCCGTGCTCCCCGATGGGCCTGCCTCGGCTGACCCACCTCCCAGGCATCTGGCTGGCAGAGGACAGGGCGGTCCCGAAGGGTGGGGCGGGCGGAGACACTCAGGGTGCAGTTGGGGTGCGTTCATGGTGCCAGCAGCTGCACAGCGTACTTGGCGGCAGGGCTGTGACCCCCCCCCCCCGTGCCCCCGAGATGCTAAAGGGCCCCACCCTGACCCAGGGGTCCCAGGGGCAGGTGTCCTAGTTTTCGGTCTGCAGGTCCCGGGCCTCCCGCACATCCCGGGCCCTCGAGCTCGCGGAAAGCTGCCTCTGATCCTGCTGGTGTCTGTCGTGGCCCGTGCAGCCCCTGCCTCCCGTGGCTGCTGCCTGGATCATACCGCACTCAGGGTGGAAAGGCCACCGGCTGTGGCAGGAGCCACGCGAGCGCCCCCTTGCTTTCTGAGCCGGCCGCTCTGGGTCTGTCAGATCTGGGCCCGTCAGACCCCACGGGCTCACGTGTGGCGTCCTGGACCTGGTGGCAGAGCACAGTCTCTCCTGGAGCATTTAGGAAACTTTCATTATGTCACATGTCACTAGTATCTTCCGGGTCAAACTTTTCTTTTTAAAAAAAATTTTTTTTTTTTAACGTTTATTTATTTTTGAGACAGAGACACAGCATGAACGGGGGAGGGGCAGAGAGAGAGGGAGACACAGAATCGGAAGCAGGCTCCAGGCTCTGAGCCATCAGCCCAGAGCCCGACGTGGGGCTCGAACTCACGGACCGCAAGATCGTGACCTGAGCCGAAGTCGGACGCTTAACCGACTGCGCCACCCAGGCGCCCCATCTAACAGGATTTCTAATGAGCTTCCGTGTCCCCATGTCGACCATCAACTCGCCCGGCTTGTTTCATTTATGCTGTATCCA